>NC_090299.1:154280101-154993851 GCF_039906515.1 Pseudorca crassidens
ATATTCACAAGAATAGGAACTCGGGTTACTTAATATTATGAGTAAGCACCATCTAAACAAAGTGATCTGCGTAAATGAAGGCGTGAAGGCTGGGATCTGCTGGTGAACACATGTCACAGAGACAGCTTTGTGTAAGACTCACGAAGGTCTGCCCCGCATTACTCAGTGGGGATGTGGGCAGGTCACATTTAGGTCCACCGTGAAGAGATAAGGAGGAAACATTTTACTTCCTTGCAGCAAAAGTGTATCCTATGAATTGGTGGCGAGTTCTCTCCCAGAGCTTTCTGAGAGATGGACAATTCTGTCTCTGGGAAAAAGCTAGTGTGGGCTTCCAAAATCCAAGGAGCAGAATATGGGTATATTTTGATACCTGGAGTCACTAGAGCCCCACTCTCAACCTTTAGCCTTCACCACATTTTACTACCAGTTTAGGGACTAAAGTCATAAAGTCCTTCCAGTGATATAAACACCTTATGTCACTCTTCTGCTGAAAGTCTCGTTGAGGTCCCGTGTTTCTTTCAAAGCAAAAGTAAAGCACTTCCAGTGGGTCTCAAGGCCCTAGCCCCGACGTTTGCCTCTGATTTAGCTCCATTTCACGGCCTCCGTCTGTCCTCGCTTAGGGCTCACTCTGCTCTCACCACATGGCCCCTGTCTGTTCACAGCCTTTGCTCTGGCCTCTCCTCCGCAGGGCTGCTCTCCCCAGGCATCTGTGCGGCCTCTTCCAGTCGGCTGGAATTCATTTGCACGAACTCTGTCCTGCCCACGTTACTTGATGAAGCAAACTGCAACCATCTCCCACTTCACCCTCTTCATCCCCTTTACTCTGTCCCACTTTTATTCTGCTTCCAAAGCATGTGTCACCTTCGAAAATACTATGATTTATTTATCTGTTTATTTTTGTCATCCTCCTGTCTCCCACTGGGATGTAGGTAGCATGACGCAAAGGTCTTTGATCCTTTTACTCACTAGGGTGTCATTAGCACTTAGAGCAGTGGCTGGCTTGTACTCAGGGGCAGATAAATATTTGCCTAATTTTGATAACTGCATGTGTAAACAAGAACAACTTATTCAAAATGCATTTAAAAAAATCTGAGACCTAAAAATATCTCAAACACATGAGTTCTGCTAGGAAGTAGATGTACCACTTAAAGAATTCGTAAGTCTTTAAAGTATACAACTTGCTATTCAGAGTAGTGATCAGCAAACTATGGCCTGGGCCGAATGTGGCTAGTTAGTTAGTTTGTTTTGTTTTGAATCAGAGTGTTATTGGAACCCAGCCCCTCCCAATTGCTTATATTGTCCAAGGCAGCTTCTCATCCGCAAGAGCAGAGTTGAGCAAACCTTAGTTTGCTGACACTGACTTGGATCAAAGTTACAGGCATACATTCCAGCAGTTATCTAAATAAATGTTTTCACCTGTATGTTAGGAGAGTAGAAGGAACCTAAGGGCGGGAGACTGTCTGAAGCGTCTTTGCTTCTGCACTGCAGCTGACTGTCCGTCCCACTCACTCCAAAGTACCTTAAGTGTTTGAATTCTCCAGTGGTCTCTGACCTTCAGTTGAAATTGAAATCTGCCAGAATTCTAAAGTAAACAACTCCTTGAAGTCCCATCAGAGTTGGTTTATTACTCAGAATTGTCTATTTTCCATACTATTATTGGGCATCTTTAACGTATTACAATAACCTGGATTATTCAGTGCCTGTGTCCTCAGTGATCTCTTTCCCTTTAAAAAGCAGTTCCCTTGATGTTCTCTGAAATGTATTCAGACACTATTATACTACATTTATACTTCAATAATTTTCTTGAAGGAAGATATAATTTTCCTTAACATTTAATCCTAATGTAAAATTAGTGTACCCCATATAGCAGTAGCATTGTTACCCTAATAGCTGCATTATAACTAATGATAGAGAAAGGCAGATTAAGATGACAGATTTATCATCATGCTTCACAAAACATAGGATGCTAGTACTTTTAAGGGGATTCATTTAGGTGCTATTTTAAATAACACTTAATTGAATACATTCAAAGAGCTTCTCTTAGCAGAAATTGCAGTCAACCTGAGGCAAGTCTCTGGATAATTCAAGAGAAAAATGATCTTTCCTTAATTCTCTAGATACTTTTAGATGATACTTTACATGTGTCATGTGAATGTGTGTTAAGATAGATAGATAGATAGATAGATGATTAGATGGATGGATAGATAGATGGATAGATGGGTGGATGGATGGATAGATGGCTGGATGGATAGGTAGGTAGGTAGGTAGATAGAAAGAGAGATAGATGATAGGTAGATGGAAGGATGGATGGATAGATGGATAGATGGATAGATAGATAGGTAGATAGATATATGGAAGGATGGATGGATGGATGGATGGATGGATAGATAGATAGACAGATGATGGATGGATGGATAGATAGATAGATAGACAGATAAATAGGTAGGAAGAATAGAGTGTTTGCCTGGAGGTTGGCCTATAGAAAGGCATTCAAAAAATATTATTGTTCTTTTCCTGTACATTCTTTTATTTCTCACCAATAAATATCAGAAGTTGAGAAGACTTTAGAAAATTCTTATTAATAGAATGCATGGAAATAGCCAAGTTGGGTAATAGTGACATTACAGTTTTGGTGTTAGACCTGAATTATCCAGCTAAACGTTTTATTGGAAACATCCAATCAGACAACTGACTGATTCATTTGGAACTCTGTAAACATAGGCTAAAGAAAACATATTTACAGGGCAATTACACCTAGCAGCATTGTTGTCCTACCACCTTAAATACCATTCTTCACGTCATTACAATATTAAAGGGTATGCATGCACATTTGATTCACAACCAATATTTACTTAGCACCTACCAAGGTCAGAAGATAGCTGCTGAGAAACGTGAGCACTGCTGCCTCATCTGCTCCAGCGCCGTCTGTCATTATTGATGGGTGTTGCAGAGTGGCGGGACTAGGGACACACTACCACACTGTCAGCCACGGAGTCCAACACGGTAGGATTTTGAGGTGTGTAGAAGGAAGATCAGACCAAAAAGGGGAGGCTCGGATGAGACATTACTCCCCTGACTTCAGCTGGGAAGAAGATGCGGATGCAGGCGGCATCCAGCGTAGGTGCACCTTCCAGGAGCTCTTCAGTACATGCCTGTACTGAACCTGCAGGCACCCTTCCATCCGTGCTCCACTCTCATCAGTTGCGAGAACCAGCTTGCTCTTTCTTTTCTCGGTGTTTGCTTAGCAAGTCCTTTCCTTGTCTCCTGCTTGCCCAGCTAGTTCCCACACCCTCTTCAGGTCTCAGTTTTAAACTTTCTTCTTAGGACTTCCCTGGTGGTGCAGTGGTTAAGAATCCAGCTGCCAATGCAGGGGACACGGGTTCGAGCCCGGGTCCAGGAAGATCCCGCATGCCACGGCGCAACTAAGCCCGTGCGCCACAACTACTGAGCCTGCGCTCTAGAGCCCGTGAGCCACAACTACTGAAGCCCGCGTGCCTCGAGCCCGTGCTGCACTACAAGAGAAGCCACCGCAGTGAGAAGCCCTTGCACCGCAGCGAAGAGTAGCCCCTTCTTGTCGCAACTATAGAAAGCCCGCATGCAGCAACGAAGACCCAACGCAGCCAAAATTAAATAAATAAAATTTAAAAATTTATTAAAAAAACCCCTCTTCTTCAGAGTGACCATCCTCAACTCTTAGAATTCACCTGACTCTCCAAATTGTGCTCCCATAGAAGCCTTTTTTCATTGCACTCGTAATTATTTGTTTAATGTATATTTTCTTCAACAAAGTAAAATCTCTATCTAATGTGTATGCTCACTGTTCGTGTAACATCTGTACCTCCAGAGATGAAGACAGTGCCCGGTGCTCATGTGTACACATAATAAATGCTTGCTGAGTGAACAGCAGAGAAGTCTGGTGAGAGGACTCTGTAAGTTTCAATGGCATATCATTTAGGTTTGGTGAGAGGCAGACACCAAGATGGGATCAGTCACACAAGAGATTTACCTGTGAAGGGAGTGAGAGAAGGTAGGGCGAGCCTTGTCGTGATGCGGTTCCAAAGACCATTTGAACCGGCCGGTGGGGAGTCCCTGACCACAGGTGCCCACTGGAAGAGTCACAGAGCTCCCTGGAGTGGGTCTGCTGAGTATCCCCAGCGTGCCATTCATGAACTGGGAGCAGCCAGGGCGGCAGCTCCCAGGACGGCAGCTGGGTGACCACTCAGCGATGCTCCCTTTAGGAGGAGACCAGAGCATCACGTTCTGATGACTGCCGTGCAGTAACGCCCAGGGAGATTCCCTACCAGATGGCCTTTGGGGATGATCGCTTACAAAAAAACCTCTAAGAATACATGAGCATAGTCAAGTTAAAGGTAAGGTAACATTGATCACTGTTACATTTTATTTGACATAGGAATTTTGATCTAGCTGTGATAAAGTTTTGCTTCTTGTTTCTACTTTTCCAATACCAAAATAAAATATTAAACTTTGCAAGAAGATGTGAAAAAGAAGATTAAAACAGTGCTTATAAACGGCAGCTTTTCTTGACCCGGACTGTACGAACTACTTACATATGTTACATCAGTGGAATTGACACTTTTATCTCATTAATCGTCTCTAACGTACAGTTGGTAGCCTACCACGTAAGACCAGCCAGGGCAGAAAACCCTGCATGATGCTTTTATGTCCAAAGGATCGTCAGGCAGTGTGCAGTGTGGTCCCTGACATCTAGGCTGCCCCCCATCCCCAGACTTAGTTGATGGTTGCGTTTCAACAAAGTAGGCCATTAAAAGCAAGAAGATGCATTGCCTGTGCTACCAGATTTATCTAGCAAGCAAGTTAAAGATGATTGACTGAGACCACCTTCCCCAGGGACAAAAGCAAAACAAACGTAAATACTCGTAAATCTTTAAGAAATTTCCAGGACCTGTGGGCTGTAGGCTGACAATGCTTCAGGTCACAATCTTGATAAGCTCCACACAAAAGTCTCAAATCCTGGCAGTTAGGAGTGGGCTTTAGGAAACTCTATTTTGTGCAGAGTATGTCAGTTAGGATCAGACTCTGTGGGCCTCTATAGACTCAGGCTAAAGCACAAAGTCTGGGTTCAGTGGAGATACCCCAATTCACCCTGACATGACTTGAAATTACCAAGGACCCCCTTTTGCTGTTGTCTGGAGGACGGATTTTTAATAGTCACTCAAGAGCCCAATTCCATCTAGAAGCCTCTAAGGTGGCCTAGTATTTATTCCAGATCTGACCAAACCATATCCCAAATGACTGGTGCCCATGAAATCAGGGAAAAAGTGTTAAGTCTGGATACTTGATTTCTTTCTTCCTTTAGAAAGATGATATTTACAAAATGGATGACATGTGAATAGGATTCTCAAAGATAAAGTAAATAAAAACATCATTCCCAGCACCACTAAAGAATATTTTCAAGTTATTGCAAAGTTAAAAAGCTGAAGTATAAATAAGAAAGATGCAAAGTATGTTTTTTATGAATGAGACCAATAACTCTCTGTCATTCGATTCAGTGATCGAGTTTCCATGACTCTCTTATAGCCATTTTTTTCTTCAACTGAGTGTGTATTTATTGAGCGCCAAGCGCTGTTCAAGGAGCTGGGGATACAGGCAGGAACACGAGGCCCTGACCCCTTGGAGCTTATCTTATAAGGAGGAGAAGACAGTTAATAATGAGATATGCAAGTAAAGATTCAGTAAGCCAAAAATTATTAAGAACTATGGGAAAAGTCGTATGTGTTAGAAAAAAAAGATAGAAGCTTTTCCCCAGAGTTAAGATACCATGACGCTCACCCTAAAAAGAAAGAAAAGAAAAAGGCTAAGGGGAAAACTAAAACACAGGAAGGAACTAGACAGTGCAGAGGAGAGGGAAGGGGCTGGATGGGCTCTCGTCCCTAGAGCTGCTGTGGAAGAGTCCGCGGGGCGGGGACGCGGGAGCAGAGGACTGATTTCAGGTGAGGGAGCAGAACGTAGCAGTAAACTCGGGAGAAGAGAATCCGGGAAGGGGAGACATCAGACGCTAAAACCCTGATCTGCGGGCCTGGCTAAGAAGCTGAAGAAGCACTGAGGAGCAGTGCGGCTGAAGGGAGGTGGACGTGGCAGCAGTAGCAGAAGACGCACGGTGATGAACGAGTTGCGTGTTACTGACTGAAAGTAAATTCCTGGCTATCTTAATCAGTCTGGGCTGCTGTACCAAAATACCACACACTGGGTGGCTGCAGCGCAAACATTGCCCACGCTTGGCCGGTGGTCCAAGGTCAGGGCTCCGGTGAAAGCCCTTCTCCTAGTTAACAGACTCCCTCACACGGCAGAGAGCAGAGAGAGGCGTGAGTCTCTGTGTCTCCTCTTGTAAGGCCACTAACCCCAACCGTCAGGGCTCCGCCCTTACGGCCTGAGCATCCCTCAAGGGCCCCATCTCCTCATGCCATCACTTTTGGATGTAGGATTTCAACGTATGACTTAGGCGGGGACACAAACGTTCAGTCCCTGACACCAGGCACGTCTAGGTTTTATTGAATTTTATTTACGCAATTTTATTGGGTCCCGGTGAGAAATCTGCCCGTGATGTTCTGGAAGCATCTGAAGCATGACCTATGCCACAGACTGGGAAGGTGAAGATTTGGAAACCAGAGAAGGAAGATGGGATACAACCCCAGCCGCTGGGAAGGGCCATGCTTAGGTTACGCAGGAGGTGCTTCCATCTGTGGGATCGTTGGTTGAGAATTTCTTATTAATTCACTGTTGCCCACATTGTTCACCGCTAGAATCCTTACTGCACAACCCCGCCTGGTCTCTTAAAAAGGTTAAGGGTGATTTTACAATTTATCATCCAAAATGGGGCCCACTGAAGAGCGAAAGGGGAGCACGGGGCTGTTCCAGGCAAACTCACGTGCACGGTTATCCCACTTTACATGCAGGAGCTCAGCCCCATTCACGCCAGCCCTGGGCGCTGGAGTCCCTTGAAGCTGGGAACTCTGGGCTGAGTGTCCAGACTTGTGAGGTGCACCCCTCAGGTCGTTCTAATCTACCAGGGTTCTGGACACAGACCTGCAAAACCAAAAGTCCTGGGGACCCGTACCCACCTCAGACTTAGGGGCCTCAGCCATTTCCCACTGAGCTTGAGCCCCACTCTCTTCAAAGCGTGGGATTCTTTCACCCTTACTTGCAAAATGTCCTCTGGAATTCAGGCTTTCAGAAAACAAAAGCCTGAAAGAAAACGACTTTAGGTATTTATTACTTCTTGCCCCATATCACAATTTAGCTTCATTGGGGGGAGGGGAAAATGGTTCCTTTCTTTCTTGTGTATTTCCAGGACCCTTTGAGAGGTAGGTATCAGAGATTACCGAGAGACATCAAAGGACCAGCTTCATTACTGGCAAAGCTGACGGAGGGAGGGGTTTCAGATGTATGGCCAAGTGAGCTCATAAATACTTCACCTACTGGGATCACTTACCCACTTGGTCACGGATGGAGTTGGACCATTCCGGGTCCCCTCAGCAGGGGCAAAACCCACTCAGAAAGGTCACAGTGTGTATGAGCAGAGGTGTGACAGGCTGTTTCCACAGGACAGAGCCAAGAGGGGCTCGATCCCACACTGCAGATAAACGACTTCTCCTCTCCTGGTGAGCTGCAGTCCACATAGGGAAGCAGAAGTGTTTCTATAGCCCAGGTCCCTGAATACAGGAACATATGACAAGGGAAAAGTATCTTCCCAGCATGAGCTCTTTTTCCCTGATTTGTCAATGGCAGCAAAGCTAAAGTAAAGTTAATATTTCCATGAATAGTTCTGCCGAAACTGTAGGCTTTATACTTACAGCAACTTTAAAAAAGAATCTAATTCTCTTCCCTAATGTGCGGTTCATAGTAGGTCTTCAGTTAATATTTGTTACGCATGTCTGCACGAACAGATGAATCGGGACTTCATTTTATGCCCCTGCACAGAAGTCTTCAAATGACTCATTCTAATTCATAGGTTAGAGCGGAATTTTCTTACGCTAGAATCCAGCGCTTTCACATCTGATCTAACAAATCTTTCCACATCCCGCTGTACCATTGGCACCAGCCTTCTCCCTTTGCAACCAAAGGGCCTGGTTAGAGTTCGTTACTCCGTGTTCGTGTCCACTGCTGATTATTTGGATTACGTTGCTTCTCTCCCTACCCCACCCCTGCCTGTCCTTCAATATCCAGTTCCAATTTCACCTTTTCCCATAAATTCCTAATTAAACTACGCCAGAGTTTCATTTACCCCAGACTACTATCACTTAATACTGACTTGTGCAATTCTACAGTTATTTTTCAAGTACTGCCTTGTATGGCTGTGGAATTCTTCCATTGTCCACATCTTTCCCCTTAAATGAAAACGATTCTGGAGGATAAGAAACACGCCTACACTTTTCCTATTCGCTCTCACGCCTGGACCAGCTCTGAGCTGATCATAGCAGCTCCTGCGTCTCTGACTGTGGTAAGTAAACAGGGCCTCCTGTGCTGGGTCATTTCCTGCCTGTGCTCTGCTCTCTAATGGCCAGTGGACGCCCTTCACAGCAATTCACGCCTCCGAGGCCTGCTGCATTGTAATCAGACGTCCTCCAAATAAGTCAGAGTTGAGCGCCTGCCACAGCGCGCGCCTTTGCCCAGGCGGAGGTGGCTGTTTTTTCTAAGGCAATTCTGCGACATCATCCTTCTTCAAAATTAGCACATACTTCAGTTATTATTATTTGCACATTAATTAATTAGCACATAATTTCATCTCAGTTTAATTTTGAACAATACATTATACTTTCTCCTTGGATTAGTTTCAGAATATGGTTATGTGATACAGTCTAAGTGAGAGCATACATTTTTACATGTTTGGGGGGCAACTTGCAATGGTATCACATGCCTAAAAATGTACAAAATCTTGATTAATAAGTTCCATTTCTGTATACAAAAGAAATAGAAGTGTGTGCAAAATTTATTTAAGGGGGTTATCTTGACATTTTTTAGAAGAATTGAAAGTTGAAAACTAGTTCTATGTCAAGAAATAGGGATTGCTAAAATTAAACTCCGATATATGTATTATGTGTGTTGTGTATAAATATATGTGGTTAGTGAGATAATGTAAAATAATTTTATCTACCTGTGGATAAGTTATGCTAAAAATTGCTGATGAAAACCATGGATGGCATATCACATTAAACAATATGAAATATGTAAACACACAAACAAAATGGAAGAAGTTTGGCTAAGACATTTACACAAAGGTAAGACTGTATTTATCTCTTAGTGAGGGGGCTGATAGTTTTTCTTCTTTTCAATTAGTATTATCCTATAGTTATTTTGGTTAGCTTGGGTGGCTTTGGAAATAATTTTAAATTTAAAACATAAGTATTAAGGTATGTTATTATCAGGAGAATTTGAGAAAGATCTATACAGTCGATACATTTAATTATGGTTCTGAAGGTTCAATAACTCTGGGTGGGGGCAGGTGACATGGGGCTGACAGACGTTTGTGGTAAAAGAGCTCTAAGTCATAAGAAAGAAAAGGGTTACCAAGGTTTGAAAAATACTCTACCTGCGTCCAGTGGGAAAAGTCCATCCTTTCCTAGAAGCTAAGGAATGGGGTGTGCAGTAAACTGTGTGGCAGTCTGCACAAGTCTATTTGCTGCCCCCAGACAAAATGATTTTGCTAATTTATCATGAGAATTCCCTTCTGTGCGTACAGGTCACAGAGTTAATGGTGGGGCACGGTTTACAGGCAGTTTTCTTCCTTTTTACAAACAATGATAAACTGTCATATTTTGCTTATTATAAATAAGTTCGAAATAACAATGAAAAAATAAATAGTTCAACAAGGAGACTTCAGGCATTCGGGGGAGGAGACCGAATAAGTGTTTATAGAGTCTGTGGACTTTATAACAACAATAGTTATTGTCGTCATAGAATCTTTTTTCTTGGCTTCGTGCGATCATTTTAAACCTTAATTAAGATTTACAGTGGTTGTAATAAACAGCTTAGTGTTAGGTCATTCTTTAGTGCCCGGACCATTCATTTTTTTATGTCCCACAGACTTTTACACGTACTTCTTGGGCGCCTGCTCTACGTTCCCAAAGCTGTGTTGAGCTTTAGCAGAGAACAATCACTCTTAAGCTATGTTCTTAAGGAACTGAGGATTCCAGTTTGCATTAAACTGTTTTGCACTGTAAGCTAACACCCTTGGTCCTAGCACACTCCCATGGGGTTTTACACGGCTTGCTTTGAGAAGAACTAGAACAGGACAGGATTTTCCCAGGTTGCCAGTGACCCACCAAGCCCATCTGCAGACCAGGGCTTTGGAGACCTGAGCTGCCACTCCCCGAGGGGCCTCTCGGGGACTGGGTGTTCTGGAACTCCTCAGCCAGCTGAATCCACCTAATAGAAAAATCCCTTGAGGCATAACGCACTCCTGCCTCGGGCTTTGATCCATTCGGACTTCTTCCCCAGCTCAGAGCCTCTTCTTGGCAGGATCCTTGGGGTCTCATCTCAAATGTCCCTTCTTCAAGAGAGCTGCTCTAATTTCACTACCTGGGGTAGGTCTCCTCTTGTTATTTTCTATCTAACCACCTGCAACCCTCTGTTTGTTCCTCCCCCGGGCAACAGTCACAGCCTGTAAGCTATTTATTCCTAGTTACTCATTACATCATCACCACATCCTTTAGACTGTTAGCTGCATGAGGGCAGTGATCACGTTTCCCTTCACTCTTAAGTCCCTACTGCCCAGCACAATTTACAGAACATAGGAGAGGCACTCTGGAACTATTATGCGGCATGCGGGATCTTAGTCCCCCAACCAGGGATCGAACCCATGTCCCCTGCCGTGGAAGCACGGAGTCTGAACCACTGGACCACCAGGGAAGTCTCTAGTTTTTTTTTATTTTTGTTTTTCTTCTGTAACTATTTTTTGAACGAAGAAATGAATCCATTAATTGGCTAACTCTGGATACTCCCCACTTTTCGAAAGTTTGCTTTATGCCACTTTGCTTTCAGAAAATGTCTGCATTAGTACCTGTTTTCACATGGAAAGAAATATGAAAAGGATTTTCACTTTTATGAAAAAAAGGCGGGAAGTGAAAATAGCATTCAACATTTGTTCTGCAGGGAGTAGAGCTGTTACAGACACAGCGCACATCCCAAGCTGTGGGAGGGGCCCCGCCAGGCCCCTTCCCTAGAAGCGCGCTCAGCATCTCAGCATCGAGCCTCCAGAACCTTGACCTGTGTCTGGCAGCATCTGTGCTTTATCCTGATTCATCTTGTGCCTCCGTCAGCAAGAGGTGCCCTAAGGTAACTGCTTCTTCGCTTTACACCATTTCAGCTCCCGAAAGCTTTCGCGGGGCTGATCTACTTCAGGAGAGCAAGGGAAACCTGTATTCAGTTTCAAAGAAATTCGAAAGAGCTTAATTATCTTTTCCAAGGTCAGTATTTGAATTTGGATTGTCTGACGTTAAAGCCCAGTCTGTGTCCACAGCAAACACACCCTGGGTGAGGTAATGAGATTGAATTTCTCATCTGCCGACTTCAGTCCCTAATGGCATGGTGTTCTGTACCTCTGGAAGGAAAAAGGTGGGAGGAGCATGGCTGCTGGACAACCAAGGCACCAGGATGTCCTGATGGCAGCATAATCGGCTGGAATCTGGCAAACCTCCCAGGATTAGAGTAAGAGGGATCATTATTTTTCTGTCCTCTAATATCCTTTCAGGGTTGTCTTGAATTCCAGTCTCACATACTAAAATTGTAAACATTATTTCTAATTTCACATCATCTAAAATGTAACTATGTTCTTCAGGATAATTTAAAAATCTGTGCTAATGATTTAATCTATTGATGAATTTACTCCCAATTATCATATCAGCCCTGGGAGAGTTTCTACATGAACCATGAGTTTTAAAAAGGAAGTTTTCCTGGTTTTAAGACAGTTTTATTTCACCTGCACAAAGTCACATATCTAGACAATCAAATTATTCAGAAATAACTAGTAACTCTGATTTAGTTTAGTAGTTGGTTTACGATCATAACCATTAAACCAGTCTGGCATTCCCAGGTAAGGTCCTAAGCCAGCCATGCAGAACCTACCAAGAGGGGTCCCAGGACCTACTGCGTGACCCTAGGGCACTTGCTGAAAATGCACAGGGTTTGGAATTGAAGTGGGTGGGAAAGGTGAAGCCACGTCCTGTAGCCACAGTGAAGGATGAGAGCTGTTTACTCACTTCCAGACCACCGCCTAGAGAACTCAATAGGGGCTCCGTGCACTTGAAGGGCAAAGGCAACAAATGGCATATAGCTGAGAAACCTCAACTATCAGAAGCGGCCTGAAGAGACCTTTTATAGCAGAGTCTATGTTTTGGAAGGAAACCCACTGGCACGATGACAGTTCTGAGGTGTGTGTTTCCCGGGGACCTGTGGGCCGTGCGTGGGGGGGATGGGAGGGGCTGTCTGGCATCTTGTGTTAAAGGGTCCCCTGAAGGGGCAGGAAGATGCCCCATAAGGGGACCAGACATGTTCAGCACGCCTGACGGGTCCTGAGAAAGGCGTCCCGGAAACTGCAGTTCTTGGTGGTGGGAGGTGGAGGGTGTCTGTCCGGGCTCCAAGAGAGAAAGGGCCAGCACCCAGCTGAAGCCAGGGGGAGAAGGGTGACCGCAGCCCCTGCCCCTGTAGGGGTCCAGCTGGAGAAGCGCCGGGCTGACACGAGACCTTTATCCGCGAATCACCTCTCGAGTTGAGGAGGTCCCACCGCAGGAGACGTCTTGATTTCTAAACAGAGTCGGCTTTGTGGAGCAGAGAAGCTGCAGGCCTTTTCACAGTGAGAGCATCCAGAAAAGGATGGAGCCTGTCTTGGAGTGTGTGAGAGAAGGACCACCCGGAGGGGCATCCAGCACAAGGAGAGGAAGTGACACAACGGCTTTCTTTTTCCTGTGATTCCCGCGTCTTCAAGTGCCACTGGTTTCCTGCGTTTTCCTACTGGGAAGGTACCACACTTAGCTTGACTAGGATTGTTGACATCACTTCAAACACTTGATAATTGAATTTCCTGGCCCCCAGCAATGAAAGGTAGATGGTATGAAGTGGGATAAAGAGTCGTGCTGGAATGAAACAGTGACAAAGTGACCCACAGCAGACATCATCCAGGCTCCCTAACTTCCATGAGTTTGCATCAAATGCAGAAAAGTCTCATTAGTTAGAGCTAACCAAGTGGAACTAACGCAGTGTCTTCTGTGTGCCAGGTCCCCCAGCATCCACCGATGCTGCCTGTGATTCCCGAGGCCAGCACTTCTCCCTGGGGAGTAGGAGTGGGGACAGGTGTGTCTAGGCAGTGAGAGCCAGACGGCTCTGAGGTTGAGGCAGCCTTGCCTCTGCACCCCAGTGAGCTGCTCACATGGGATTTTTTTCTGCACTTGTCCCGACTTGTCAAAGGTCGAGAAGGAGTCCTCTAGGCAATTCTTTGAACTAAATATGAATAGTCCCACTTTATAAAGTCTGGCCTCAGAGCCAGGGCTCTTAAAAACTGGACATTTGCCTTTTTTCACTGTATAAATATTGAACTAATATATAAATGACAAAATCCATGAAGAAAGGAAGATTATTAAAGTTAAAACAATGACATACAGATTGTTTTAAAGATATTTCATTGTAAATTAAAATGCATTTAAGTTAATTTGTGTAAGAAAAAAAACTCTTTAAATGAAGGAGGAGAAGGGCAAGCTCCAACTGGTGGGTGCCACAATATTTACACTGTGATGAAACGTGCAGACGGGAGCATCAGAGCTGCACTTCAGGTCCCAGCCTCCCACTACACGATCTGGGGCAGATTCTCTACTGATGTAAACTTCCATTGCTTTATATAAATATGGATGTTTATGCTACCCTGGGGGTGTGCAATGAGATTATAGGTAAAGTGCTTAGCACAGCAAACCTATATAACAAGCATCCAAAGGTAGTTATCACCATCATTATGTCACAAATTTTAAAAAATGCTATAAGCAATAATAGTAAATAGTTTGCATTTCAAAACATTATCAAGATAAAGTGTTATACAAAATAAACTCAAAATGTATTAAAGACCTAAATGTAAGACCAGACAGTATCAAACTCTTAGAGGAAAACATAGGCAGAACACTCTATGACATAAATCACAGCAAGATCCCTTTCGACCCACCTCCTAGAGAAATGGAAATAAAAACAAAAATAAACAAATGGGACCTAATGAAACTTAAAAGTTTTTGCACAGCAAAGAAAACCATAAATAAGACAAAAGGACAACCCTCAGAATGGGAGAAAATATTTGCAAATGAAGCAACTGATAAAGGATTAATCTTCAAAATTTACAAGCAGCCCATGCAGCTCAATATCAAAGAAACAAACAACCCAGTCCAAAAATGGGCAGAAGACCTAAATAGACATTTCTCCAAAGAACATATACAGATTGCCAATAAACACATGAAAGGATGCTCAACATCACTAATCGTTAGAGAAATGCAAATCAAAACTACAATGAGGTATCACCTCACACCAGTTAGAATGGGTATCATCAGAAAATCTACAAACAACAAATGCTGGAGAGGCTGTGGAGAAAAGGGAACCCTCTTGCACTGTTGGTGGGGATGTAAATTGATACAGTCACTATGGGGAACAGTGTGGAGGTTCCTTAAAAAACTAAAAATAGAACTACCATACGACCCAGCAATCCCACTCCTGGGCATATACCCTGAGAAAACCATAATTCAAAAAGAGTCATGTACCACAATGTTCATTGCAGCTCTATTTACAATAGCCAGGACATGGAAACAACCTAAGTGTTCATCGACAGATGAATGGATAAAGAAGGTGTGGCACGAATATAGAATGGAATATTACTCAGCCATAAAAAAAAGAAATTGAGTTATTTGTAGTGAGGTGGATGGACCTAGAGTCTGTCATACAGAGTGAAGTAAGTCAGAAAGAGAAAAACAAATACCGTATGCTAACACATATATATGGAATCTAAAAAAAAAAAAAAAAGGTCATGAAGAACCTAGGGGCAAGATGGGAATAAAGACACAGACCTACTACAGAATGGACTTGAGGACATGGGGAGGGGGAAGGGTGAGCTGTGACAAAGTGAGAGAGTGGCATGGACATATATACACTACCAAACGTAAAATAGATAGTTAGTGGGAAGCAGCCGCATAGCACAGGGAGATCAGCTTGGTGCTTTGTGACCACCTAGAGGGGTGGGATAGGGAGGGTGGGAGGGAGGGAGACGATGCAAGAGGGAAGAGATATGGGAACATATGTATAACTGATTCACTTTGTTATAAAGCAGAAACTAACACACCATTGTAAAGCAATTATACTCTAATAAAGATGTTAAAAAAGATAAAGTGTTATAAAGATTAAGATTATAGTTACCATATTAAAACAAAAATATCCATATATGAATAATATTTCCGTCCTTCTATGCAATGACAATGCAGGAAAAAAGAAGATATCAAAAGCCAATTAATTAACAAGCTCTGTTATCCTGAGCAACTGACAATCTCTTTCATCCGTATTTTCTTCATACATGAGGTGGAATAATAATTACTCTACCAGGGAATGCTGTGAAAATAAAATGGAAATGAGACTTTAAAGGTTAACATATTTTGTAAACTGTAAAAGAATATGCAAACTAGCTCACTCTACGGAAGGAATGTGCTTATACTGTAGGAAAGATTTTATAATTCTGATCCTATGAAAGGTTAGTGGCTTATCCGCTGTGCATGCAGCGTCGCTAAGGAGATGACGTCTCTGTGTGAAGATGGAGTGAGTAGTGGTACCTGGCTGTCAGAATTCACAGGATCAGGCCGATGGTATGCTGGGGAATCTTTAACAGTGGACTCTGGTAGGCAGGGCTGGTTTAAGTGTTGGCCAATTTCTGCTGTGTAAATGCTCCTACACCGTGGCTGATCTTAAGCCACCAACGTAATGGAACTGAAAAGGGATTTTGTAGAGCATGAGTTTAGTTGGCCACCTGGAGTTGGTGTAGTCCAGCTCCGGTACGACACTGGGTCAGGGGCACAATGCTTAGAAGGAAAGATGACTGTTCTTATCCTGCCCAGAAAGAACCCTAGCAAGATCTGCCTTGTAGAAAGAAATGGTCAGAACCAAAACCACATTTGTTATCTTTCTACTCCGAAACTAGAGAATCTCTGAGAACGATAATTTGAAGGTTTATCCCTGCATAGTTTCACCATATTATTTAGGAAAATCCCAATTATATAAGGTCTCCACTCTCTCCTCCAGGGAATGTCTTCCTTGTTATTCTGGCAATAATGAACTTTGTTTCCATTGTCTTTATTTTAGTCTACAATTTTTTTTCTACTTTTTGTTTTTTACAAGGATGTAATTGTTGCCGTTGTCATTACACTGACTTCTTTTTCTGGATGAATGTAATCATTTTGCTGTAGATACCAATGTTTCTTTGACTTTCTGCGTATAAAGGGAGTCAGGGAATCTAAAGCTTTGGCTGAAGTTATCTTTTCCGAATATGAGATTGTTAGTCTTGTATAGTGTTTCTTCCACACCCAGTGTGTTTTGTCACTGTGACGTCACGATGCGCATGTTCATAGAACATCCCAGCCACACCTGTGAGTCTTGGCAGCGAAAAGGAGACACAAATCTCTGAATGGTCATTTCAGTCTAGGAGGGAAGATCAAAATATGTTAATGCCATACAACACTGAAGACGTGATTCATGAAAGAAATAGTCCATAAGCTGGACTTAATTAAAATTAAAAACTCTGTTCTGTGAAAGACAACATCAAGAATTAGAAGATACGACTGGGGGAAAATATTTGCAAAAGACACATTGGATAAATCAGTTTATTTATGAACACTTTATTTATTGAAAACAAGCAATGCGATTTGTAAATGGGCCAAAATTTTTAAAAGACAACCCACGAAAAACGATATGCAGATGGCAAAAATGCACGTGGAAAAGTGCTCTGCATCAGATGCCATCAGGGAAATGCGAATTCAAACAACAATGAGACACCATGACACACCTCTTAGAACGGCCACAGGCTGGAACACTGGCAGCCACAAATGCTGACAAGCATGGGGGAGCGACAGGAACTCTCATCATTGCCGGTGGGAGCGCAAAATGGTGCAGCCACTTCGGAAGGCGGTTTGGTGGTTTCTTACACAGTCAGACGTCCTTTAACACATGACCCAGCGGCTGGACTTCTTGGTGGTTTCTTACACAGCCAGACGTCCTTTAACACATGACCCAGCGGCTGGACTTCTTGGTATTTACCCAAAACAGTTGAAAACTGATGTCCACACAAAAACCTGCGCACAGATGTTCATAGTGTAAACATTTAAAATTTTTATAGAATAAACATTTATTCATAATTGTCAAAACTTGGAGCAATGAAGAATATTACTCAGCACTAAAAAAGAAATGAGCTATCAAGCCATGGAAAGAAAGGGACAAATCCTAAACACATATGACAAAGCAAAGAAGCCCATCTGTAAAGGCTACATAATTAATGACTCAAATTATATGACATTCTGGAAAAGGCAAAACTGGAGAAGGTGAAAAGATAGGTGGTGGCCTGGGCTAGTGTTGGGGGAGATGAACAGGCAGAGCGCAGAGCGTTTTTAGGGCAGTGAAAATACCCTGCATGGTAATTATAATGATGGATGCATTTCATTATACATTTGTCCAAACCCAAACAACTTTTTAACACATGTAATTAAATAACTAACACATCATTTATTCCCTGCAGTATTTAGGAAAGATTTCCGCGGTGCTCAGAGGAGGCATCGTCTTTATGAAGAACAAGTTCAAAGTGTTAAAAATAAACACTGCAAACGAGTAAGAGACAACCTTATATTCACTGGAGGCTGGAAGATTCTTAAATTTCCCCCTGAACCAATCGTTGTTGTTGCTTTTTTTTTTTTTAACCGTCCTGGGAGTCCCTAAGAAAAAGAGACCAGGCTTCTGAGCTTCTCCCTAATCAATTAGTCAATCAATCAATCAATCATTGAACAGTTATTTATTTTTAATAAGTATTTCAAATATTCCACCACTTACGAGAATGTCAGATAAAACCTTTAGGGACTGAAAAGGTTTTGCTGTAGTTATCTTTTTGATGAGAGGATGAAACAGCTCACATTCTGCATAACAGCAATTATGTGACAATACGCAGCGTGGCACACTGCGTATGTGCCACATTTCCCTGATGGCATGTGCACAATGAAGTGGAGGGAGTGTGCTCTCAGACTGGCAGAAGAAAAGAAAGTGACAATAAAATCAGAGCCTCACCTCATAGCCTGAGTCACACCCGCAGCGATGACAGGATTTTGACAGATGAAAGCACTAGAGGTAATTTTCCCTTGACAGTCACGTGAAATTCTTCTGAAGACAGCCTGGCAGAGTGCAAGGGAGAAAGAATACGGGGTCACAAGTCTGGAAATCGCAAGGTCAAAAGCCAGCAGAGCTCAGTTAATGAAATCATGAAATGCCACTTCGACTCTGGTTGACGGGAATGAAATAGATTGACAACTTCCGCCACATGGCATCCTCCGAAGCAGAGGGGCACGGCGGGCAAGTCCACCAGGCATCCAGGACTCCCTTGCAGAGACCTCTCTTCCTAAGACTCAGCGTAGCATTTTGAAAAATAGGTTAACAACGCTCTCATTTGTTTCACATGTAGCTTCATTATGTACAATTCGAGAGAAAGTGTGCACTTTGAGCAAACGAATGTATATAAGATTTTTAGTTTAAAAATGAGATATTTTCCTTCGCAACAGTTTTCTGTGAACCAGAAGCACATGTTTGTGTCCTGTTACATCCCATGCCAATCTGTCAGAAATTCCTGTGGGTTCTCCCTTCGGAATGCATCCCCAATCCAGCCACTTCCGACCAACCCCACTGTTTCAGTCTTGCTGAAGCCCCCAGAATCTCTCACCTGGATACTTACCTCCCAACTGTTCTCTCTGCTTTTACCCTCGGGTCTTCCCCAGGTGCCTCCTCAGCTGATCCTCTGATCCCTTTAAAATCTAAAATGCATTTTTTAAAAAGCAGCAAATTCCATCATGCTTCTCCTGGGCTTAAACACTGCATTTCACTGGAAGTGAAGCTGAGGTCCTCCCAGCGACCTGCAGCCTGGCTCAGTCTGCTACAGAGTCACACAGCCTCCTGCAGCTTCTGGGCTTTGCACTGGCTGTTCTCGGCCTGGGCTGCTCTCCCCCCAATAACGGCAGGGCTGAATCTCTAACCTGCTTCAAGTGTCAACTGTCACCTTCTCAGTGAGAACTACCCATCCCCCTGGAATCTCCCTTACCCTGCTCCATTGTATTTTCTTATAACACGTCACCAACTACTATACTAAACTATTTGTTCATTACAGTTATTGTTAACTCAGTCCCCCTACTGTAATGACAGCTTTCTGAGGAATGGGGTCTTTGAGTTGGTCACTACTATATTCTGGGCACCTAGAACAATCTGGCACACAGTTATTACTCAAAAAATATTTGTTGAATGAATGAATTATAGACAATGGCATAAAAGGTCAAACCACTTGCAGGGCTGAGGTGATATTTACTTTTAAAGGAACTGTGCTCATTTGAAGACATAAGAAATGGGGCTACACCATAATGATATATTGAATAAATAATTTGCACATTAAGACTAGTGATTAGAAACAATGTCAACAACATTTTGAATTGATCACACAATTGTGTATGTGATTAAGAAATTTCATGACAGGAAATAAGACATAACTCATGAATACGTGTTAAAATGATCCATCTGCTTAGAATGGTTTCTTGCTTATCCATTTAAATAAAATGAGGGTAATAAATAACATTTGAACAGCAGTAGTGCTTTGTAAAGAGCTCACTCATGTTGCATGTATCAGTAGTTTTTTTTAATTGCTGAGTAAGTCTCCATTGTATGGATACATCTTCATTTATTTACCCATTCGCCTGTTATGGATGTTTGCATTGTTTCCAATTTAGGGATTAAATGCATTTTTGACTTACAGTATTTTCAATTTACAATGGGTTTATTGGGATGTAACCCCATAATAAGTTAGGATGATCTGTATATGTGTGTGTGTGTGTGTGTGTGTGTGTGTGTGTGTACATGTGTATGCAAATTATTATTTGCCTATTTTTCCAATGGTATGTTTCTCTTGCTCATTATTTTCTAAGGAATCAACATGTTAAGAATTTAACTGTCAGACATTCATGACTCAAACAATTCTCAGCTTAAAATTGGTCTTTCAAGTTTGTTCATTTAAAAAAATTACATTAAAAATATTTTTCTTTACAGATTCTTTCTTTAGTGGGATGCTTCAGTAAGATATTGCCCATAATACAATCATATAAGTCTTGTCCATATTTTTCTTTACCCCATACATGATTTAATTTTTTAATGTTTAATCATTACTCCTTATTTGGAATAACAACTTTAGAAAAGAAGCAGAAATATCATTTTATTCCAAAATTATTATCTAGTTATAAACATATTTGTTGGATAATGCATTCTTTCCCCACTAACTTAGAATGAACTATTTATTATATACTAAATTCTTGTAGGTACTTTGATCTATTTCTTTCTACTTTCATTCCAGTAATTTAATTTAATATTGTATCATTGCCATACTGTTATTAAAATTTTTATATTGATAATATATCTGAATCTCTGATGGGGCGTGTCTTCTTGCTTAATTTATGTAATATTTTTCCACCACATCAACAGTAAAGGGACCTTATATCAGGACGCTTCCACTAATTCCCACCAAGTCTGGCTTCTGTTGTCATGTATTTTCTTCTACATATGTTTAAAATAACCTCAAAATATATCGTTATTATTTTTGCTTTAAACAATTACTCTTTAAAGAGATCTAAAAGTACGTATTTTATATCTACGCACACATTTACCATTTCCCTAGCTCTTTAGTCCTTTGTGCACATCCAGATTTCCATCTGGTACTGTTTTCCTTCTGCCTGAAAGACTTCCTTAACATGTCTGGTAAGTCTACTGGTTAAAATTTGTTCCGTTTTTTTTTTATGGCTTAACAAGTCCTTTTTTCACCTTCAATTATTCAGTTGTTGGGTATTTTTTCCTTCTGTGCATAGAATTCCAGATTGGCAATTTTGTTTCTTCATCATCTTTCAGTACTTTAAATGCTGTTCCATTGTTTTCTGGGTTGCAACGTTTTCAACAGAAAGTATCCTGTCATTTTTATCTTTGTTCTTCTGCGCTTATGTGTCTTTTCTCTCTGACTGATTTGAAAGATTTTTCTTTACCTCTGGTTTAAACCTTTTGTTTTATTTTTCTTATTTTACTAGATCAAGTGGAACTTCCATATCAACAGTAATGCATAATTTTAGTAGAAGACATTATTATCAACTTCTTGGGTTTAATGAATATGACAATGATAATGATAATAATAATAATAGTTATCAGAATGGTGAAGGCAATGTTACCTCAAAACATTGCTCCAATCAAAACAAAGTGTAATATAGTAAAAAGAATGGGGTTTCAAAATGAGAATAACATGGACTTTTATCCTAGCTTTGAAATTATGTTGGAGAATAGGTGAGCTGTGATTCTTCACCCCTTGACTTTTGGTTGTGTGGTGTGACTCATTTCTTTGACATGATATAACCATAATTTGCCAAGTGCCTCTGCGATGGGTTTTATGTCAGAGGCCTCTGTCACAATCTTGGATATGCCCCAGGAGCCCCTGATCTAAGGAGGCTCAGTGTAAGTGGAGCCCCTGCCACTGCAGCATGGAGCTGAGCTGCACCTGCCAACCTACAGATTATGTGAATGAATGCTTGCTTTATACCATTGAGTTTGGGGATCATTTGTTACACAGCATGACAGTAGGAGTAGCTAATGAATACAAGTACCTCCTTCAAAGACTTTGTTGTGAATTTCTCCATTCATTCCTTGAACTAATATTTATTAAGCACCTATTCTATGCTATAGTGATGAGAGGGTCTAAGGCTACAATAGCAAAGAAAATGTCGTGGTACTTATATCGTCTGGAGGTGTGAGGTTAAACCTAAAGGAAATGGAAACAAAATAATTTCGAATGATAAGTCTCAACAAGAAAACAAACAAAAGCTGAGATGAATCAGACCATGTGGTGATTTACTTTGAACAGGGTAGGCAGGAAAGCTGCCGTGAGCTTTAAGGGATGAGAGATTGCTATATGACAGTAAATGAACGTAGACCTTGTTCTAAGTGTAACAGAAAGTCATGGAAAGGTTTTTATTAGGAAAGTGACATGATATGATATTCATTTTGAGAAATGTAATTTTGCTCTAAAGAATGGATGAAAGAAGGGCAAAAGTGATCAAAGAGGACTCCAGTACTCCAGGCAAACTGTAAGAGCCCTACCTTGGAATTCCCTTTACCCCATCTTTTCAGGAAAAGTGGATCTCATATAGCCTCTGTGATTGTGTTACAAAGTAGAAAAAGGGATGTCAAGAAGGGCAGTGTGGCATGACAGACTTTCAACAATACAGTGACGTGCGGCCAAGGGATCAGGACCCTTATAGAGAATGGTACTCAGAGCAGCTTATACAGAAGTTAGAAGGGGCAAGAGATGCCATGGAGATAACTCCGGGGAGATGGAAAGACATCCTTCTTCCCCGCCCCACCCCGCAAATATTTTACCACCATATCTGAAACAGGAAAAAGTGACTTTGAATGGGAACTGTCTGGGGCTTGGGATTATTGGCAAATGTGGAAGAGAGTGTAACTGGGATGACCAGTGTTACAAGCTCCACCTCCTTTTACATCCCATTCCTTTGAAACATCTCTGCAGACCCCAAGGTGCCACAGAAGGTGGTTTAGAAATAACTGTCTTGGACTTCCCTGGTGGCACAGTGGTTAGGAATCCGCCTGCCAATGCAGGGGAAACGGGTTCGAGTCCTGGTCCGGGAAGATCTCTCATGCCATGGAGCAACTAGGCCCGTGTGCCACAGCTACTGAGCCTGCACTCTAGAGCCTGTGAGCCGCAAGTGCTGAACCCTCATGCCAGAACTACTGAAGCCCACGCACTGGATCCTGTGCTCCGCAACAAGAGAAGCCACCGCAAAGAGAAGCCCGTGAAGCTCAACGAGGAGTAGCCCCCGCATGCAGCAATGAAGACCCAACACAGACCAAAAAAAGAAAAAGAAAAGAAAAGAAAGAAAGAACTGTCTTAAGGAATAACTGCTTAGTAAGGCACATAAAAGGCCTTCAGTGACTTGGTGCCCACACTCTCCAGTCTGCTCCTCAACGAGCTCCCACTTCTTTTCTGTGTCTGTGTCCAACTGTGCGGACCTGTATCCAGATCCCTTAGTGCAATTAGTCATTTGTGTCTCTGTTTTTCTGTCTCCATCTCTGTTTCCATCTCTTACTCTCTGTCCCAAGAACAATGCTGTCCTTGCAACTGCTAGGCAAGCATGTGCTTGTTTTGGGAATCCACCTGACAATTTTGGAGTAGACTTTCTGAGCATACTTGTGGCATAGACGCTGCAATTTGTAGGTGTCCACAAACCAGTTAAATTGTGAACTGATTGTGGTCAGGAGTCAAACCCATTTCTCCTTTGTCTTTATAGCCTGTGGACTAGTGCACTGTCGTGACGTAGAGTCATGATTGATCAGACAGCAGACTATCAGTTAGCAGTCACTTCGTAATTAACTACCCCAAACTACGGTGACTTAAAACTATGAGCCTGTGTTAGCTCGTAATTGTGTAAGTGGAGTGGGTGGTCCTGCTGACTGGGCAGGGCTTAGCTGATCTCAGAGGCCTTGCTTGTACCTTCATCTGGGGTCAGCTGGCTGGTCCAGGATGGCCTGAGACAAACGACTCATCCCTCTTCATGCGGACGCGGGCTCTTCTCTGCCAGCAGGACAGCTGGGCAGCTGGACACGCAGCAGCCTTTGGAGAAAGGAGTGGACGCGCCCAGGAAGTCCCTGGATTCAGGTCTCTGCACTGGTGCAACGTCACCTCTGCCATATGTTATTGGCCAAAGCAAGTTCACACGGCTGGTCACAGAGCAGCGCAAGAGGTTCCACTGCTTCATAAATAAAAATATTGCCTGTATTTGACCACTACTTGAAAAAGACCTAACATTGTCCTGAGGGTAAGCATGGGATACAGATAGGATACATGATTTTTTTTTAAATGTAAGTTAAACATAAAGTAATATACTCAATATTTTGTAATAATGTATAAGGGAAAAGAAACTGAAAAAAATACATGTGTATATGTGTGTGTGTGTGTGTATAACTGAATCAATTTGCTGTATAGCTGAAACTAACACAACATCGTAAATCAACTATACTTCAATAAACAAATAATAAAAAATAAACATAAGATGAAACAGGAAAGCTCATTAAAGAATCTTCCCCGGGGGATATTATCAGACTTCACAATGGTCTTGGAAGTTTTAAATTTTAAATATGCACAGAAATGGAAAGAAGCAGAAATAGAAGAAAAATGGTTGAAAAGGATTAGAAATCAATTTCCTAAGAAAATGTGAATAATTGTCTTGACTTAAGTGGCAGTCTTTTTTTTTTTTTTTTTTTTTTTTGCGGTATGCGGGCCTCTCACTGCTGTGGCCTCTCCTGTCGCGGAGCACAGGCTCCGGACGCGCAGGCTCAGCGGCCATGGCTCACGGGCCCAGCCGCTCCGCGGCATCCGCCTGCCGATGCAGGGGACACGGGTTCGTGCCCCGGTCCGGGAAGATCCCACATGCCGCGGAGCGGCTGGGCCCGTGAGCCATGGCCGCTGAGCCTGCGCGTCCGGAGCCTGTGCTCCGCGACAGGAGAGGCCACAGCAGTGAGAGGCCCGCATACCGCAAAAAAAAAAAAAAAAGAAAGAAATCAGTTTTCTAAGGGGAATAACTTCAATGTTTTCAGGAACTGTAAAGTAACTTGTGAATTTAGGACTTTTATAGAAGTAAGACCAGGAAAATTCTAACAGACGAATCCTAATAGTCAAGCATCACGAGAAATGCCTAATCTGTTTTTACAGAGATAACCTCACCACTGGCATATAACTGCTAATTACCAAGTGAAATAATACTAAAGGAAACAGCATTCTACTCACTGATTTACAAATCAATCCAAAATGTAAATTTTTTTCCAGGTTTTAGAAAGCATTATGTCAGAATTATGAAGAATTGCTGGATAAACCAAATGGTGTGATCAGGTCAATGTGCACCTTATGTCTACCACACTTTACAACCAGAAAGGATTAGACTTGCTAAACATCTTCAGAGCACTTTCTGAGGTTCACTCCAGGCGCCTCTTTGCTCCCCTACCCCTGCCTCTCCTCCACAGGCCAGCGAGTGCTTTGGGGCTCCGCTGCTTGGGCAGGGTGGCCATCTGGTCCTTGAGCTGAGCTGCTGGGATTGGTTCACTCAAGAACTGGAGTAAGATGCACAGGAGCTCCGCATCAGTCCGTGGTGGTCCTTGGACACAGGAAGTCCAGAGACTCGGGAATAAGGGAAGTCATTGGGGGCTGTTGCGATGAGAGAGCACAGAGGGGTGGTCTGCAGAGAAGAGAAGGGTAGGCAGGGATGAGGGGCCGAGAGAGGAGGTGCTGAGGCTCCTTATGGATTATCTCCAGACCCTGCCCTCACCTACAACACACTGACTCTTTTTTATTATTATTATTAATTGTTATTGGAGTAGAGTTGCTTTACAGTGTTGTGTTAGTTTCTACTATACAGCAAAGTGAATCAGTTATAGGTATACATATATCCCCTCTTTTTTAGATTTTCTTCATATTTAGTCACCACAGAGCACTGAGTGGAGTTCCCTGTGCTCTACAGTAGGTTCCCACTCGTTGTCTATTTTATCTATAGTAGTGTGTATATGTGCATCCCAATCTCCTAAGTCACCCCATCCCCCCCTTCTCCCCTTGATAACCGTAAGTTTGTTCTCTACATCTGTGACTCTATTTCTGGTTTGCAAATACGTTCAGCTCTACCATTTTTCTAGGTTCCACATATATGTGTTAATATACGATATTTGTTTTTCTCTTTCTGACTTACTTCACTCTGTATGACAGTCTCTGTGTCCATCCACTCTCTGCAAATGACCCAATTTCGTTCATTTTCATGGCTGAGGAAAATTCCATGGTATATATGTACCACATCTTCTTTATCCATTCGTCTATTGATGGACATTTAGGTGGCTTCCATGTCCTGGTTATTGTAAATAGTGCTGCAATGAACATCAAGGTGGGATGCATGCACTCCACTGACTCTGTACACAACGAGAATGTGTGAGCTTCTCTTTCTTCCTATGATAGTTTTTGATAACTTAAAGGATAATATCACCTTACTCTCATCATGTGTGCACATGGAACTCAGAGTTAAGGTGATTGGACCATAAAATTGCTATTACCTCTTAGTACCAGCACTTTTTGGAGGGATTGTGGAGTACTATGAAATAAAGAGGTACTTACGTACATTAGGAGGGAACTAAAAAGAACACGAGCGTCTTCCTCCTACGTGTGGAGCTGTGAACAGCTTGTACGCACTGTGAGCCTCGGGCTGGCCTTGCTTGTCCAGCACCACCTACCCCTGCCAAAAAGTGCATTGTCCAGACCAGCTGGAGTAACAACTGGGACACAAGGAGATTAGTGAATATTCATGTGTTTTAGCTGCCGCCAAGGTGAATCTTCCCAAATCCTGATTATGTTTATTTAAGTGAAACATCTGCCAATAAGAAGGAGACATGTTTATGGTAACGGCATAGCTGTGGCTTCTGTCCTTTGAATAATGATAATACAGACATTGGCTGCATGGCCTCATCCTTGGGGGTTTTCTTTGTTCTTTTTGTTATTATTATTTGTGAGTAGTAAGCGTCTTGTGCCACCGAGATTGCTAGCCATTATGGCAATAAAAGGGCTATTTGTTGCCTTTCCTGTTGGAAAGTGGCTAATGCAGACAAGGGAGCTGCTCAGGAAGCAATGGGTTCGTAACATAAACCAAACTTGGATGTTTCTTTTCAGGGTTTAGACACTAACCGGTGATGACCCAGCTGAGGTCCGTGAGAACACCGCATGTCCTCACAGATATGAGCAGCCCAGGCGTGAACTGTCTTATTTTTTTCAATATTCTGGGAACAGTAATAAACACGAAGTTCTCCACTGTCTGGGGATAGAACGATGGGAGTTGTGTAAATAGACTTAAATCGGATTTCCTGGGCATGACTGTTTCCATTACCTACCCAGGACTTTATTTGGAAAAAAATGGACTATTATGAAAAATATAAAACTTAAGACCCTTTATATCCTCATTCAACCAGAACTTCAGGGCCCATCTGGGGGGCACACCTTCCCCAGGGGTGAGAGGGATGAATTGGGCGGAATCTCTGGCCTCGTGAAACTTACAGTCTAGTAGAAGCAAAAGAGAGGCAGGCACAGAGCATCACTCTGCCCTAATCCTCAGGCTGGGCAGTGAGGTCCAAGGGCAAACGTCCTAACGGGTCCCCTTCCTATGGACTGTGTTTGTTTCCTGGAGCTGCCTTAACAAAGCACCATGATCTGGGTGACTCACAACAGTGGGTGTTCATTCTCTCCCAGTCAGGAGGCCGGAGGCTGGAGAAGGGGCTGGCAGGGCCTTGCTGCCCCCCGAAGTGCCCCATGGAGGGTCCCTCCTCTCCCAACAGGTCCTGGGGGCCCAGGCGCTCTTTGAGTTGTGGCAGCACAGCTCCAGGCTCTGCCTCCATTCCCCTCTGTGTCCCTGTCCTCACGTCCTCTGATCACAGGGACACCAACCATGTTGGGTTAGGGCCACCCTCCTCCAGGATCACCTCTTTTCAACCTGCTACATCAGCAGTGACCCTGTTTCCAAATGGGGCCATGGGTGGAGGTGCTGGGGATTAGGGCTTCAACTTATCTTCCCGGAGGACACAGTTAACCCACGACATGGAGCATTTAGCGAAGAGTGATGCTTGTAGGAGTGGGGTAATCACACACCCGCAGAAAGTAATGAGACATAAAGAGAAAGGAAGAATGGATAAAGAGTGTTTGAGTGATGTGAGCTGGAGGTGGACATCTGTAACCCTAATTCTCTTGTTCCTGACGGGTGGCCGTCTTCAAACCACGTCATCTTGTCCTGACCCGGGAGTGCCACTTTCAGCTCTCTCCCTGGACACTTCTGTGCACAAAATACAGTCACTGCGATTTCTCACCTGTGACTCCACCAGGGCAGGGCCTGGGTCTCAGGGACCTACTGTCAAGATCTCCCAAATCAGAGAACTTCTTGAACCGTGCCAAGCCTCTGGCACCAGGCTTTCCCGGTTGGCTGCAGTTGACCCTGTCCAGGAGGTACATATACTCAGGGTACACAAATGCAGTTTTATCTTTCCCATTTTTAAAGGGAATGCATATCCCCTGTTTAAATATCCTAACACAAAGTGTAACTTGCAGTGTTTCAGAACAAGGAGTTGGTTTATTTTGAAAATGTAGCTCATTGTTGCTTTTCCAGCAGACGCCCTATCCAGACGGCCTTTTCAGGGAAACGAGTCCACATAAACACCCACAATGGGCCATTCAACACAAACCCTGTCCCAGAACAGGTATTTCCAGTGTGTCCTTCCATGCGCAAATACAATGCCCCAGAAGGACAAAGCTTGCACAAATGACACACCGCAAACAGAGAGATTTCAATAGCACCAGAGGAGTTCAGAGTCACTGTGACATTGCTCTGCAGAGAGAATAGTCTCGGCAAAGCCACCCTGGGTGGTCGGGTGAGTGGGCTGTGATAATTCTCTCTGGTGTTGCTCCTCAATCTTCTAATTCTTGTTTTAAAAGGTTAAAACACACACATACTCCTTGCCCTATTAAATTCTTCTAAAAATGCTTAACTCCTTCTGTTTCTGAAAATAGCACAATTCTCCTGTCTCACAAGAACACCCATCAAGTTTATTTCCATAAATAAAAGAAAGCTCTTCAGGGAATGAGTTCTTTCTGTTCAGGTTACTTAAGACCTTGCATTTCCTACTCTGATTTTGGAACATTAAGTAACTGTACAAGATGACAGAAAGAATCTAGTCAGCCGTTTCATGTGGCTACTTTCCAGATTAAAACGTACGTGCGGAAGTTTTTGTAACAAAGAGTTTATGGGAACTGTCACATTTCCTAGGAAGAGCTGCTTTTATTCAACCCCCACCATATTCTTTCACTACTAATAAAAATACACTGACTATGATCAGAAAACTGTTTTTTTTTTTTGTTTTTTTCCTAAAAACTGGCCAAACATTGCAAAGTTCCCATGTATTTGCTTTTCAAAAAGTCTGCCTGGGAAAAGTAAATTCCAAGAACTATGAGGGACAGAATGCCAAAAAAAAAAAGCCTTTGGCGAGTCGATGAGGAAAGACTGTTCCAGGTGTGGGGAGAAGCTTGAAGGGCTGCATGATTCACAGAGGTAACCATAAATAAATTCATCTCAGATACAGGAAGGGCACTAAGAGGAACGCGGTAAATAAGGAGACGCTTAACAGAATCCGCAAATAGCAGCTGATACTTATTGAGAGGTTACTAGATGACAAGTCCTGTGCACTAGTTATTTGATTGAACCTCCCTCCAGTTTTATAAAGTGGACACTACTATTGTGCTTATTTCATAACTATTAAATTAAGGAATAGGGTAATTTGCCTAAATGACCACGACTCAGGAAACCAACGTTCTACAGGATCAGCTGGCAACAGGATGTCCAGAGCCAGATCTGAAGAGCTGCAACTAACACCTCTTAAAATTTTTGCAGCTTTGGATGTGTGGAGAAAACTACCAGTTCACAGGGATATTTGTTTTTTTAACATCTTTATAGGAGTATAATTGCAGTACAATGGTGTGTTAGTTTCTGCTTTATAACAAAGTGAATCAGTTATACGTGTACATATATCCCCATATCCCCTCCCTCTTGCGTCTCCCTCCCACCCTCCCTATCCCACCCCTCTAGGTGGTCACAAAGCACCTAGCTGATCTCCCTGTGCTATGTGGCTTCTTCCCACTAGCTATCTATTTTACATTTGGTAGTGTATATATGTCCATGTTACTCTCTCGCTTCATCTCAGCTTACCCTTCCCCCCTCCCCGTGTCCTCAAGTCCATTCTCTACATCTGCATCTTTATTCCTGTCCTGACCCTATGTTCTTCAGAACCTCATTATTATTATTATTATTAGATACCATATATATGTGTTAGCATACGGTATTTGTCTTTCTCTTTCTGACTTACTTCACTCTGTATGACAGACTCTAGGTCCATCCACCTCACTACAAATAACTCAATTTCGTTTCTTTTTATGGCTAATATTCCATTGTATATATGTGCCACATCTTCTTTATTATTTAAACTTCCACATCTGTCTCATTTGGTGAGTCGACTAGACTTCTTTCACTGTTTCGATTCCTGGTGTTTGGGCTCCTCACCCCATACACTGGCGACCCTTCCAAGCATCCCCTTTGCAACCATCTGTGTAGTGAATTCACTCATTTTTCTACTGGGTGTCCTCTTTTTCTCAATGAAACATTTCCCCACTGTAATGTCATAAATTTATTCTCCTTTATTGTCTTCTAGTATTCTTTCATTTTAGCTGCCAAATTTAGGACTTTAATCCATCTGGAAATTACTTTTGTTTATATGTTTTGCCATTTTATTTTTCTCCATATAACGAAATCCCATAAACTCATCTACTAAATACTATTTTGTTGTTAATGACGACAGTAGAGATTGCCTCCACAAAACTTTCTAAACGAATGAGACTCTGGTGTTTGTATTGCATCCATTGATCTTTTTGTTCCCATGCCAAAAACATACTATTTTAGTTTATTTTGCTTTGTTTTATTTTATTTTACCACAATGGCATTGCAAAATGTCTTCGTACATCATTGGCTGAGCTTCCCTCTTTGTTCTTCTTATCCATAATCTTTATTATTCATGGATTCTTTTTTATCCATGTGGTTTCTTAATCAGTTTGTTCAGCTCTTTCAAAAATTCTGCTGAAATATTTCCAGAAAAGACACATAATTTTAACTTGGTTTGAGAAGAATGATATCTTTGCAATGTTAAATTATGCAAATCATAAACAGTGTTTATCTCTACTGTTATTGAGGACTTTTTGTCTTTTCATAGAATTTTTAACATGGATTTGCTTACGTATTTGCTTATTATCTGTGGTAACATACAACAGAGAAGTGTGCACATCTTGTGTGAATAGTTCAATAAATTATTACAAAGAGACCACATCCATGTAATCACCATCTGGGTTAAAAAAATAGGAATATTACCAGAACCCCAGAAACTTCCCTCATCCCCCACCCCCAAGAAAGCTTCCTTCTCCCCAGAGCAGATGCCAATTTTATTTCTGGTATTCTAGCTTAGCTTTGCTGATTTTTAGATCCTATGACAATGGAATTGTATAGAACACAGTTTTTTTGTGCCTTTTATCACTTACCATTATGTTGATGAGATGCACTGACGCTGATTTATGTAATAGTAATGAACTATTTCATGGTATAACAGTTTTAATGTTGTCTAAATGTATTTATCCACTTGTACATTTGGGCTACTTCCAGAGGAGTGAAGCTGCTGGGGTGTCAGAATTCCTAGTTCAACTTTAATTGACAGCACCATGCAAGTTTCCAAGGTCATCATCATAACCATTTACTTTCATACCCACAGCAAACAATTCCACTCCCCCCATACCCTCACCGACTCATGCTATGACTGTGTCCTTATCTGTGCCTCACAACAAAAGGCACATCGTTTGCCCTTTAATTGGACATGTTGACTTTGGTGACTGATTAGTGTGGTATCTGCCAAGATCCATCACTTTTCATTCAGTAGTTCCCCTTTGTAACTAACAAGTCATCCAAGGAGATAAGTCTGTGTAAATATCTTGTTTTTCTCTCCCACCTTTTTTGAGTATTCACTGATGGTTTTATAACTACATTTTCATATAATATATATATATATATTTATTTATTTATTTTAGGCTTGTGGTATAAAGGAGACACCTGTCCTTTTAGAACATACTCTTAAGAGCTTAGGCATTTAAAATGTGCTATGACTTGTTTCATGGTCCAGCCTTTGACATATCTTGGTGAACACTCTCTGTGCGTTTGAACTTTGTACAATGATTATTTATGTTTCAATAGACTATTTATTTAAAGATCTCATTTATAATGTCTAAATTTGAAGGAAAAGAAGGCCTACATTCAAATTTGTAAAGTATTTTAGACTCTTTGAAGGATATAGTTATCAGAAAGGCACTCTATTCTTCTTAACAATTTTTTTTTTTTTTTTTTGCAGTACACGGGCCTCTCACTGTTGTGGCCTCTCTTGCTGCGGAGCACAGGCTCCGGACGCGCAGGCCCAGCGGCCATGGCCCACGGGTCCAGCCGCTCCGCGGCATGTGGGATCTCCCCGGAACGGGGCACGAACCCGCGTCCCCCGCATCGGCAGGGGGACTCCCAACCACAGCGCCACCAGGGAAGCCCTTAATAAATTTAAAATGAAATGCTCATAAAGATCCAAATGGGTAAAACAATTTTATTTCATTTCTACCACATTCAAAATTCCTACTGGTGATAGAACCACAGCACAGGAGCTGCAGGGTCCATTTTGTGACCCTCACCCTCACCAGAAACCTCTGCCATCTCAGGGCAGGTCACAAAATCATGTCCACATTGGTGTACTTTCTCAAATTTGCCCTCCTGCCTTTTCCCTGAGAGTGGTATTCCTCCCTTTCTTTATGAGATTCCCACAGTGTGTTTGTTAAAATTACATATTCTTGGTACCTGTTTTCATATATTCTGATTCTTTGGATTTTGATGGAGTCCAGGAATTAGCACTAAAAACAAACAAAGACCAAGAAGAGTCTCATGCGGGTGGTTGGGGGACCACATTTGAGACACAATGTCCTCACTCATCCTGATTTTTATACTGATACGGATGTGTTTGTCCTTCTTGGGCTCTGGGTCTGTTTGCACCAAAGGGTATAAGAAGTGGGCTGAGGAATAGAAGTGCACTGACTCACAGGAGCACCAATAGCCATTTGACTGCAACCCCAATTCTTGAAGTTTGAATATAGATTCACGTAGGCATTTTCCTTGATTTGGGCTTAATAATACTAAATGGTTAGATTATCTAACAATCAGAAATTCCAAAGCATATTGTTCACAAAGCAATAAATTATTTGGATGAAAGGAAGATCTACCAGATCAGGACATAAAGAATATTCTAAATCTAGACACCCTGTCATACGGCTGACTGTATGTATATGGTATAATAACCAAGAGACAGGGTGAACTTGGGCCATTCCCTGCTGAGCCGTCTTCCTTGTGGTGGAAACTTGGTGGAGCCATTATGAAGGCATCTACTCCCCTCTGCCAGGGATGTTAATATTCTCCTCTGTGCCAACTAAAAGTATCTAAAGTGTCTGTTTTCTAGTTCTTCATAAAACTTTTAAGTTTTCACCCATCTCTTTCAGCTGCTGTGAAAATTTGTTTCTGTGATAAGCTGCACAGGCTTTTGAAGAGCAGACTTTTCCTTTCCAGCCCAGCAGAGTATTAATAGCTCTTTTTTAATTGGATAGAACTTTCATTTTCATTTTTTCTTTTGAGAAAACCAATCTGTGCTAGTTGTGGAAACAATTATTCAACATGCAGCTTAAAAAATCTATTAGAACAGTCTCTCGGGAAAGTCAAATCCAGGCAGGATTAACTTTCCAAGAGGGAGGACAGTTGTCTACGCTGAAGGTTGTGCAATCCAGCAAATACGTGAGGTTTATTTTTAGCATAAATTCAGCTCTTTCATTTTCCCCTGCGACTGAGCAAGAGCATTAACATGATTAAAGTGGTCCTAAATCACTGTACAACCGCACGTCAGAAAGACAGGAATTAGACTGTGTATATAATGGACCAGAGAAAGGCTGTGAAATTCTAATTTTCACCTAATTTTTCTTAGAGTACTTTTCCAAACAATTTTTTCCTCTAATACTTTATGTGATCCAATAGTGAAAAGTAGAGCAGACTATTTCAGAGATGATTGAAATCAACGCTGCCTATGGAGAAATCAATCTGAAGGCCTTGTGGTCTCTTTAAATTCATTATGATAAAATAAAATTATGTCCTTCCCCCCTTTCCCCTTTGGTAACCATAAGTTTGTTTTTTATGTCTGTGGGTCTATTTCTGTTTTGTAAATAAGTTCATTTGTATTTTTTTTAGATTCCACATATACGATATCATATAAATATCATACAAATATCATACGATATTTGTCTTTCTCTGTCTGACTTTCTTCACTTTGTATGATAATCTCTAGGTCCATCCATGTTGCTGCAAATGGCATTATTTCATTCTTTTATGGCTGAGTAATACATTATACTCAATATTTTATAATAACCTATAAGGGAAAAGAATCTGAAAAAGAATAGATATAACTGAACCACTGTGCTGTACACCTGGAACTAGCACAACATTGTAAATCAACTACACTTAAATTAAAAAAAAATAAAATTTTAAAAGATGACAAAATTGTAAATGTAACAATGATAATAATAGTTATAGGACTTCCCTGGTGGTCCAGTGATTAAGACTTTGCCTTCCAATGTGGTGGCTGGGAGTTCGACCCCTGGTCGGGGAGCTGGGATCCCACATGCTTCAGAGTGCGGCCAAAATCTAAAAATAAAAAAAATTATCATAATGATGAACACCTGCTTAAATTCCCAAATTATTGAAACACGAAGGGAAAGACAATAAAAGAGACTATTTGAAACTATTCTGAATATTTCTCCATAGGTAACTGACTTTTAGAAGACCAGTTAACCCCTGGGGATACGGTTTACTTTACTATAAAAGTGATTGAATTTAATGTCATAAATGTATGCATCGAAAAAAGAAGCGGAAGGAATAGCCAAACATATTCTTTAAATAAGAAAACACAATCTATTAGAGTAAGGAACAGTTGTTCTGTTAATAGCCAAGATGATTTCTAGGCTTTTAAACTTGGGTTGGAAGCACCAACAGTGTGGCTTAAACAACTAGAATCCTAAGTAAATCAGTGAGCTTCTATGAGCTTCAGTTTCCTTGTCATCGAAAATGAAAAGAGTTGGACTAAATCAAGTGTTCTTTACCTAGGTTGTGATATGCAGTCTCAGAGGAAACAAGAGCCCCTGGCAGAGAATGAGGAATTCTGGATGCGTGTGCATTTGCTAGGAATAGGTCTACGGCTTCCTTTTTGGACCATCAAAGGGCCCCGAGGCTAGGAAACATGCCATATGCTCCCAAGGCCCCCGCTGCTCTGACAACCTATGGGCTGTATGACTTCCAACTCCACTTGAGTTCTGATTGAGGAAAAAACTCCCTTTTTTATTGAGCTTACAGTCCAAGTGATTATATATCGTAAAATCTAAATAGTCTATTGTCCACTGGAAATACTTCCTTATAAATAAGTAGAATAATTATCCTTTTATAACAAGGATATTCTGTAAATCAGTTGTCATGAAGTTCCTGAAGCTCTTTTTTTGTCCAGAAAGACAGCTCAAGTTGATTACAAATTCCATTCACATGGAGACAGTGTCCATAAAAAGAAAAAAAAAAAAGTTGTTTTTATATGCAACAGGGTTCTTCTTGGAGAAGAGATGGACAGTAACACAGAAGCAGGTGGGATGTGTATACGTGTGTTATGTAAGAAGAGGCAAACACTTTGGCTTAATGAGAAAGGCGTCTTCAGTTAAGGGCGTGGAGGACATTTTTCCATTGAAGCGAAGGCATAATCATGAGTAATAAAGCTGTCAAAATAAAAGCTGCTTCAGTAACTGTGCTGAGTTTTGTCTTGGTGTCTGAAGAAGGGGAGTGTGAAAAGATGGAGCGGATGCAAACTAAGGGACCCCGCACTGGGGACTGACAGACAGGGTAACATGTTCACATCTGGCAGAAGTCTTCTGGCTTCAGAGATTTTCTTCTTTAAAATTTCTCTTCTCCTTGTGAAATGTCTCATGTGACAAGACGCAGACCTTAGGTGTATCATAAATTCAACCACTGATCTGTAGTTCCCAGAGGATAAAGAGTTTTGTTAGGACATCCCGGGCCTAATCTTTTGTGAGTTTCTTAGGACATTGCCCCAGTTCTTTAGACTCCTGAAGGAAAACATTACTTACATGGAATTTGTTCCCTAGTCTTTCAGTGTTTTTGACTTTGGAACTGTGTGCACAGTGAAGGTGAGATGTATAGGAGGAAGAGACGGAAGGGGAGGCTCTTCCTTCTGGCTGGATCCACGTGATTGGAATTATAAGGAAGTAGAGGTGTGTAGGTATAAGTAGATCTCATCAAACCAGACAAAACAGAGTCTACTGACTATTGATACGTGTGCTTATAGCTTGATAAAATGCAAGTGCTTTACAGAAAAGGAGGCTGAAAGATCCCAGGGGGATGTTGGAAGAATATGCTGATGCGGGAAGGGGGTGGCGTACAAGAAATTGAGAGCTTTGAGAAGTGAATTCATTCACCTTCTCCCCGGGATGCACGCTGGAACTCAAAAATAAGAAAGCAAAATCACTGCTCCAAGGAGCTAGCAGTTTTGCGGTGAAGAAAGGTGGGAAGAAGAATGGAAATAAAATGCGAGACAGAAGATATCCAGGATGTGATGACTGAGATTAGAAATATTTTACAAACTGGACTGATTAGACTGTTGTTCTTAAAGCAGAGAGAAGATTAATAGCAAAACTGCCAATGGCACGCTCTCAGGCATTCTGTCCTCCGTCACTATTTAGGAGACTGTGGAGAGCAGGTCATTTTGACCTCAAGGAGCTGCCCTGGGTTTCAAGCCCCCTGACAGAACTTTATTCTTCCAGGGACTTCAAGAGACCAAAAAAGAAAACTGAGTCTTGTGCTACAGGGTGAAAGTACAGATTAACTAACAAGACAATGAAGTCAGGGAAGCAACAATTGGAGGGGGAAGAAGAGTTAGCCTAGAAGAGATTCTCTCCTGCGTGCAAACGCTTTAAGCTGAGCGAGTGACCAGAGGCTGTGTGCTAGCATTTATCTCTTGGGTAAATTGTATCCCGAGACCCCCTCTGTCTGAGGAAAAAATAGTCCTGCATATGAGGAGGGACGCCACCAGGGAAGAGAAGGAAAGAGACAACAAACATCTGAACCCTAACACCACAAGGGACAGACATAAACTTGACAGTTTAGCCTCAATAAATATCACAGCAGTGGAATAAGGGTGGAGAGGTACAGATGTGATTTTTCAAAAGATTCAAAAGCTGTGTTGTGAGAACTCACAGAGGAAATTTATTGGGGAATCTTTTGAGACAGTGATCAGAGACAACTGAGGCTCAAGGTGGTTCGGCTCCATCTGTAGGAAACAGAAAAATTAAACTGTAATTGGTTTTCTGAACAAGAGAGCAGGTGTTCAGGCTATCACAAATTACCTGTAGAAAGATTTAAAGTTTTGTGTTCCTTACTTCACCCTTCAATGCTTCTTGGAATCCTGTCTCCTTTCAGGGGGAAATAAATGGCGGCAGCAGACAGGGTGAGGAAAGAGACTGGGGCCCTTGGATCACTGCACCATGACACTTGTGACCTCGTCATAGTTGCTTGTTCTTGTTTATCTAAGTTTACCCCTTCCCTCTCAATTCCATGCCTTTATCTCCTTATGATCTTATCCCTGTTATAAATTTATCCTGTTCATACCACAGAGCCAGATGGCCAGCATGTGACAAGAATTTATTCTATGTGATCTAAGATGCAGAATTGGAATCATTCTGTAGAGGTTTCCAGGAAACAGTTGGAGATAACTACAAGAATGGAGTCTCTAGGAAGTCATAGAGTTTTATGAAATTGTGGCTTGGCTGGTGAAACAGAGAATTTCAGATCACCAGAGTTATGCTCAAAGAAGCTGGATGGCCCCTTAGAAGGAAGTGGCAGAGATATTTCCTGCACTGAGTAAGAGGCTGTGGATAACACCTAAGGGTTTGACTCATCATGCTTCCTAGCTGAGGAGCTAGATGCCAGGGCCTAGAGTGGGATGGAGGGAAAGAGGAATGGCTCCTGAAGCTATGGTGTAGCCTGATTGCTCACACCAACCAAGTAAATAAACCCACATAGTGTTTATAAGCAAAGAAGTTCAGAATTCAACAAAATTGTCTAAACTCTATGAACCAGACACTTCAGCTCAACTTACGAAGCCAAGAAAGAATTTTAAAACCAAGGCAACTCCAAATACAGGAAGAAAACAAGCTAGGTTGTCATTTTCAGAATTCTAAGAAAGGTAGAGGCCACAAAAACTCCAAAAAAATGTTAAGGCAAGTATCTGGCTTGCCTCTGATTTATGTGAAAAAGGAAAACCGTGATGAGGGGCAGGATGGGGACCACTTTACCCACAGTGGTTAGAGAAAGCAAGAGTTGGGATTGGAATGTTGAGAAGAGGTAACCATGTGGAAACTTGAAAATCAAGCATTTCCAAAAGAAGACATGCGAATGGAGAATCCTGAAATTGAGAACAAGCTTGGTATGTTCCTACAGCAGGAGAGAGGGTTCCAGTGGCTGGAGCGAAGTGAATAAGGGGAAGGATGGAGGGAGACAGATTGAAGAGGGAGGAGGAACCCTTATGTAGGGATTGTAGAGTTTAGTAAGGAACTTGGATCTTATTTTGTTTCTAAAGGAAGCCATAGACTTTTTGGCCTAAGCAACTAGCAGTGAGGAGAAGACAGTACAGATGGTATGAGAAACACACTCTTTACCTCAAACCATCATGGAAACAGGGAGAGCTAGAGAGACAAGGAAGTTGAAACAAGAGCTTCAGTCTTCTGGGAATAAATGCCATTAGGGTTTTGAATCTCATGATCAGCGTTCATCTTGGCTGTGGGAACAGGGCTCTGGGCTTCAGGAGGGCCATGAATACAATGGGGGCAGTGAACTTTTATTCACAGAGAAGTCAAGGAAGAACTTCAGATACAGAGGAGTGCATGAAAAGTTGTAGATTTTAGAAATAGGAACTAAGATGATGTGTAATCCCTTGAACAAGTCAACATTTGGGAGGGACGACAGAGCCATAAATGCAGACAATATGCTCTTTGGTGGCTAAATCTGAAATCCAGGATCCTGGGTCAGATTGATTCTGAAAGACAAAAGGTGAAGAGAGGAAGGGTAGACTAACCAATGGTATTTTGAAGGCTTCACAGATTTGTGATGCTGACCATTCTTATGTAACTGGGAAGGAATGAAGGCCACAGGCAGGAAAGTCTGAGGCTTGGGGACCTGTAATCAGACATTGAAGTAGAGCAGACAAAAAGGCTGCACTATAAAGCATTTTTTAAAGGAAATGAAATGTACTCAACTACCATATTTGTAAATTGTACAACCAAATGAATATTTCTTCAAAAGAACAATCTTAGGAGTCAGACACTAATTCCAGAAATGCCTTCATTCCTCGTGGCAACTTCAGAACTCTTTTACAAGACATATCCATGTACATACCTACATGAACTGACCTGTCTGATTTCCTGAGTAATATTTCTCTGTCTTTGATCTATGACTGAAGGCTGGTTCTCAAGCCAAACCTACTCAAAAGAATAAATATTTGATACCACTTACGATCTTTCAAAAAAAAATTCTTTTTTTTCTCTTTGCAATTGGAAGATTTTATTTTTTTCAGTTTTTTAAAATTAATTTTTATTGGAGTATAGTTGATTTGCAATGTTGTATTAGTTTCAGGTGTACAGGAAAGTGAATCAGTTATACATATACATATATCCCCTCTTCTTCAGATTCTATTCCCATGTAGGTCATTATAGAGTATTGAGGAGAGTTCCCTGTGCTATACAGTAAGTCCTTATTAGTTATCTATTTTATATATAGTAGTGTGTATATGTCAGTCCTAATGTCCCAGTTTATCTTCACCCCTCCTTTCCCTCTAGGTAACCATAAGTTTGTTTTCTACATCTGTGACTCTATTTCTGTTTTGTAAATAGGTTCATTTGTACCATATTTTTTAGACTCCACATATCATATGATATTTGTCTTTCTCTGTCTGACTTACTTCACTCAGCATGAGAATCTCTAGGTCCATCCATGTTGCTTCAAATGGCATTATTTTGTTTGTTTTTATGGCTGAGTAATATTCCATTGTATATATGTACCACAGCTTCTTTATCCACTTCTCCGTCAATGGACATTTAGTTTGCTTCCATGTTTGGCTATTTGTAAATAGTGCTGCAATGAACATTGGGGTACATGTATCTTCTTGAATTATGGTTTTCTCTGGATATATGCCCAGGAGTGGGATTGCAGGATCATTATAGTAGCTTTATTTTTATTTTTTTAAGGAACCTCCATACTGTTCTCCATAGTGGCTGCACCAATTTACATTCCCACCAACATTGTAGGAGCATTCCCTTTTCTTCATGCCCTCTCCAGCATTTATCGTTTGTAGATTTTTTTGATAATGGGCATCCTGACTAATGTGAGGTGATACCTCATTGTAGTTTTGATTTGCATTTCTCTAATAATTAGCGATGTTGAGCATCTTTTCATGTGTCTCTTGGTCATCTTCATGTCTTCTTTGGAGAAATGTCTATTTAGATCTTCTGCCCATTTTTCTCAAGAAAGAAAAAGAGAGCCAGAGGAATCAGGCTCCCTGACATCAGACTATACTGCAAAGCTACAGTGATCAAGACAGTATGGTACCAGCACAAAACCAGAAATATAGATCAATGGAACAGGATAGAAAGCCCAGAGATAAACCCATGCACATATGGTCACCTTATTTTTGATAAAGGAGGCAAGAATATACAATGGAGAAAAGACAGCCTCTTCAATAAATGGTGTTGGGAAAACTGGACAGCTACATGTAAGAGAATGAAATTAGAACACTCCCTAACACCATACACAGAAATAAACTCAAAATGGATTAGAGACCTAAATACAAGTCCTAATACTATAAAACTCTTAGAGGAAAATATAAGCAGAACACTCTCTGACATAAATCGCAGCAAGATATTTTTAAAATTTTTTTTTTTTGTGGTACGCGGGCCTCTCACTGTTGTGGCCTCTCCCATTGCAGAGCACAGGCTCTGGACGCGCAGTCTCAGTGGCCATGGCTCACGGACCCAGCCGCTCCGCGGCCTGTGGGATCTTCCTGGACCGGGGCACGAACCCATGTCCCCTGCATTGGCAGGTGGACTCTCAACCACTGTGCCACCAGGGAAGCCCACAGCAAGATATTTTTTGATCCACCTCCTAGAATAATGAAAGTAAAACAAAAATAAACAAATGGGACCTAATTGAACTTAAAAGCTTTTGCACAGCAAAGGAAACCATAAACAAAATAAAAAGACAACCCACAGAATGGGAGAAAATGTTTGCAAATGAAACAACTGACAAGGGATTAATGTCCAAAATATACAAGCAGCTCATGCAGCTCAATGTCAAAAAAAAATGTTCTTTTAAGTTTGAAGGCATTTTCAAACTTGTTTTGAGCATGACACTGTTATAAAGCATGGGATTCCAAAGCAGCTACAGAACTTTTTTTGCTTTCATCTATAATGAATTTTTGAAAATTCATTTGAAAACTGTAATACACAAAAGTCAAAGAATAAACAGTCCCCGATAAGCTGGTTTGAAAACAAACCAGTATCGTAATCTCCAGGTCCATCCTTGTTGCTGCAAAAGGCATTGTTTCATTGTTTTTTTTTTTGGCTGAGTAATGTGCCACTGTATATATACACCACATCTTCATCCATTCATCTGTTGACGGACACTTAGGCTGCTTCCATGTCCTGGCTATTGAAAATAGTGCTGTGAACATAGGGGTGCATGTATCTTTTCGAATTATAGTTTTCTCCAGATATAGGCCCAACAGTGAGATTGCTGGATCATATGGTAGTTCTATTTTTAGTTTTTTAAGGAACCGCCATACTGTTCTCCATAGTGGCTGTATCAATTTACATTCCCACCAACAGTGCAAGAGGGTTCCCTTTTCTCCACATCCTCTCTGCATTTATTATTTGTAGACTTTTTGATGATTGCCATTCTGACCAGTGTGAGGTGATACCTCATTGTAGTTTGGTTTGCATTTCTCTAATAATTAGCAATATTGAGCATCTTTTCCTGTGCCTGTTGGCCATTATGTCTTCTTTGGAGAAATGCCTATTTAGATCTGCTGCCCATTTTTTGATTAGGTTGTTTGTTTTTTTGATATTGAGCTGCATGAGCTGTTTGTATATGTAAGGAGAGTAGAAAGCAATAACATGTTGAAATAGTTGCATGAACACTGCTGTGCGGGTAAAGATGGCAGATAACAGCACAGTAAGCCTGGAGGTAGGTTGGCCAGAGCATTAGTGCCAATCATTGTTCACTCCTGTCCTACCACATAGTTTGCACCCTCCAAACCCCCCTCATGATCCAGGAGGATTGCTGGAACTTGAGGTTCCATGCCTGGGTTGCAGATCAGATGGAATGGGAAAGCTAAGAGAACTGGAGAAGTATCCCTTCTAGAAGCAGAATCTCTATAAGCCGGTTTTCCAGAAATCTCATTTATGTCTATTCATGTCTCACTGGCCAGAACTTAGTCATATGATTACACGCTGAAAATAAGCCCAGTTGGAAATTGATTTCTCAAACTAAGGAGGAAGAGGGGGGCCATAGATATTGGGAAGCACCAGGAAGTCTCTGCCCAAATTGCTTTCATCTCTTTAGCATACTGCTTGTGATACAGCCTCCATCTTCAATTTCCTTTGACCATCTAGACAGGACCAGTAGTTTTCTCCATTACATGGTTAGTCCTTCTCTCATTTTTGAACAGAACTGGAGTATGATGTAGGACACTGACATTTAATTTGAAAAATTATGGTTTTGAAACCTGACTTTTAAGTAAACAAGAGCTATTTGAATAGTTTGTAGTTTTCTCGTACTAAAGGACCTCTTTGTATAATATAATCAAACATCTAGGTCAGTAGAAAGAACACTGAAGAATGCAACTTAAAATGATGCTTTGAAGTTAAAGTTGGTTAAATCCCAGCCAAACTAGTTTGCTGTCATACTTCTGTTTAATACGTTTACAGTGGAGACATTCTAAAATTTGTGTACTAGTGAAAATTGGTTGACATAGCTTGAGAAACACAACTTCCTTTCATTAGGTCTTTACCTAGCAAAGGTGCTTTTGTAGAATTTGCTTGATATACTAATAACTTTGCAAACCTACATCTTGGCTATCTTGAATAATGCTGCAAGGAACATAGCAGTGCATATATCTCGCCAAGATCCTTATTTCTTTTTTTTTTTTTTTTCAAGATCCTTATTTCAATTCTTTTGGATAAAAACCCAGACATGGAATTGCTTGATTATATGGTGGTTTTATTTTTAATTTTTTGAGGAACCTTTGTACTGTTTTCAAAATCAGCTGCACCATCTTACATCCCAACAACAGCGCACGTGTTCCAATTTTTCCACATGCTCGTCATCACTTGTTAGATTTATTTTTTGTGGGGTTTTTTGTTTGGTTTTGGATTTTTTTCTAATGGCCATTCTAACAAATGTGAAATTATATTTCATTGTGCATTTAAATTAAATTTTTTGATGATTAATGATGTTAAGCATCTTTCATATACCTATTGGCCACTTTTACGACTACTTGGGAGAAATGTCCATACAAGTCCTTTGCCCATTGAAAAAATGAGAATATTTGGTTTTCTATTAGTTTTATTTTTACTGTTGAGTTGTAGAAGTTCCTTATATATTTTGAAGATTAACCTTTTATCAGGTATATTGTTTGGAAATATTTCCTTTGCTGTGCAGAAGTTTTTTCTTTTATTTTATGTAGTCCCATTGGTGTGTTGTGCTTTTGTTACCTGTGTTTTTGGTGTCATATCCATGAAATCATTGCCAAGACCATGAAGCTTTCCCCCTGTTTTTTCCTAGAAGTTTTTGATAAATGTGATCATAATGAATGTATATATATTTTAATCTTATTCTCAAAGAACTTGCCCTGGCTCTGTGCAATAACTGTCTCACAGCTCTCCTTTACTCAACTACCTCTTGTGAGTAGATTTCTCACAAGGATCCAGCTTTCTTGGTGACAACTATCCTTAATATACAAACAAGACATCTCTGTACCAGGTCATTTTCAACAGGTGTGTGTGCGTGTGTGTGTGTGTGTGTGTGTGTGTGTGTGTGTGTTAATAGTGAGCCCCACTGCAATTCTATCACTAGCACAGAGTTCTGGTGAAGAAACAGCTGAAACAGAATAAAACAAAACAAAACACTGATGGGAATTCTCTACGAGTATTTCAAGATTTGTCCTCAGAAAGTGTGGAGTAAAAACCTAGATTAAATGAGGGAAAGACACTAAGTATTTCTTTATTCTATTAGCCTTTTCTGTGGTATTTTATCACTCTATTTATTATATACATTGTGCTAATATGTTACTTCCATATGGTATGTTGAAGTCAAAGTTGTTTGTTTTTTTTATTAATACAGCAAATAATTAATACGAGCATAATCTGTGAACTCAGACAGACTAAATTCAAATCTTTCTTGATCACTTACCAGCTGTTTAACTCTGGGTAAAATATTTAGATATTCTGGCTCTGTTTTGCTTTCCATAAGGTGATGATGTACCTACTCCTCAAAGCTGTAGTGAGGATTAAATGAGTTAATATATGTTAAACACTTAGAATAGCACCCGGACCTGGTAACGCTCAAAAATATCAGTCATCACTACTGTCTGTGCTATAGTTTTCCTCTGCTTCGCAAGATCTATATAAAAATCGCTCTAATTTTGGAGGGTTTTACTTCTTTTTCAAGCCAAAGCATTGTTGTTATTGTTTTCAGAGCACTTAAATCCATTCTTTACATGAGCAACCAGAAACTCAGAAATTTCTTGACAGTAAGGAAGCTACTGCTTGGTTCTAGAATGATGTAACTCTGCCCCCTCCAGCCCGAGGAGAGACGAGCAGATCTGCCCCCTCCCCGAGCTCCTGTCCCATTCAGGGTCCAGAGTAAAAGAGAGAGTGCAGAAAACAGGCTCTAATTGTAGGTTGTGCTGGATAGGGAATAATTTCGCGTGATTTTGGTTCTAATTTTATCCCCACAGAAAAATCATGTTCAGTGTATCTGCTGGATTGTGACCATTATCTTCCTCAGGTGGCAGCAGGCAAGTTCATTCTCTGAGGGTTGCCCAGACCCTCCTCTGAGTTTCACATTTATATATTTAACTCTCAACGTGTCATCTCCATGTAAGTGTCCATAAGCCGTTCTCATTCGATGTGTTTCAAATTGACTCATCACCCGCTCTCTGAAAAGACCTGATCACTGGCGGCCTCTCAGTTACTCAGCCCAGAATTCTTGACAGCTGTCTCTTCTTCACACCCTACACTGAACCTTGACCTTCCTCCCAGATATTCTAGGAAATAACCTTCATCCAGATTTCGAATATTCTGCCCAGTCGCCATAATTGATAAGTAGTCCTAAGCGCTCAGCTGAGTCTGAAGACTATAAATTATGTGGAGCTGTGGAATTTAATGCTGCTCTGTTCCGAAAACACAAATTCTGATATCTGACCATGGGGTCTACATATGTTATGATATAGTGTGAAAATCAACTGATTCGTGATCAGAAAAACAGTGTGAAACCTAAGTGCTAAAGAACCCAGCACCCAGAAACCAATGGTTCATAGTTAATATGAAATCAAATGTCAATCATATCTGGTAAAATTTTAATTGCTTTATCTGTTCAATAAGAAAGGTCATATGAGAACGACATTTGACATGATACTGAGTTTATCCAGATTAAGTAACGACTTCACATAGTCTCTTGCTTTCCCTTTATTTTCCCCTTCACTCTTAATGGTGTAAAGTACCCAGATGGCGAAAAATTTATATAACATTCTTTAAGTTCAATTAATGTCAAACATTAAGAATCTCCCAAATTTACAAACAGCTCATACAGCTCAATATATATAAAAAAAAAACCCATCAAAAAATGGACAGAAAATCTAAATAGGCATTTCTCCAAAGAAGACAAACAGATGGCCAAAAAAACACATGAAAGGATGCTCAACATCACTAATTATTAGAGGAATGCAAATTAAAACTACAATGAGGTATCACTTCACACTAGTCAGAATGGCCATCATCAAAAAATCTACAAAAAATAAATGCTGGAGAGGGTGTGGAGAAAAGGGAACCCTCTTACTCTATTGGTGGGAATGTAAATTGGTACAGCCACTATGGAGAACAGTATGTAGGTTCCTTAAAAAACTAAAAATAGAGCTACCATATGATCCTGAAATCCTACTCCTGGGCATATATCTGGAGAAAACCATAATTCAAAAAGATACATTCACTGGGGATATATGTATATGTATAACTGATTCACTTTGTTATAAAGCAGAAACTAACACACTATTGTAAAGCAATTATACTCCAATAAAGATGTTAAAAAAAAAGATACATTCACCCCAATGTTCATAGCAGCACTATTTACAAATAGCTAAGGCATGGAAGCAACATAAGTGTCCATCAACAGAGGAATGGATAAAGAAGATGTGGTACATATATACAATGGAATATTACTCAGCCATAAAAAAGAATGAAATAATGCCATTTCCTCAACATGGATGGACCTAGAGATTCTCATTCTGAGTGAAGTAAGTCAGACAGAGAAAGACAAATATCATATGATATTGCTTATATGTGGAATCTAAAAAAAGATTATGAATGAACTTCTCTACAAAACAGAAATAGAGTTACAGATGTAGAAAACAAACTTATGGTTACTAAGGGGGAAAAAGGGGGGGATAAATTGGGAGATTGGGATTGATATAGTCACACTACGATATATAAAATAGATAACTAATAAGGACCTACTGTATAGCACAAGGAACACTACTCAATTCTCTCTAATGACCTATATGGGGAAAGGATCAAAAAAAAGAACTGATATATGTGTATGTATAACTGATTCACTTTGCTGTACAGCAGAAATGAACACAACATTGTAAATCAACTATACTCCAATAAATTTTTTTTAATAAAATAAAATAAAAGAAGTTAGGAGCACTAATTGATCACAGAGCAACTACATCGCCAAGACTGGGCGATCTTGAGAAGTGTTCAAGGCGATGTTTTCCTGAAAATGTTGGGGAGTGTGATATCTTATTCACGGGTTTATCTCGAGCATTATGTTGTGAGATGGGCAAAATTCATTTATTCTCCTTTTCCTCCATTTAACAAATATTTACACTGCCCTTACTAGTACGAGCATAGCACCAGGTACTAGGGTTACAGAAAGCAATTTGAATAAACTTTGCCATCAGCCTCAAAGAGTGCACCAATTAAATAAATGTATAGATCCTAGCAAATTTCTTGGCATTTAGGAGGTTCAATGAATATTATTTGTTTTTACTTTCTCAATTTTTATAATCTGGGCTATCTTTTTAAATTTTAAAATTGTGAAACTGCACATTATCCTTGATGTGTAGAAGTGAGAAGTTTCTTTTATGATGCAGGGAGTGAATTGCGTTTTATACATGAAGGATTTCACTGAAGCTGGGTGCTCGGGAACGTCTCAGGGATGGCAGACCCATTATTCCTGTAGCTGACTTGGTAATAATCTGTATAAATAAACAAATGGAGTTTTGTGCATTCATTAAAAAAAAAAAAAAAAAGAATTACCACCAGAAGACCAAAAAGCCTGACATTTTCTAGCAATGCATGGCTACTGAGTTCAAAACAGAGCCAAGGCAAAAAACAGTCATGCCCTGGCCAAAGTCCATATTGTAGATGAGAAATTTGGGCCAAGGATGGCTTTCCATTTCTTAGGACCAAGACAAAACATAGTATGAGGCCTAATTTTATGTGCCACCTTGACTGGGCTAAGGGGTGCCCAGAGAGCTGGTGAAACTTTCCTGGGTGTGGCTATGAGGCTGCTTCCAGAGGAGATTAGCATTTGAACAGTAGACTAAGAAGGTCACCCTCAGCCATGTGAGAGGACACCAGGCAGTACACCGAGGGCTTGAACAGAAGGGAGAGGCAGACCAGGAGCAGATTCTCCACCTGCCTGAGCTCAGACATCCACCTTCTCCTGACCTCGGACGTGGGTTCCCTGGTCTCACGTCTTTGAACTTGGACTGAATTGCACCAACGGCTTTCCTGGTTCTCCAGCTTGCAGACTGCAGATCTGGGGCCCTTGTAGCTTCTATAATCGAGTGAGCAAACTTCTATAACAAATCTCCTGTTGTGTGTATATCTCTGTATAGCCTGTTGTTTCTGCTTTTCTGGAGAACTCTGACTAATACACGTAATAAACCAGATTTACTATTTTTGTTGTTTGCATGTTAACTAGTGACAAAGCAACATTTTAGCATACTCGTTCATCTGTGCCATTTTAAATGAACTTTATTATATATTTAAGAAATTCAGAGCAGTGATAAACCAAGGCATCCTGCTTTTTTAAGTGTTAGCAGTGGATGTGTGGTGCTGTTTTGATGGGCACACATGCTCCTTCTGGTTTTATCTTATACTGAGGAATACTAGGAAACTCAAGCCTTCCACATTTCTTCTCATACTCACAAAAGAACACTTAGAACAAATAAAAGAAAATAAATATAATATTTAAATGAATGTAGATGCGCTTAGTGGCAAGCAGAGGTGTGTGTGTATGTGTGTGTGGTGTGTTTGCCATCCCTACCTAATGAGAGCTGGGTGGTCAATCCAGCTGTCTGTGACATTTACTTCTGCAGATGGAAAAAAGCCTCAATTTAATTTAAGAGAAAGCAGCATTATTGTTTAGAGTGAGACAGAACTCTCAAAGTTCTTAACAGCATGAGGCAATCAAATCATCATCAAAGAAATGTCTCCGATGAGGAAACCAGATCAAAGAGGTCAAATAATTCCTCCTGAATCACACAACTCTGAGGCAGAACATTGGATCAAAGATCAGAGAACCCGGCGCTGAGTCTTCCCGCATCTTCCACCCAAGAGTTTTGTGTTTTGGAAGAAACAACATTTGACCTCAAATGAATCACCATCAAAGTGCTTAAAACCTGGAAGAAGATAAGGGCTAACAAACTGTAAATAAATCGTAAGCCCAGAAATACAGCCACAACTTTGTCAAACCATCAAATAGTTGGCAGCTCTTTCATTACTTTTAGGGATTTTCTTGCTGGAGTTCACTTTCAGGTTAAGCGTACAGCTTCTGAGGAGGTTACGCTCATACAATTTTGTTCCCACCCGGAACTACTGCCAATAGAATCTTCCAGAAATGCCAGGGAAGTACAGTTTTGGTTGGGAATAGAGGTTACACAGATGTCCGCAGTGTGACAATTGGTTTCCATAAAGTAGGACTACAGGCCTGAAGTAAATTCAAGCCCTAGCCCCACCAGAGATAACCCAGAACTAGCCGTGGCCCCAGCCTCTGCATCCTCAAGCCCCATGAGATTCTTGGCACGATCGTGTTGAGTGGATGCTCTGCTGGAGCTTGCCAAGTCTATTCCCTATTTTCCATGGGACGTGATCATGACATCAAGATTTATGAGGAAGATGAGTCCATTTTAAGATCCTCTTGGGTGTTTAGGTCTACATCCAACCAGCCTGAGTGTATGAGCTATCTAATTGTGTCATATTGCTGCGTGGCACGCAACCAGTAAGCCTCAGGGGCGCTAGCCACTATAAACATTTATTTAGGGTCATGTATCTATAACTTGTCTGGGTGGTTCGAGGGATCTAAACTAGATTCAACAAAGCTCATTCATGTATCCGAGGTCGGCAGCAGGCTAGCTAGGTAGCTTTTCGCATCACAGGTGGGCATTCTTTCAGGTAGTGGCTCTGGGATACCTGACCCGGTTGTGTCCTCCAGCCGGCTCGTCTGAGGATATTTTCCTGGCAGGACGGATGGAAGAAAGAGAGAGCAAGAGCAAAAGAGAGAGGGGGAGATGGGGAGATAGCTTGAGGGTTAGCCTCAAAGCTGGCACACTGGCATTTCTGCCATGTGCACTTGGCCAAAGCAAGTCGTAAATTCAGGCCAGATTCTACAAGTGTAAAAATAGATTCCACTGCATGATTGGAAAAGCAGGAAAATCACATTGCAAAGAATATGGATATGACAGGGAGTGGGGCTAGAGGGGGAAATGAGGTCTCTTTTCACAGTCAGTATAGCCACCTGGGGACCTGAAGCCCAACACGTAACACACGCGCCTTCTGAGGGTGTGTCACCGCGGCCAAGCTGGGTCTCGGGGCGATTCCCAGCCGGCGAGAGTAGAGACACGCTCTCAAATTCCTCCCCAGCCCCCTCGGTGGCCACACTCTCTCATCTTTGGCCTTTCTCCCTGACCTCCTTCATGCAAAGATGTTTCCCTCATACAAGGGCAAAATTAACACACCCCAAAATAGAAAGTCACAGGCACTGTCAGAATCAGGCAGTATCAGAACGGACACCGGCAATCAAATCAGACATTGACGGTGAATGGCGGGCCCTGCTCTATGTCTGCACATCAGCCCTGCATCTCTGCCGCGGGAAGCTGGTCAAACCGCCTGTCTCAGACCCAGGCTCCCCAGGCCTCTGTGAGGCATCATTTCTTTTGAGTCTCTTGGACATAGTCTAAATAGTCCATTGAGAATGTGAAATTCAGTACAATACTGTCTTTGTATATGTGTGTATTTTTCTTAAGAAAAGGTCTATAATTTCCACTGGATCCTTAAACAAGAGTCCATGACTCAGAAAAGTTAAGAACCACTACTTATTTGGGTTAAGCCAATAAATAAATCTTGATATTAAATACTGGTGAGCAGAGTAAACTTCACTCTTCAAAACAGCACTTGAAAATTCCCTGACAGGTTAGATAGTTGGCGCAGCTTAGGGGCATCTTCAGGACCAAGGGGAGCAGCCTCTAGGCACATACATTCTTTTTTTTTTTTTTAATTGGGGTACAGTTGTTTTACAACGTTGTGTTAGTTTCTACAGTACAGCAAAGTGAAGTGTACTTCCCTGTGCTCTACGGCAGGTTCTCATTAGTTATCTATTCTATACCTATTAGTGTCAATCCCAGTCTTCCAATTCGTCCTACCCACCCCTGGCTTTCCCCCCTTGGTGTCCATACGTTTGTTCTCCACATCTGTCTCTCTTTCTGCCTTGCAAACCAGTTCATCTGTACCATTTTTCTAGATTCCACATATATGTGTTAATATATGATATTTGTTTTTCTCTTTCTGATTTACTTCACTCTATATGACAGTCTCTATGTCCATCCACATCTCTACAAATGACCCAATTTCGTTCTTTTCTATGGCTGAGTAATATTCCATTATGTATATGTGCCACGTCTTCTTTATCCATTCATCTGTCGATGGACTTAGGTTGCTTCCATGTCCTGGCTATTGTAAATAGTGTTGCAATGGACATTGGGGTACATGTGACTTTTTGAATTATGGTTTTCTCTGGGTATATGTCCCATAGTGGGATTGCTGGGTCATATGGTAATTCTATTTTTAGTTTGTTAAGGAACCTCCGTACTGTTCCCCATAGTGGCTGTATCAATTTACATTCCCACCAACAGTGCAAAAGGGTTCACTTTTCTCCACACCCTCTCCAGCCTTTATTGTTTATAGATTTTCTGATGATGCCCATTCTAACTGATGTGAGGTGATACCTCATTGTCATTTTGATTTGCATTTCTCTAATGATTAGTGATGTTGAGCTGCTTTTCATGTGCCTCTTGGCCATCTGCATGTCTTCTTTGGAGAAATGTCTATTTAGGTCTTCTGCCTATTTTTAGATTTCGTTGTTTGTTTTTTTTTTTTTTAATATTGAGCTGCATGAGCTATTTATATATTTTGGAGATTAATCCTTCATCTGCTAATTCATTTGCAAATATATTCTCCCATTCCGAGGGTTGTCTTTTCGTCTTGTTTATAGTTTCGTTTGCTGTGCAAAAGCTTTTAAGTTTCATTAGGTAGGTCCCATTTGTTTATTTTGTTTTTATTTCCATTTCTCTAGGAGGTGGGTCAAAAAAGATCTTGCTGTGATTTATGTCAAAGGGTGTTCTTCCTATGTTTTCCTCTAAGAGTTTTATAGTGTTCAGTCTTACATTTAGGTCTCTAATCCATTTTGAGTTTATTTTTGTGTATGGTGTTAGGGAGTGTTCTAATTTCATTTTTTTTTCCTGTACATTTTACCTGTGAAGGACAAATTGTCTGCAGGCCAGTATTTACATCTCATTTTGAATCTATCAACAGCAGCTTGTCTTTTTACACTTCTGTCCTTGAAAATGTTCTTCAAGCCCCAGCTTCTTTTTCAAAGTCTGTCTCTTAATTTGTAGCTCAAAGGCAGAAGCAGAACTTATCCTTGAGAAAACATTCAGAGCCATCCCTTAATTTAGGGTATGAGTCAGAAACGAGCAAAGCCATCCTATAGTTCTACAGTGGACAATTCAGCTTTAGGTATCAGACTAGCAAGACAAATTCATAAAAATAATGAGAAATAAAAATTCTTCTAAAATCTCTTGAAAAAGATAAGACTTGAAAACTCATACATTTTTATTATGTTTATCGGCATCAATGGATTCAATTATAACACTGTACAGGGAACTTTTCGTGTGTATCCAAACATTTTCAATAATTAACTCATATTTTTTCATGGTGCTTAACACTTGCTGGCACTAGCAGTACACTAATCTCCCTAGAGGGCCAAAGAAATCAAGGGTAATGATCTCCTACTGTTAATCCACAGGGAGGTTTGCAGTTTCTACTGTAGGAAGTAAATTGCAGATTCACCGTCACTGAACAAACAGCTTGAAATGATAGCTGAAAGAAAGAAGATGAAACTAGGGGGAAATGCATGGATGAATATATAGCCCTAAATTTACGTCACAAAATCTCACAGATAAATACAGAGTGGGGAAAAGTAGTTTAAGAGTAGGGCTTATGACAAAGATTTAGAGACTTTTATTTTAGGTTTAAAATAAATTACTGTAGTAAAGAAGCTTTCAAAAAAGCAAATGCTATTTCAGGCTTTATTACTAAACATATAGGCTGAGAGTAACTGACATTCTATCTGTGTTGATTGCCCCACCTGCTAAAGGGGCTGTTCTCCAGATGGACACAGTAAAAATTGGGAAAATTTCCATATGGGGAATGATCAAAGGAAATAGGGATTACTCTAATCTATATAAGTGAATATAACATAAAAATAGAGGACCATTGCCCTCTAATATTTAAAAGACAGTCATCTAGAAGAAGGATTAAAATTATTTTCCATGACTTTGGCAAGCAAAACAAAGACCTAAGGGTAGAAATTATAACTAGGCTCCTTTTGACTAAAAATATGGAAATATCTCTAATGTTAGTCATACAAGTGACCCAATTGCCCCCAAAATATTGTCTTAGATTTCTGGTGCTAAAGGAGGAGATACGGTTAGAAAAGATGCTTATGTCTGATAGGGATGTGCTTCTAAATGGCCTCTGTGTTCTAGAGGCTGTCCTTTTCCACAGTCAGGTGTCTTTAGAAGAACAAACTACAGGGAGAAGATGATACTAATTTACAAATGAAACTTAAAAACAACAATCTAGGAATAGGTATAAGTTCTTAACCATAATACAAATACCCTATGACACATGTCTTAAGGGTATATTGAAAATTCTCTTTGATCCCACGTTTGTTCATTTGTATTTTTAATGTACTTTCATGCTCTTTTTGAATGTAAAACAATGAAACAATGAAGTGAAGCTTCTGCTCATTGTTTTTTGCTTGGTAATTTTCTACAAGGTAGTGGTTAATATCTTTCAGACAACCATGATCTCTCTTTCAACACACACAATGACACCAAACCCTTTATAACTGAGCAATCCCATATCACTCTGGATTTTTATCTCTGATAAAAGATTTTATGATATCTACAAGCCAGTCTTCTCAAACCTCCATCAGTCTAGGTCACCGACTGACTTTTTAGGAATAGAGATTAAAGGTATCATTTCCTCACCCCTGAAACGCTAATTGATATCAACATAATGCCATCCAAATGGCCTTTTGGGGGGAAGTTAAATGTACTTCTAAACTAAATCATGCAATTCTGTATTACCTAAAAGCTTACTGGGGGTGTGCACTTTGTGAGCTTTAAATAATGACAAACCTTTATTTTGAGCAGTGTCAGAATTGGAGTTATAGGTGCATTCATGAAAGAAGCATGATTATAGACATCATCAGTTAAAAATATATTGTATGAACGCTATAAGACATCTATACATAAGGATACAGGAGACTTTTAGAAAGAAGTAGTTTTCTGCAATTATCTTATTTCCGTAAGATTGAAGAATATAAATATATGCCTACCCATAATTGAGACTTCCAGAATGCAGTTATTGCCCCAGGGCTATGTCTCCCTTGCATCATTTCTACCATATATTCTTAAATAGTTATAAATCTTTCCCTTCTTTCCTCACCTTCTTGTCTCTGTTTTTCTCTCTTCCTGTCCTTTCATCACCATTTCCCTCAAGGGCAATCAAGGACGATTTCTTTGGCTTCTCTTTTGTCCATCTGTGTAGTAACATAAGAGAATTAGACCCACTTATCTCTAGAAAATGAGTGACATTTTATGGGGTTCGGAGCAGGTCACCCCAAAATATGACACTTTAGCATATTGGTTATTTTGAATTAAAGTTACTGAAGAAACAGCCAGTGAAATAAGTGAAATAAGGATACTCTGACCCTCCTCTATCTTCCTGAGAGAAGGAATAACTCCCATGTGAAAGGTACTCTCCCCGCACCAGGAAATAGAGAAACATCGTTATTCCCAGAGATCTGGAGTTGCGGGGCCAGGTAGGCTACGTAAACAAACTCTGCATAGCCCTTTTCACTAATTAGTACCCAAGGCTAAATTTCGTTGTCTTGTCAGTTCTTCACAAATTTATTACTTCTTTGTCTAAAAGGTACATGCTGTTACAAGGGGATTGGTTCCAGGAGCCCCCTGCAGATACCAAAATCCATGCATGCTCAAGTCCCTTATATAACATGGGACAGCCTTCCACATCTGCAGGGCTCTTATCCATGGATTCAACAAACCCTGGCTTGAAATTTTGATCTATGGTTTGTTGAATCCATGGATGTGAAACCTGTGAATAAGGAGGACCAAGAGTATGCTTATTGAAAAAAATCAGTGTATAAGTGGACCTATACATAAAACTTGTGTTGCTCCGGATCAACTGTATAAAAGCTGCCCGTTCTGGTCATTTCTCTGAGTCTCATATTTCTATAAACAACTGTAAGCACAAAATTAAAATTTGATTTTCCTCTGTAATCTGTGTCATGTCAGTTTAATTATTCAGCCAGCTAGGAGCACCTAGGAAAGAAAGAGCTTCTTCCCCAACAGCTGGCACAGGTTAAGCTTCACTGGCTGAAGGCTCTTTGCCCTGCGGCTGCTGCAGCTGAGAAGTCTGGGGACCTGTGGCAGCACCGACTGAAGGTAAGGCTTCTTCCCAGTCAGCCTCCTAAATCTCTGCCTCAGGGCCTGATGGAAATGAGAGTAGTTAGAACCCTGTTTTTTCCTTTTGCTAAATTGAGATTAGCATGGGGCTTTCCTGGTGGCACAGGGGTTAAGAATCCACCTGCCAATGCAGGGGACACGGGTTCGAGCCCTGATGCGGGAAGATCCCACATGCCGCGGAGCAACTAAGCCAGCGAGCCACAACTACTGAGCCTGCGTGCCACAACTACTGAAGCCCACACGCCAAGAGCCCGTGCTCCACAACAAGAGAAGCCACTGCAATGAGAAGCCTGTGCACCACAACGGAGAGTAGCCCCCGCTCGCTGCAACTAGAGAAAGCCCGCACACAGCAACGAAGACCCAATGCAAAAATAAAATAAATAAATAAATTTATAAAAAAAATTTTATTAAAAAAAGTAAATTTAGATCAGCAGGAGAAAATGTTTGTGGAACTAGTTTCTTTGGCATAGGAACTCTGGTAAAAAATTGGTTTGAGTACTATTGTTTCCTATTGATCGCCTTCCTCCCAGAGATGTGTTTCTCTATCTCTGTCTGTTGTGTCATTTGTCATAAGGAGGAAAACCACAGGATGCGATTTTCCTTTTGCCTTGTTCTTTGTCTTGACAGTTTGGCTTTGTGTCCATGAGAACATTCTCTCTGGTCTCCTCAAGTCAGAAGATGCACATACTGGTGGCAGCCAGTCAAATAGACTGGAGTTCTGAGACACAGTCCCAAGCAGCACTCTGTTTGGCCATGCCAGCTCTTGGGGGGAATTTGTCTTAAAGTGTCTCAGTCCATAAGAGACCGCCCTGTAAGGCTAGAAAATCCCCATTCCAATAGCACCTGCCCAGGTCAGAGATTAGCTGGTCTGTAGCTGAGAGGCTGCAGACACCCTTTTCTCTACACCATCCTTACCACCTGTATGACCAAGGCCTCTGATTTTGTAGGCTATCTTTGGGAGTGAAATCCATGGACCTTGTGAGGGTTACATCTCGCAGTCTCTTGTGGACCCCTCTTGAGCCCTTGGTTTAGCCATAAAAAGGTGTATTAGTTTGAGTCACTATTGAGATTAATAGATCCTGCTTGTCAATGGCCAGATGATAGATCCTTTGAATGGATTATATTTAAAAGAAAGAAAAAAAAACATTTTTAGAGAGCTCTGATCCTCAAAAATTGTCTTATTGGTACATAAGGAAAGTCCAAATTGAAAAGAGGACACAAAGAAATGTAATGGCTAGCCTTAGGAACTCTCTTAACAAGATGAAACAACAGAAATTAAACTTAGAACAAAATTCAAGTCCCCATCCAACATAAATTCCTCTTCTCGAAATGAGAACACATCTCAACAGCAAAACCACTTAACTTTCAAAACCCCTCCATTTTCCCCAGAAAATTCAGTAAACACCCAGCTGCTTGTTCTAACTTTCCTTTCCTACAAGATTTACAGAGAGCACTCAGCCTAGTCTTTACACCTAGGATATACAGGTCACTCATGTAAATACTAGAAGTAGGAAATAAATTTAACACAGGCACTCAGAACAGGCAGTAAGTCTCAAACATAAGGTTTGTTTTTCTGGGCTCTATAATCAGGCCCTGGCAGCTTCAGACCTTCCTATGCAATGTCACTTGTGGATATGCCTTAGACCCTAACCACAAAGAATTTATGTCCCCTGGACAGCAACAGATCCCTTAAATTATAAAGTCCTTTTACCTTCACTTCAGAAGATTCTACCAAATTTAGAGCGGTCAAGAAAAAAAAAAAAACCCCACAAAATTTCATTCTTTTTCTGTCCCTTGAAGTTGTAAGTTTTACCATGTTTTAAAAATATAAACACCCCGGCTCACAATTGCCAAAGACTGAGCCTGGCTAATTCAATCAGCAAAGTCTGAGGGGAAAAAAGAAAAGAAAAGAAAAAGAAGAAAACTAGCCTTTTCAAAATTCAAACTGCTGGAAAACCTCTTTTCCCAAAATCTAGTTCACAGCCTCATTAAGATGACATGTCAAAGACCAATACAAATCTTAGACGTATTCTCCACAAGTAGTAAACAGCTGCAGCCATCTGAATGGATGTACTTAACTTATTCCAACGGTTATTTATAAACCTGTGAGGTTTATATTGTTATACTTGACTCATGGCTAAACTGTTGAAATGAAAGCTATACGATCTTTGTGTTTGTATGTATGTCTACCTATGGACATTACAATTACGGTATTTCTCTACCTCTGGATGGTATTGTCAATAGTAATTTGTAAAAGAACTCTAATTGGCTTAAAGATAAGCACTTATGAATTAAGCATTTCTAAATTTCAGAGATGTAATAGAAATGAACTCAAATGTTTTCGAAGTTCACACTATGTAGTACAGTTTTCAGTGAATAAAAAGAAGCTGAAGTTTGTTGGTTTAATGAATGCAGGCCCACATTAGAGTACTTGACACTGTCCTACCTGGATTTACTAAACGTCAAGTAAGCTCGTGTTATCTCTTACAAAATTTGTCAGCAAGAAAAATCATATAAGATGATGGCTAAGTGCTTTAATATCTTATAAAATGTTCATACGTATAATTGTTAAAAACAAATGAATTCAATAGATGCAAGTAAGGTGAGAGTTTTAAGGTAAATTTTTAGTGATGATTTTTTTAATGACAGGTCTACTTAAATAGTTTCCCAGATCGCTTTGGTGACTTCCACACTTAGAATTTTGCAAGTTAAATTAAATGATGGGGGTCACTGATAGTCCAGATTATTTCCAGATAAGATAAGATACTGAAACCTTAGTTGCTAAGTACATCTAAGTTTACCAACTTTTGACCTCTTAGTATAGAGACTAAAGATATTTGCGTCTCTTAGTAAAAATAATTTATGCCACATTGAGAAATTGTACTATAAGGAAGCATATGTCTCCAAAAATTATGAAATGTACTCATAAATTTGCCAATATAAAGAATGCTGGTATAGAAAAAATTGACAGTTCACAATTGCTTCCTTCTTAGATATCACTAGAAATTAAAGTTTTTAAGATCAAAGAATTCTAATGAATACATGTAATTATAATTATTAGAACTAATAAAGGAAACAACTGTGTATACCAAAAAAAGTAGAATATATTTTTTGGTAAGAAAATGTACGAAGAATGGAGATACATTTTTTTTGAGGAAAGAGAAAGTAAGTTTGTCCTAAAGCAAAGCTTATTCTTTCTGAATAGGCAAAAAACAAGGGACAAACCAAAATGGACATACAAATTTGTAGAAGGGGCTTCCCTGGTGATGCAGTGGTTGAGAATCCACCTGCCAATCCAGGGGACACGGGTTCGAGCCCTGGTCCGGGAAGATCCCACATGCCGCAGAGCAACTAAGCCCGTGAGCTACAACTACTGAGCCCGTGCGCCACAACCACTGAGCCTGCACTCTAGAGCCCACGAGCCACAACTACTGAGCCCACGTGCCACGGCTACTGAAGCCTGCGCACCTAGAGCCCGTGCTCCACAACAAGAGAAGCCACCACAATGAGAAGCCCGCGCACCGCAGTGAAGAGTAGCCCCTGCTCACCGCAACTAGAGAAAGCCCACGCTCAGCAACAAAGACCAAACACAGCCATGAGTAAAAAAAAAAAAAAAAAAAAAAAAAAAATTATAGAACGTTTGTGAAAAAGAAATCTTGGGAAAGTAGTTTTATATGTGATCAAGCTGGATAAGATTGAATAAATTTATTATAAGGGTTTTTGAAATAAGCTTTAATGTCAATAGTATACTCACATAAAACTGCATCTTAATTTTCTTTCACCTGCTAAAAAACCAAACTTTACTTGGACTGTTCTTATCACTCAGTTGCCTCAACTTGCCATCTAAGCAGTTGATAAAGTTATGCCAAGCACGCATTAAAGGTTGAAAACATATTCCCTGGTCCCTTAAGATTATCTTTGCTGTAATTTTTGCTCTTGGGGCTCACAAACATAGCAGTGAGATTGACTTATTGGTATAATACTGCCTTAAAATGTGCCATGTTATGAAGTAATTTATTAGGTTGGTTGCCTAAGAGTTAACCTGCCAGAAATAAATGTTATGAATCACAACTGTTTAACTGAACTAACCTATTCTCAGGACTGAGAGACCGGTTCAATTGGAACAATTTACTAACTCAGCTACTAACCTAATTCTTGTTTCACAGTCACCAGCTCAACTTTTAAGTATAGGGTTAGGGTTAGGGTTAGGGAAACAGCAAGGAGGATACTCTGACCCTCCTCTCTGTCCCCCTGGAAGCAGGAAATACATCTACTAAGTGAAAGATACTCTCCTTGCACCAGGAGGCAGAGAGACAGCCTTATTGCTGGATATCAGGAGGAACTGAGGGCAGGAAGGCTATGTAAACACCTCTGTGTAGCTTCTTCACCAACTAGACCCAAGCCCAAGTCTCTGTCTTCTCAGTTCTTCACAGATTTATTGTTCTTTTATCTAAAAGGTTATAAACACCACCTGCTTTGGTCATCTCTTTGACGCTCATGTTTCTGTAAACTCTTGTACGTATGAAATTAAAATTCAAATTTCTCCTGTTAATCTGGGTCATGTCAATTTAATTATCAGCCAGAAGGACCTAGAAGAGTAGAGGAAATTTTTTTTCTCCCCAACCCATTCAAAGGTCCTGGAGAAGATGAAGAAATATACATATTTGATCCTTTGTATAATTCAAAGTGATTATATTTTTAAACTGTAAGCTAAATGTTTCAATAATTCACACACATTTTATAACTAAAAGTGGAATGAAAATTAGGGAATACGGTTTATGCAAAAAAAGTTTTGACTTTCACCAGGCTAGAAAGCATTGTTTATATTATCATCAGTGGCAAGAAAAGCCTGGTGGCAGTTTCCAGCTCTTAGCATCCTCTGGCCGCACATGGCCACTACACGGATTATCACAATGCCAGGTAGGAACGTCAGGTTATCTGCTCAGTGCCACCCTAAGGATCACACCCTCCTCCCTGTCAATATAAAACAGTGTTAAAACAGCCATTAAAAGAGTATTAAAGCAGAATTAAAACCAGCTCTGAGGACAGAACTTTCTGAAATGAAGTCTGTGATAAAGGAGGGAAATTGCTCCCAGAAAAGTTGCCATCCAAAACACTAAATTCTCCTGGGAATGAGTTAGAGAAACCTTCCCTTACTTGGGGAAAAAAAAAAAAAAAAAGGTAACTAACAAATTAGATTGTCAAGGCAGCTGACACTTACGCATACTTATAGGTTGCACAAAAGCTAGGCTGAGAATAAAAGCTTATAATTTTGGTACCAGCTCCCACATGAGACACTAAACACAGACAATTACAAATGATAAAAATATATACACAGAATCCATTTCTTTGTTTAAAGATATGTGTACCCAAAGCAGTGGGAAAGCTAGCAAGAGAAATAGTCTGTCCAGAAAGGCTTCCAGAAGAATGTAAGCAGTGTAGAAAGAGGGCTTCAAATTTAGAACCTGAAGGCATCTTAAAATTATTCAGTCCACACTTCTATTTTTCAGATATGGAACTAAAGAAATGATGAGAATGAAACAAAGACAGAAAATTCAAAATTTCACACCGAAACTGGATCTCTTGTTTGAGGACTCATTCAGAGTTCTTTCCACAACAACAAACATTCCATTCTGTAAACACTTATTAAGGGACTAAAACATGGGTGGCAGCTGGTGACAGGAGCACCTAAAGATGAATCTTCACCCAAAAGACGTATACTATAGGAAGAGGATGCCATATGAAGAGCCTTTCAGACACAGTATAAAGTGGTGTGTGCCAGAAAGGAAGAATAACATAAGTTCTACCACATTAAACACAGCCTTTGAGAACTGGCAAGTACTCAGCCAGTTTCTAAACGTGGTCTGCGACCTGACACGTTTGTTGTTGTTCATGACGACGAAGTTTTAAAATATAAAAAGTCAGTGCTCTTTGGTTCGGGCTACTTTTGACTACAAATTATTCAGCCGCATTGTTTCCTTTATCTTTCATAAATTATTTATTTCCCCTTTACCTTGCTTATTACCCTATAATACATGAATACAATGTATTGGGCTTGCGATTGGCATCTGCAGTGAGGAGTGGGGCAGTCTTGAGGGACCAGTGCCAGAGGGTTGCTCGGTGGTGCAGGAAAACCCGCCCCACTGGGTGCAGAACTTCAGATACTACTACCTAAATCCAAGCACAGGGCAGTACGTTTTTTCCAACTGAAAATTAGTTGTCAATAATACGATACACTTTAGATTTACTTAGTGGATTACAAACATTAAATGAGACTTGAAAGGAGAATATATTCAACTGCATATTCCCTGTGAAATGAATCTGCCTAGTTTACATTTTGCATATATGCTTTACTATAGTTTGGCTTTTACATTGTTCCTAAAATTCTCTCCTGCAAAGTAAGCTGGAAAGGAGGCTAGAAGTTAACTTATTAGCAACAATGAAGGAGGTTAAATGTGTACCAAGAAGTTTAGGGGTTATTTGGAAAATGTCATTTATGTTAAATTTTTCCTTTGTTATCTTAAAGAAATAATGGAGAGGGGAAAACCCTGTAGTTTCATTAAAATGTAAATTTCTAACACAATAAATCCCAGAAGTAATTTTATGGAAATTTCACAAAATATAAGAGAAAATCATTTCTTCATTTCTTTCTCTTCTGGTTATCAACATGTTCCTTTTTTTCTTCCCAGTCATCACAAATTATCCCCATCAGTTTTCATAAAAGCTCAGGCATCTAGAAAATTCTGGGAGCTCTTTATTTTAAAGCATTTTCTTAAAATATGTTCCTTTCACATGTGAGTATGATAGATAAAAATGATCTTTGTTTAAATTAGCCGAAGACAACTTACTATGTGCTCTATTATATACTAAAATCCAGTTAAACCAATAAACAGAATATAGTATATCTGGTCAGCGAATACAATGTATCAATAAAAAGGAATGAAGATACATGCTATAGCATGAGTAAAGCTTGAAAATATTATGCTAAGTGAAAGAAGTCAGTCACAAAGGGCAACATATTCTATGGTTTCAGTTATATGAAATATTCAGACTAGGCAAATCGACAGAGATAGAAAGTAGTTTAGTGGTTGCTTGGCCTCAGGTCGGGGGCAAGGACATGGGGACCTGGGCAATGACAGCTAATGTGCATGGGATGTTTTAGGCGAGCGTTGGAAATGTTCTAAAATTAGACTGTGGTGAGGGATGAATAACTATGTGAATTTACCAAAAAGCACTGAACTGTATACTTTAAATAAGTGGATTTTATGGTACATGAAATGTTTATCAACAAAACTATAAAATGCAAAACAACACTGACATACACATAGATATATTAATTTGTATGGTTCTATGAAATTTAAAATAATGTAAAATAATCATTAAGGTGATACAGGCACCTGATTAAGAAATTAAACTATTCAGAATGCACCAAAAAACAATATCCTTATACATAAATTCTTTACACTGGTTGGTATATAACACTAGACTGAATCTCTAAAACTGAACTTGTTACGTTGAAGAGTACGTAGATTTTAATACGATTTTGTCAGATTGCTCCCAAAGTTGTACTCTTACCAACAGAAGAGTCCTAATTTCACCACACTCCCACCAATGGGCATTATATATCTTTTATTCTCATCTGTTTTATCAAATCTGATGTCACTTTTTTTAGTATTTATCATACATGCACTTAAAAAAAAAATCCTGACAGCCTTCTACCTTCTTATGCCATTTTAAAAAAAATTAATTTCCTTGACTTCATTGGTTCTGGTTCTACAAAATATAAATTCATTATACTAGCCACATAAGCCTTTTATCTTATCATTTTTTTTTCATATTTCTCTCACAAATGTGTTACTTATAAGACTCAAAAGTTACTTTTCTATTCTGTGCTTTGTCATAATTTACATAATTATCCAAATAAGGAATCTGACATTTCAGGTTTCTAATTTTAATATATTATTTTGTATTCTGACAAAACAATTTAAGTTAAATTATAGTTCCTTACTTGCACATAAGTTTAAAAAACCATATTGATTTTTTCATGAATACATGTTTTACCTAATTTAGCCCATTGATGGTAAAGTTGCAAATTTATTTTTTAAATATCTTTCATTTATCCCTCTTCTCTTTCTCTTACATATTGTCCTTTCCATGTACACACACATACAACACACATACATACAGATGCATGCACACACATACGTACAATTTACAGTAGGTCAAGAATGCAAAATGAGCATTATTGTGGGTATAACTTTCCTTGTTTGTAATTATTTCCTTAGGACAGATTTCCAGAAGTGGTATTACTATGTCAAGTATTTCTTTTTTATTGTTCTTGATATTATAACGTTGATTTCCAAACAGTGGTTATACCAGCTAGTTACCATTAATTTTAGAAAATATAACTGTCACTAATAACTAACATTGGTTCTTTTTTATTCTGTATATCTGGTTAATTTAATTGGTGAAAATGCTCTCACATTTATGTTTTAATTTATATGTCTTTTTTGACTAGTATCATAGTACTAGCAAATAATGCTTCTTTACTAGTTCTATGTATCCTTGATGAATATATAAACATGATTACCTATTCATGCTTTAAATTTTTATATTTTAAGTATAAAATATATAAATTTTATACTTTCCCATTTTTATATTTTAAGTATATTAACTCTTCATCATATGATTTTTAAATCATTCTTTTGTTTTCTTTTTGTTGCTTTAGGATATGTTTGATTATGAGATTTGTGACACACAAAATTTTTCAGTTTTGAAGGAGTCAAATCTGTCCTTTTCTTTTGTGATTACCACGGTCATTTTTAAGCTTAGACAGATATCACTTCCTCAAGACTTAGCAATTAATTAGCTTTAGCATCTTCTAGATTATCCTGGTGTGATGTTTGCATGCCAAATCTAGTTTAGAAAACAAATTACAAAAGCAACTGATTAATGATAAAACTCTTTCCAAATGACACAATCTGCTCCTACTGAAATTATTTTAGAAAGCTATTTAAAACAAATAGCTTAGCAATTTGTATGGGAGCAAAAAGGTGGACACTTTGATCCTTTTATTCAGTGAATCTTAAATTGTAGGTCAAAGTGGCAACAGATGCAAACACGTGTAGAGAGATTTTCCATAAATGTTGCACTTTAATACAAACTACTTTGCTTTTTATAGATTTTTAAATTGAAGTGTAGTTAACTTACAATTTTGTGTTAGTTTCTGGTGTACAGTGCAGTGATTTATATATATATATTATATATATAATATACATATATATACATACACACACATAGTCTTTTTCATATGCTTTTCCATCATAAGTTATTACAAGATATTGCGTATAGTTCTCTGTGCTATACACTAATTCCTTGTTAGTTACCTATTTTATACATAATAGTGTGTATTTATATATTAATCTCAAACTCCTAATTTATGTACTTTAAAAGAATAGGAAACCTTTCACCCTTTTATTTATTTTAATAACTTTTTCTGATTTAAAGTAATACATACTGTATTAGTTTCCTTAACAGATTGCCACAAATTTAGCTGCTATAACAGCACATTATAGCTATTGGGGTCAGAAGTCAGAAATAAATACTTCTGGACCTCAAGTCAAGGTGATGGCTGGGCTGGCACCTTCTGGAGACCCTAGGAAGACTCTGTTCTTTGCCTCTTCCAGGTCCAGAGGTTGCCGCCCTCCAATCTCTGCTCCTGTTCTCACATCACCTTCCTTGACTGACTCTCCTGTTTCCTCTTATAAGGACCACTGCGATTATATCACCCACCCAGATAATTCATGATAATCTAATTTAGATTACCCTAGATCACATCTGCAAAGACCTTTTGCCATATAAGGTAACAGTCACAGGCTCTGGGGATTAGGACATGGAAATCTTTAGACCATTATTTAATCCACCACCTGTTCTTATAAAAAAGAAAACCTTTAGAGAGCATGAAGTTGTTACAATTAAATCCACAAAGACAAAAAGTTATATTGTATTTCTGGAATGATTGATCATCCTAGTAAAAAGAAAACTTAGAGAAAGCAAAGCGGCAGAAAAACAAGCTAAAAATATATTCTTTACTTTCTCATTCTTTCCTGTTTATACACAAATGGTTTTTTATTGTGCCTCTGTATTTGCATTCTCTTCATTCCATCATTCAGTAACAGCTGCCACTGAAGCTTCCCTCTAAAGCATTGGAATGGATAGAAACTCCACCCAATTTTCCAAGAAGATCCAGAAAAGAAAAATGTAATTACGTGTATTCAAACATTTCTCCCTGATATTTCACAATAACGTGGATTTGCTCAATTCACTTAGAAAGAACACGTAAGGAGGAGGACAGTAGACAGAAGTGAGGAGGATTGTTCTTGGTTGCATTTGCGTTTGCGACTTCATCAGGATCACTGCTTGATCTGACGCCTTGTAATAATATCCTTGGGATTCGTAAAATTGCAATTCAGTTCTAAATTAGCTTGCATGTTATGGAGGAGTTTATTCTCCATCAATCTTTATCTCCACCCTACTCACCTACCACCTACAACACTTTTCAGATGTCCTTCTCGCTTTGCCATTTTAATGGTTCCGGCCATATCGTTCACTGTAAATTCCTCAGATGCACGTTTTCTACTTCTTTTTGTATCTCCAGTGCTTACTAAGTATTTCTAACAGAGTGAAATGAAAGGTCTACCTATCCTAGAGTTTCACATTTTGTTCTTGCTTCCAATGTAACCAGTTATTGCCTGAGCAGCAGAGCAAAGTGATAGCATCGTAAAACTAAAATCCGTTCAACAGACTTCCTACCAAGCGCAAAGCACGGTGCTACCTGCTATGAGGAAAACAGAATCTATAGGACCCTGGTCCCAGTTTATAAGAGTTAACAGGGCTTCCCTGGTGGCGCAGTGGTTGAGAGTCCGCCTGCCGATGCAGGGGACACAGGTTCGTGCCCAGGTCTGGGAGGATCCCACGTGCCGCGGAGCGGCTGGGCCCGTGAGCCATGGCCGCTGAGCCTGCGCGTCCGGAGCCTGTGCTCCGCAATGGGAGAGGCCACAACAGTGAGAGGTCTGCGTACCGCAAAAAAAAAAAAAAAAAAAAAGAGTAAACAGTTTCACTGAGGATCGTGGTTGCATTACGGCTCCTAGGTGTCCTCCACTGAGAAACCTCTCCAGGAGCGACAGCTTGTGTTTGTTTCCCTGCAGCCCCCTTACCACCGCTGGGAGCTGGCACAGGTGTTCTACTTGCCCCTTGCTGTGGCTCAGATCATCCGTCCTCCCTTCTCTGGGTTGAACCTCACCCTTCACCGAGGTCGTCATCTACGCAAACCCGGTCTCAAGCCTGCGTATCTCAGACACGTGTGCTTGATTCCCGATCCTGCCCTAGTTCTTGGCTGTCCACCTGCTCACAGGCGCTTCTTCCTAGCCCCTAGGCTCTCCGTTCCCGCACTTCTGTCCTCGGAAGCCCTCCCCCTCCACGTGTCTCAAGCACCCCGGCCGGGTCACCACTAATAAACCAGCCCCACTGTGACCTCACTTCCCTTTACGCAACTCTTTGACCACCAGCTCCTTTCCTTCCGCACGTCTCATTAGTTCTCTGACTCCAAAGCCCACAGAAGTGTCTAATCCTGTGGTCCAACCACTTTCCACGCCCTTTCATCTTCTCCGTTTCCTTTTTGCTCCTTAGCTTGAATTCCACTGTCATTACAGTCACTTCCATGAAATCTTCCTCAGCTCTCTTGCTTTCGCCCACTTGGCACATTATAACAGCAGCGAATCCAGCTCTGCGCGCAGTTCACACCTACGGCAGAGCCCGTGAAGGAGGCTGACGGCAAACACGAAGCCAGGCTGCCCGTGGACCCCCAGGAGCCGCAAACTGGACCCTCCCTGCCCCCTGCCTCGCACTTCTCACACCTCCACCTTCACCACTCCCGGTCGAGAGCCTTCTTTCCCTGTAACTGAGAAAGCCTGAGCTGTCAGAAAAGGAAGTCCAGATTCCCCTTTTCTATCTCCAGCTCACCAGCGTTTGTCCCATGAACTCAGCCTTTACGGACCTGCTGGTGTTTTTATCTAAAGCTCATTCCTCCACGTGTGCACTAGGGCTTGCTCGCCAGCCATCTCCCCTCTGTTCCTGTTTCACCGAATTTTGTCCCGCTCCTGGGTGATCTCCAGCAGCACACAAGCATGCAGTTGTCTCTCTCGTTAGAAAGAGTAAAATCTTCTTTTGACCCCGCTTTCTGCACCAACCACTGCTCCTTTTTCTAGTTCCTCCTTTGGGGCCAAAACTTCTCAAAAGGTCATTTATATTTGATGTCTCCAGTTTTCCTCCTGAATTTTTCTTTTAAACTGAAAAAAAATAGTTTTCGTTTTTAAAACAATTTGAAGTCATTCGTGTAAAGTTCAAAAGCATGTAGGACTAAATGTTGAAAAAATATTTGTAACATTGACAGAAATTTCTGATTACTAAACTGATTATATTGTGGTCTCTATAAAGGTATTCAATAGATAAAAAATTATGAGTAGTATTTCTTTGTGATATCTCAAATGAAAATGACAAGTTTGAGAGGGACTGACATTCTCCTGCATTAAATGATAATTGTATATATTTTATTTTTTATTTGGGACTTATACTGGTCTAAACGTGGTCAGGTTTCTCGACATCCATTGGATAGAAATCTATACCTTAGGGACATGCTTTCATTAATGCAGTAGTACAGAATAACAATTAATTACATAGAAAACTTTGATTATTGGAATGAAGTTTAAATTTTTTTCCACTTTAAACTGGTTCTAGACTTGTCCTGAAAATAAGCAAATGATTTTCCTGGGATAAATTTCAAAACCAGTTTCTAGCCTCAGGATGTATGTTTTTAATTCAAAATGTTAAAAGGTCTATTTGTGGGAGCATTTTCCCCAATGTTTGATTTCATTTCAAGGTAAAAGAGAAGTGAAATCTGAAGCCACGTTCTGAGAACTTCTAGCCTTTCCAGCCATCCTCAGAGATGCCAAACTTGAATGTTTAGAATGAAGTGAATGTTCCCAGCGCCAACACCAGGGAAATGTTTGCACAGCTCTCCTCTGGTGCATATCAATGTGAGTGCCGCTCTTTTTTAATCTTTGTAAAGCATCAGATTAAAAAATTAGTTTAGAACAGACAGCATTTCTAAATAGTAAGATTATAAATCACCTAGTTTCCAGTCATAATACCTACCTCAGTTTACTTCCCTTAACTCTAAATCTGGAACTGATGACCTTGCGGAAAGATAAATTTCTAAAGAGCGTTTGTGTAAGCAAGGTAGTAAATGCTAGATGCGAGGTCTCAAAACTGTGCTCTCCTTTGTCCTCATGTTTACCAAACAAAGGACTTGCCAGTAAGAGGAATATGCCATTTTTATTATTTCTATATTAAAAATATTTAATGGTATTGCTTTGAATTATTCAGTGTTTAATAAACTGTAGCTCTGTTCTTGGGTGGCCAGTTCACGGTGGAAGAAGAAAGTAATTACAGTAACATATTTGAATAGACCATCTGCCTTTGAAAGTTTGCCTTTGCTTGTAGGAGGTGCATCCCAAAGCTACTTAGAGCTCTGACAGAAGATTGTCAGTAAGAACGGAGAGAGACAGCAGAGGTGATGACAGTCATGTTTCTAAAGCTAATGTCAGTTATTTGAAGGAAAATCGATGTCGGTGGAAAAAGGAGGGGATTCGGCATGACAAGATAGTGTCTAGCTTGGGTACCTGGGTAGATAGCAAGCCAATAAATAGATAACAAAGAAGTGGAAACTGGTTTGGGGGAAAAACAATGAACTCACCTTTCATTTGATATGGCTAAAAAAATACAAAGCAGCATTAAAATATTTTTAAAAAGAGATAAAAATGTAAATTCTGGAATCATACGAATATAGTCAGTAGGTGAAGCCCTGGGGTCATGCCTATAGGAAATGCAGGGAATCTGGCCAAGGAGAGAATCCTGGCCCATGAGAACCTCCCCGGAGCTCACAGCAACCTAACCCGGCAGCTGACCACACACTGGAAACACTTCACCCCAAATTAGCCTTCTCTCGGCACCTTAACATTCTTAATTATTGCTTAAAATTTCAGTCTTAGATATATAATCTTACCCTGTCCTCGTGTTCCCAGCTCACCGTACTCTGTGCTACTTTTCCCAATGGTACTTATCGTGTTCTAGGGGCCATATAATTTATTGTCGTTTATGTCTGCTATTTCTCAAGTGAATGTATTACAATAATTTTCCTTCGCTGATATATTGCTGGAGTTAGAGGAGTGCCGAGCAAGGACCGAGTGCTCAGAAAGCCCTTTAAGTTAGTGAATAAATGGATGCCTCCTCCGTGGTCATTTCCAGCAGTGGCTGTTCCCTCCGTCCCAGGGGCCACTGCTTCTCCTCTTCCACACCATTCTCTCTCCCTCTACTATAAAATCACCATATTTCCCTGTTGCCGTCATCTGTCTCCCACACCCCCGGGGGCATCCACGTCGCCCCCCCCCCCCATAAGTCTGTCCTGGCAGCGTCTTTGACCCTACTCGTCCCAATTCTTGGCTATTTCAATATCCACGTATATGATGGTTGGAACCCTTTAAAGAACCTTTTCAGTTCTTGGCCTTTACTTGTCCTCCAACCCACCCCAGCCAATAAGTTCCGTGGTCTGACCCTTAAATATTTTAGTTTTCTCGGACTGATGTAACACAGTACCACAGACTGGGGGGTTTAAACAACAGAACTTCACTTTCTCACAGTTCTGGAGTCTGAAGTCTGAGATCGAGGTATCACAGGGTGGGTTCCTTCTTTGGGCCACGAGGGAAGGACCTACTCCAGGCGTCTCCTCTTGGCATGTAGATGGCTGTCTTCCCCTCATATCTACACATCATCTTCCCTCTCTTCCTGTCTGTGTCCAAAGCTCTTCTAAGGATACCGGTCGTATTAGATTAGGCCCAACCTGATGAGCACATTTCAACTTATTCACCCCTATAAAGACCCCGTCTTGTCTCCAAATATGGCCACATTCTGAGCTACCGGATATTAGGACTTTAACCTGCGAACACTGGGGGAGACACAATTGAGCCCACGACACAGATTACCCTAACCCCAACCATCGCCCCCCTGCTGGATAACTCCTGTTTGCTCCCCTAGATCATCTCCCCTCTCCTCCGAGCTGCGCTGTGTCCCGTGTGGACTGCATCAGAAAACTCCCTCGTCCCCTGGCTTCCTGATGGGTTAGGCCAACGGGCATTGTTGTTAGGAAAGTGGGGCGGGGGGAGGGTGGAGCCAAGTCTCTGCAGCTCCAGCATCCCCTCCCACCCAGTAGGAGGGCGGGCTTGGCATCCTCTCCCCTGACCTGCTCCAGGTGGCCACCTTCTCCAGCTCCCAGCTTCCTCCATTGTAAGAATGCATTGGTGATCCCAGGTGACCCTAAACTAGTTCATTTCAGCGCTTCCTAGCTATGGGGCCTTGGACAGCTTACCTAGCTTCTCTGATTCTCGATGTTCTTATCTTTAACGTAAGAAGAGCAACAACTACTGCCTGCAGTGCACACAAAACATCTAGTGTCTGTAAGCATAAGTTACCTTCCAGAATGGGGTGATGAAAGATTTTACCAGATATTTTAAATGCCCTCCTAAATGTTCAGAAAAGAGACAGATTCTCTTCCAGATCGAACTCTCGTTCTGCTCCTCTGAGACCTGTCCTCACCCAAAGCCTCCCGGGGGCTCCGGCCTCGTAAGTTCCCATTTTAGCAAGAATCCTGCTAAGTCAGTTTAGCCAGAATCATCCACTCTTGATATCTGATCAGATCCCTCATGCCCCACCCTGGATATCTGATCTCTGACCCACCTTCAGCAAGCATCCCGCCAGGCTGCTTAGCCGGAAGCCCCGCCTTCACGCTTCTCTTAGTCATCCCCCCACTGACACCCACCTGGCCCTGGCCTAAGTGCTCACGTTTCCTTCGTCGGGAGCTGAGCCTGATCTCCAGCTCAGGAGTCCCTCTTGAATAAAGCCTTCCTTACTGTCTTTATGGTGTCAAGGAAAATTTTTCTTTAACAAAAATGTTCAAAACAAACGGGTTTATTGTATTTATTGTTATCTAGACCCAAGTGAGAACTTTTTACCAGGGAGAGACACGCAGAATAGAAGATGTTTTTGAGTGAAGGGAGCAAAAGTATTATAAAATGTAGTAAAAATCAGGATGTAATAATTCTATTAAGGTTGAAAGCCACAAATAAAAAGATTATCCTTGTTGTTTATACATTTGGGAATAAATTATTGGAAGAGAAAATCGTCATATATGAAAATATAGTAGTAACCAGAATGTAATTCCCACACCTCTGCAATCCCTCTGAACTAAAGTCAATGCCCTTTAGGCCCCTTGGAGAAAAAATTCTAAAAGGCCTATCATGAGAGGAGTAGCTACCGTTATTCCCCACGTCAGAGGGCCAATTACCACAGGATGAGAAAGAAAGAGGTCAAGGCTCTTTCATCCCACTTGGATTTTCACTTGAGGGTGAGTTCAGAAGGTTGAGCAGACATTGTAAGACAATTCTACTCTCCGGTGAGGACACAATTATTTTTACAGTGGAGGCAGATAAATAAGTCAGTAAACCAAGATAGAAGATGCTTGTTCATCATCTCAGCAAAGAACAAGACCTTGCAGCCAAATGGAGTTATGTTTTTAGAAGGAAAGAGAAGGGAGGAGGCCTTTATTCTGCATAATATGTCAAAGAACTAGGATCACAGTCACTAAAATGTTAGATTTTAATTACACATCACACACATTTCAGATGAAGAATATTCAGTCTGTCAATCCAGATTCTAGTATTTAGTGATCAGAAATATGCGAACTGGCTGTAACCTCTATAGGGCATATTAGAAGCAATGTTAGGCCCGCCTGTGCGCTGAGTTGATATGTGACCCAAGGCGAGGGCCTCTCTCCGATTTCTCTGCATATTTAGCATCCACTTTTGTCCGCGATTATTTCCTCATTTGTCCATCTCTCCAACTAGGCTGTGGGCTCTCTGCATATAAGAACCTGGTCTTCTTGTTTCGGTAAACCTAAGGCTTAGCACTTGAATATAACAAAAGCAGATTTGGAATACATCAAAAATGAGTAAATTATATGTTCGATATCAGTCACCATAAGGAATATTTCTAATTGTAAAGCTTATTAAATGTAGTTAAATAAAAATTTATAGCCATATGCAAGTTTCTGAACTTGTTATTAAGGAGGACAAATAGAAAAGATATAAAAAAGGACACACCTTTTTCCTTTCATCCAACCCACAGTGTAACAGGCAATTACACATGTTTAGTTTAGACACATAATTATTTTAAAAAATGAGATTAGTGCCATTAGATAAATATCAACACATTTGTGGATTTAAAGAAGAGATCACCTATGTAGGGGTCCGAATAATGGCCACGCAAAAGCAAAGGTATCAGATACTAATCAATGGAATGTGTAAATCTTGCCTTACCAGGAAAAAGGGCCTTTGCAGATGTGATTAAGTTAACAATCTCGATTTGGGGAGATTATCCTGCACTAAGTGAGTGGGTCCTCAATCTACTCGCAAATGTTATAAGAGAGAAGCAGAGGGAGATTACACAGACAGGAGAAGAGAGGGTTAATTAACGTGAAGACCAACACAGACGCTGGCCTGGAAGACGCTGGCCTTGAAGACTGGGGTGATGCTGCCGCAATCCACAGAATGCCAGGACCCACCCGGAGCTGAAAGAATCCAGGGACGCTTCTCCCCTGGAGCTTCTGGAAGGATCGTGGCTGTGCTGAAACCTCAGTTTGAACTTCTGGCCTCCAGAACTGTGAGAAGATAGACTTCTGCTGTTTTAAGCCGCCAACTTGGTAGCAACTTGTTACAGCAGCTCGGAAACTAGTACCACCTTGGAATAAGCGATAGGTAGTGAGAAGGCCCCGGGAGGCACATTTGAAGCGGTCGTGGAAAGAGCGAAGTGATCGCGGAGGGAGGGTGTGGCAGAGGAGGGGATGCCGGGGAAAGTCCGTATTCTTTATCTCAGCTGATTCCGGGAGAGTGCTGCGATCAGACAAATGGAAACACAAGGCAAATTCTGTCCTTTTTTCAGTGAAGAGAAGCTGCTAAAATCCCACATTCAGGGGCAAAATCCCTCTGGACCAAGCACCGTTCTAAGCGCGTTATAACCCTTTGTCTTAGCCAGTGTCGCTGCCCTAACCAAGTGCATAGACTGTGTGCCTTCTACACAGCGGTGACTGACGCAGCACGGTTGGATTGTGGTGAGAGCCCTCGTCCACACCGCAGACTGCCAACCTCTCCTACCCTCCCACGGCAGAGGGCTAGGGCTTCAGCTCTCTCTCGACTCTCCTAACAGAAGTGCACTGAAGCGCACTGATGCCATTCCCGAGGGCTTCATCCTGGCAACCCCGCCTAACCTTGACCAATGCCAGACACCCCATATCCTAAGACTGTCACAGTGGGGGATAGGGTTCCAATATATAAGTAACATAAACATTTATTCACATAAAAATCACAACACCTCTAGTATTATTTCTACTGGCAGATGAGGAAGCTGAGGCACAGAGATGTTAGAAGAAACTCAGTCCGGGATGATTCACCACACTGCGCCACTGCGTCCCCTGCAAAGCAGCTGAATTTGGTTTTCCTGGTGGAGGGAGGATAATGAGGATAAGGGTAAAAAGAATCTGGCTGGGCTTCCCTGGTGGCGCAGTGGTTGAGAGTCCGCCTGCCGATGCAGGGGACGCGGGTCCGTGCCCCGGTCCGGGAAGATCCCACGTGCCGCGGAGCGGCTGGGCCCGTGAGCCATGGCCGCTGAGCCTGCGCGTCCGGAGCCTGTGCTCCGCAACGGGAGAGGCCACAACAGTGAGAGGCCCACGTACTGCAAAAAAAATAAATAAATAAAATAAGAATCTGCCTGTTCACTTTAGGTATGGTAATTCTAGGAAACCTCGCCCTACTCTCCAGCTAACCTGCCCTGTGTTAGTTTAATTGAAATCAAAATGGACCAGCACGTATGACTCAATTAGTTTTCTTTACTATCTTCCTTCCACTATCAGGAAAAATAAATGCAAGTTGTTTATAATTTATTTATAATTGGAGAATGAAAAGTAAATCAATACCATGCATCATCAACCTCTTTAAGAAAAATCCTTTTCAATGTCATCTTGAACTGTAATTAAGTTGGAGACTTATTTTGTCTAGCAGAGGGACAGGCGTTTTGATAAACAAGAGTGTGTAATATTTTCTATGGAATTTGTCAGCTTTCAACAAGAAACTAAATGACCATTTTTAAAGGATACTCAGGGTCCATAATAACATGCTTAGGTATGTTAGCACCAAGAGCTTCTCCCACTGCCCTGGGATATTCTGGTCTGGAGGAACTGATGATTCAAATAACTGGATCTGAAGAGAAGTAGGCCCTGCACATTTTGATGCCTGCTCTGACTTCAGGCATAATTTTCCATAATCCTTCTTTCTCACACACCTTTGATTTGGTTTTGACCAACAAAAATGAATGAGAGTCTATTTTCATTATTAATTTGTGTGACCCACTGAGTTAAAAAAGCAGAGAAGTTAATTAAAAGTAGAAGGACAAGTGCACGTCAGCCTTCGCAGGGGTGTTGTCCCTTGATGGTCACGGTGGTTCAGAAGGTGGTGCTTAGCTCTGCAGGTAAAGAGACATATTGTCACCTAACATAGGAGCGATGAGGCAAAGGAAAACGGAGACATTTCATAAAACATTGTTATATAAAGCCAATTCCAATTCTCACTCTTGTAAATTGTTCATGCATCCTTCACCTAATAGGAAAGGATATCGTGAAATTACTGTCTAAAACTTACTTTGTCATCATGGGATTGGGAAGTTATGAAAAGGCAATTTTATCAAGTTCATCAAACAATACGCAAGCATTTTTAATGTGATAAGTGTACAACGACCAAGCAAACTAGAATCCTTTTGATGGACAGCACTGAAGACACAATAAAACATCCTTACTGACAAATGTTCTTTTTTATATAATCCATGGAAGGTGGCATGGCTATGGGATCAAAAGCATGACCTTAGAGTCAAATTATTGCTCTGTGATCTTGAGGAAAATCTCTTCTAATCTCACTTTCCTCACCTCAAATGGGAACAATAATATCTTGTTCACAGAGCTTTGATCATGAAATTCAACAACGAAACCAAACATATAAACGTGTTTTTCTCCTTTTTTGCAGAACACTGTTTCTGACTGATGTCTGCATGCATTCCAATCAGAAGGCTATAAACCATATCACCTTATTTTTCTATATTTTCAAATCTTAATCATCAGTATAGTTATAAATCATAGTTTACGGGGGACATTTCCCTACTGATCAATCTGAAGGATTAAGTATTACTTCTTCTTCTTATTTCCCTTTCAGAAAGTGGCTTTCTTTTGAAGGTCTTAGAACCCCACACAATAGCCTTCAACATAACAGTTAAATTGACTAGATAATTCAACTGTTGTTGACTTTTGATTCTCATGTACAATTTCCTAATCTTTGAGCACGTGTCTTATAAATAAAAGGCAAATGAAGGTGATATGTATAATTAAATTAATTAATCTATCTAAAAATGAGAAGAACATAGCTTTAAATTATGCTTACATTTATAGCTATTTTTCCCACGGAAAGGTTAATGGTATAATTTAGTGCAGACAAGTGTTAACAAACCTTTGCTATCTGATATCACAGATTACAAAATTCAAGTATATACAGCTTGGGAAGTGGGATTCATTTTCTTTGCTTTGATTATCTGCAGTCAATCTTAAAAGCTAGTTTGAGAATAATTTAAGAAGAATAATTGAGTGTATGTTTAAAACCTGGACTTTAGGGTCAGTTCTGGCCCTAATATACCCGATAGTGTATGGCTTTGTGACCGTACCTCTGATTCCTAGCTTCCACATCAGTAAAGGTGAAATGTTGGGTTTCTATCATATGCGGCTGACTTAACTACTGCAACTGGCCCAGTAGTGCTCAATAACTGCTCAGTTATTTTTATCAACTGCAGTAATTAATGTTAGGACTTTAGCCCCAAAGCATATAAACTGACCTACATATACACACATGTATGTCCACAAAGACTTTTATAAACGTGCAAAACACTAATCAGCCACACCACACAAGTGAACAGACTCTCACATAAATCAGTAAGAACGTAAGTGATATTTGGTTTGGCACACAGTTAAATCTACAAGAAACATCTGCATCCCATCCCGTACTCATGGGGGGGGGGGAGTCAAAAGAATTCATGTTAACATAAGCAGCAATATGTGTCACCGTCCATTAAGCTCACCGTAGAGCAGTGTGGCTATTGGCAACAGAAGCAACATGGAAAAGCCAGATACTGGCAAAGACGTGTCACTCTCCATTATTGCTAAGAGCACAAAACAGAATCTCTCTCCCATGGTAAAGTCCTTTCCCAGTTTAAATTTAGCACCATGCTCTTTCTGATTATGAAATTTTGCATGCAGATGATTTTATATCAGATAGAATGATTTTGCATCACGAGCAGTAGGTTAGCTAAGAAAGCCAAGAGAAAAATTTTCAAAAAGATATGTATTCCCTCTGGTACTCTGTCCTTTCCTGAGAGCAAGATGGAGCTAAATAAAACCCATGACATGTGAAAAGCAAAAATATGTTATCACCATTTCAAGTTCAAGAACTTAGGCTGTTTTTATAGAAAGGCGAACCAGCATATCAGGATGGAATTAGCTGTCATCTTTTGGAAGAGCTGTTAGAAATATAAATGTTAGTTTAGGGCATTGCTCACTTAAAGACTGCAGTAAAATACATTGGCTATCCCTTAACATCTCAAAAAAAGTTTTATGGACTAAAAATCAGTCATTAAAGCGGGCTTTTATTTTTGTCCCTCTGGTACTGCATTTCCACCCTGTGTGCCAACTCATTATGTCCACACTGTGCATAACACAATCTAAAGCAATTTATTGGCTGACATTATGAACCACATTCATACAGGACATTTTAGCGGAGATTCCACTCACCGTTACTTACCTCTTTTGCTGCCCTGTTCATTCACCTAAAAAGCCCTGCAAGCCTCAACTGGGATTGAAACCGTCACCTGGGTGTTCTGGTAGTGTGTCCCCAACTATCCTGCCGGGCTGGAGAAAATCACACAAGTGGACATAGGTGGCTCTGCAAAGATGTGGTATCCAGCCCCATCCGGGTGCTCAGTGCAACCCAGCAAATCCCTTCATGCCCTGGTCAGTGTGCTTTCCCACAAATGTCCAAATCTACCATCCCATCACCTTCTCCCTCATTTACGGTTTCATTCTCTATATCATTTCATTTTCCCTTCACTCGTTTCTTTTTCTTTATCACAGAAAGAGAAACCTTCAAAGGAGGTCTCTCCTGAATGTCTTGCTACGTAATCTGTGAAAACTTCAGCTCTTACTTTCCTTGCTCTCAGTGAGGAAGGGGCATCACTTCCTGCCCAGGGGAAACCTACACACCCTTCTCCTCCCTGGCTTTAGAGACTTAACCCATCAGATAGCACCTCCCCCTCCAGACGTGCAGAACTGTTCTTATCTTTCACAGTGTCAAGATGGTAAAGGGTTCTCAATTCAAAAGAAAACTTCTCAACTCTGCCTTGACTCAACATCCCTCTGCAGCTGTGATCCAATCATCTGCTGTTTGAGGTCCCTGTCTGTGCTGTTGAGCCTTCCGACCGCCGCGGCTTAGTCCACTGGGACTCTGTCACCACCACTGCGTGCCAACTGCTCTTTGTAAGGTCATCCTTTGAGATGTATTAGCTAATGAACTATTTTTAGTCCTTATCTGAATTTCTTTGTGGAATTTTGGACCGTGAATTCTCCTTTTCTTTAGTTTTGGTGATTCATCCCCTGCTATGTTGCTCTTTCCCCCATCCTTCTGGCCACTCCTTTCGCTCTCTGAGGTCATTTGTTTTCCTTCTGTCCATCTTTAAATCAGTATTTCCTATCACCAGTGTGAGGGCCTGTGCCATTCCCTCAGCCACTTTTCATTGCTTCACACGCAAATGACAGTGCAAAGTTATCAACAGCCCAGACCTCTTGCCTAAACTCCAAATCGACTTGCCTTTTAGACATGTCTTCCTCAGTTCTTCATTGGTTTAGAGCCAAATCAAGGTCGATGTGCTCAATACTTGAGTTTCTCACTGCGCATCTCAATCACGGTCCTTCTCTAAATTTCCTACACAGTATCTAATCACTTACACAAGCCATACTTGTGGGTCACTCTAGATTTCTTTGTGTCATTCATCTACCACATCCAGTCAATCACCAGCTCTTACAGATTCACCTGCTAAAGATCTTGGGTTTGCAAGTTTTCCATTTATATTAATTGCCATTGCCTTTTTATTTGGCAGATATATATCACCGTATCTCTCAGATTTAAAAAGAAGTGAAGGACGGGAGGGAGGGAAGGAAGGAAGGAAGGAAGGAGGGAGGAGGAAGGGGCTAAGGTGGGAAAATTTCTGTCCATCAGGTAAAACCCTCTGTCTTTCTGAGTCCAGGTCCTCACGAAATCCATCACAGTCGCCTCCTAAGTGATTCCCTCCCATCCTTATCATTGCTGCTAAAGATATAATTCCAAAATACACTCTGATTATAACACAACCCAGATTGAAATATTCCAGTGTATTCCCAATTTAGTTAGGGTTGTCCAAACTTCTTTAATAACTAGGCCTGGTCGTAATAACTGCACATCGGTAATGCAATAGTCTAGGTCAAGTGTTAGTGGCAGCAATCAGGCTGATAGAGGTTCTGGAACTTTCAACACGTGGCATCCAACAATGCTCAGAGCATCACCATCGCAGGGGGCCAGCGGAGGAAAGAGAATGGACACACCCACAGGAGGGACATCTGCCTCTGCTCTTTCCATTCACTGGAATTCACTCATGTGGTGACACCCTGTCCTGAGAGAGGCGATGACCCAGAAAGAACGATTTTGGAGGAGAATTATCAGCTTTTGCCTTTCTTCCCCACAGATAGAAAATAAATTCAAATTCCTTTTCTTAACACTCTGGACCTGTCTACTTTCCACATCACCCAGTGCCAGCTCCTCTACATTGATCAACCTGTGATACGGCCATGACCAACTTGCTTCCCCAGGCTTACCATGCTCCACGACACCTTCATGACATCTACGACAGTCTCCTCTGTCTCCGTCGCCAGTGTTCTTACTCCCCCTTCCCCCCTTTAGAAAGGAAACTCTCATCTTCATAACCCAGATCAGACCACTTTCCGTGACACCTGATTGGATGTGGATGACCTTCTCCCATGTTGCCAAAGCCCCTTGAACAGAGCACTGAACAAAAGGATAAGTAGATGTAGGTTTACTCGTCCATTTTCCCCATTGACTGTGTACACTGATGGAGTTCTTCACTGTAGTGATTATGTAATGCTTCTTTTAATACATCCAAAATTATCTCTATGCTTATTCTAAAACTAATTAAATTAGACTCATTTTTTTAGAAAAAAAGAATTCACTATTGGGCTTCCCTGGTGGCACAGTGCTTAAGAATCCACCTGCCAATGCAGGGGACACGGGTTCGAGCCCTGGTCTGGGAAGATGCCACATGCCGTGGAGCAAGTAAGCCCGTGCACCACAACTACTGAGCCTGCGCTCTAGAGCCTGTGAGCCACAGCTACTGAAGCCCGAGTGCTGCAACAAGAGAAGCCACCACAGTGAGAAGCCCTGCACCACAACGAAGAGTAGCCCCTGCTCACCGAAACTAGAGAAAGTCTGCACGCAGCAATGAAGACCCAACACAGCTAAAAATAAAAATAAATAAAATAATAATAAAATAGATTTTTTTAAAAAGAATTCTCTATTGAAGACAAATTCGCTATTACTGAATATTTTAGAGATTTGTATTTGTCAGTTAGGTGTTTCAGAAATTATCCTCTGGTAGTCTCTGTGAAAATGCATTTCTTGAGTTCTACTCATTACAAGATCTAAATATTAACAGCTCAGAGCCCATGTGCTATTGACTGATTAAGTGTGTAGTAGGGAGCAGAAACATATGCACACACACACAACCACAGATGTGAGGATATATATACACTTGTGATTGTATTTTACATTTATGTCTTCATAAATAAAAAATTATTTTGCGGCATCTGCAATTTCATAGACTTCATATGTCTTAGAGCAAAGAAAACTTTGATTAGAATCTAAATAAAATTAGTTTTTTCCTTTGATTCTATATGTCAAAGAAAATGAGTTGAATTTTAAATATCTACTTACATTAAGAAAGAAAGTTTTAATTACAAAATTACTGAATTTATGAAAACACTTTACTAAAATAATATTTTATTATAATCATAGTAAAGTATTAGATTCAGAAGACCTGAATTAAATTTCCTACCGTACAGTTTACTAACTGTATGACATTGGGAAAATTATTAACCAAAATCTGTGATATTCTCATCTACTAATTGGAGATTTACCTCACAGACTTAAGGGATCAACCCTATGGAGAGATTCTATTACAAAAAAAAAAAAAAAATAAATTAAATTTAAAAAAATATATATATATTTTTGTTATCCTTTCAATGAGGATTTTGTGGCAGACTAGTGTTGAGCCCTGGACCGGGTTATATTTGAACTTGAGAAGGTCATTTTGCCAATTTGCATGTGAATAAACTTCTCAATAAAGTTAGATCTCCATGTGGTCCTTTGTACGTGAGTGTGTGTGTCTGCAGATTTTTCTGTACAGGACAGACATATACGTACAGTCGGCCCTCCATATCCGCGGTCCTTCATGTGTTGAATCCGCGGATGTGGAACCGCGGATACCGGGGGGTCATTTTATGTAAAGGACTTATATTCTGGTACCTGCGGGTGTCCTAGAACCGGTGCCCTGCGGATACTGAGGAAGTACTGGAGCACGAGGAAGTCAGTGGACGGCAGGGCTCTTTCTGACGGGGCAGAGTATTATTACCGATGATGTTACCAATCACCAGCACAGTGATAATAAACGTCACCCCGAATTTTATTGATTTTATTATTATTTTTCACTCTCTAACGACATGTCTCTAAACAGCCTGCACCCAGAGTAAACAGATCTCACTGCCCCACCGTTGGTAAACCCACCTTATTTGTGTACACTTATTCACCAAAGCAGTATCATCCAAAGACAGTTTTCTGTTACCGAAGCATCTGTAAAAGAGAGATCTATCCCGTTAGCTTTCTGTGAGGCAAGGCAACTGTTTACATCAAGCTATGACAGCTCTGAAATCATACCTAATATTCTCTCTCATACTTATCAGAGAACGTCGTCTGTTGGTAGGCGTCTCGGTTACAAAAATATAATTAAAAAAAAAGACCAACTAGCAACTCCTGCCACCTCTTTCCGCACCAGCAGGACCCTCCCTGCTCCTTTACCAGTATCCTCTCTGTCCAGAACAACTGTACCAGCATCTACAGGAGGGACGTCGGACTCTCCTCGCTTTAGGGGCTCTGTTCGCTGCCCTGATGACAACAGCGCTGGCCTGCTTCCACCAGTTAGTTTTCTGCTGCGGAAGTGCAGCCGCCCAGCGCCACCATCCACAGCGCTTCCTGCGGACCTGTCAGGTCTGCCTTCCCCAAGAAGCCTGGGGACCGAGGCTCAGCTCTCCGGGTGCTCGCACAGATGCTTCTCCCTCCCTGCCGTGCGGAGCGGAGCCCCTTGATCTCGGTCCCTCCTTGGCAGGGTCACTTTGCATCTGCTCTGTCCCCCCTCGCCGACACACACGGCACCAGGCAGTGGCTGCCTTCTCTGTTCCTGATAAATTCATTAACAACCTCGGAGGCTTAAACGGTTTGGAAGGATTCTAAAGTCTTCTCACTTGATGACTTCCACTAAGTTGAACATGTTTACCCCTTTCACAGGACCTGTATTTTTAGATCCATGACCTTTGGGTGTATGATTCATTCTGATTTCATTTTTTCCCAGCGGGCACAGTTTCACATAAGCCTATTTAAAAACAGTAAAGCAAGCAATGTTTTAAATGGAGTGTAATCTGTTCTACACCTGTTTCCTCAGACTGTTTTGGTGGAAGAGGATGGTCTCTACGACAAATTATGCTTCTACAATGTAATCCACAGCTAAAATATTTACGTCTTTCTCTTTACATGAATATTTTAATTTTTTTTCTTTTTCATTTTCTGTACGCGGGCCTCTCACTGCTGTGGCCTCTCCCGTTGTGGAGCACAGGCTCCGGACGTGCAGGCTCAGCGGCCATGGCTCACGGGCCCAGCCGCTCTGCGGCATGTGGGATCCTCCCGGACCGGGGCACGAACCCTGCATCAGCAGGTGGACTCTCAACCACTGCACCACCAGGGAAACCCGAATATTTTAATTTTAAAACCAGTTAATTGAAAGTAATTTTCTGCAAAACAGCCGTACATACAAAGTAAGATATTTTCAGTTGAAATGACAGAAATATTTTCTAGGTATAATTATTTAGGCCAAGAATTTTGTAGACTTTCCCCTGGTTTTCTTGTCCCTTATGTAATGAGAAATGCACCCAGGTAGAAATAACCTTTAGATAAAAAATTGTGTAACACAATCTGCTTACATTACTTTGTCCATTGTGGTAACCAGATTTTTTAATATATAAATTTGTTTATTTATTTTTGGCTGCATTGGGTCTTTGCTGCTGTGCACAAAGTTGCAACTTTCTCTAGTTGCGACGAGCGGGGGCTACTCTTTGTTGTGGTACACGGACTTCTCATTGTGGTGGCTTCTCTTGTTGCGGAGCCCAGGCTCTAGGCGCGCAGGCTTCAGTAGTTGTGGCTCGTAGGCTGTAGAGCACAGGCTCAGTAGTTGTGGCGCACGGGCTTAGCTGCTCCATGGCACATGGGATCTTCCCGGACCGGGGCTTGAACCCGTGTCCCCTGCATTGGCAGGCAGATTCTTAACCACTGCACCACCAGGGAAGTCCCTGGTAACCAGAATCTTGATTGTAATAGTTAAGCAGTTTTCATACAGATCTTGATAACTCTACGTGACAATAAAAAAAGGTCCCATTTACCTGGAAACAAGATCAAAACTGTAAAACAATCTCTTAAGTATGACTGCATTTAGAAAGAAAGATACAATCTAGAATGCTAATTACAAAGTTTACTATAACTATCTGTATAAAATATACCACGAACAAAATTCCTCTTCTTTCTCCTCACGTTCTGTTACATTTACTTCGTATGTAAGAAACAAAGCACCCTTCTTACCACCTCTGCTTTGTGTCTGAAAGATTCACTTGTTCTTCTCATCTGTGGATGAAATTTCCAAACTAGATACCATATATTTTTGCGTCATTCTTGGATTGGATACCATATAATTTATCATCCAAACCACGTCCCTGTTGAAAGTGAAAAGGATGGCTCTTATCTACATGAGGGCATGAGGTGAAAATTAGGGCTGCCACATGCAAATCAGATGTATAGTCACACTACCTTTATATTATGTAAAAGTTAAGTTCAATTCCATCCACCATAATAACATTTTAATTCTTGCCCAATTCCTCTTCTGCCTCCACCAAGTAACACCTGCTTCAGGAAGCTTACCATGGGTGGGGCAGTGGGGGGAGATGGTTGGCTTCTTTTTTTCCCCCTTTCTCCACCTTTTCCACTTATGTGATGCTGCTTTGGTATATTCTAAGGTGGAGTGTAGAAGACACGAAAGATAGGGGAAAATATCCCTCCTGATTGATACCGTTGCAACACGGTGTTGGTACCCCTTAAACAAAACAGAGGTGCAAGCAGACTTTATTGATTCCACACTGGTTGCTGCAGTGCTGGTGCTGCAGGCCATGTGTCCATCCATTAGGGCATCTATGACTCCCCACTCAGCACTTGAACTTCTGGTGGTTCCTCCCTTTGTGGGACCCATCTTACCTCTAGAGAGTCCTCCTGGGTAGGGTCCCTTCCAAACGACTCCAGGCTGTGTCCCTTCCATGAAGTCCGTAATTGGTCCGTAGCAAAGACCCATTTTGGCTCTGCCATGGATGGAAGTATAACTTGCTCTCTTGGTCTTCCAGCTCCAGGCAGCCTCTTACCATTAGATCTCTCCTAGCAAGAACAGCCCCTGCCTGTGTCTCCCCAGCCCTAGGGAATGCATGCTGGCCCTCTGAGGAATGTTCTTGGATCTCTGTCACTTGGTGAGAGGGAGAGTGGTGGTGGTGAGGCAGGGGAAGTCCACCGCACATCAGCCACTCTCTCCAAAATAAGCACGCTGGCATCCCTGGGCTCTGTAGCTGTCTTTATAGGTTAGAGGGGAGTGATTGGTTAGTGCTGACAGGTTTGGATTCACTGTTTCTTAGTCCATCTTATATAAGTGATCCAACACTTTGCTTTGGGGGGTGGAAGTGCTTGCTGTTCTCGGCTTTTAGGTCCACCCAGCCTGGGGTACTCTGTTATGGCAGCCTGAGCTGACTCATATAGTGATGCTGTATTTTATGGTCTGAGCCCCAGGGACCCACAGAAAACACCAAAACAGCAAGAAGAAAGTTACTGAATCTGTTGTTATCTATGAAAATGACATGTGTAAATTAATGTATACATAGTGTCTAGTTCAGTAACTGGCATGTAGTAGGTGCCCGGTAGATAGTAGCTTAAAACTCCCAAGTGTAGTGTGACTAAGGGACTTGAGCTGATCACCTTTTATCTACCTTTCTGGGTTCCACGTGGCTCTAGTCTCATGTGCATTGCTGGAAGGTAACTACTTCCTGCTTGGGAGCTCACGAGTCTAGGAAGTTGCTCATGTGTTTACAGGGCAGCTTCTGGGCAAGTTCTCTTTATCCAGACATTTCTATGGAAACTGTATTCTGAAAACACAATTCAGAATACAGGTGAGTTGGGTGATTTTGTCACACTCTCGATCTATAATGAATCCTTTGTATTTTCTGATTAAGAGTGTTTTATAAGCAAGAGTGGCCTTAAATTTTTTGGAGTCAGAGGGTCCCTTGAGTAGTTAATAAAAGCTATAAGGCTATTCAGTAGAAAATGCATGTTTACACACACAATATGCACATTTCAAAGGGTGCTGTATCCCCTGAAGTCCAGTAGATGGGATTCCCAGATTACAAACTCCCCAGGCCCCTAAGAACAGGGCTTCCACACTGTGATGAAGTAAGAGGTCAGGTTGATTAGGATTATTCCATAATCTTTTGGAAGGATGAGAAATTTTTTGCTTGGAATCTAAACTGAAAACTGAGCCCCGCTTGAATAAACATGTGTTCTCTATGCAAGGTTTTCTTCTTTTTTAAACATTGTCTGATCCTTCCTTTTGGCCACCACTACTGCTATCACTACTCTCTTAATTTTAGGCAAGGGCTTAATAGGGAGTCTTGGTGTTTATTTGCTTCTCATCCAGTGATGTCACTGCACCAAGATTTTAGCATATACCTGATGGATTTTCCTCAGAAGTTTACTATTTTCTTCAAGATCATCAGTGTCTACCCAGGCAGAGGTATTATCACAACCAGAATCCTTTGAGAGAGCATCCAAGCAGCTCATTTTACCTAAACGGTTGCATTAAGGATGACTGACAGCCACAGGGGAGGAGTGACCAGGGTGGAGGCTGGGAGGGAAGAAACACACACGCCAGGTTCTTGAGGCTGCGTCACAGCAGAGGCTCAGAGCAAGATTGGGTCTGTGACTGGTATTCAGACATCGGAATCGTCACAGTTGAGTCCTTGGCCCCCCTTCTTTGGGGCCTGTTTGGCACTGCTAAACAGCTTTCAGACAGTAAACCAAACTATCAGAGATCATCAAACTCTCCTCAGAGAACTTAAATTTTTCTCATGTCAAAGATCTTGGGACTTCCCTGGTGGCGCAGTGGTTAAGAATCCACCTGACAATGCAGGGGACACAGGTTCGATCCCTGGTCTGGGAAGATCCCACATGCTGCAGAGCAACTAAGCCCGTGTACCACAACTACGGAGCCCGCACTCTAGAGCCCACGAGCCACAACTACTGAGCCCATGTGCCACAACTACTGAAGCCTGCGCACCTAGAGCCTGTGCTCCACAATAAAGAGTAGTCCCCGCTCGCCGCAACTAGAGAAAGCCTGTGGGCAGCAACGAAGACCCAACACAGCCAAAAATTACTTAATAAATTAATTTAAAAAAATAATTAATGGGTGGGTTTTCTTGCTCTCCTAAAAGGCAAGAGTTTCAGGACTGAAATTATATCCTCTCAAATTGTGCCCTGACAATAGATCTTCCAGCAGTTGTGCTATACATTTCTTTCTCGTAGCTGTAAGTTTTTTTAAAGTGTGCTTTTATTCTCTGGCTTTTGGCTTTTTCTAACCAACTTTAGGGCAAAGACAGTGGAGGGACTATTGCTAGGGCCAGACCATCTAAAAATGTGAAATAAATGCACTGCATTCAGTCCTCCCTACCCTTCCTTCAACCTGCTTTTCCCAACTAACCTTGACACATTCCAAGCAGAATTCACAGTAACACACACCCAAATGTTAACAAAGATGTCTGATGAGCTAACGCCCTAGCCATAATGTTCTCTGGATTTTATTGGACTGTAAGCTCCTCAAAGGCAGAGGCTATACTTTTTTTTTTTTTCCATATATAGGTATCGAGGGAATTCCCTGGAGGTCCAATGGTTAGGACTTTGTGCTTTCACTTCCGGGGACTGGGTTCGATCCCTGATTGGGGAACAAAGATCCTGCAAGCCAGGCGGTGCAGTCGATAGATACATAGATAGATAGATAGATAGATAGAAACATAGATAGATATCAATATTTGATCTCCAGTGTTTAAAAGAGTAATTATCACAGAGTAAGTGGGCAATAAATGCTCAAATGAATGGGTGACAAAGAATAGAAATTTTATAATTTTAATGTTGTTTTCACCTTCGAGTTTATTAAAGTGAGCGATTCGAAGACCTAAGACAATACTATCATTGATTGAAAGCACACATTCTTCAAAACAGCAGCCCAGTGGAACAGCTACATCATTTTCTGGCCCAAATATCAGGCATCTCCATTAATATTAAATATAAACATACATAATAATTGGCAATGCTGCTGAGGTGTTCAGATAACTAAGCTTGGAAAGAATCTATTGTCAGAGCAGGCTTTTCTATTTATCATCTTTGTCCTAAATAATAAAACGAATGTGTTCGCCAAGGTCCTCATGGCTTTAAAATTTTGATTTTTTTTTTTTTTGGCGGTACGCTGGCCTCTCACTGTTGTGGCCTCTCCCGTTGCGGAGCACAGGCTCTGGATGCGCAGGCTCAGTGGCCATGGCTCACGGGCCCAGCCGCTCTGCGGCATGTGGGATCCTCCCGGACCGGGGCACGAACCCCTGTCCCCTGCATCGGCAGGCGGACTCTCAACCACTGCGCCACCAGGGAAGCCCTAAAATTGTGATTTTTAAAAGACAGACAGGAACTTCCCTGGTGGCGCAGAGGTTAAGAATCCGGCTGCTAATGCAGGGGACACGGGTTCGAGCCCTGGTCCAGAAAGATCCCACATGCCCCGGAGCAACTAAGCCCGTGTGTCACAACTACTGAGACTGTGCTCTAGAGCCCGCGAGCCACAACTACTGAAGCCTGTGTGCCTAGAGCCCGTGCTTCGCAACCAGAGAAAGCCCACGTGCAGCAACAAAGACCCAACACAGCCTAAAAAAAAATTAATAATAAATTAAAAAAAAAGAAGACAGACACACATTAACTTGTACTCAAAGTGTTTCTATAATTCTATCTTTAGTTATAACTCTTTGGGTGAGACTCCCTTATAAAAAGTCTGATTCATCCTTTGGATAATTGATACCTTTACAATAGGTCCAGATATACTAACTTTATTAAACTCCACTTTGGGGAAAAGATGTTACTGCCCCTTTCCAATGTATGAGGAATCCATCAAACAGAGATAGCAGAGCTCTTAAGAGAGAATTCTTTCAGAGAACAGAATGAGCTTGCCGATCACTAAAAATAACCAAGGATATTTATCAAAAAAAAAAATTTTGGCCATATAAGTAATACAAATAATCTTCCAGAAAATGTGTTGGTTTTCATCCTAGGATAATATTGAGTTTCTGTGGGCATTTGTGTGTTGGCAAGGAAAGGTAGGAGGGGCGCCAGTTATTTTTTATATAGTTATGCCCACAATAGCACCAAGTGATTTATCAGATGCAATGTAAGAAAATCATTGGACTACCTGAAGCTTCCAAGAATTTTTTTTCCACCTCTTCAAAATAACTGAGTTTTGAGAACATGGTGAAACACTGGCTATTTTGTAGTATATATACCACATACCCCACTACCACCTTCACCCACACTCACAAGATACTGGTATTTTTAATTTTCAAAGTAAATCTGTCTCGTGAATTAAACTATTGAATAGTCCACACTAATAAAACTACGTGTTCACATCACGTAGTGCTGCGTACTCACTGCCCTGGTGGTTATACTCAGTTACAGGTGTGCACAGCTGCTGCTAAGGCAACATAAACACTGGGAGACATTCTTCTGAGTTGTTTTTCCCCACTTGTGGCATTATATATGTTTTATTTTTGTTCACACTTTCTTGTTTATTTACTTTATGGTCAGTTACAGGCCTCTGTGAGAATTTGTTCCAGGGTATGGGTCTAATACATGGTCACAAGACAACAAAAATGAAAGAATTTCATATAGGAAGGAATCCAACTGGCATGATTATTCTTATTTTAATTAAATTAGTTTATTTTTCAGCACATTAAATATTCTCAGTGATAAAGGACTGCATGACTTTGAAAAACGTAATATGTTTTCCTTATGTGACATAGCTTCTGTAGAGAAGATACATTTTAGTCTCAACCACGTCATGGGACAGAAAGAAGGAAGGACATGGAAAAGTTACAAGACAAAAGTTGCTTGAGTTAAGCATTGATGCAAACTCACGGGGACTCCCGAAGCTTGTGCAGACCTGCAGGCATGTAGAATGCATGAATATCTGGAGGAATTTCTGTTTCTATATTTGATAAGCAAAGGTCATCCTGCACTGACTCATCATTTCAAGTTAACAATAGCTCTGGAAGTTATGCTGTACTACCAGTAATTGTGTAGTAGCCTCTACCCACAAGAAATCATGTGAAAGATGAAGTCATTAACTGAGATGAGATTACGGTCAACCGCATCATAATGTCAAAAAGCAAAACTACAATTTTTTTAAAAGTTATTTTCCAAATATGTGATACCACAGGAAGAGACAGAGAGTCTCCAGTTCGAGATGCGCCACCTTGCTGTGTGCCTGCATAGCCATCACATAGCGCTTCTGGGCTTCAGTTCCCTTATTTACATGGCAAACGAGTGGGACTGAATTCGCTAAGTCTCCTTCTCTTTGCAGCATTTCTATTTATAGATATAAGTCCATCTGTAGCTTTTCTATCACCTCTTTTTGGGAAATTCTAAGAGGAACAGGCCAATCCTGTCAGATCCTTTAGCCACCTGAGGTTTAGTTCAAAAAGGGGGTTGTGGGTGTTCCTGACCCGAAGAATCACTTTATGCTTCTGCAGAAGAAGACACTTCAGCGAGCCTTTAAACTTTTCTTTAATAAAAGTTACTTCCCTCATGTTCGCAGTCATGACATTTGAAAGACGGCTGAAGTTCTCTACTTTGGATTTTTTTTAAAAGTAAGGGAGGTAGTAAAAACACAAGTGCTACCTGGAAAGCAAGTATGCTAGACCAACTTTTTAAAGTTTTTTGATCCCAGGAATATTTTATACTCCTAAAATTTTTTGAGGACCCCAAAGACATTTGTTTTTGTAGGATATATACATAGATACAATGTTAGAAATTTAAAATGAGGTAATTAAAAAAATATTTCTTAATGTGTTTTAAATAATAAAAAACCTGTTAGATGTTAAGAAATAACATGTTTTATGAAAAGCATATTTTTCCAAACAAAAAATTGTTGAGAAGGGTGGCATTGTTTTATATTTCATAAATGTCTTCAATGTCTGGCTGGATCGATTACAGCTAAGTTCTTGTATTTACTTCTGTGTTCCATCCATTTTAATGTGCTGCTTTGGTTGAAGCATTTGACGACAATTTGACCTCCCCCAGACATAGTTGGAAAGATAATTGTGGATCTTTTTTTTGATACTACACCAAAACTTAACAACTCGTATTTTTTTACAGGCTAGTGCAATATGGAGTCAGTCACATTAATAACTTTTTGTGTTTTGATACATCAAAATCCATCGTTCTACCTTGCAATTTGAACAGGTCTTCTCCTGTGCTTTATTTCGTAACACTACATACTGATCATTTGAAAAATATTGGTTTGCTAAATTATAAAGATCTTCCAAATTCAATATACAATATCAGAACACCATATTCACTAACATCACCATCAATCTCATCAGGAAAGTCCTTAATAATTAAGAGGGTACCAAGCTCTCAGGTGCCGAGTTTTCTAAAACTCTAATTTTTGCTTAAAATCTTGAATTGTATCATTGACAACAATACTGTTTGGTTCACTCTGCTCATTTTCACAGAAATATCTGTAAAGTGCCCAAGTGTGAATAACCATAGTTTGTCGGTTATTCTTTCAAGTAAAAATGTGTTTATAATAAAGAATCAGCTAGTTCAGCTTACAACTTAATCTCAAAGAGCTTTTTCTAAAGACAACCATTCTACTTTGGAATGCAAGCAGAGGTTGTTTATGGGACCTTCCCATTTTGTCACACAGAATGTTAAAAAGACTTGCCCTCAAGGACCGGAATTTAATAAAATAAATGTTTATTGCTTCATCAAGAACACTCAAATGGGGGCTTCCCTGGTGGCGCAGTGGTTAAGAATCCGTATATGCCAACGCAAGGGACACGGGTTCGAGCCCTGGCCCCGGAAGATCTCACATGCCTCGGAGCAACTAAGCCCGTGCGCCACAGCTACTGAGCCTGTGCTCTAGAGCTTACAAGCCACAACTACTGAGCCCCCGTGCCACAACTACTGAAGCCAGTGCTCTGTGCTCTGCAACAAGAGAAGCCACCACAATGAGAAGAGGACGGACTGCAATGAAGAGTAACCCCCGCTCGCCACAACTAGAGAAAGCCCGCATGCAGCAACGAAGACCCAACGCAGCCAAAAATTAAAATTAATTAATTAATTAATTAAAAAAAGAACACTCAAATGAAAGTGAACTTTAAAAAATATAGTTAATTTGTGACAATAAAATGTACAGTGAGTACAAGTATATTTTGGTGTCAATGCTTTGTTTTACGCTAAGATGTCAGCAGTTTATCTCTCATTGCTTTTATACCATCGCTGTAGATAAAACGTAGTGGAAAAGGCAAATGAACCATAGGAATAGTTTTGACCTCATGGGTCCCTTAAAATGATCTCAGGGACCTGTGGTCCTAGAGTTCTGTGGTCAAACTTTGAGAACTACTCCAGAAGATTAATACTCTCAAAGAGATGCAATTTATCAGATGACCCTGAGCAGAGAGGTCCTGGTTGGACCCCCTGGAGGCCTGAGCAGAAAATGCTTGACAGATGGAGGCCGAGAGACAAGCAAAAGGGAGACGCAGTTACAGAAAAGGACAGTGGAGAGTCCCAAAAGCATTTCATAGTTGATATCTTCTATAGTTGAGTGTTTCTGTGTGCTATTCCCTAGATCTCACTGTGGAGGACTGCAGGATATTTGAAAGATTAAATAATCAGAACCTGAAAGCTTGGTTTTAAGTCCTGGGTTTTCTTTGTGGATTTAGGCAAATCATTTAATATCCCTGAAAGTGTTCATTCTTTCTTCAGTAACATGTGAATAAAATTATCTAACTTAACTACCTTAAATGTATGGAAAGGCTTACAGTTTATCCTATCTCTTGAACTAGTAAATTCACTTCAGTGAAGTTACCTAAAGATATAAGGCCAGGAAACTGGTATGCACAGAGGTGTTCCCTGCTCTCTATAAAAGGTAAAGACCTCCAGTCTGTTAAAAGCAGATAAACCAGAACAATAATTTACAAAAAAAAAAAAAACAAAAAGAAAAAAAACACCTGTGGTGAATCTGCTGTGAAATATTCCATAGCATTTATACTTACCTATGTGAGGATTAACCAGTAGTGTGTATCATGCATCACACTCGGGGCCACACTTGCTTCAAGTACCAGGTAACAGATACCGAGTTACTAGTGACTTCCACAGATTGTGGTTTGTTTTTCCCATCTAACTAGTTGTCCCAGGTAGGGGGCTGCTGGCTGGCTTTGGTTCAGCTGCTCAGCAAATACATCCAAAACCCAAGCTCTCCATTTTTCTGCTCCGTTACGTACACCCTGCTGACAGTTCATTTTTTGACTTATCACCTCATGATCACAATTTGGCTTCTACGGCAGGAGTCAAAACCAAATGCCAAGGCAGGGGGCAAAGCAGTAAACTTTGGTGGCAAAAGATTTTCTCCTTGTGTGCTTGACTCTTCGCACAGAATAAATGTATCTTCCTTGCTGCCTACAATAACCTCTCCTGACATCTCAATAAGCAGAACTGGGCCCCAGAGTCAGCTCCTCTGCACAGAACTAACGTGAAGATGGGCAAAGAAGGTGGAATTGGATCTGTCACAAAATGTTATATACAAAAAATACAACACTATACAAAACGTGTAGTCATAAATCGATTTTTAAAATAAAGCAAAAAGGGACTTCCCTGGTGGCACAGTGGTTAAGAATCCGCCTGCCAATGCAGGAGACACGGGTTCGAGCCCTGGTCCAGGAACATCTCACATGCCTCGGAGCAATTAAGTCCGTGTGCCACAACTACTGAAGCCCACGCACCTAAAGCCTGAGCTCTGAAACAAGAGAAGCCACTGTAATGAGAAGCCCATGCACTGCAACAAAGAGCAGCCCCCGCTCGCCGCAACTAGAGAGAGTCCATGTGCGGCAACGAAGACCCAACACAGCCTAAAATAAATAAATAAATAAATAAATAAATTTATAAAAAATATATTTAAAAAGAAAAGCAAAAATATTTGCACTTGAAAAGTGCTTGGAGAAGGTAACATGCCACAGTTTGATAGTGTTTTTCTTAAGTTACCAGGGCTAAGGGTACTTTATTTTATTTTAATTTGTTTCTCTATCCTCTGCTTGGTCTCCTTGAAGACTTCTGAACATCAGAGGTGAAACGACACATCTCCTACATTTGATACTACGTGTTCCACTCAGTGCCATTAAGTGAAATTGAAAACTGTGTTGTTCTCATGTGTAGCTGTTATGATCAAGTAAACACATATGTAACCTGGTGTTATTAAGCCATCATCTCTGCCAATCCTTTGGGTCCACTACTCACATGTCTAATACTATAATGAATGTTGCAAATACAGGCAAATAGCAAAGCAATTTGTCTTTCAAGTATAAATTATACACGTACACCAGAAATATACTATGCATCTGAAATATCACAAACCTTTCTCACATCTTCCCTTATCTCTTCCTTTAATTCACAGATAATTACCAAATATTAACCATCTTGGCACACTTTAAGATTAGATCAAGACTGTAATGTTTAAAGTACATTTGAGGCATTTGACATACAGATACTTCATATATACTTGCTGGTGGTTAAAAAGAATAACTTTACGGTAAAATTCTAATGACTACCCCGTTTCTGCTCTTGCTGCAGTTAATAAAAGGACCTAGAGCTAAATAGGCTCTGTGTGTTTTGATTGGTGTTCCCATTCCCCTGGGTTTTGCATACCACAGAGCAGGAGACCATATCTTACGGAGATTGAGCTCTTTTTGGTAAAGGACAGCAGTATCTTGGGATGTAGTAGCTACAACCCTATACCACTAACACCAGTCAACTATTCTTATGAAATACTATGATGGTGAGGGAATCAATACTGAAATATGTATGATGAGCTGGTTTTCCTCAAAGGGGACTAATGGTCGATAAGTTAATTTTGGTCTTTTTGAAAAGCAGAAAAACCACCTAATTCATTCCACATTTTTTATTATTTTTAAAGGTTTTATTGAAGTATAGTTGATTTATAGCATTGTGTTAATTTCTTCTGTACAGCAAAGTGACTCAGTTATACCTGTATATACATTCTTTTTCATATTCTTTTCCATGATGTTTTATCACAGGATGGGTTATCACAGGATATCACAGGATATAGTTCCCTCTGCTTTACAGTAGGTGCTCGTTTTTTATCCGTCTAGTATATAACAGTTTGCCTCTGTTAATCCCACACATCTTTAAAATCAGGTTAAGTCTGAAATAATTGTAGACTCACATGGAACTGTAAGAAATAATCAGAGAGATCCCATGTGACCTTTATCCAAGGTCCCCAGCAGGAAGCTATAGTGATGCAGAAACACAAACAAAGTGATGTCACCGACAGCAAGTTGGTGTTGATCTAATGAACATGCTGGCCAGGAGCATCTCTCACGTTGCCCTTAGTAGCCAAATACATTCTCCTTGTACCTCCACACTCTCCTTAACACCTGATAGCCACTAATTTGTTCTCCGTGTATGGAGTTTTGTCATCTCAGGAGTGATATTTAAATGGAATTACAGGCTATAACCTTCTGGGATTGGCTATTTTTCACTCGGAATAAAGCTCTGGAGATCCATCCAGGTTGCTCTGTGTATCAACAGTTCTTTTGCTTTTTTGCAGAGTAATATTCTAACGTATGGATGTACCAGTTTGTTTAGCCACTCACCTGTTGAAAGATGTCTGGGTTGTTTTCAGGTATTAGCTGCTTCAAATAAAGCTGCTGTAAATATTTGCGTAAAGGTTTTGGGGTGACTCTACATCTTCGTTTCTCTGGGATAAATGGCCTGGGGTCTAGGTTTTCCTCTTGGCCCCCGTGCACTCTCAAGCTGAGGGCCACCTCCGCACTCGTTAGGCTTCCAGGGCAATCCCCACCGGGACTGACAAGAAGGCTTTGTTACTTTCCTTATGTGGTCTCTGCTAACAGCCCCGCCAATCCCACTGACTGCCAACACCAAGGGGGCCCCTCACTGCCCAGTGAGGTCACAGGCCCAGGTCCCCTCCCAGCTCTCTGTGACGTCACCCTGGAAGGGCGATGGGTGCTTTGTCACAGGCTGGCTGGGGTGGACCCCCACTTGGCCTCTGGGGGTGTGGAGGGGGCAGAGTCACAGCCCTCCTGTATGCGAGTGGCTTGAGCAGACCTGTTGCCATCTAAAAGCTTTCTGTCCTTCAAGCTTCTGCTCTCGTGGTCCTCTGGCTGGAGACCGCACGCTTCTGTTGGAGATTTATCTAGGTATTTATCTGTCTGTTGGTGTTTCTGGGGCTGGTTTCTTCAGCCCGAACTCTGGGATAATGAGGCAAAAAGAAAGTCCAAGCCACTCATGGCCGTGTTCTTTCCTGGTCCTTAGGTTCTTGGCTGGGCGGTCTCTTCTCTCCACTTTTCAGAGTCTGCTTATGTTTGCCTTACAGATAAAGGTACAGGCTTCTAGTTTTACTTAATGGGAGGACTCAGGAAACACATGTTTACTTCATCCCTCTAGAAGCAGAAGTCCAGCTTCATATTTTTAAGGAATGAGGAATTTTTGCTCTGTCCGGCACGCAAGTGTGGCTCGGTTCACATACCACACATTTCTCATTGCTTCACAGTAGAGGAATCTTTCTCTTCCTCTTAAAAATAATGAATAATTCCTATTTTTGAACTTTTCTTTTGCTTTTTTGAGCCTTAATGTGAAATCTTTCCCAGCCCCTGCTCTCTATGCTGGCGTGTCGACGCCAGCAGGAACCGACTCCATCGCAGGTGCCTGCCTTCCCACCCCACCCCACGCCGGCCTCTCGCTATTCCTGTAGCAGTTTTGCCTGCACTACACAGTTTGTCCCTTAATACACCTCTTGCTATCTAGTGACTTTTGCTATTTCATGACTTTCCCACCACCTCCTTGGCCTCAGAGAGATTTTGTTTTTACAGTCTTCTGTGTCACTTACTTTTTATTTTACTAAAAATACTTCCTTAAATCCCTATTTACTTTCATATAAATGACGCAGTAGTTTCTGAACTATACTGTAAATAAACTTTTAAATATATAGAAGCGTCTTAAAAATAAATCTGGAATTTTCAGGGTAAGATTAGCATAATGCACAGAACTTCCTAATATATCTGATCACTTAAAAAAATCCATTAGGTAGTTTACTTAATAAATTTTCTGAACACTAAAAAAAAAAGTAACAACTGCCTCTGAGTTACTGTTTGTATTTTATACATGAGAAACTGAAGCTTTAGATAAAATCAGCTAGAAAGGAAAAGGGTCAGTGGTTGTTAATCAGCTATAAATTACACTGATCATATATTATCACCTTAACCAAACCAATAACCAGTGATTGAAATATACAACCAAACTCTCTTAATGCAGCATATTATTAGCTTCTATTTACATATAATTGTTAGTAATGACTTTGTAATTATTAAGCTGTTTCTTACATTGGCTGCTTTGACTATCTGATGATTTATTGTTTAAAATTTCATGTTATTGCCCATCTTTTATGATTTTTGAGCATTCTTCCAGGTTGTGGTAATAAAAACATTTAAGGATTACTTACTTTTATCTAGTAGAAAATTTGCAACAGTGAAAATAGGAACCAGACTAATTTATAAAACTGATTCTCTGATTTTGATGAGAAGTTTTAAAGGGGAAAGAAAAAAAGGCTTGAGGTACAAGAAGTACTTTATACCTCAAGAGTAAATATAGCTTTCAGTCAGTTTGCTCTGCTCTAAGCATTGGTTCCCTTTATGGAAAGTCACATGTAAAGCAACACATATCAAATCATATTTTCCATCGACAGTTATAACTTATAGAGGCTATTGCTGCAAAAAAAAATCCAAGTTATAAAAGTATTTTCAGATAAATCCATTTTTGGACATCCACCATGTACTGTTTAGGTTAGGAGGAGATTATAAAGAAAATTTTAGGTGGAGGGAGAGAGATAAATTAGGAGTTTGGGAGGAACATATACACACTACTATATATAAAATAGATAATCAACAAGGACCTACTTATAGCACAGAGAACTCTACACATTATCTTGTAATAACCTATAATGGAAAATAATTTGAAAAGAATACACACACACACACACACACACACACACACACACACACACACACACACATATATATATAAATGTGTGACTGAATCACTGTGCTGTACACCTGAAGCTAACACAACACTGTAAATCAACTATGACTCAACAACAAAAAAATGAGAACAGTACTTAAAAACACCAATAAGAATTCCTTGCATTTCTATAGTGCTTTGTAATTAGCGGTCATCTACCTACATTATTTCATTTAATTTGATTTTCAAAAAATTCTATATGCTAAGCATTACAGTTATTTTAGAAACTTCAACATTCGCTTTGAAAATCCCTTTCTTTGCTAATCAGTGGATTTTCTGTGTGTTCTAAACGCCCATTCCATTTGAGATGATTTCATCATACACACCATCTATCCTTATATTTGCACATCCATCCTAAGGCAAAACATTTAAGAGGAACCACACAATTAATTTCTATTTCATAGGGTGTCTGCTTGTTCAGTGGTACATGGGTGACTAAGTAACCACCGTGCTGCCATTGTTCTGGGTGTGCACCTAACCTCAGTGCCTGAAGGAAGCTAGGAGGCCAGAATCTCCCTGTTCCTGGTGACACAACGTGGACAACCTCTTTAGGTTCTGAAGCCTGGAACGCACAGCTCCTGTTTGGGAGACTCTAATTACTAGTCCACCTTAGAGTGTAGGTCAGTGTTACACTTACGTGTGTTTACTAAATAATGGCTAGGTAAATACAGTGCTAGAATAAGATTTTAAATCTCATGCCATATCTTTTTTAGAAGACTTTTTCATGTTTCAGCAAAATGGTTGTGTATAAAACAGGACATCTGTACAAACTACGTACACAGACCATAAACAGCATTAAGTGAATGTGCTTGTTGCAGAGACGTACCCCTCTCCTTCCTGAGCACCGCACTGGATGACATGTCCCTGTCTCACTTAAATTTCCTTAGGGCACCTGACTGACCCAATGGACTGTGAACAAAAGTGAAGGGCATCACTCCCCAGTCTGGCCCACAGAAGCCGCCACTCTGCGTGTTTCTTCTCCTCCGACTGCCTGGAACGTTGATGACCCCACTGCTCCCTTGGAAGCCATACTGTGGATGCAGAATATCCATCACCCTGGGTCCCTGAGTGACGCCAGGAGAAAGGCTGCCCCCCAACCTCTTCAGCTGGCCTGTAGTATTACATGAGCAAGAAAACATTTGCACAGTGTTTGAGCTTCTGCACAAGTTTGCATCTACTTGTTACAGTCAGGGATCAATCCAGGTTCGTCAGCCTCAGGTTTATACATTTTTAGAGGCCAGCTTTATGAAAAGGAATACAAATTACAAACACAAAATGCACAGAAGTGAATTTTCTAGAATGAGATTTTTTTTTTTTTTTAAATCCCAATAAATTATAAAAGACTGAGAAATTTAGGTGCTTTCTTCCTGAAATCTCTTTAGGCAACTACCAGGATTCCTTACACAAAACTGCTTCCTGGTTTGTGGCCTGGATTTCCATCCCACCTGGAACACCTTAACCCCCCAGCAGCTCCCAGCTCTCACAGGGGCTTGGGGGAGGGGCTGTGGATGCTGGAACTTGAGTTTCATTAGCTTCATCCTAAACCTGCCTTTGGCTCCGTCACTGAGCAAATCCTCACACGGAACAACAGTTCCTCAGGTCCACCAGGAGCCGAGATGAGAGGCCCAGGGACCCGAGACCACGGAGCTTAGTGGTCACTCAAACCAGCAACGCCCTCCTGAGATAAAGGGACCTTTACCACACAGGCAAAGTAATTTTGCCAACCGTTTTCAAGTTTTTAGTAATTGATGTTTCTTGACAATACGACATACTTGAGGACATGGTTTCTACTCCTGTTACCTGGAGGACTGCTAGCCCTTTCACTGCTTTTAACTCCAAACACTGTCAAATTTCAGACCTTTTGTTCTAAATACCTGAGAATTAATTAATTTCACCGGCTTTCAGATTATACTAGAATACATTATGGAGGCATATGTGTGTGTGTGTGTGTATACATATATCACACCAACACGTATACCAAATGTGTCAGTTTGTCTAAAAAACTCTTTCACGATTCCTATTCTTATATTTTTAAAAATATCATTCACTAAATGCCAATATAACCTTTAGTTAAAGAGACTGTGTGAAAATCCTTGAATTATGAGGCGTCACATTATCTCTAAATTGCCCATACTTTATTCCCAAAAACTTCTAAGATTACTCAAATAATACAATATCAACCAAAATTTTGTGATCTACAATACCCATATTGTAATAACGGTCCAACGATGCCCCACAGTGTTTGAGTTTCCACGGAGATCATCACAAGGGGTTAGATCTTTCTGCGCTGGGTCTCAGCAGCGAGCCTAGCCTGGTTCTGCTAACTGGTCCCCTTTCCTCAGGGTAGACTCACAGATGCCTCCCAGCAAATACTCGGACACCTGAGAACCTTTCGGAGTCAGGCGACGCTTTAAACCCACTCTGAAATCTACGAGAAGGAGCCCAGCCGTCCTCTCAACCCACACCAGGAATCCTGATCCTTCTTTCTCCTGCTTCCCCAAGGGGACTTGACAACGAGATACAAGTCTCCTCTGAAGTCAACGCCCTCTGCCATTAGTCCTAACTCCTCTCCTTCTACTCCCCAAACTAAGTAGAACTCTGTGTCCTGAAGTCTGTCTTTCCATTTAGCATCTACCAGAAAAGCAGGACAAAGAGGAAATGATAAAATGACACCACTTGCTTTCTCCTCTAGTGACCTTTTCCCTAGAAACGGTTCATTAGCCAGATAGAGAGAAACCAATCCATAAAAATCATCCTGAGGTTTTGAATGTTTAACATCCATGAGGGTTGCAGCATTGAGCCATACTGCCCCCTAGAGGTCTTTTGTGGGCACTGACCAGACTGGCTGGGTCACTGAAATAAAAGGTTCTATGTGTTTCAGATATACTGAAAGATTTGCTGAGACACGACCCTCAGTTTGAAGGATTGGTGTTCTTGCTTTCAAGTCCTGTTGGGATTGCAAAAGAGAATAAGAGACTTATTATTTCTGCTGTTTGAGAGAATAAGAGACTTCCTCTTACTAAAATTTAGAGTGAGTTTAGAGCTCTGGATGACGCAGAAATCTTGTGGAAAAGAACATGAATGCTATTATTACTCGGATGCAGATATGTTTAGATTGGGGACCGTTTATTGTAACGGGGCTTTTATTTATCCGTGAAAGGTTTTGCATAATGCCTGGCACGTAAGTGCTTAGAATATATTGAAGGGAGGAAAAAAAGAAGGAAGGAAGGAAGGAAGGAAGGAAGGGAGGAAGGGAAAATTGCCATATGAAGTGGCCAGTCTGAGATGCAAGGCATAAATCTTGTGGGGTCAGGGGGAGAAGAGGACTCATTTCTGGTACAGACTTGGACTGTGCTTGCCCAACCTGACCAACACCCTATGCAGCCTGCTCCCTTGCTGGCCCAGTCTCACCTCAGCCTCTCGTGTCCCCTGCTTCCATCTCTACATGCTCTGGGAAGGGGAAGACTGTATTATAAAGGAAGGAACTGTGTCTACCAGCTGTGCTGTAGGAGACATATCTAAGAGCTGGTGGAAGGAAAGCAGGAGTCATACTGCAAGGCAGAGAGAAAATCCCTGGAGGACATAGCAAAAGGGCGGGCAGCCAGCTGGAGTTGGGGGGCAGCCCAGGAGAATAGCAAAAGCTATGGATGCCACAACAGAGGAAGTAACAGATGAGGGTGCACGTCCGGTGAGGGTTCATGCTTTCTTCAGGTCTGTCATGTGAATCCAAGAGCCTATTCCTTGGAGTTTGGTGGCGCAAGAATTGGTTAACAGTACTTGATAAGGGCCTTTGCAGTGAGGTTGGAGGGAACACTTCTGGAAGTGTCTTTTTCAATAGACAAAGTCTCCAGTTTCCGTGGTGTGATGCGTAAGGTCTTTGTTGTCTCTGAGGATGAGCTGTGAGACGATTGCTCTACCAAAACATGGCAATTTTAGTAGAAGGAATTAGGTGTCTGCAATAGTGGAGTATCTCTCCTTTTATCAACTGGTGTCAAAAGAAGCAGGAGTCAAGTGCATTGGACATCTCAAGGGTGAGAATTTGTGAGTTCCAAAAGGGGTGGATCTGAACTCTAGAAGAACCAACAGGGACTTCCCTGGTGGTGCAGTGGCTAAGAATCTGCCTGCCAATGCAAGGGACATGGGTTCGAGCCCTGGTCCGGGAAGATCCCACATGCTGTGGAGCAACAAAGCCCGTGCACCACAACTGCTGAGCCTGTGCTCTAGAGCCCGCGAGCCACAACTACCCATGCCACAATGACTGAAGCCCGTGTGCCTAGAGCCCATGCTCCACAACAAGAGAAGCCACCACAATGAGAAGCCCACGCACCGCAGCGAAGAGTAACCCGCACGCAGCAACAAAGACCCAACGCAGCCAAAAATAAATAGATAAAATAAATTTATTTTAAAAATTAATTAATTAATTAAAAAAAGAAAGACCAATAGCAATGCTTTTGGCCAAGGTATTTGGGTGACCTCTACAAATTTTGAGTCTTAATGCTGCTAGTGGTAAGCACAGTGAAAGTGTTGTAAAACTGGTCAACAGCACAGACTTATTAAAGCACCTGGCCAGTAAAATGGATTCCTTGATCACTATGGAGTTCGAGAGGAGTTCCTCAGGTAGGTAGGGATAGTCTTTTCCAGAAGGACTTTAGCCTCAGAAGAGGCAGTGGCCTGTCTATAAGGAAATGTGAAAACATACAGATCATGACTAAAACATATTTTTATCCATTAGACAGAGGAAGGTGTATGGAATTCATTTCTAGACCTTGAATAGTCTATTAGGCAGTTTAAAGTGTCCAGGAGCAGAGTGAACAGGCTTCCCTGGGTTGTGTTTTGGACAAGTGGGAAAAGTGAGGGACTTCCTGCGACCTTGTTAATATTTCCCCACCAATAGAGATTCGTGAATGCTATCATTGCTTTTCAGTAGAAAATCGTTTAGTACACGTACAGTGGTGAGGAGAAGAGTGGGAATTTCAGAGTCTCCAACAGGAATAGGTTGTTATGTGGTTTAGACTAGAGCTTTCTCTTTTTATCAAACCAACGATTGTTGAATTTCCAATCTTTTTTTCTTTTCTGAGGCCAATTTTTGGGCCTCCCTAGGCAGTCTTTCTAAATTACCATTTGGGGAAATATCCCTTTGGACCATGACAGAGTCTTCACTGCTGTTGGTCTCTTTAAAGGTATAATTCCTTGTGAAAATATCAGCAAGATGACTTTCCTTAGCTTCCAGAGAGTCAGGTTTAGAGTGCCCTGGAATATTAACAGCTAAAGTGGCAGGTAAAAGTATTGCATTCAATAATTCCTGAACTTAGAGACAATTTTTAATTTTATTTCCACTGGAAGTTAGAAAGCCATGTTTCCACAACATTCCAAAATCACGAGCTGCTCCGAAAGTAAATCTGCTATCCATATAAATATCGGCAGTTTTGTCCTTGGCTAAAGTACAGACCTATGTAAGAGCATATAATTTAGCCTAGTGGGCCGAAGTAGCCATAGGTAAAGATGCTGCCTCAACAGCATCAAAAGGAGTTGTAATAGCATATCCAGCACAATACTTGCCATTGTCACCTTTTAAATAAGAACCAGGAGTGAACCATGAGAAGTCACCTTACCCAGTGGAATTTCCTGCAGATCATTACCAGGAGACAGGAGGTGGCCCATCAGCAATAAACAGTCACGCAGGACTTCGTTGGTGATGCAGAGAAGAGTAGTTGGGCTAAGGTTATTACAATGTAAAAGAATTATGTGAGGGACAGTTAACAAAAGGATTTCACAGGAGGTGAGGTGGCTGGCTGAGAAATGTTGAGTGTGATGAGAGCTCGGGAGCGATTCTACTGCATGAGGTACGAAAGTGGTTAATAGGTATCCCACAAAAAGTTTCTTGGTGGCCTTAACCAAAAGGGCAGTGGCTACAATGGCTCTAAGGCAGGGGGAGTATCTCTGTGCCACAGGGTCCAGTTGTTGGCTGTCATATAGGTCCATGATGGTCTCTTGTGTTTTTGGGTGAGTACCCCAAGGGCAAATCACTTCCTTTTTACATACAAAAAGGAAAAGGAAATCTAACAATTGGGATGCCGAAGGGCGGATAGTTTCATCAAACTCTCCTTTAAGTCCTTGAAAGCTAAGTCATTTGGTTCTTCTTATAAAATTGGGCTGGGGTTGTGGAGTAAAACTCATAGAGGTGTGGCCATAAGTGGGAATTTTGGAATCAAATTTCAGCAGTTACTAACTAGCCCAAGAAAACCACACAGTTGGTGCTTAGTTGTGGGTTTTGGAAAATTTAGGACACCATGAAGTCTATCTGGATCTAGGTTTAGTCTTTGTTCTGACATCAGATGCTCTAAATATCAAACCTGAGTTGGGGCCAACTGCAGTTTTTCATTGACAACCTTATGTCCCTTTAAGGCTAAAAGCTTTAGCAAGTACACGGTAGCTTTCTATGAGAAGGCTTGAGAAGGAGAGCAAAGAAACAAATCATCCACATATTGCAAGAAAGTAGAACCTGTAGGGAACTTTACGTTATCCAGATCAGCCTTCAGGGTTTTTGAGAAATAAAGACTCTTAATATAGCCCTGAGGCATTACCACCCAGATAAATCGCTTTTCTTCCAAAGTGAAGGCAGAAAGGTATTGGCAAGCTCCTTCAGTTGGGATACTAAAGAAAGGACTGGGTAAATCAATTACGTCTGGTGGGAATGGATGTTAGTAATGCATGAGGGTTTGGAACAAGAGGGTCTAGGATAACAATGTTTATTGCTCAGAGGTCCTGGACAAACCTCCTTCCTTGGTCCTTAGATTTTCTCACCGGTCAAACGGGAGTGTTACAGAGCTAGTACAGGGGATAATGAGGCCTTGAGCCCTGTAATCTTCTATTACAGGCTTTATGCCTTGAAGGGCTTCTTTACTTACAGGGTATTGATTAATTCTGGGAAGAGGTGTTGAGGGGTCTCTTTGAATTTTGATGGGAGATGTGCTGTGAATTTTGCCAATATTAGTTGGAGATTTTGCCATAAGAAAAATGGTAGTTGATTCAATAGGGACAAATGATCCGTGTTTCCAGAATCAGTTCTATTACCATCAGAGACGAAACAAATAAAACATGTCAAAATTTCATTTAATTCACCTGGTAGATAACTTAGATGACTACTGACAAATTCTAGAATTATTTCCCCCTTTTGGGAGAAATAAATTCCGGCATGATACTTCTCTAAGAAGAGGACAGGGCAGAAGAACTAAGGACAAAAGAGTTGATATCTCTTAAGTGGCCTAAACAAAAGGGAATAGGTTCAGAGACAGGAACATCTTGAGGTTCGTTAGAGATCCCCACTATTTGAACTGTTCTAGGGGCTGCTTTAGAGTAGTGCAGTTGAGCACCCAAAGTGTGGCTCTGCTGTCAGTTAGGACTGGAAGTAATTCATCCCAAAAGGGAGAAATGTTTCTCCAGACCAATTAAAAGGGGTGACTGGGAAAGGCCCATAGTTCCTCAGAGCCGTATCATTGAGAATTGGGAGGACACTGAAAAGGTAGGTTAGAGTGCTAAAGGCACCCAAGGTATTTAATTTGTGACAATATCTTTTCAATGTCCTGGATCTTTGCAATAAGATCCCCCAAGAAACTGGGGTGGGGCGTTGGTTTCCTTTAGGAGCCTTCTTTTCATGGAGTTGAAGTTTAAGAACTTCAGTGGTCTCCCTTTGAGGTGACTCATCTAGGGTATGAGAGAGCTGGTTTGCCAAAGTAACCAAACCTGGAGTGGAAACAGTTTCCCTCTCCATCCTGGTCCTTTTCACTAGAGTGTGTGTCCTCACAGAAGGGACACCCTGTTTCCTCTCCTTAAGATACACATTCTCAGAACTTCACTGGTGGCGCATTGGTTAAGAATCCACCTCCCAATGCAGGGGATGAGGGTTGGAGCCCTGGTCTGGGAACTGGATCCCATATGCATGCTGCAACTAAAAGTTCGCATGCCACAACTAAGGAGCACATGTGCTGCAACTAAAGGAGCTAGTGAGCTGCAACTAAGGAGACCGCCTGCCGCAACTAAGACCTGGCAAAAGGAAGGAAGGAAGGAAGGAAGGAAGGAAGGAAAGAAGGAAAGGAAGGAAGGAAGAAAGAAAGTTCAATTCGTGGACATATTTAAAAAAAAAAATACACATTCTCTCACCCCTCCTCCCACAGGGGTCAGAGAAAAGAGAAAAAGGACCATTTGAAGCCCTTTCTGTTGTTGCCTTTTGAGACTTTGTAGCTGCCAGATGCATGACCTATTTATACCGAGGTTATGCAAACTTGGTCACGCTCCTTTGGAATGTTTTGTTTTCCATCCATTTTTCCCTGCTCTTCCCACCTTCAGTCTTAACTTTCATTTCTATTTGTCTGACATTTGGCCAAATCAACTTGAATGGTGCCTAAAGGGAAGCAGAAGAAAAAAAAGAATTTTTTTTGTTTTCATTCAAAATATGAGACTCCCATATTGAATTAAATTTTTAAAATAACGTGTTTCCTTTCATGCTGACTGCCTTTACAATTATGATGAGGTTGCACAGTGTGTCTCCTTGGAGATAATTACTAGAATACAGATTAAACATAATAGACACCAATAGTGGAAGTTACTCAGTAATGTACCACATATTCAATTCCCCCCCACCAAGAAAATCTATGTATTAGATCTATAAATAGGACAGTTGTTTATCATTCTTACTTCCAATTCTTGGTCGATGTAATCAACTAACTATAAATATTAAAAACATTATGAATCATATGTCATTTATAATATATCCACATTATCCTAGTGCTTATACACTAGAGTTGCTCTTTAGAAATCTTTGACAAAACCAGGAAAGCTCTTCTTTTTAGCAGGCCCTATTAACTAACCGAATCTTTTCAAGAACAGTAAAATAAATGTTCACAACTCAAACAAATAGAAATCAACCAAGCTGTGATGTTTTTCTAAATTTCTACTGAATTCATACAGCACACCATAGGATAAATATCACTCACACTAACTTCTCAGTTATTTTATGGTGAGACTCAATTTAATTTCAGAATTCTGAGCAGTGCCTCATACTCTTATCTTAGAGAAGGTGGAGGAAAGGAGAGGTGTGGCCATGGCCAAGTTCCACCGATAAGATATGGTAACACTTCCCCAAAGAGAGGCAGAAACTTGACCCCTTGTCCCCCTTTTTTTATAAGCTAGACAAGATGATATCTAATTATAACTTGTCTTATTTTCTTGGGGAATTTAGTGGCAATCTTCTTCTATTTAAAAATATATTAATAAGTAATTATCATGCATGTTTTTATACAGAAAACAAAAAAAATTCTCAGATTATTTCAAACTTCCATTTCTTTACCTTGTAAACTGGCTATATTTTTGCAGCGCACTGAAACCTCAAGGCCTTGTACCCCATGCCCAAGAAACAATGGGAAGAGCCTGTCAAATCCATCTTCCCCAAATCAAGCATATATTTTTACATCACAAACATTCTAGAGTTTTGGTCTATAAGACAGATTTATTCAAAGAGGTCCTGGATCAGTGAGTCAAATCTCTTCCAAATCCACTCACACTCATACCTTTAGTATTTCACAATTTCTACCAAATGGTCATTCTCTCCTCCTAGCAAACTTAAGCTTGTTTGGAAAATCTTACAGAATGGTGTAACTTTCCACATTCAAACATTCCTATGTCTAAGACATGTTTTATCTTCAAATTGTTTTATATGCAGCAAAAAAAATGAATGAAATTCAACAGAACTTTAATTCACATAAAATATTCTTTCCCAATTAAGTGATAAATGCTTTAGGAATTATCTTTTTTTAAGTTAACTCTCAGTGGCTCTTTTACTCAGGAAAATACTGGTTTACAAACTTTATCAGACCACCAAGATCAATTTTATATCTAAGTAGAATGAGTAAATTTGATCACAGCCCACAAACAGAATCACATTAACCCTGAGAAGAGAGGATGACAGTGAAAAGAACCCAAAGTCGAGAGAGACGTAATGAACCTGAGTGTGACCACTCCATTCTCTGCTAGCAATCCTACTGGTGGAAATTCAAACACTTTCCCATAAATTAATTCCAATATAGAACTAAGCATGATGAGATAATAAAAAAGGAACCAGTTTGTGTGTCAGAAACTGAAATCACCTCTTCATATCTTTTTTAATATAGAAGATATCTTTGTGTCTTTCTTTCCTTCTGTACACACTTACTCAGAGATTATTACATCCCTGGTAGTGTTGGGATACTAGGCCCTTGGGACACATCCGGGGAAAAGAAGCAGGAGAAGATTTCTGTCTTTGTGAGGGGGAGACAAAATTAACAGTAAATCTAATAAATAGATAAACAGTGTAGCATGTAAGAAGATGGAATTCTTAGGGGACAACGCAGAACACTGTAAGAGGAAAGGGCTGTCAGTGAGAGGAGGTGTCTGCCGGTGAGTTAACAGGAGGGCCGCCTGGGCCAGCTTTGCTAAGACGCTTCCAATTGACTGGAGAGATGGAGAGAGCCGGTAGGCAAGCCGTGCGGGTACCTGCAGCGGGGGTCTCAGAGAGAGCGCGGCCAGTGCTGAGAACCTGCGGAGCGGGTGCGTGGCCCCTCGGAGGATTTGTTAAACACACACAAAGTAGAGCTGATGTTATAAGGAACCCCAGGCACCCATCGTCCCCCAGTGTCGACAGTTTCAACAAGTGGCCAATCTTGGTTACCCAACCCATCCGTCTACCCCACCCTCTGGATGATTTGGAATGAAATCTCAGGTGTATCATTTCATCTATAAATATTCAATGTGTATCAATAAGAGGTAAAGGCAAGACGAGCACCTGGACCAGGCTGCAGTGGATCAGGGTTTTGTTTTTGTGTTTTAAACCTCTAATGTTTAGTCACAAAGAGTGTTGTCAATGCAGTCATTCACTCCATGGCTCCGGGTCAGAGGCTCTCAGCTCTCTGCTTTCTCGTCCTCACTGCACGCTGCTCTCCCTCTCCACCTGTGTCCACTCTGTTATCCAGAGTGACCATAAAGGAAACACTGACTGACTTTGTTTAGGCAACTTACAGTAGAGTTTTACTTCATCAAGTCTGTTATCACATCGAAGAGCGTTAAAGGAGCAGGTCAGTGAGACAGCTGTATTTCAGACTAAAACTATAGGCTTTGTTTATGGCAAGTTTCCAGGTGTGGTTTAAACACAACAAAAATAACGATTTTCCATACTAAGGGCTTTACTATGTACTCTTCCTGATTAATTGTGTTCGGACAGTTTCGCTCTCCCCCCATCACACCTTCATCTAGAGAAGCAGCAGAGGCTGGAAAACAACAGATTTCCAGGAGCAGCGGACGGGACTGTGGGGCGAATCCAGCCTTGGTCCCGTCACCTACTCTTGGGACCCTGAGCAGGTCACTCAGCCTCTCTGTGCCTCAGTTCCCTCCTCTGCAGCAGGGGTTTATCGCACCTGGCGGCTGCCCGCCGGACCTCACACCATCACAGCAGAGACAGGGGATGAACGGGAAAGGGCGCGTCCCTTCACAGGGTGCTGCGTGCACACAACGAGGGCAGGCAGCAGCAGGGTGGTCCAGAGCAGGGGCTCTCGGGTGTCAGGCAGATCTGGGTGTGAGTTCTAGCTCTGTGTGACCGTGGACAGGCGGCTTTACCTTCTGATCTTCAGTTTCAACATCTACAAAATAAAGATAATTAGAGAACCCACATCATAAGGTGATTTAACAGCTTAAAAGACGTCATACATGTAAAGCACTTAGCAGCGAGCTTGACTCATAGTAAGCCATCAATCTACAGCAGCTGTTCCTACTCTTATCGCTTCATTTCTAAGTGGAAGGACCCTAGAATCGCAGAAATCAAGGGGTTTCCAGAGAATACTTCCTAAGAGAAGCCTTTAGGGCTGCTCACACAAGGTCCCATCTCTTTCCTGGATCAAATTCACCCCAGAGCTTCCCTCAACTTCTCAGCTGGCCCCTTGGATATTGGCTGTGGACCTGTTCTCATCTGCTTGGAGGCATGTCCTGGTCAGAACTGTACTTCTGGACCTAAAACAAAGGAAAACTGAGCTCCTGTGCTGAAGTCCAGGGAATTTCCATTTTTTCCTCAGCCTTCTTTGTATCCTGTAGATCATTTCAAGAGTCACGTCCGGGTACTGCCAAAGGGGGTGACTACTGCTGCTCTGTCACAAGTGGTGAGAGGCTGATGTCAATATGCAGTGATTCACTTGCTTCCTAATTGCACCCAGATGTTGACCTTCCATCTCCAGGAAGCTGCCTGCCTGGGGGTTTCTGCGAGCCATTAGCCTCTTTACGCTTAAGTGGGGGGAACGTAGGAAGGAGCAGAGGCTTTAGAGTAAGTCTGCCCTCAGTTCTCACAAAAACCTGTGACAGTAGCCGTAAGGGAATTAACATCTGCCAAATTTTATTCTCTCATTTGTCATTTTCAAATCAACCTCCCACTCAGGAGTGACGCTCTTAAAATTGTGATTTTAACGAAGAAAGGCCTGCAACAGACACATGACTACTATGCACATCATGGCTGAGGCGCTTAGAGACCCAGAAAAGATCCTGTGTGTTGAGCTCAGAGAGTCTTTAAGAGCAGTGGAATGAAGGAGGGTTTCTTTACAAATTTCCTGTAAAGCTCCTTGTTTTTTATTTTGTTTACTATTTTCGGCTGCATTGGGTCTTCGTTGCTGCGCACGGGCTTTCTCTAGTTGCAGCGAGTGGGTGCTACTCTTCATTGCGGTGCATGGGCTTGTCACTGCAGTGGCTTCTCTTGTTGCGGAGCATGGGCTCTAGGCACACGGGCTTCAGTCGTCATGGCACGTGGGCTCAGTAGTTGTGGCTCACGGGCTCAGTAGTCGTGGCTTGTGGACTCAGTAGTTGTGGCACACGGGCTCTAGAGCACAGGCTCAGTAGTTGTGGCTCACGGGCTCTAGGTGCATGGGCTTCAGTTGCTGTGGCACGTGGGCTCAGTAGTTGTGGCTCGTGGGCTCTAGAGCACAGGCTCAGTAGTTGTGGCGCATGGGCTTAGTTGCTCCATGGCATGTGGTATCTTCCCAGACCAGGGCTCGAACCTGTGTCCCCTGCATTGGAAGGCGGATTCTTAAACACTGTGCCACCAGGGAAGTCCCAGCTCTTTGTAAACAAACTTATACCAATAAATACAAACACCTTCTCTTCTCATGACAGCAGCCAAAACTATGAACCACAGCCAGGACATTTGCCATTCGTACAAAACCTAAATGTGACGGGTCTAAGCACTGATGAAATGTAAATGGGAAGAGAAGGTGAGAGGTAGTTGTCCTATTATTATAAGGAGAAGAAAGCAGAAAGGTAGTCACCAAGGAGAGCATCTCTCTCCCACCCAAGGATGGAGCCAGGCCAGCATTTCCCAAACCTATCTGGATCAAATGTTACAGTACGTTAGTAAATTTTTAGGCAAAAACTAAGGTATTCCTTGGTAAAAATAATTTCAAAAAATGTTGAATTAAAAAATGTAATTATGGGACTTCCCTGGTGGCACAGTGGTTAAGACTCTGCGTTCCCAATGCAAGGGATGCGGGTTCCATCCCTAGTCAGGGAAGTAGATCCCACGTGCATGCCGCAACTAAGAGTTCACATGGCACAGCTGAGGTGCCGGCGATCTGCAACTGAGGAGCCCTCAAGCCACAACTAAAGGAGCCCGCCTGCCACAACTAAGACCTGGCACAACCAAATAATAAATAAATAAATAAATAACCCTCCTCCCCCGGCAAAAAAATGTAATCAGGCCACATCACCCCAAGACTTCTCAGGGCCTTTTACTTGTTCCTGTGCCTTGTAACTCTAAGAGGATGAAGAGTGTCGGAACTGTTTCCCAAACATGTTTTACAGTGAAATCTTTTATTCACAGATTATGTAAGAAAATGCGAGGTCTTCCCTAGATCTATATTTCATTTCAAAATCCCATGTGTTACATTATCCCACAAGAGCAAAAAGTAAATATCCAGATATAGAAAGAAGCAAACCTCTCTTAGGTGGAAGCGTTTGTGTTCCGGACCTACCACTTGCTCACTGGTCTCTCCCCTGCTCCTGTTCCTTTAAAACACATTCCCCCACCCACACACATACATCACAAACTCACCTTCCCTCTCAGCCTCACACTCCAGTGGCCAGGAAATGAAGTAACCTATAACCATGTGCCATGGGTTGGAATCCTAATCCCAAACACCTCAGGATGTGACCTTACTTGGAGACGGGGTCTTTACAGAGGTAATCAGGTTGAAATGAAATCACAAGGGTGGGGGGAGCATATGACCAGTGTCCTTGTGAAAAGGGGAAATTGGGACACAAATCTGCATGGAGGAAAGGTGATGAGACACACAGAGAAGATGGCCACCTACAAGCCGAGGAGGGAGACCTGGGACAGACCCTCCCTCACAGCCCTCAAAGGAACCAACCTGTGACCTTGGACTTGTAGCCTCCACACTGTGAGGGAATACATGTCTGTTGTTTGTGGTACTTTGTTACCGCAGCCTTAACAAATGAACGCACTACCTCTACAATCAGCTTTCTCTCTATGTATGTATGTATTCATCAAATACTCAGTGAGAACTTACTAATTTCCAGGACTGTCACAGGTGCTGGAGACACAGCAGTGAAAAAGGCAGACACCGTCCCCGCCATCACAGAACTTATGGTCTACTGAGGGACACAGTGTGAAATCAGTCATTTAAATGCAGAATCACAGACCATGAAAACACCTGAAAAGAGACAAAGATGTTAAATCCTTCACATAAACAGAAGCCTGACTTAGTCGGGGGTGTGGAGAAAGCTTTCTTGAGGAAGTGACAGAGGAGCAGAGACTCGAGGGTGAGCAGGAACTGATAAGGTGGAAGGAGGAGGAGAAAGCTGTTCCCGACAGAGTGAGGAACACATAAAAAGCAGACTTTTAGACAAAAGGTAAAACAGGTGATGAAGCTGGTCACGCATATTACAAAGAGTGGGATTCTCCAGGAAGAAAAAATGACTCTAAATTCTATCTTTTTAATATGTTTTTCAAATGTATTAACAAAACTGACAGAAAGAAAAGAGAAATAGAAAAAAAAAGCTACCATGATGACAGATTTTAAGACACTGCTCTCAGTAATTGATAGACTAAGAAGACAAAAATAAGCAAGGACACAGAAGATATGAATAAAGAAGACACTTGATATAATGAGGACTAATACGCATACAGTCATCCCTTGGTATTGGTGGGTGAATGGTTCCAGGACCCTCAAGCATACCCAAATCCATGGATGCTCAAGTCCCTTATATAAAATGGTACTGTATTTGCATTTAGCCTATGCACATCTTCCCATATACTTTAAATCATCCCTACATTACTTATAATGTCTAATATAATTTAAATAGTTTCTGGGGTGCGGCAAATTCAACTTTTTCTTTTTGGAACTTTCTGGAACTTTTATCAAATTTTTTGATCAAGGTTGATGGAATCCATGGATGTAGAACTTACAGATACAGAGGGCCAACTGTGTATATACTACTACAACCAAACACTTCAAAATACACAATCTTTTCGAGCTCACAGAGAACACTATGTACTAAGCCAGAAAGCAAGACTCAAAAAACTTCCGAAAAATAGTGTCAAACAGACCACAGTCTCAGATCAAAATGTGATTAAGTTAGAGGTCAATACCAAAAAGCTAACCACCAAAACCCCTTATGTTTGGGAATAAAGACACACACACCTAAATAATTTACAGGTTAAAGAAGAAGTCTTAACAGAATCTACAAAATAGTTAGCAATGAACAATACTGAATATACCTCATTTTACAATTTATGAAATGTGGCTAAAATAATACTTAGGGGGAAACATGTACCTTTAGACACAAAAATTGGTAAAGGTGTGGAGGGACTTAAATGATCTAAGTCTCTGCTGATTACCTTCCATGTGTCCATCTAGATCCAGTGGTTGCCCTTCTCTTCCTTCTTCTGTGCCCCCAAAAGACTCATCCCTAAGGACTAGGTCATCCCAGCTGTGTTCTAGCTGCTTCTAGCTGAGAGTACCCATGGGTGACACTGTGGACACCAGAGGGTAAGAAGAGGGATCAAGTTATTTACTCCTTGCTCCCTCCTTATCAAACCATGGTTTTGGCAGAGATCACACCTCTCATTGGGCAGCCCCTCTCCCAATTCTAGAGGTCCCACTGAGGATCTGAAAGCTCTGCACCCTCCCCTCACAACCTCAGGCTGAGGAGAAACACTGGCTTCCTACTGCCGTGAATTCTGCCTGCTTCATCTCTTGTTGGTTTCCTTAACCCTATCTGTGTATTCTCTTCATTGGACTCTCTTCAGTGAATTCTTTTTTTGAGTATGCCTTCTATTTCCCTCCCTGTTGGTTGTTGAACACTCCCAAACTCATTCTATGAGGGCACCATCACCCTGATACCCAAACCAGACAAAGATACTACAAAAAAGAAAATTACAGAACAATATCACTGATGAATATAGATGCAAAAATCTTCAAAAAAGTACTAGCAAACAGAATCCAACAACACATTAAAAGGATCATACACCATGATCAAGTGGGATTTATCCCAGGGATGCAAAGATTCTTCAATATATGCAAATCAATCAATGTGATACACCATATTAACAAATTGAAGAATAAAAAACATATGATCATCTCAAAAGATGCAGAAAAAATTCAACACCCATTTATGATGAAAAGTCTCCAGAAAGTGGGCACAGAGGGAACCTACCTCAAAATAATAAATGCCATATATGACAAACCCACAACAAACATCATTCTCAATGGTGAAAAACTGAAAGCATTTATTCTAAGATCAGGAATGAGACAAGGATGTCCTCTCTCACCACTATTATTCAACATAGTTTTGGAAGTCCTAGCCATGGCAATCAGAGAAGAAAAAGAAATAAAAGGAATACAAATTGGAAAAGAAGAAGTAAAACTGTCACTGTTTGCAGATGACATGATACTATACATAGAGAATCCTAAAAATGTCACCAGAAAACTACTAGAGCTAATCAATGAATTTGGTAAAGTTGCAGGATACAAAATTAATGCACAGAAATCTCTTGCATTCCTATACACTAATGATGAAAAATCTGAAAGAGAAATTATGGAAACACTCCCATTTACCATTGCAACAAAAAGAATAAAATACCTAGGAATAAACCTACCTAGGGAAACAAAAGACCTGTATGCAGAAAACTATAAGACACTGATGAAAGAAATTAAAGATGATACCAACAGATGGAGAGGTATACCATGTTCTTGGAATGGAAGAATCAGCATTGTGAAAATGACTATAGTACCCAAAGCAAGCTACAGATTCAATGCAATCCCTATCAAATTACCAATGACATTTTTTATGGAACTAGAACGAATCATCTTAAAATTTGTATGGAGACACAAAAGACCCCAAATAGCAAAAGAAGTCTTGAGGGAAAAAAACGGAGCTGGAGGAATCAGACTCCCTGACATCAGACTATACTACAAAGCTACAGTAATCAAGACAATATGGTACTAGCACAAAAACAGAAACATAGATCAATGGAACAAGATAGAAATCCCAGAGATAATCCACACACCTATGTTCAACTAATCTATGACAAAGGAGGCAAAGATATACAAAGGAGAAAAGACAGTCTCTTCAATAAGTGGTGCTGGGAAAACTGGACAGCTACATGTAAAAGAATGAAATTAGAACACTCCCTAACACCATACACAAAAATAAACTCAAAAATGGATCCGAGATCTAAATGTAAGACCGGACACTATAAAACTCTTAGAGGAAAACATAGGAAGAACACTCTTTGACATAAATCACAACAAGATCTTTTTTGATCCACCTCCTAGAGTAATGGAAATAAAAACAAAAATAAACAAACGAGACCTAATGAAACTTCAAAGCTTTTGCACAGCAAAGGAGACCATAAACAAGATGAAAAGACAACCCTCAGAATGGGAGAATATATTTGCAAATGAATCAACAGACAAAGGATTAATCTCCAAAATATATAAACAGCTCATGCAGCTCAATATTAGAGAAACAAACAACCAAATCCAAAACTGGGCAGAAGACCTAAATAGACATTTCTCCAAAGAAGACACACAGATGGCCACGAAGCACATGAAAATCTGCTCAACATCAATAATTATTAGAGAAATGCAAATCAAAACTACAATGAGGTATCACCTCACACCAGATAGAATGGGCATCATCAGAAAATCTACAAACAACAAATGCTGGAGAGGGTGTGGAGAAAAGGGAACCCTCTTACACTGTTGGTAGGAATGTAAATTGATACAACCACTATGGAGAACAGTATGGAGGTTCCTTAAAAAACTAAAAATAGAATTACCATATGATCCATCAATCCCAGTACTGGGCATATACCCAGAGAAAACCATAATTCAAAAAGACACATGCACCCCAATGTTCATTGCAGCATTATTTACAACAGCCAGGTCATGGAAGCAACCTAAATGCCCATCAACAGACGAATGGATAAAGAAGTTGTGGTACATATATACAATGCAATATTACTCAGCCATAATAAAGAATGAAATTGAGTCGTTTGTTGAGAAGTGGATGGACATAGAGACTGTCATACAGAGTGAAGTAAGTCAGAAAGAGAAAAACAAATATCGTATATTAACGCATGTATGTGGAACCTAGAAAAATGGTACAGAAGAACAGGTTTGCAGGGAAGAAGTTGAGACACAGATATAGAGAACAAACGTATGGACACCAAGGGGTGAAAACCACGGTGGGGTGGGGATGGTGGTGTGCTGAAAAAAATATATTTTCCTGTAACTGATATCTAGTCTCATAACATTGTGGTCGGAAAAGATACTTGATATGATTTCAATTTTCGTAAATTTACCAAGGGTTGATTTGTGACTCAGGGTATGATCTATCCTGGAGAATGTTCCACGAGCACTTCAGAAGAAAGTGTATTCTGTTGTTTTCGGATGGAATGTCCTATAAATATCAATTAAGTCCATTTTATTTAATGTATCATTTAAAGCTTGTTTTTCTTATTTATTTTCAATTTGGATGATCTGTCCATTGGTGAAAGTGGGGTGCTAAATCCCCTACTATGATTGTGTTACTGTCAATTTCCCCTTTTATGGCTGTTAGCATTTGCCTTATGTATTGAGATGCTCCTATGTTGGGTGCATAAATATTTACAATTTTTATATCTTCTTCTTGGATTGATTCCTTGATCATTATGTAGTGTCCTTCTTTGTCTCCTGTAATAGTCTTCATTTTAAAGTCTATTTTGTCTGATATGAGAATTGCCACTCCAGCTTTCTTTTGGTTTCCATTTGCATGGAATATCTTTTTCTATCCCCTCACTTTCAGTCTGTATGTGTCCCTCAGTCTGAAGTGGGTCTCTTGTAGACAGCATATATACAAGTCGTGTTTTTGGATCCATTCAGCCAGTCTATGTCTTTTGGTTGGAGCATTTAATCCATTTACATTTAAGGTAATTATCAATATGTATGTTCCTATTACCATTTTCTTAATTGTTTTGGGTCTGTTATTGTAGTTCTTTTCCTTCTCTTGTGTTTTCTGCCTAGATAATTTCCTTTAGCATTTGTTGTATAACTGGTTTGGTGGTGCTGAATTCTCTTAGCTTTTGCTTGTCTGTAAAGTTTCTAATTTCTCCATCAAATCTGAATGAGATCCTTACTGGGTAGAGTGATCCTGGTTGTAGGTTCTTCCCTTTCATCACTTTAAATATGTCCTGCCAGACCCTTCTGGCTTGCAGAGTTTCTGCTGAAAGATCAGCTCTTAGCCTTATGGGGATTCCCTTGTATGTTATTTGTTGTTTTTCCCTTGCTGCTTTTAATATTTTTCTTTGTATTTATTTTTTGATAGTTTGATTAATATGTGTCTTGGCATGTTTCTCCTTTGATTTATCCTGTATGGGACTCTCTGTGCTTCCTGGACTTGATTAACTCTTTCTTTTCCCATATTAGGGAAGTTTTCAACTATAGTCTCTTCAAATACTTTCTCAATCCCTTTCTTTTTCTCTTCTTCTTCTGGTACCCCTATAATTCGAACGTTGTTGCTTTTAATGTTATCTCAGAGGTGTCTCAGATTGCCCTCAATTCTTTTTATTCTTTTTTCTTTATTCTGCTCTGTGGTAGTTATTTCCACTATTTTATCTCCCAGGTCATTTATCCACTCCTCTGCCTCAGGTATTCTGGTATTGTTTCCTTCTGGAGAATTCTTAATTCCACTTATTGTGCTGTTCATCGTTGTTTGCTCTTTCGTTCTTCTAGGTCCTTGTTAAACGTTTCTTGTATCTTCTCCATTCTAGTTCCAACATTTGAGATCATCTTTACTATCATTACTCTGAATTCTTTTTCAGGTAGACTGCCTAGTTCCTCTTCATTTGTTTGGTCTGGTGGGTTTTTACCTTGCTCCGTCATCTGCTGTGTGTTTCTCTGTCTTTTCATTTTGCTTAACTTACTGTGTTTGGGGCCTCCTTTTCGCAGGCTGCAGGTTCATAGTTCCCGTTGTTTTTAGTGTCTGCCTCCAGTGGCTATGTTTGGTTCAGGGGGTTGTGTAGGCTTCCTGGTGGAGGGAACTAGTGCCTGTGTTCTGGTGGGTTGGGCTGGATCTTGTTTTTCTGGTGGGCAGGTCTGTATCTCTTTGTGTTTTGGGGTGTCTGTGACCTTATTATGATTTTAGGCAGCCTCTCTGATAATGAGTGGGGTTGTGTTCCTGTCTTGCTAGTTGTTTGCCACAGGGTGTCCACCACAGGAGCTTGCTGGTCTTTGAGGGGAGCTGGGTTTTAGCATTGAGATGGAGATCTCTGGGAGAGCTTTAACCTTTTGATATTTCATGGCATCAGAGGTCTCTGGTACACCTATGTTCTGAACTCGGCTCTCCCACCTCAGAGGCACAGGCCTGACACCCGGGCGGAGCACTAAGACCCTTCAGCCACACGGCTGGAGGTGAGAGCAAGAGGTAGCTTTGGTACATCTCAAAGACCACCAATGGGATTCACTGACCATTTTCACTCCAGACGTGAAGAAAACAAAATTCAGTCTTCAATGTGTCAGCCACTTTGGTAGCCAGCCTCCAAGATGGCCCTAATCATCTCCTAATTATCTCCCAGTCTTCATGCACCTGTGTGGACCCTCGCATTTGAAAAGGGCTGAGTGTTTAACCAATAAGACATTGCAGAAATGACAAAGTACAGCTTCCAAAGGTGGGTCATAAAAGACATTGCAGCTTCTGATTTGTATTCTGCTAGATCGTCATCCTGGGGTAAGCCAGCTGCCATGTTATGAGGACACTCAAGCAGCCCTAAGGAGAGATCCATGTGGCAAGGAACTGAGGCCTCCAACTACAGCCACGTGAGTGAGTCATCTCAGAAGTCAAAAGATTTAACTTTATTTATTTTTCCTTGTGTTGGGTCTTCGTTGCTGCACAGGGCTTTCTCTAGTTGTGTCGAGCGGGGGCTATTCATTGTTGTGATGCACGGGCTTCTCCTTGTGGTGGTTTCTGTTGTTGTGGAGTATGGGCTCTAGGTACATGGGCTTCCGTAGTTGCGTCATGCAGGCTCAATAGTTGTGGCTTGCGGGCTCTAGAGCACAGGCTCTGTAGTGGTGGTTTCTCTTGTTGTGGAGTATGGGCTCTAGGTACATGGGCTTCAGTAGTTGCGTCATGCAGGCTCAATAGTTGTGGCTTGCGGGCTCTAGAGCACAGGCTCAGTAGCTGTGGCACATGGGTTTAGTTGCTCTGCAGCTTGTGGGATCTTCCTAGACCAGTGATTGAACCCCTGTACCCTGCATTGGCAGACAAATTATTATCCACTGTGCTACCAAGGAACTCCAGTGTGCTCTTTTTTAAACCTAGTCTGTTTTCTCTATTTTCTATCTCAACTACTCTGAATTAAAAAAAAAAAATACTCCTTTCTACCCCTCCTCTTTGAGGATTACATATGAAGAAGTATGTCTTATTTATTAATCTCAAATTTTCAGCTTACTTTTAAGAAGTAATCCAATGTCAAGTGATTAATACCTTTCACTTCCACCTTGAAAAGCATGGATATTAAAGTGCTAATGTAATTACCTTCCCTAGTCTATATTTTTTACTTTTCGTTATGTATAAAAAACAACTAAAAACATGCACAGTTTGTAAGGCAATGACAAATTTCAGAAAATTCAGAATCTGAATACACTCTACACTTAGCCTCTAGTTAAAGACACAGAAAATTGCTAGACACTCAGAGGCCCCCTGGTCCCATTCTAGCGACTTCCCTTAAGGTTTACTATTGTTCTGGTATGTAACAAAAAGATCATTTTACCTGTATTTTGTATTTTATATAAATGTTATGACACAGTATAACCACTTTTGGACAGGGCTTTTTTATTCCTTATGTTGTTTATGAATATACCTATATGGTTGCCTGTTGTTGTGATCATGTATTGACACTGTTGCATAGGATTCCACAGTGTAAACATTTAACTATTAATTAATTTATTCTAATGTGTATTACAATATGAGTGATTTTTAGTTTGTGTCTGTTGAGAATAGCACTGGTATATAAATTCTAGAACTTGAGCTTTGGTGGTATGTGTATAAATTTTTGTTCAGTATACATGTAGTAGTAAAATTTTCGAGTCATAGCTTTCATGTGTTTATCTTTTTAGATACTTCTAAATATTTTCAAAACATTTGTATGAATCTTCATCCTCAGCAGCAGTGAATGAGATTCAAGGATTATACACATTGTTATCAAACTTGCTAATACCTGTCATTTTCATTTGAACTTTGTGGTTGGTGAGTGATAATTCCAGGTATTGCTTTTGTTGCATTTAATCGACTACTAAGAAGCGAAGCATCTTTTGATGTGATTACTTAACATTCTGTACTCTCTTTTTTAAAATATCTTTTGGTATATTTTCCCCATGTTTGCTATTACATTATCTTCTTATTGAAGACTTTTTTTTTTTAACATTTGAATACTTTTTAGTTAGGAGTTTTTTATATATGCTTGATATGAGGTCTTCTCTCTTTCTGTCACTCCTTCTCTTTCTCTAGATGATTGTCAGTTTTTAATGTTAATAACATCTAAATTGTTATTTTCCTCTTTAGTTACTTATTTAGTCATATTTCTATTTATTTATGTAGTCTTCTTATCTGTAGCAGAACACATTATTTATTCTAAACCACAAAGATGTTTTCATTTCTTCAATAAGTCTAATTATTAAGCTTTAAATTTAAGTTAACTTTCTAAGCTAAATATGTTGTATCATAGTGAGTATTAATTTTTCTATGACAGCTGAAAGGTTACATTTATTCAGAAAATGTTGTATTCAGCTTTGTTTTCATTTGCTCCTACTTCTCATTGATTCACAGAGGTAAACGTCACTTCATCCATGGATCTGACTTTTCTCTGATGTCTCATGGTCATTATCACCAATTCTTCTTACCTCCTGAAATCTTTAGCAATCTCATTATTCCACAAAAGCAAAAACCTTCTTTGGGCCTTTTTTCTCAGAAGATTGATTATTCCCACATTTTAAATGGGAGATTGCAGTATGTTAGGAGAAAATGCCACAAGGGTCTCTCATTTTTCTTTTTTTCACATCTTGTATCAGCCTCTGCTTGCAGTCTCTGTTCAAAGATTTTTGTAGAACACATTGACGGAAGATGTCAGTTGTTTCTCTCCCTGGGACAAAAGACAGATTAATTACCTGACAAATAAAATAAAGACAGTGTCTTGCTCTGTTCAAATGTTGGACAGTATTGCTTGCATCCTACTTTAAAAGTTTCAGGTGACTGAAGCTTAAGATTCCTAAGCTTTAATCCATACTTACACATGCACAGCACCCAACAGGACTGCTTTACATAACCCCATGAGACTTTTGTGTGCAAGTGGAACAGATAAAAATATAAAACTATTGCTGTCTGTGTCATAAAAATGATTTTTTGTCTCATTTAAAATATTTTTTCTAAAATCCAAAAACGTGTCAGGCTAAAATATTGGAATTTCAAATATGGTAAAATCTAAGAGCCTTCAAATTTCTTTCCAGTATTGGTGGTGATGGGTGCCATGTGAGATATGACTTCATTAAACACAATAGGTAAGATTCCTTCATAGGCCTGATTGCGGAATATGAAAATAATCCCTGGAAAAATCTGGGCATTCTCTAGTTCTCCAGTATTGGGTAAGATGGTAGTATGGGCCCCTCGTTGTCCTATATGTGAATGCAGATCAATTGTGAGAGGTGGGGATTAAACAAGCAGCCTAAATATCCTTTATATTTGTTTGTTGTACTACTAGTAGAAAAAGGAAGGCTCAGCCTGTCACCATGGTTGATATAGGAAATGAGCTGCTTGAAATGACACAGAAATATACCTGCTTGTATTTTCTGTGCAGTTACCCTCTCTTTTGGTGTGCGCTTATACCTCCCTCAACCTATGTGCCAACTCCACCAGCATTAATCAGAAATCCAAAGAAATCTATTCTTTGGAATTATGAGGAAGGGAAGAGTCGAAAATTTTATAGCATGCTCTATACAAATATACACGTCACCATCCTTTTCTATGTGATGCTATGCATGGAGGGTCAGTAGATTCAGGGGATTCTGGAAGCACCAAGGTTTGTGGGGTTCATCACAGGTGCATTCATGGGCAGGAAAAGAGAAGGGCCTTATCTTGGTCACTTTCTTAATGCTAGTAGCTACAAAAAGAAGAGGACAGCAGACATCTTAGGGAGAAGAGCCAACATTAAATGAAATGTCCTAATTACTCTAGGCAACCTCTCATGATAGCCTCTCATAGCTCCTCAAATCCCTACATACTTCCACAAGGGATAGTGTAATATTACTGGAGCGTGTGACTCCAGATTAAGCTTACTGTTGTTGAAAAAATAAAAACAGGTTCAAGTGACAGGGTTTGAAAAGTGTTCACAGTGGGAGGGAAACTACTGTAACAATGTAGAGAGAACCCTTTGGATGATTTCATCATGTTTTTATTTTTATTTTTTTTGCTGCTTCAGAATCTTTAGTAGAGATTGGTGTGTTCCATGATGCAGTCCCACTTCTTATAACTTTTAGGTGGAATATCCCATTAGGAAAAAGTGCACGTAAGGAAGGTTAGTCAGTCAGACTCCTCTGCTCTCTGACAGCAGTGGGTGCAAAAATATAGAGACCAAGTGCTTTCATCCTTTGATGTGCAGAGTTTTCACTGTATGAATGATGTTTTGTTTGTTTGCAGGTCAGGATCCTTGGTCTCAATATCCCTGTTTAAAAAGTGTTATCACATGTCTGCCAGAAAGAATTGCTGATGATACTGGAAAACATTGAGAGTTATCCTTAACAATTAAGTGTTTTTCAGCAACATGGATGGACTTAGAGATTGTTATACTGAGTGAAGCAATTCAGACACAGGAAGACAGATATCATATGATATTGCTTATACGCAGAATCTAAAAAAATAATGGTAGAAAAGAACTTATGTACAAAACAGAAATAGAGTCATGGATATAGAAAATAAACTTATGGTTACCAGGGAATAAGTGGGGGAGGGATAAATTGGGAGAATGGGACTGACATATACACACTACTATTATATAAAATAGATAAGTATTGGTATGGACCTGCTGTATAGCACAGGGAACTCTACTCAATGCTCTGTACTGGCCTATATGGGAAAATAATCTTAAAAAAAAAAAAAAACAAGGGTTTGAGGATTATATAATAAATATATATTTGCAAAACGTTTAACATGAAAGGAAAAATAAATTAACTCTGTGGTCCCTGTTATGGTATAAACATTTTGTACCTCTAATTTTCAAATTTTGAAACCCAGCTCCCATGTTGATGGTATTAGGTGGTGGGGCTTTTGGGAGGTGATTAGGTCATGAGGCCAGAGACTTCAAATATGGGATTATTGACCTAATAAATGTAGCACACAAAAGATCTTATGCCCATTACATCATTTAATTGCAGAACCAGAAGATCCACATTATGAACCAGAAATTTGGCCCCCCTCACCAGACACTAAGTCAGATGGCAACTTTTTGTTTTTTAAAATTGATTAATTAATTAATTGGTGCATTGGGTCTTGGTTACGGTGCACGGGCTACTCACTGGGTGGCTTCTCTTGTTGTGGAGCATGGGCGCGAGGCTTGCGGGCTTCAGTAGTTGTGGTACGTGGGCTCAGTAGTTGTGGCTCGCCAGCTCTAGAGCACTGGCTCAGTATTTGTGGCGCACGGGCATAGTGGCTCTGCGGCATGTGGGATCTTTTCGGACCAGGGCTCGAACCTGTTTCCCCTGGTTGGCTGGTGAATTCTTAACCACTGCGCCACCAGGGAAGCCCTAAATGTATGACTCTGTTTCTCTTCTTTAATTAGTTCATGTGTAGCCATTTTTAGATCCCACCTCTAAGTGATATCTTATGATAAGTCTCTTTTTCTGTCTGACTTATGTCACTTAGAACGATCGTGCCTAGATTTGGGACCCATGGAAGGGGGACCAAGCATATTACTGTAAAGGGACTGCATTTGCTGGCCAATCTTCAGCAAGCCTCTCAGCCCCACAAGTGTCCTGAATATATTCAGGAAAAACTCATACACCCTTTTTGGCCAACTGCATCCTTGGCAAAGTTCAGCCTCTTTTCATGTGCTTTAAGGGCGAGTCCAATCTACCTCTTGAAATCCCTTTCCTGCAATTCTACCTTGCTTTCAAATCCTTTTCATTGACTTACCTCAAGATATTTTTCGAAGATAGGTATCATTTAAAACCCTGCAGGATTGTGAATTGCTATGTCCCTGAACCCCATTTTTCAACTTGCTTTTTTGGAACCTGGCCACAAAACAGCAGGATTGGGGCTTCCCTGGTGGCGCAGTGGTTGAGAATCTGCCTGCTAATGCAGGGGACACGGGTTCGAGCCCTGGTCTGGGAGGATCCCACATGCTGTGGAGCAACTGGGGCTGTGAGCCACAACTACTGAGCCTGCGCGTCTGGAGCCTGTGCTCCGCAACAAGAGAGGCCGCGATAGTGAGAGGTCCTCACACCGCGATGAAGAGTGGCCCCCGCTTGTCACAACTAGAGAAAGCCGTCACACAGAAACGAAGACCTAACACAGCATAAATAAATTAATAAAACTCCTATCCCAACATCTTCTTAAAAAAACAAAACAAAACAAAACAAAAACAGCAGGATTGCTTCAAACCCTATTCTGGATCCGGGGGCAAGCTGAGCCTTTGGTCAATTCGTCTTCCTGATTGGGAATTAGAGTGACATGTGCCTCTCCAAACACCTAGGGCTTGTCTTTCTTTGGTTCCCCCCCTTCCTATTCATCCTCCGGATAAATTCCAAACTGTTCAAAACAAGATGTTGAAGGTGCTGATTCCCCAAGTGTGGAGATTGTTAGGAAAGAGGCTGGTGGGGGAACCTGAGCCCCAGGACATGAGGAGATGAGGTGACTTCTCCAATCTCTTCCTGATCAGAGGTTGTACTGTCCTCTGCGTGGCCCATGCATGTTTTAGCTGTAAGAAGATTTCCCTGCACCTGGAGATTTGGGACCCATAGAATGGGCACCAGCCAGTATTATTCTAAAGGGGCTGCCTTTGCTGACTCATCCTCACCCAGCCTCTCAGCCCCACGAGTGTCCAGCCTTAGGTCCCATCCAGCTGTATGTCTGGATGTGGTCAATCCTGGTTGCATCACAGCCCCTGATCAAATTTTGTAAGAATTCCTCTCTCACTGTCTTTTTTTTTTTAATATACTTTTATAATGGTGGATAGCTGATTTTCAAATCTGTGTTCCTTGCTGTTGTACATCCACTTGATTCACTTACAGAGAGACATCAATAAATTATTTTCCAGTCTCTACTTGTCAGATATATTCTTTTCCGGTGAGAAGAGTGTGCTGAGTCCAGTTCTTTGAACAATGAATAGGTCTTGTCGATTACCTTATTGGCTTATGGAACAGTATCTGTGCCAATTCCAACTTCCTGGTTTATGCGTCACCCCACTGCACCTTTCCCCTTAAGCAGCCATAAGTGTGTTTTGTACATGTGTGACTGTGTTCTGTTTTGTAACTCAGTTCATGTGTGGCGATGTTTAGATTCCCCCTATAAGTGATATCTTATGATAAGTTTCATTTTCTGTCTGACTTATTTGGCTGTCAGTGACCATATGGAAGTCCCCCCGAGTTGCTGCAACTGGCCTTATTTCATTGATTTCAGGGCTGAGTAATATTCCATTCTACATAAGTACAAAATCTTTATCCATTTTTTCCTTCCAAGGACATTTAAGTTGTACCCAAGTCGAGGCTCTTGTAAACAGAGCAGCAGTACACGTTGGGGTGCCTGTGTCCTGTAGAATTTTGGTTTTCCCGAGATATACGCCCATGAGTGGAAGTGCCTTGTGCTCTGTAGCTCTGTTTCTTCGATTTTTAGGAAACACCATACACTTCTCCAGAGTGCCCTTGGCAATTTACATTCCCACAGTCAGAGTAACAGGGCTCCCTTTTCTCTACAGCCTGTCCTGCATTTCTGGTTTTTACACTTTGTGAGGATGACCCTTCTGAGAGTTGCAAAGTGACACCTCTGTGTAGTGTTGATTTGCACTGCGCGCCTGTTTGGTTGGCCAAAAAGGGCGTATGTGTTTTTCCTTAATATATTCAAGAAACACGCATACATGTGTTTTGGCCAACGGCATCGTTGGGAAGTTCTTCCCCTTTCCATGTGCTTTAGTGGCGATTCCATCTACCTCTTGAAATCCTGTTCCTGCAATTCTGCCTTGCTTTCAAGTCCTTTATCATGGCTTACCTCAAGGCATTTTTCAATGTTAGGTATCTTTTACAATCCTGCAGGATTGTGAATTGTAGTGCCCCTGAGCTCCAATTTTCAACTTGTTTCTTTGGGAACGGGCCATAAAACAGCAGGATTGCTTCAAGTCCTATTCTGGTTCTGGGGGCAAGCTGAGCCTTTGGTCAATTCCTCTTCCTAATTGGAAGTTAGAGTGGCATGTGCCTGTGAAAACACCTAGGGCCTGTCTCTCACTGTTTCCACCCATTCTGCTTCATCCTCTGAACAAATTCCAAACTGTACGAAACAGGGTGTTGAAGGTGCTGACTTCCCCAAGTGGGGAGATTGTTAGGAAAAAGGCTGGATGGGGAACCCGAGCACCAGGAGATGAGATGAGGCGCCTTTTCCAAAGTCTCCCCGATCTGATGGTGTACTATTCTCTGGGTGTCCCATGCATGTTTTAGCTACAAAGGGGCCCCTGCATCCGGAGATTTGGGACCCATGGAATGGGGACCAGGCAGTATTATTCTAAAGGGGCTGCATTTGCTGACTCATCCTCACCAAGCCTCTAAGCCCCATGAGTGTCCAGCCAAAGGTCCCATCCAGTTGTGGGTGTACATGTGGTCAATCCAGGTTGCATTCCAGCCCCTGAACGAATTCTGTAAGAATTTATCTCTCACTCACTGTCTATGTTTTGTTTTGTTTATTGTAATTTATTTTTATCATGGGGTGTAGCTGATTTTCAATGTTGTCTTTCTTGCTGCTGTGCATCCACTTGATTCACTTACAGAGAGACATTAATGAATTCATTTCCAGATTCTTACTAGTCGTATATATTTTTTCCAGTGTGTACAGTATGCTGAGTCCAGTTCTTTGAGTTTTAGAGTAGGTCTTGTTGATTCCCTATTTCCTCTATGGAACGGTATCTGTGCTCATTTCAACCTCCTGTTTTATGCCTCACCTCACCCCACCTTTCCACTTAAGCAATTATAAATGTGTTATCTAAATGTGTGACTGCTTCTGTTTTGTCATTTAGTTCTTGCGTCACCATTTTTATTTTCCACCTCTAAGTGTTATCTTATGATAAGTCTCATTTTCTGTCTGACTTATGTCACTTAGACTAATCGGCGATTATTAAGTTTATTTATTATTAAAGTTTTTTTATTAAAGTTTATTTATTATTAATTATTATTAATTAAGTTTTAAATTATTAAAGTTTATTTATTATTATATATTATTAGTTTATTATTATTTATTTAAGATTATTAAGTCCACCTGTGTTGCTGCAACTGGCCTGATTTCATTGATTTCATGGCTGAGTAATATTCCAGTGTACATAAGTACCACATCTTCTTTATCCGTGTTTTCCTTCCAAGGACATTTCGGTGGTATCCAAGTCGAGGCTCTTGTAAACAGAGCAGCACTAAACGTTGCGTTTCCTGTGTCCTGTCGAATTTTCGTTTTCCAAAGACATACGCCCATGAGTGAAGCTCCGTATGCTCTGTAACTGTTTCTTAGATTTTTTGGCTACACAATACACTTCTCCAGAGTGCCCTCGGCAATTTACATTCCCACCATCAGCGTAACAGGGCTCCCTTTTCTCCACGCCCTTCCCTGCATTTCTTGTTTATACACTTTGTTAGGATGGTCCTTCTGACTGATGCGAAGTGATACCTCTTTGGATTGTTGATTTGCACTGCGCGCCTGTTTGGTTGGCCAAAAAGGGCTTATGCATTTTTCCTGATTATATTCAGGAAAAAACGCATACACCCTTTTTGGCAACGGCATCATTGGCGAAGTTCAGCCCGTTTTCACGTGCTTTTATGGCAAGTCCAATCTACCCCTTGAAATCCTTTTCCTGCAATTGTGCCTTGCTTTCAAGTCCCTTTTCATGACTTACCTCAAGGCATTTTTCGACATTAGGAATCTTTTACAACCCTGCAGGATTGTGAATTGCAGTGCCCCTGAGCTCCATTTTTCAACTTGTTTCTTTGGGATCTGGCCACAAAACAGCAGGATTTCTTCAAGTCTTATTCTTGTTCCGGGGGCAAGGTAGACTTTGGTCAATCCCTCTTCTTAATTGGAAATCAGAGTGACATGTGCCTGTCCAAACACTAGGGCTTGTCTCTCATTGGTCCCTCCCCCCCCCCCCCCCCCGCGCCACTTCTTCTTCATCCTCCAGACAAATTCCAAACTGTGGGAAACAGGATGTTGAAGGTGCTGACTTACCCTAGTGGGGAGATTGTTAGGAAAGAAGCTGCAGGGGGGAACCCGAGCCCCAGGAGATGAGGAGATCAGATGCCTTTTCCAAACTCTTCCTGATGTGACAGTGTACCATCCTCTGGGTGTCGCATGCATGCTTTAACTGTACAAAGGGTCCCCTGCACTTGGAGATTTGGGACCCATGGAATGGGGACCAGTCAGTATTATTCTAAAGGGGCTGCATTTGCTGACTCATCCTCACCCAGCCTCTCAGCCCCACGAGTGTCCAGCCTTAGGGCCCATCCATCTGTGGGTCTAGATGTGTTCAATCCAGGTTGCATCACAGCCCCTGAACGAATTTGGTAACATTTTCTCTCTGTGTCTTTTTTTTGTAATTTATTTTTATAATGGGGTATAGCTGATTTTCAATGCTGTCTTTCTTGCTGCTGCACATTCACTTGATTCACTTACAGAGAGACATCCATAAATTCTTTTTCAGATTCTTACCAGTCATATATACTCTTTTCTGGTGACTAGAGTGTGCTGAGTCCAGTTCTTGAGCTATAGAGTAGGTCTTGTCGATTACCTATTTGGTCTTTGGAACAGTATCTCTGCTAATTTCAACCCTCTGGTTTATGTCTCACCCCACCCCACCTTTCCCCGTTAGCAGCCATAAGTTTTTTTTCTAGAAGTGTGACTCTGTTTCTGTTTTCTAATTTAGTTAATGTGTAGCCATTTTTAGATTCTACCTATAAATGATATCTTATGCTGTGTCTTTTTGTGTCTGAGTTATGTCACTTAGAACAATCGTACCTAAGTCCACCCGAGTTGCTGCAGCTGGCCTTATTTCATTGATTTCATGGCTAATATTCCATTGTACATAAGTACCATAACTTCTTTATTCATTTTTTCCTTCCAAGGACATTTGTATTGTTTCCAAGTCGAGGCTCCTGCAAAAGGGCTGCACTAATAGTTGAAGTTCCTGTGTCCTATGGATTTATGGTTATCCTGAGATATACACCCAGGACTAGAAGTGCCGTATGCTCTGTAGCTCTATTTAAAAAAATTTTTTTTTTGCCAGTGTTTGGTCTTCATTATTGCACGTGGGGTTTCTCTAATCGCAGCAAGTTGGGGTTACTCTTTGTTGAAGTGCATGGGCTTTTCTTTGCAGTGGCTTCTCTTCTTGCGGAGCACAGGCTCTAGGCATCGGGCTTCAGTAGTTGTGGCACACAGGCTCAGTAGTTGTGGCTCACGGGCTTAGTTGCTCCACGGCATGTGTTATCTTTCCAGACCAGGGCTCGAAGCCATGTCCTCTGCCTTGACAGTTGGATTCTTAACCTCTGTGCCACCAGGGAAGTCCCTGTAGCTCTATTTTTTAGAATTTTTAGGAAACATCATACCCTTCTCCAGCATGGCTGTTAGCAATTGACATTCCCACCATCTGTGTAACAGGGTTCTCTTTTCTCCACGTCCTCTCCTCCATTTCTTGTTTTTACACTTTGTGAGGATGGCCATTGTGATTGGGGCAAAGTGCTACATCTTTGTAGTGTTGATTTGTTTTTCCCGCATGTTTGGTTGCCACGAGGGCGTGCGGATTTACACCTGTACTCCCTTTTTGGCCAACTGAATCACAGGCAATGTTGAGCAGCTTTCATATGCTTTAACGGCAAGTCCAATCTACATCTTGCAATCTGGTTCCTGCAATTCTGCCTTGTTTTCAAATCCTTTTCAGTTACTTACATCAGTTACTTACTTATCGTGGACATTTTTCCAAGATAGCTGTCATTTACAACCCTGCAGACATTGTGGATTGCAATGCCCCTGAGCAACTGTCTTCAACTTGTTTCTGGAACCGGCCACAAAGTGGCAGGATCGCTTTAAGCCCCATTCTGGTTACAGGGACAGCCTGAGCCTTTGGGAAATTCCTCTTCCTGATTGGAAATTAGAGTGGCATGTGCTGTTCAAACACGTAGAGCTTGTTTCTCATTCCTTACCCCCCTTCCCTTTCATCCTCCGGACAAATTCCAAGCCGTGCACGACCGGCTGTTGAGGGTGCTGACTTCCCCAGGTGGGGAGACTCTAAGGAACGAGGCTGAAGAGGGGACCCCTCTCTCAGGACATGTGGAGATAAGGTGAGTTTTCCAAACTCTTCCCGCCCATCCGGGCCCCCACCCTCTGGGGTTCTGTCCGGACACCGCGGGGTTTCCAGCGGTGCGGGGCTCTGGCACCGCCCTGCAGGAAGCAGCCCTGTTACCCGCGCCTGCAGCGCCGCCTGCTGGTCTCTCCGTCCTCCCATTGGGCACAGTCTTCACCTTCTCCGCTGCCTCGGATTCTCCGTCTCCTCGCTGTCCTGTGATCAGCCCCTCGTCCCCACCGCCATCACCCCCAGCTCCACAGCCCTCCTCCAGCCTCAGGGATGACCCAGGACCCTTCCTGGGCTCCCCGCCTGCCCACCCTTGGTCGGTGTCCTCAGTCCACCTGTGCAGACAGGTGAGGATCCCCTCCAGAGGCTCCCAAACGCTTCACCCCTACATCCTCCCCAGGGTCCGCCCGTGTCCTGTCGGGATGTTCCACCCTCAGCAAGCCCCCAAGTACATGGCAAAGGCAGGCATCAGGCCTGCTGCGTGCACTGCTGTGCGTCCTGCTGTATACACAGGCATGACCCTTCCCCAGGGTGCATGCAGGAAAGGCAGCTCTACCTCGGGATGTGGGGAGAGGGGCTGCCCACAGGGTGGACGTCAGCTCTCGGCTCACCAGGCAAGGGCAGCCGGGTTCTCGATCCTTGGACCCTTTCTCACTCAGCCTGACCATGACCTGGCATTGTTCCCACCCCTGTTGTCCCTCCATTGGCCTCGCTCTTGTGAGCAGAGCAGGACAGTGTGGTCTGTGGTCACAGGCTGAGACACACAAACACTGGCTGACCCGTGGACACCCATGCTGACCCCACGGAACGGGCACTGCACCAGGGCTCATGCGGTGTGGGTTCACCAGCCCACAGAGAGGCCGGGCCTCTGTCCTGGCTCCAGAGGTCACCTTGAGTCTGATGGGAGTGTCCATGCTCCATGGGCCTTGCTCCAGACTGGTCTGTGCTGACGGCGTGATACACGGTGGGGCTTCCTGGGTCCCCCGGGGGCTGTAGGCCAAGGTCAGGCACATGGTGGTCCCCACATTGACGTGACAGACCCCAATAAACCCTGCATTTCAGGACTTAGTTGGGCTTCCCTGGGCTGCCACAGCCGAGGAAGCTGGACCCTGCTCGTCCCCCTGTCCTCGCTGATTTTAACTTGCATCCTTCACCATAATAAACCCTGAGTATAACATCTTCAGGGAATTCTGGGAGCCTCCAAGAGAAAAGAAGCCGGGGAGGGGGTCTCTGGGTCCCCAGCTCTGCAGTTGGGGGCAGAAGTCGGTGGGGAGGATCTTGGGGCCCTGGAATCTGAAGGGCCTCCCTACCAGGGGAGGGGTAGGAGACCCTGGGTGGTAGCTACGCTGAGTCCAAAGCCCTCCTGCGTAGGAGGCTTCCTAGCCCCGGATACTGAAGTGGCCGGCTCCCTCCTCCCCTCTGCCTGCAGGCCTGGTCCCTGCTCTTGAGAGATTCCCTAGGGTGGGGTCCTGGTGCTGGAGGTGCCCCGATGCTGTGGCCTCCTGAATCTCCAGTGAGGATAACGGGAGTGTGGGAAGACCTGTTCACAGAAAGGGAGCTTCTCCCGGAACAGAGCCTGGGTCTGCTGCCCCTGACCCCAGGTGCACTGGGGCAGGAATGTGAGAGCGAGGCTCCCTCCCCTCCCAAGACACACAGGACACATGGGCGCTGGTGGCTGGACTCCCGCACAATATTAAAATCTCCCACGCAGGCCTGATGGGTGAGAGACACTATTTAAAGACTATTAATGGGGGAGGGGGACCCAGGGAGTGAGGCAGATGTGGGGAGAGTTGGAAATCACCCAAGGACAGGCTCTCCCTGCAGCGACCTCCCAGGTGAGCCCAGGTGGAAGTGGACCCATCAAGTCAGAGCCCACATCCTGGGTCTTTGGGGGACAAATAGCCAAGCACCCCCAGTACCTGTCTCCACCTGCTGCAGTTAGGGCCTGCCCTGTCTTCTTCACGGTCAAGTTCTCACCTCTCCCAGAAGCCCTCTTGGAGGTTGATGTGATGGGGATGTCCATGGCAGGACTGGAGGGTCTGTGGTGGGCTGGAGGTCACGTGGCAGGCAGGAGGGCTTCCACCGATCCTGCCGGTCCACACCTCCTGGTCATAGGTCCGCACAGAGTCCACCAGGCTGTGGATGTGGTAGAAGGTGCCAGGGACCGGTCCAGCCCATGCAGGTGTCTGACCACCAAGTGGTCTGTGTGGAGTATTCCCAGGGAGCCCGGGCCATGCTCGCACCCTCCCGGGAAGGACACGTCAGCGTGGTCCCTGGAATGACCGGGAGGTCAGCCAGAAGCGCCCCGCACCCAACCTCACTGTTACCACAAGAAACAAGAGACAACTCCATGCAGAAAGACAGAACATCACCAGCCTGATGCTGTCCTGAGGAAGGTCGGCTGGCATCTGGGAACTGGGTGCTATGGTGGGTTGAATGGGGAGGTCCCCCAAAAGTTATGTCCACGTCATGGCTCCCAGAATCTGAGAAAAGAACCTTATTTGGAAGTAAGGTCTCTGCAGGTATAATTAGTTATGGATCTGGAGATGAGGTCATCCTGGATCCGGGTGGCCCTGAATCAGTGACAGTGTCCTCCTAAGAGATTAGAGGAGAGACACAGACACACAGGAGACACCATGTGAAGATGGAGGCAGAGACAGGAGGGATGAGGCCACAAGCCCAGGGACGCCTGGAGCCCCCAGAAGCTGGTAGAGGCGGGAAGGACCCTCCCCTGGAGCCTCCGGAGGGAGCGCGGGCCTGGGACACCTTGACCTCAGACGTCTGGTCTCCAGGACTGAGAGAGGACAGGTTTCTGTTGCTCTGAGCCTCCGTTTGTGGTCGTTCGTCACAGCTGCCCTGGGAAGCTAATGCAGCTGGTGAGCAGCTCCCTGGCCTGATCTAAACCCTCCCGCCTCCCGTTAGGGGCAGCCCCCTGCGCCTGTGCTGCTTGCACAAACCATGTGGTTCATGCTGAACCCCGGCTCCCCTTCTGGGCACCGGCATTTTGGAGGGTGAGGGCAGAGCACACCACGTGACCAGCCCCCAGACGGGTACCAAGCCGCTAATGAGCTTCCCTGGGGGGACGGGGGTGGGGGTAACTGTAATGGTTCTGCCCTTGTTGCTGGGGGAAGAGACACCCTAGAGACCCTCGAGGGAAGGAGGGGGCATGAAGGGTCACGAGGTGACCGGAGCAGGGGCCCTCCCCCCCGGGCATCCCTACTGTGTGCTGTGACCCATCTCAGCTGTGAGGACACAAGTCACAAGCATGTGCCGGGTCCTGTGAGCCTCCCAGCCGGTACCTGAAGGTGAGGGCGGCCCTGCAGACCCCAGCCCTCTCCTCCACGTCTAGTAGGTGGAAGACCCACTTCTCCTTGCCATTCCAGAAGCGGTTCTGGGGCTGTCCTGGGAGGGCTTCTGGGGTTATGCAGGCTGAGCCCCTGTTGCTAAGTCCCCACTTCCCCACAAGAGCCTCCAGAGCAAGCAGTTTGCCCTGTTGCCTGAATGACCGCCCACCAGTTCTCTCAGGAAAGAATCGGGGGTTTCTGTAGCAGCATCTGCAGGCAGCTCTGCATCTGGGCCCATGTTCACATCTTCTGTGTAGACACCGAGAACCTTCCCTGACACATGCCCCCGGGTGACCACCTCCACATGGCAACCACAGGCCCCAGTGCGGGCGTCAGACTGACCACCCGTCTCAGCCTCCTGTTGTTGTCAGAGCTGCTCCAGGCCCTGCTCAAGCCCCGTGCACCCACCTTTCACAGGGCTGTCCTGCACCCACACCTTCAGCAGGAGTTAACCTAAGTATTTAAGTGAAGGGGTCCAGAGATAAGAAAGGACGCTACAAACAAACAAACAGATGGAACCAGCTGGGACCAAGATGACAATGAGTGTGACCTCCAACCGACCCTGAGTCTCATCACGTGCTGAATTTACTACATCAGCATATTAAGTGACACACCTACTGGCGGCCATGGCTGGACACGAAAGGACCAGAAACGGGTAAAAGGAGGTGGTACCCCAGCCCCTTGGAAGAAGCCCCGCCCCTTCCCCCGGAAGGCCTCTTCATCCCATCACTAGCCTCCCTCCTCCTCCCTTTGTCTTTACTCTTTAAAATTAAACCTCTCTCTCCAGGAGGGCGAGAAGGCGATCTGTGAACTCAGTTCCCGCTTCTCCACTCTTTGGCCACTGAGTAGAGCCTGTGCTGTGTTGGTCTCGGCTTTGGTTCTGTTATTTGCCTACTTGAACCCACGTGGAAAAAGGAAACCTTCCCCACTGGGGCAGAGCGCCTCGCAGGCTGGGGCCCGAGCAGGGTGCACATGACTTCACTTGGTAACAGTCTGTAAGGGGACGGTGGTCTCTGCCCGCGGGGTGGGGAACACCTACAGCCACAGCACCGGCTCCGTGGACGGCACGGCGCCTCATGGGCCTGGACTGTGTGCTCTCATCCCCCCACGCCTGACACCCCCTGACAGTCGTGACGCGGTGACACTGGCTGCTGGGCGTCCAGTCAGGCGGGACCAGAGGCAGCACCTGGTGCCAGGTGAGACGTGCCTTTTCACGGGCAGGGGACATAGAAGATATTAGGACTTTGTGTCTAGAAAACAAACCAAGTGGCTAGAAGGTGATCTGAGCCGTGGACTTGAAACCAGGTGCGAGGTGAGGGCTCCCACTGGACAGTGGCTCGGGAGCTTCCGCACAGGCGAGACCACACCCGTGCTTCCCGCCCGACCTCTCCAGGCCTCCCTGCGGGCACAGCTGGGCCTGCGCCCCTCAGGCTCCCCGACCCAGAACCTGGAGGGCTGATGCTGGTAGGGCTTGGGGACGTGAGGGGTCCCTCCACCAACGCTGCTTGGCCCCTCCTCCCCAGTGACCAGGGGAGGGAAGCCCCGTGGAGTGTGAGGCCCGGCACAGGCGAAGCTTGCACCCCCTCCCAGGACCCCCGGCCCTGCCCTGCTGCCTCAGGCCCACCGCTTGCCCCTCCCGGTGCCCGCGTCCCACCGACCCACATTCCCGGTGTGGACGTCCACGTGCACAAGCCGCCGCGTGTCCTGTTCCCGCATGGGACACCCCCATCCCTGCTTCTCCCTAATGACGACCCGGACCCTGAATGTTCTGGGCAGGAAGAGGGCCGAGGGGGATGGCGGCCTGTCCCACCTGCCTCCCGGGGACCCAGACACAGGGCTCGGGGGCTGCTGGGCCTTGAGGTCTGGATGCTCCCAGGTGTGGGGTGAACATGCCACTGCCCGCTGGAGCTGCCCCTTCCGAGACTCAGGAAACAGGGGGACCCACCAAACGGAGCCCGTCCCCAGGCTCTGCTGCAAGTCTGCTCGGCTTTGCTCTCCCCATCCTGAAGACAGACCTGCGGGAAACAGGGCCTGCGATTCCCATACTGACGGTGTTCTGTGGAATTTCCACTAGACCCCTTTCTACCCTGTTCTGAGCAAGTTACTAGTCAATGCATGCTACCATCACCCCACGAGCAGACCGGGAAGCTGAGCCTCCGAGAAGCCAAGTAATCCAGCCAGAAGCACAGCTGTGGGACCACGGAGTGGGGTCTGCACCCGCCGCCCGCCCAGGGGGACTGCCCACTCCCCGCAGCTTCCACGCCTGTTCCCTTCACCCCCTCCCGGGACCAGCTCACAGAGCCTCCTCTTGGAGGGACTCACTTACCTTCTTCTAACAGGATCCGTCTCACTATCCTGTTCTGGGATCACCCGGAAGCTTGTCACCGAAGCACGATCAGCCTCACGTCACCAGGGCTGCTTTCCTGAATCACACTCACCACCTGCACGTCCACTCCCAGCTCAGACCCAGAAAGGCCCCCTCGGCCCCGAGCCCCATGGCTCTGCCTGGGCTCCCACCCCCTCCTGCCTGGTCTGTCCCTCTCATGTCCCCTGCAGCGTCACCAGGAGCTCCCACCTGCCCCAGACAGGCTGTCTGCTCTGTCCTGGGGAAGCCTCCGTGGTGTCAGGTGGAAGACACAAGAGGTACCCGTGGGGCCTCCCTCATGCAGCACAGTGGCCAGCACCTGCCTACTGACCTCATCACTCTAGATGGACAGGGGTTCAGGGGGCCCGTGGCATCTCCCAGTTCTCATTTCATCCCAGCACTGTCCACAGGGAAGTTGCTAAGCAACTCTGTGCCGGCTGCACAGAGAGGACGCTCATACACACGCCCCCCCCCCCAGCACACAGGGCCCTCGTGGTCAGGCCCCTCCCAGGATATGGAGCTCACCTGGGCCGGCACCCAGCAGTCCACGGGGCTCTCGTGGTCCGGCCCCTCCCAGGATACGGAGCTCCCCTTGGCAGGTACCCTGACAGGGCTGGACACACAGGAACCGTGCACATAGCCCTCATTGCAGAGCACCCCCAGCCCACCTGTCTGTCAGAGCTGACACAGAGCACCTCAGAGCAGGACCTGAACTAACAAACAGCAGCTCCGGGACACGTCTGTGACCCTGGGCTTCACTCTGTGTGGTCTCCTTCTGCCTGGTCTTCCAGAGGCTTCCACTGCAGCCGGGGCACCAGGCCTCTGTCTCCACCCACCACCCCTCCTCTCCCTGACTCCTGGGTTCCTCTCATTAGGAGAGGGTCTTCTTGAAGTTGTCTCCCACTCATGGGCCAGATAAAATGATTAGAAAACAAGCCAGAGCTGCAGCCCCTTGTCTATCCTGACTCAGGAGCCCACACCTGTTCCTTGGACCTGGCCGGTTCAGCAAGGTCCATTTTCTGCAACTGTGAGCCCCTGAGGGGTGATGATTGGCTGACCTGGGCAGCCTTACCGTGCCGGCCAGCCCTCCCCAGGTGTGCCTGGGTTGAGGTCAATATAAACACCGCTCCAGGCAGCAAGAGCCCCTGCAGCTGTGCCTGACGCCATATTCTCTGCCCCGTCAGCAGTCGGGGCTAGGCTGGTGGGTGGGAGTGAGGGGCCACGGCTTTGTGGGTGGCCTGGTGTGAGTGGGCTCTGCTGGACTTTCTACAGGAGTTGCCAAGCTGCCACCTGCTAAAGAAGAGGATGTGTCACCCGTAACTGCCGCTGGAATTTCTCCCCGGGCAGAGGTGAGGAAGGAAAAAAGCAGTGGGAGCCTGGACAGGAGGGGTATCTCAGGCAGGGAAATGGAAAGCTTCCAGAAGAGCGCCCGGGGCCAGGACCATCCTGGCTGGCCTGCAGGCACAAAGTCGGCCGGCGTGCTGTCGCCGGTGTGGCTCCACGGCCCTTCCTGTAGGCTTTCAAGTCCTTGTACATATTCAGGTGTTTTACCTGGGAAGGGTGGGAACAGTTCAGCAGCAACTGGCCTGGGGCTCAGCTCACGTTTACTCACAGATGCCTCGGCACGGTGCCCCAGCTTTGCAATGAGGACACTCCTTGCAGGGGGGCTGCTGGCTGCATGCGAGACGATTTCCCACCTCTGACCAACTTCAGAATTGTCTACCACTGGAGCAAGTACCCTGATAGGGTTTTCATCTGTATAACTGGTGGGTTTTGATTTTTTTTTTTTCTTTTTTGGTTCAAGGTAGGTTTTATTCCTCTTTTTTGTACTTATAGATATAAGCATGGAAATAATTCATTCATATAAATACATGTATGTGAAGGGAATAACTTTTTTCCGTTTTTAAAAAAATTTTATTTTTCATTTTATTTTATTTATCTTTTATACAGCAGGTTCTTATTGGTTATCTATTTTATACATATAAATGTCAATCCCAATCTCCCAACTCCTCCCACCGCCACCCCCCCCCACGGCTTTCCCCTCTTGGTGTCCGTACATTTGTTCTCTACATCTGTGTCTCTATTTCTGCCCTTCAAACCGGTTCATCTATACCATTTTTCTAGGTTCCACATATATGCGTTAATATACAATATTTGTTTTTCTCTTTCTGACTTCACTCTGTATGACAGTCTCTAGATCCATCGACGTCTCTACAAATGACCCAATTTCATTCTTTTTATGGCTAATAGTCCATTTTATATATGTACCACATCTTTATCCATTCGTCTGTCTGTGGGCATTTAGGTTGCTTCCATTACCTGGCTATTGTAAATAGTGCTGCAATGAACATTGTGGTGAATGTGTCTTTTTGATTTATGGTTTTCTCTGGGTATATGCCCAGTAGTGGGTTGCTGCATCATATGGTAATTCTATTTTTAGTCTTTTAAGGAAGCTCCATACTGTTCTCCATAGTGACTGTAACAATTTACATTCCCACCAATCGTGGAAGAGGGTTCCTTTTCTCCACACCCTCTCCAGCATTTGTTGTTTGTAGATTTTCTGATGATGCCCATTCTAACAGGTGTGAGGTGATACCTCATTGTAGTTTTGATTTGCATTTCTCTAATAATTAGTGATGTAGAGCAGCTTTTCATGTGCTCCTTGGCCATCTCTACGTCTTCTTGGAAGAAATGTCTATTTAGATCTTCTGCCCATTTTTGTATTGGCTTGTTTGTTTTTTTAATATTGAGTTGCATGAGCTGTTTATATATATTGGAGATTAATCCTTTGTCCATTGATTCATTTGCAAATATATTCTCCCATTCTGAGGGTTGTCTTTTTGTCTTGTTTGTAGTTTCCATTGCTTTGCAAAAGCTTTTACGTTTCATTAGGTCCCATTTGTTTAGTTTTCTTTTTTATGGCATTACTCTAGGAGGTGGATCAAAAAAGATCTTGTTGTGATTTATGTTAGAGTATTCTTCCTATGTTTTCCTCTAAGAGTTTTATACTGTCCGGTCTTACATTAAGGTTTCTAATCCATTTTGAATTTATTTTTGTGTATGGTGTTAGGGGGTGTTCTAATTTCATTCTTTTACATGTAGCTGTCCATTTTTCCCAGCACCACTGATTGAAGACACTGTCTTTTCTCCATTGTATAGTCTTGCCTACTTTGTCATAGATTAGTTGGCCATAGGTGTATAGGTTTATCTCTGGGCTTTCTTTTTTTTTTTTTTTTTCCTTTTACACCTTTATTGGAGTATAATTGCTTTACAATGGAGTGTTAGTTTCTGCCGTATAACAAAGTGAATCAATTATACATATACATATATCACCATATCCCCTCCCTCTTGCATCTCCCTCCCACCCCCCATATCCCACCCCTTTAGGTGGTCACAAAGCACCGAGCTGATCTCCCTGTGCTATGTGGCTGCTTCCCAGTAGCTATCGATGTTACATTTGGTAATGTATATATGTCCATGGCACTCTCTCACTTCGTCCCAGCTTACCCTTCCCCCTCCCCGTGTCCTCAAGTCCTTTCTCTACGTCTGTGTCCTTAATCCTGTCCTGCCCCTAGGTTCTTCATAACTTTTTTTCTTTAGATTCCATATATCTCTGTTAGCACACGGTATTTATTTTTCTCTTTCTGACTTACTTCACTGTGTAGGACAGACTCTAAGTCCATCCCCCTCACTACAAATAACTCAGTTTTGTTTCTTTTTATGGCTGAGTAATATTCCATTGTATATATGTGCCAGATCTTCTTTATCCATTCATCTGTCGATGGACACTTAGGTTGCTTCCATGTCCTGGCTATTGTAAGTAGAACTGCAATGAACATTGTTGTATATAACTCTTTTTGAATTATGGTTTTCTCAGGGCAAATGCCCAGTAGTTGGATTGCTGGGTCGTATGGTACTTCTATTTTTAGTTTTTTAAGGAACCTCTATACTGTTATCCCTAGTGGCTATAGCAATTTACATTCCCAGCAACAGTGCAAGAGCGTTCCCTTTTCTCCAGTAAATGCCTCTCCAGCATTTATTGTTTGTAGATTTTTGGATGATTGCCATTCTGACTGCTGGGAGGTGATACCTCACTGTAGTTTTGATTTGCATTTCTCTAATGATTAGTGATGTTCAGCATCCTTTCATGTGTTTGTTGGCAATCTGTATATCTTCTTTGGAGAAATGTCTATTTAGGTCTTCTGCCCATTTTTGGATTGTGTTGTTTGTTTTTGTGATATTGAGCTACACGAGCTGCTTGTAAATTTTGGAGATTAATCTTTTGTCATTTGCTTCATTTGAAAACATTTTCTCCCATTCTGAGGGTTGTTTTCTCGTCTTGTTTATGTTTTCCTTTGCTGTGCAAAAGCTTTGAAGTTTCATTAGGTCCCATTTGTTTATTTTTGTTTTTATTTCCACTTCTCTAGGAGGTGGGTCAAAAAGGATCTTGCTGTGATTTATGTCATAGAGCGTTCTGCCTATGTTTTCCTCTAATAATTTTATAGTGTCTGGTCTAACATTTAGATCTCTAATCCATTTTGAGTTTATTTTTGTGTATGGTGTTATGGAGTGTTCTAATTTCATTCTTTTACGTGTAGTTGTCCAGTTTTCCCAGCACCACTTACTGAAGAGACTGTCTTTTCTTCATTGTATATCTTTGCCTCCTTTGTCATAGATGAGTTAGCCATAGGTACGTAGGTTTATCTCTGGGCTTTCTATCTTGTTCAATTGATCTATATTTCTGTTTTTGTGCCTGTACCATATAGTCTTGATTAATGTAGCTTTGTAGTATAGTCTGAAGTCAGGAAGTCTGATTCCTCCAGGTCTTTTAATTTCCCTCAAGACTGCTTTGGCTATTCGGGGTCTTTTTTGTCTCCATAAAAATTTTAAGATTTTTTTGTTCTAGTTCTGTAGAAAATGCCAGTGGTATTTGATAGGGATTGCATTGAATCTGTAGCTTGCTTTGGGTACTATAGTCATTTTCACAATATTGATTCTTCTAATCCAAGAACATGGTTTATACCTCCATATGTTTATATCATCTTTGATTTCTTTCAGCAGTGTCTTATAGTTTTCTGAGTACAGGTCTTTTACCTCCTTATGTAGGTTCATTCCTCTGTATTTTATTCTTTTTGTTGCAATGGTGAATGAGATTGTTTCCTTAATTTCTCTTTCTGATCTTTCATTGTTAGTGTATAGGAATGCAAGAGATTTCTGTGCATTAATTTTGTATCCTGCAACTTTACCAAATTCATTGATTAGCTCTAGTAGTTTTCTGGTGACATCTTTAGGATTCACTATGTGTAGTATCGTGTCATTTGCAAACAGTGACAATTTTACTTCTTCTTTTCCAATTTGTATTCCTTTTATTTCTTTTTCTTCTCTGATTACTGTGTCTAGGACTTCCAAAACTATGTTGAGTAATAGTGGTGAGAGTGGACATCCTTGTCTTGTTCCTGATCTTAGAGGAAATGCTTTTAGTTTTTCACTATTGAGAATGATGTTTGCTGTGGGTTTGTCATATACTGCCTTTATTATGTTGAGGTAGATTCCCTCTATGCCCACTTTTTGGAGACTTTTAATCATAAATTGGTGTTGAATTTTGTCAAAAGCTTTTCCTGCATCTATTGGGATGATCATATTTTTATTCTACAATTTGTTAATATGGTGTATCACATTGATTGATTTGTGTATATTGAAGAATTCTTGCATCCCTGGGATAAACCCCACCTGATCATGGTGCATGATCCTTTTAATGTGTGGTTCAATTCTGTTTCCTAGTATTTTGTTGAGGATTTTTACATCTATATTAATCAGTGATATTGGTCTCTAATTTTCTTTTTCTGTAGTATCTTTGTCTCGTTTTGGTATCAGGGTGATGGTGGCCTCATATAATGAGTTTGGGAGTGTTCCTTCCCCTGAAAAGTTCTGAAGAGTTTGAGAAGATTGGGTGTTAGCTCTTGTCTAAATGTTTGATAGAATTCACCTCTGATGCCATCTAGTTCTGGACTTTTGTTTGTTGGAAGATTTTTAATCACACTTTCAATTTCATTACTTGTGATTGGTCTGTTCATATTTTCTATTTCTTCCCGGTTCAGTCTTGGAAGGTTATACCTAAGAATTTGTCCATTTCTTCCATGTTGTCCATTTTATTGGCATAGAGTTGCTTGTAGAGGTCTCTTAGGATGCTTTGTATTTCTGTGGTGTCTGTTACAACTTCTCCTTTTTCATTTCTAATTTTATTGATTTGAGTCCTCTCCCTCTTTTACTTGAGTCTGGCTAAAGGTTTATCATTTTTGTTTATCTTCTCAAAGAACCAGCTTTTAGTTTTATTGATCTTTGCTATTGTATTTATTTCTGCTCTGATCTTTATGATTTCTTTCCTTCTATTAACTTTGGGTTTTGTTCTTCGTTCTCTAGTTCCTTTAGGTGTAGGGTTAGATTGTTTATTTGAGATTTTTCTGGTTTCTTGAGGTAGGCTTTTATTGCTATAAACTTCCCTCTTAGAACTGTTTTTGCTGCATCCCATAGGTTTTCAATCATCGTGTTTTTGTTGTCATTTGTCTCTAGGTAGTTTTTGATTTCCTCTTTTATTTCTTCAGTGATCTCTTGGTTATTTAGAAACGTATTGTTTAGCCTCCATGTGTTTGTTTTTTACATTATTTTCCCTGTAATTGATTTCTAATCTCATAGCATTGTGGTCGGAACAGCTGCTTGATATGATTTCAGTTTTCTTAAATATACTGAGGCTTTATTTGTGACCCAAGATGTGATCTATCCCGGAGAATGTTCCGTGTGCCATTGAGAAGAACTTGTAGTCTGCTGTTTTTGGATGGAATGTCCTATAAATATCCATTAAATCTATCTGGTCGATTGTGTCATTTAAAGCTTGTGTTTCCTTATTAATTTTCTGTCTGGATGATCTCCATTGGTGTAAGTGAGGTGTTAAAGTCCCTTGCTATTATTGTGTTACTGTTGATTTCCTCTTTTATAGCTGTTAGCAGTTGCCTTATATATTGACGTGTTCCTGTGTTGGGTACATATATATTTATAATTGTTATATCTTGGATTGATCCCTTGATCATTATGTAGTGTCCTTCCTTGTCTCTTGTAACATTCTTTATTTTAAAATCTATTTTATCTGATATGAGTATTGCTACTCCAGCTTTCTTTTGATTTTCATTTGCATAGAATATATTTTTCCATCCCCTCACTTTCAGTCTGTATGTGTCCCTAGGTCTGAAATGGGTCTCTTGTAGACAGCATATATATGGATCTTGTTTTTGTATCCATTCAGTGAGCCTGTGTCATTTGGTTGGAGCATTTAATCCATTCACGTTTAAGGTAATTATCAATATGTATGTTCCTATTATTATTTTCTTAATTGTTATGGGTTTGTCTTAGTGGGTCCTTTTCTTCTCTTGTGTTTCCCACTTAGAGAAGTTCCTTTAGCATTTGTTGTAGAGCTGATTTCATGGTGCTGAATTCTCTTAGCTTTTGCTTGTCTGTAAAGCTTTTGATTTCTCCATCAAATCTGAATGAGATCCTTGCTGGGTGGAGTACTCTTGGTGGTAGCTTCTTCCTTTTCGTCACGTTAAATTTATCATGCCACTCCCTTCTGGCTTGTAGATTTTCTGCTGAGAAATCAGCTGTTAACCTTATGGGAGTTCCGTTGTATGTTGTCATTTTTCCCTTGTTGCTTTCAATAATTTTTCTTTGTCTTTAATTTTTTCAATTTGATTACTGTGTGTCTCGGCATTTTTCTCCTTTGGTTTATCCTGCCTGGGACTCTCTGCGCTTCGTGGACTTCGGTGGCTATTTCTTTTCCCATGCTAGGGAAGTTTTCAACTATAATCTCTTCAGATATTTTCTTGAGTCCTTTCTCTCTCTGTTCTCCATCTGGGACCCCTATAATGCGAATGTTGTTGCATTTAATGTTGTCCCAGAAGTCTCTTAGGTTGTCTTCATTTATTTTTATTCTTTTTCTTTATTCTGTTCCATGGCAGTGATTTCCACCTTTCTGTCTTCCAGGTCACTTATCCGTTCTTCTGTCACAGTTATTCTGCTACTGATTCCTTCTAGTGTATTTTTCATTTCAGTTATTGTATTGTTCATCTCTGTTTGTTTGTTCTTTAATTCTTCTAGGTGTTTGTTCCTTAATTCTTCTAGGTCTTTGTTAAGCATTTCTTGCATCTTCTCGATCTTTGCCTCTATTATTTTTCTAAGGTCTTGGATCATCTTCACTATCATTATTCTGAATTCTTTTACTGGAAGGTTACCTATCCCCACTTCATTTCGTTGTTTTCCTGAGGATTTATCTTGTTCCTTGATCTGATATAAAGTCCTCTGCCTTTTCATTTTCTCTATCTTTCTGTGAATGTGGTTTTCCTTCCACAGGCTGCAGAATTGTAGTTCTTCTTGCTTCTGCTGTCTGCTCTCCAGTGATTGAGTCTATCTGAGAGGCTTGTGCAAGCTTCCTTATGCGAGGGACTGGTGGTGGGTAGAGCTGGGTGTTGTTCTGGTGAGCAGAGCTTTAATCTGCTTGTCTGTGGATTAAATAAAAGTTTAATAAAAAGTTTAATCCACTTGCCTGCTGATGCATGGGGCTGGGTTCCCTCCCTGTTGGTTGTTTGGACTGAGGCGACCCAGCACTGGAGCCTACCTTGCTCTTGGTGAGGCTAATGGTGGACTCTGGGAGAGTTCACGCCAAGGAGTATTTCCCAGAACTTCTGCTGTCAGTGTCGTTGTCCCCATGGTGAGCCGCAGCCACACCCCACCTCTGCAGGAGACCCTCTCAAACTAGCAGCTAGGTATGATCATTCACCTACGGGGTGACTGCTCCTTCCCCTGGGTCCTGATGTGCAAACTACTTTGTGTGTGTCCTCCAAGAGTGGAGTCTCTGTTGAGACTCTGAGTCTCTGAGTTCAGTTGAGACTCTGAGTGGAGTCGCACAGGCTCTGGGTCCTGTGAAGCTTCGATGTTTTGTGGTTCTAGAAATTCTATAGGAGACGGTCCACAGCAGGTGAAGCTAATGCTGTCATAGAGGTGGTGAAACCAAAGATCTGCAGTTCTGACTAGAGGTGCTGATGTACAAACAGGACAAAATCATCTCATGTGAATGTAGTTCAGGCACATTTAAAATGAATGCAGTCATGTTAATGCCTAACATCTTCTATCTTGTGCCTCTCCTCAAGGACCCCCTCCTCATTTCCTGAGGCTCCTGTAAGTCATGTACAGGGGAATGGAGAGTGAACTCTGTCCAGTCTGAGCCCTGAGTTACCCTGTGTGTATCTTAGGATACTTTGTATTTCTGTGGTGGCTCTTGTAACATCATCTCTTTCAGTTCTGATTTATTTGGGCCCTCTCTTTAAAAAAAAATACCACTGTTGTCTTTTATTCTTTACAGAAATTTAATAAGTATTTGATCTACTACCCTTACTCTATGTATACTTTTTGCCGTGAGATTTTTACTTTTGTTTGTTTTCTTGTTACTGTCAATAATTAGTGAGAACTCTTTTAAGCTACCTTCAACATTGCTTATAAAGCTGCTTTATTAGTGATGACAGAGCTTTAATGGAAGTCGTGTTCTGGTTGTAAACTAGAATGCAATGTGCCAGCAAAAAGTCCCTTAAGTGTATGTCTCATTACTTCTTGTTCTTTTTTTTTTTTCCTTTTTTCTCTCTTTTTTTTCTTGTTCTTTTTTTAATTTTTATTTTTTATCAGAGCAAATTTGATTAAAATGTTTTGTTTGTTCTAGGTGTGTAAGATGTGGTTCTTTTACACATATACATGTATCTATACTTCTTCAGATCGTTTTCTCATGTAGCTTGTGACACAATGTTGAGTAGTCTTCTCTTGGTATTCCGTAGGTCTTTGGTGATTATATATTTCACATGTGTTTCTATATCTATGTTAACCCCAATATCCTAATGTATCCAGTCCTCAAACCTTTCTATTTGGTGAACCATAACTTTGTTTAATGAATCTGTGATTGCCTTTCTCTGTGGAAATATCTTCATTGGTATCAATTTTTAGCTAACACCTATAAGTGATATTATAGGATATGTGTCTTTTGCTGTCTGACTTAGTACAATTTGCCTGATTACCTCTAGAATCATCTACAGTGCTGCAAATGGCATTGTTTCATTTTTTTCCCTAGATAATATTCCATCTGTACATGTACCAGTTCTTCTTTGTCCACTCACCTCTTGATGGACTTTTTGGTTGCCTCCATGTCTTGGCTATTGTAATACTGCTGCACTGCACATTTGCCTGCCTGTGTCTTTCCAATTCTGTCTTCTTATGTTATAGGCCCAGGAGTGGGCCTCCTGTATCATATGGTATCTCAGGGTTTACCGTGTAAATGCACCACGATTCTGTGCTCATTAGTGGCTCTTTCCAGGTTACATCCCACTTAAAGTTGAGGGTATGCATTTCTCCACAACACCTTCAGCATTTATTTATTTATTTATTTTTAACATCTTTATTGAAGTATAATTGCTTTACAATGGTGTGCTAGCTTGTGCTTTACAACAAAATGAATCAGTTATACATATACATATGTTCCCATATCACTTCCCTCTTGCGTCTCCCTCCCTCCCACCCTCCCTCCCCTCCAGGCGGTCACAAAGCACCGAGCTGATCTCCCTGTGCCATGCTGCTGCTTCCCACTAGCTATCTACCTTACGTTTGGTAGTGTATATATGTCCATGCCTCTCTCTCCCTTTGTCACAGCTTACCCTTCCCCCTCCCCATATCCTCAAGTCCATTCTCTAGTAGGTCTCTGTCTTTATTCCTGTTTTACCCCTAGGTTCTTCATGACATTTTTTTTTCTTAAATTCCAGGTATATGTGTTAGCATACGGTATTTGTCTCTCTCTTTCTGACTTACTTCACTGTGTATGACAGACTCTAGGTCTATCCACCTCATTACAAATAGCTCAATTTCGTTTCTTTTTATGGCTTCAGCATTTATTGTTTGTAGTTTTCTTGCTGATGGATATTCTGACTGGTGTGAGCTGATACCTCTTTGTGGTTGAATTTGCATATGACTCATAATCCTTTGAAATTGAGCTTTAAGGCATGTCCTTTTTATTTTTCAAACTGTGATTACAGCTTAGCTCTTCAAAGTGTTTTCTAAAGTATGTGTTACATTTTGAAATTTATTGGCCATTACCTCCCTCAAAACATTTTGAGGGCAGGTTTCATTTACAGCCCTGCAGTACTTGTTCACATGAAGTGACCATTAGCACAGGCTTTAAAGCTGCTTTTGCAGGTAACGGCCAGATTGCGGCAGCCTTTCTTTGTTCCCCATGCTGGTACTAGGGAAACAGAGCTTCCGGCCAGTGGTCTTCCTCGGTTATAAATTAGAGTGGAATGTGCCCGGATAAAACCCCAAAGGCTGATGTCTCCTTACTTTTGTTTGTTTTTTAAATTTAATTTATATTTTTATCGGAGTAATATTCCATTGTGTATATGGACCACTTCTTGGTGCATAGCTCTGTTGAGGGACATTTTCATTGCTTCCAAGTGTTGGCTATATTAAATATTGCTGGAGTGCAAGATTGCCAGCCTGTGACTTTTTGATTCTCATTTTCTCAGGTGATAGGCCCAGCAGTGGGTGTGACTGATTGACTAGTAGCTCAATGTTTACCTTTTCAAAGCACCTCCATTGTGTTTTCATTAGTGGCTCTTACCATGTCTCCCTTAGAACCGAGGGTACGAACTTCTCCACAATCCCTTCAGCATTTATAGTTTGCAGCATTTTTGCTAATGGCCAATCTGACTGCTGTGACCTGATAGGTTTTTGTAATTTGGGTTTGCATGACTTTAAAAATTCCTAAAATTCATCATTTTCCACGCCTTTTTCCTTTCTGTTAAAAATCAAGTGTGAGTACAATCTATCTCTTGAAGCTGTCTTCTTGGAAGGTTGCCCTCTTTTGAATTTTTGGTGGATATTCGACCCCAGGATTTTTTTGGAGGGCAGATGTCATTACAGAACTGCAAGTTTGGTGAATATTTAGTGACCATTAGCACTGGGTTTAAAGCTGCTGTTGTGGGAAACGGCCACAAGGAGGCAGCATTTGTCCTTTCCCAAATCTGAGTACTAGGGCAGCAGAGCCTTTCTGGAAGTCGTGGTCCTAGGTTTTAAGTTAGAATGGAATGTGCCAGGAGGAACGCCCATAAGTTTATGTCTCATTACATCTTGGTTTTTAAAATTTATTTAATCGGGGTAATGATTAGATATTGTTTGTCCAGATGTACACAATCTGGTTCATTTGTACAATATATATGTCTATTCATGTTCAGATCCTCTTCCCATGTAAAATATTACAGTGTTCCGTAGACCTCCCTTGCTATATGGTCCGTCTTTTTGATATATGTTTATTATATGTATTTGTATACGTATGGTAACGTTAATCTTAATTTATCCATTCTGTCCACCTTTCCTTTTAGATAAGCATACTTAATTTCTAAGTCTGTGAGTGTCTTTCTCTGTGGAAATATGTTCATTTGTGTTAGTTATTAGATAACGCCTATAAGTGATATCATAGGATATAGGTCTTTTGCTTTCTGACTTACCTCATATTCTGTGATTATCTCCAAGCTCATCTATGGCACCTCAAATAGCAGTGTTTCATTGTTTTCCATGGTTAATATTCTATTGTGAACGTGGACCACTTCTTCTTCATCCATACATCTGTTGATGGACATTTTGGTGGCTTCACTGTCTTGGCTATTGTGAATAAGGCTGCAGTGCAGCTTTTGCAGCCCGCGTCTTCTCGATTCTGGTCTTCTCAGGTGAGAGGCCCAGTGGTGTGACTGCTGCATCGAACGGTATCTCAACTTTTACTTTTAATCGTAGCTCCTTTCTGTTCTCATTATTGGCTCTTACCACGTTACATCTCACCAGCAGCTAGAGGGTACACAGTTCTCTAAAACCCCTTCAGAATTTATTGTTTGTAGACCTTTTGCTGATGGTCAGTCGACTGGTGTGAGTTGAAACCTTTTTGTACATTAGATTTGCATGAGTCTAATAATTCCTGAGGTTGAGCTTTCACCCATTTTCCTTTTTTTAAACAAGAGAGTGAGTCAAACTTACCTCTTCATACTATCGTCTTGAAAAATTTGTCAGTTTTGAATTTTATTGTCCATTCCCTACCTCAGCACAGTTGTTTAGGGCAGGTGTCCTTTGCAGCCCTGAGTCCTTGTGAATGTTAAGAGAACATTAGCTGTGGGCTTAACGCCGCTCTTGCGGAAAACGGCCACAAGGCAGCAGAATTTCTACATTTCCAACTCTGGGTTTTTGGGCAGCAGAGCCTTCCTGGAAATCGTGTTAGTAGGCTGCAAATTAGAGTGGAATGTGCCAGAGCACATCCCCAAGAGCTTATATCTCCTTACTTCTTGTTTGTTTTATAAATTTAATTTTTATTAATTATCAGAGCAAACTTGATAAAAATATTTTGTTTCTCCTAGGTGTACAGAATCTGGTTCATTATATCAATGTATCTGTCATTTATCTTTGCATTCTTTACCGTGTAGGTTATTACAGAGTGTTGCCTAGACCTCTCTTGGTATTCCATAGGTATTTTGTGATTATGTATTTCATATGTATTAGTACATGTCTGTTAACCCTCATATCCTAATTCACACATTCCTTACACTTTTCCATTTGGTTAAACATAATTTTTTTTCTTAATCCATGCTTTTCCTTCTCTTGGAAATAAGTTCATGAGTATCAACTTTTAGGTAACACCTAGAAGTGATGTCATAGGATATCTGTCTTTCACTTTCTTTCTTTAATTTGAGTGATTATCTCTAGGTCCTTGTATGGTGGTGCAAACGGCACTGTTTCATTGTTTTCCATGGCTAATATTCCATTGTTTACATGGACCACTTCCTCTTTGTGCATTTTTCTGTTGATGGACATTTTGGTTTCTTCCAAGTCTTGGCTATGTTAAATATTCCTGCAGTGCAGGATTGCCAGCCTGTGTCTTTTCCATTCTGCTCTGCTCAGGTGATAGGCACATCAAAGGACCTACCAGATCACATGGTAGCTCAATTTTTACCCTTAAACCCACCTCCATTATGTTCTCACTACTGGCTGTTACCAGTTTACATCCCCCCAGCAGCTGGAGGGTACACAGTTCTCTGAAACTCCTTCAGCATTTATTCTTTGTAGACTTTTTGCTGAAGAACATTCTGACGGCTGTGAGGTGAACATTTCTGTAATTGGATTTGCATGGCTTTATTCATTGCTGATGTTGCACATTTTTCAATTCCCTTTTATTTTAAAGAGAAAAAAAAGAAAAGACAAAATGTGCGTAAAATATGCCTCTTGACATTGTCTTCTTGAAATGTTGACGTCTTTTGAATTTTCTGGTCGAATACGACCCCAGGACATTTTTTGAGGCCCGATGTCCTTTACAGTGCTGCACATATTTTGAATATTAAGTGACCATTACCTCTTGGTTTAAAGCTGCTGTTGTGTGAAACAGCCACAAGGCGGCAGCATTTCTCCTTTACCAAATCTGGTTACCAGGGCAACAGAGCCTTAATGGAAGTCCTGTTCTAGGTTGAAAATTAGAATGGGATGTGCCAGGAAAAATTCCTTTCAGTTTATGTCTCATTATTTCTTGTTCATATTTTTAATTTAATTTTTATTTTTTATCGCAGCAAATTTGATTACAATGTTTTTTTTTTTTTTTGTTCTAGGTGTGCAAGATGTGGTTCTTTCACACACATACATATATCTATTCTTCTTCGGAACCTTTTCCCAGGTAGGTTATGACACAATGTTGAGTAGTCTTCTCTTGGTATTCCGTAGGTCTTTGGTGATTATATATTTCACATGTGTTTCTATATCTATGTTAACCCCAATATCGTAATGTATCCAATCCTCACACCTTTCGATTTGGGGAACCATAAGTTTGTTCAATGAATCTGTGATTGCCTTTCTCTGTGGAAATATCTTCATTGTTATCAATTTTCAGGTAACACCTATAAGTGATATACGTTAGGTGTCTTTCGCTTTCTCACTTACTACAAGTTGCATGGTTACCTCTAGACTCATCTATGGTGCTGCAAATGGCATTGTTTCATTTTTTTCCCGAGCTAATATTCCATCTCTACATGTAACAGTTCCTCTTTGTCCACTCATCTGTTGATGGACTTTTGGTTGCTTCCATGTCTTGGCTATTGTAATACTGCTGCAGTGCAGATTTGCCTGCCTGTGTCTTTCCAATTATGTCTTCTTATGTTATAGGCCCAGGAGTGGGCCTGCTGGATCATATAGTAGCTCAATGTTTACCTTTTAAAGGCACCTCCACCCTGTTCCCATTAGTGACTCTTACCAGGTTACGTCCCACTTCAAATTAAGGGTATGCATTTCTCCACAACCTCTTCAGCATTGATCGTTTGTAGTTTCTTTCCTGATGGTTATTCTGAATGGTGTGAGCTGATACCTCTGTGTGGTTGGATTTGCATGTGTCTCATAATCCTTTGAAATTGAGCTTTCAGGCATGTCCTTTTATTTTTCAAACGGTTATTACAGCTTAGTTCTTCAAATGGTTTTCTTGAAATATGTGCCACATTTTGAAATACTTTGGCCTTTACCTCCCGCAAGACATGATGAAGGCAGGTTTCCTTTACAGCCCTGCAGAACTTGTTCATATGAAGTGACAATTAGCATAAGTTTTAAAGCTGCTTTTTCAGGTAATGGCCAGAGGGTGGAGCATTTCATAATTCTATGAAACGTAACTGAACACACAATATATATTTTTTCTTTTAAATTTCCATTGTTACTTTTTTAAAGTACAATTATAATTGAAGTTCTTTGTAACAAGTGAAATTTAAAAAATTAAAGGAAAAGATAATATTTTACCACTTGCCATCCTTTCCCATTTACTGAAACGACCAGCATAATGTGTAAATTTCTCATTTTATCCAGGTGTTCTATACATCTGGAATATCATGCTTCTCACTGTAGAAAAACAGATTTAGCTCTCACACTTTTTATAGGCTACATAACAGTCCATAGAACAGAAGTACCAACTATTTCAGACTTAGCTTTTTGAGGGACACTCAGGTTACTTTCTGATTTATTTTGTTGTTCTTTTTTTGGGGGGGGTAGGAGTTTATTATTTATTTATTTATTTTCATTGTGTTGGGTCTGAGTTTCCGTGTGAGGGCTTTCTCTAGTTGTGGCAAGTGGGGGGCCACTCTTGATCTCGGTGCGCGGGCCTCTCACTATTGCGGCCTCTCTTGTTGCAGAGCACAGGCTCCAGATGCGAGGGCTCACTGGTTGTGGCTTATGGGCCTAGTTGCTCCACGGCATGTGGGATCCTCCCAGACCAGGGCTCGAACCTGTGTCCCCTGCATTAGCAGGCAGATTCTAACCACCGCACCACCAGCGAAGCCCCCTATTTTGTTGTTCTGCTAGTTTGTTTTAACCCAAGAAAATATTTTTTTAAATACAAAAAAACAAAATTAAGCTAGGGGTAAGGATTAGGGTTTAGGGTAAGGTTTAGGGTTAGGGTACGGGTTAGGATTATTGTACGGCTTAGAGTATGGTTTAGGGTTATGGTTATGGTACGGGTTAGTGTTAAGGTACAGTTTAGGGTATGGCTATGGTTTAGTGTTAGGGTACGGGTTAAGGTATGGGTTAGTGTTAGGGTATGGGTTAGGATTCGGGTACTGTTTACGTTCAGGGTTATGGTTAGGTTTAGTGTATGGGTTAGTGTTAGGTACGGGTTAGGGTAAGGGTTAGGGTTAGGTTTAGTGTTAAGGAAGGGGTACAGTTTAGGGTACAGGATAGGGAACAACAAAGGGTTAGGGTTAGGGTATGTGTTAGGGTACAGTTTAGTGTTAGTGTACGGGTTAGGATTAGGGTACGGTTTAGGGTAAGGTTTAGGGTTAGGGTTAGGGAACGGGTATGGTTTGGGGTACAGTTTAGGGTATGACCACGGGTTAGGAGTAGGATAAGTGTTAGGGTACGGTTTAGTGTTAGTGTACAGGTTAGGATTATGGTACGGGATAGTGTAAGGGTTAGGGTTAGGGAATGGGTACGGATTAGGTTACAGGTTAGGGTATGACAACGGGTTAGTGTTAGGGTACGTGTTAGTGTATGGGTTAGGATTAGGGTACGGGTTAGGTTATGGGTTAGTGTTAGGGGATGGGTTAGGATTAGGATACGGGTTATGGTATGGTTTAGGGAAAGGGTTAGGATACGGGGTAGGGTTAGGATAAAGTTTAGTGTATGGCTATGTGTTACTGTTAGGGTACATGTTAGCGTACGGGTTAGTGTTCGTGTACAGCTTAGGGTAAGGGTTAGGGTTAGGGAACGGGTACGGTCTCAGGTACAGGTTAGGGTACGGTAGCGGGATAGGGTTAGGGTACGTGTTAGGATGAGACTTCTTCGTAGTGCAGATTTGAATTTCCCGCTTGCTTGGTTGGCCAAAAAGTGTGTATGCGTTTTATCCTGAATATACTCAGGAAAAAACGCATACGCCCTTTTTGGCCAAGTGCGTCGTTGCCAAACGATGTGCCAAACAGGAGGTTACAAGCACTGACTCTCCAAGTGGGGAGATTGTTAATAAAGCGTCTGGAATGGCGAACCCGAGTACCAGAGGACGAATAATGAGATGCGTTTTAGAAACCTTGCCCGATCACACTGTGGACCATCCTCTGGGTTTCCCACGCATGTTTTAGCTGTAGGAAGAATCCCTTAAACCTGGAGGGTAGGGACCCATGGAATGGGTAGCACGCAGTACTACTTCAAAGGGTCTGCTAACCGAACCTCACCAATCCTCACAGCCCCAAGTGTCCAGCCTTATGTCTCACTCAGCTGTGGGTGTAGATGTGGTAAATCCAGGTTTCATCACAAGCCTGAACGAATTATTTAAGAATTTCTCTCTCTTTCACTGTCTTTGTGTTTTGATTTTGAAATTTATTTTTATAATGGGGTTTAGCTGATTTGCACTGCTGTGTTTATGCCGCTCGATGCACACTTGATTCTCTTACGGAGACATATAAATACATAGGTTTTAAGATTCTTACTAGTCAGATATATTCCTCTGCGGTGAATAGGGGGTGTTGAGTCCACTTCGTTGAACAAGGAGTATATCTTGTCTATTACTGGCTTATGGAACGGTATCTCTGCTAATTTCAATCTCTGGATTTATGCAGCACCCCAACTCACCTTTCCCCTTAAGCAAGCATAAGTTTGTTTTCTAAATGTGAGACTCTGTTCTGTTTTGTAATTCAGTTCATGTGTAGCCAAGTTTACATTCCTTCTATAAGTGTTATCTTATGACTAGTTTCTTTTTCTGTGTGACTTATTTCACTCAGAATCATCGTACCTAAATCCACTCATTATGCTGCTACGGGCCTGATGACATTGATTTCATTGCGGAGTGATATTCCATTGTATGTAAGTACCACAACTTCTTTATCCATTTTTCTCTTTCTGGGATATTTAAGTTGTTCTGTTGTCGAGGTTCTTGTAAACACAGCAGCCCTAAACTTTGGGGTGGCTGTGTCTTGTTGATTTTAATTTTCCTAAGCTATAGGGCCATAGGTGGAAGTGCCCGAGTCTCTGTAGCTTTGTTTTTTAGAGGCTTCAGGAAACACCATACACTTCTCCAGAGTGGCTGTTGGCCATTTACATCCCGCCCATCAGCATAACAAGGCTCCCTGTTCTCCATGGCCTGTCCTGCCTTTCTGGATTTTACACTTTTTTCAGATGGCCCATTTGACCGGTGGGAAGTGAGACTTCATTGTAGTGCGGATTTCCATTGCACGCTTCCTTGGTTGGCAAAAAAGGCCGTATGCGTTTTTTCCTGGATATATTCAGGAAAAAACGCATATGCATTTTTTGGCCAAGTGCATCATTGTCGAAGTTCTGCCGCTTTTCATATGCTTTAAATGCAATTCCAATCTACCTCCTGAAATCTGTTTCCTGCAATTGTGCCTTGCTTTCAAGTCCTCTTCGCAGCCTTAACTCAATATATTTTTGGACGATAGTTGTGCTTTATAACTCTGCAGGTTTGTGAATTGCAGTGCCCCTGAGCTCCTTTTTTCAACTCGTTTTTTTGTGAGCTGGACGCAAAACGGCAGGATTGCTTCAGGCCCTAATCTGGTTCCGGCGTGGCACGCTGAGTCTTTGGTTAATTCTTCTTCTTGGTGGGAAATTAGAGTGAAATGTGCCCGTCCAAACAACTACAGCTAGTCTCTCATTGGTTCTCCCTATTCCCGTTCATCCTCCGCAGAAATTGCAGAGTGTGCCAAACAGGAGGTTACAAGCACTGACTCTCCACGTGGGGAGATTTTTAGTAAAGTGTCTGGAATGGCGAACCCGTGTACCAAGGGACAAAAAATGAGATGGGTTTTAGAAACGTTGCCCGATCACATGGTGTACAATCCTCTGGGTTTCCCATGCATGTTTTAGCTGTAGGAAGAATCCCTTAAACCAGGAAAGTTGGGACCCATGGAATGGGTAGCATACAGTATTACTTCAAAGGGTCTGCATTTGCTCACCGAACCTCACCAATCCTCTCAGCCCCAAATGTCCTGCCTTATGTCTCACCCAGCTGTGGGTGTAGATGTGGTAAATCCAAGTTTCATCACAAGCCCTGAACGAATTATTTAAGAACTTTCTCTCCTTCACTGTCTTTGTTTTTGAAATTTATTTCAATAATGGGGTATAGTTGATTTTCACAGCTGTGTATACTGCTCTACACACACTTGATTCTCTTACGGAGACATATAAATACATATGTTTTAATATTCTTATTGTCAGATATATTCCTCTGCGGTGAATAGGTGGTGTTGAGTCTAATTCGTTGAGCAAGGAGTATATCTTGTCTATTACATATTTGGCTTATGGAATAGTATCTGTGCTAATTTCAATCTCTGGTTTTACACAGCACCCCAACTCACCATTCCCCTTAAGAAAGCATAAGTTTGTTTTCTAAATGTGAGACTCTGTTCTGTTTTGTAATTCAGTTCATGTGTAGCCAAGTTTACATTCCCTCTATAAGTGATATCTTATGATAAGTTTCTTTTTCTGTGTGACTTATTTCCTTTGAATCATCGTACCTAAATCCATTCATTATGCTTGTACGGGCCTGACGAAATTGATTTCATTGTTGAGTGATATTCCATTGTACGTAAGTACGAAAACTTCTTTATCCATTTCTCTCTTTCAAGGATATTTAATTTGTACCGTAGTCGAGGCTCTTGTAAACAGAGCAGCCCTAAACTTTGCGGTGGTAGTTGCTTGTTATTTAAATTTTCCTGAGCTATAGTGCTATAAGTGGGTTTAGGGTTAGGGTTAAGGTTAGGGTTAGGGAATGGGTATGGTTTAGGATGCGACAATGGTTTAGGGTGAGCGAAAGTGTTAGGGTACAGGTCAGTGTTAGTGTACCGTTAAGGATTAGGGTAAGTGTTAGGGTAATGCTTCGGGTTAGGGTTACGTTTAGGGAACGGGGACGGTTTAGGGTACAGGTTAGGGTATGACAACGGTTTAGGGATAGCGTACATGTAAGGGTAAGGTTTAGTGTTAGCGTACGGGTTAGGATTACGGGACGGGTTAGGGTAAGGCTTCAGGTAAGGGTTAGGGTTAGGGTAGAGGGACAGTTTAGGGTACAGGTTAGGGTGCGACAATGGTTTAGGGTGAGCGTACGTGTTAGGGTACGGGTTAGTGTTAGCGTACGGGTTAGGATTAGGTGACGGGTTAGGATAAGGCTTCAGGTAAGGGTTAGGGTTAGGGTTAAGGGACAGGGATGGTTTAGGGTACAGGTTAGGGTACGAAAACGGTTTAGGATGACCATACTTGTGAGGGCATGGGTTAGTGTTAGCATACGGGTTAGGATTAGGGGACGGGTTAGGGTAAGGCTTCGGGTAAGGGTTAGGGTTAGGGTTAGGATTAGGAGACGATTTAGGGTACAGGTTATGGTACGACAATGGTATAGGGTGAGCGTAAGTGTGAGGACACAGGTTAGTGTTAGCGTACGGGTTAGGATTAGGGGACGGGTTAGGGTAAGGCTTCAGGTAAGGGATAGGGTTAGGGTTAGGGTTAGGGGACAGGGACGGTTTAGGGTACAGGTGAGGGTACGACAACGGTTTAGGGTGAGCGTACATGTGAGGGCACGGGTTAGTGTTAGCGTAAGGGTTAGCATTAGGGAACGGGTTAGGGGAAGGGTTAGCGTTAGGGTTAGAGTTAGGGGACGGGGACGGTTTAGGGGACAGGTTAGGGTTAGGGTTAGGGTTACGGGACGGGGACGGTTTAGGGGACAGGTTAGGGTACAACAACGGTCTAGGGTGACGTAAGTGTGAGGACACGGGTTAGTGTTAGCGTACGGGTTAGGATTAGGGGACGGGTAAGGGTAAGGCTTCGGGGAAGGGTTAGGGTTAGGGTTCGGGCTAGGGTTAGGGGACGGGGATGGTTTAGGGTCCAGCTGAGGGTACGACAACGGTTTAGGGTGAGCATAGGTGTGAGGGCATGGGTTAGTGTTAGCGTACGGGTTAGGATTAGGGGACGGGTGAGGGTAAGGATCGGGGAAGGGTTAGGTTTAGGGTTTGGGCTAGGGTTAGTGTTAGGGGACGCGGACGGTTTAGGGTCCAGGTGAGGGTACGACAACGGCTTAGGGTGAGCGTACGTGTGAGGGCTCGCGTAAGTGTTAGCGTACGGGTTAGGATTAAGGCACGGGTGAGGATAAGGCTGCGGGAAAGGGTTAGGGTTAGGGTTCGGGCTAGGGTTAGGGTAAGGGGATGGGGACGGTTTAGGTTCCAGGTGAGGTTACGACAATGGATTAGGGTGAGTGTACGTGTGAGGGCACGGGTTAGGTTTACCGTATGGATTAGGATTAGGTGACGGGTTAGGGTAAGGTTTCGGCGAAGGATTAGGGTTAGGGTTAGGGTTCGGTCTAGGGTTAGGGTTAGGGGACGGGGACGGTTTAGGGTCCAGGTGAGGGTAAGACAACGGTTTAGGGTGAGCGTACGTGTGAGGGTACGGGTTAGTGTTAGCGTACGGATTAGGATTAGGTGACGGGTTAGGGTAAGGCTTCGGGGAAGGGTTAGGGTTAGGGTTCAGGCTAGGGTTAGGGTTAGGGGACGGGGACGGTTTAGGGTCAAGGTGAGGGTACGACAACGGTTTATGGTGAGCGTACGTGTGAGGGCACGGGTTAGTGTTACTGTATGGGTTAGGATTAGGGGACGGGTGAGGGTAAGGCTTCGGGGAAGGGTTAGTGTTAAGGTTCGGGCTAGGGTTAGGGTTAGGCGACAGGGACAGTTTAGGGTCCAGGTGAGGGTACGACAACGCTTTAGGGAGAGCGTACGTGTGAGGGCACGGGTTAGTGTTAGCGTACGGGTTAGGATTAGGGGACGGGTGAGGGTAAGGCTTCGGGGAAGGGTTAGGGTTAGGGTTCGGGCTAGGGTTAGGGTTAGGGGATGGGGACGGTTTAGGGTCCAGGTGAGTGCACAACAACGGTTTAGGGTGAGCGTACGTGTGTGGGCACGGGTTAGTGATAGCGTACGGGTTAGTGATTAGGGGACGGGTGAGGGTAAGGCTGCAGGGAAGGGTTAGGGTTAGGGTTAGGGTTCGGTCTAGGATTAGGGTTAGGGGACGGGGACGGTTTAGGGTCCAGGTGAGGGTACGACAATGGATTAGGGTGAGCGTACGTGTGAGGGCACGGGTCAATGTTAGCGTACGGATTAGGATTAGGTGACGTGTTAGGGTAAGGCTACGGGGAAGGATTAGGGTTAGGGTTAGGGTTCGATCTAGGATTAGGGTTAGGGGACGGAGACGGTTTAGGGTCCAGGTGAGGGTACGACAACGGTTTAGGGTGAGCTTACGTGTGAGTGCACGGTTTAGTGTTAGCGTATGGGTTAGGATTAGGGGACGGGTGAGGGTAAGGCTTCGGGGAAGAGTTAGGGTTAGCGTTCGGGCTAGGGTTAGGGTTAGGGAACGGGGACGGTTTAGGGTCCAGGTGAGGGTACGACAACGGTTTAGGGTGAGCGTACGTGTGTGGGCATGGGTTGGTGATAGCGTACGGATTAGTGATTAGGGGACGGGTGAGGGTAAGGCTGCAGGGAAGGGTTAGGGTTAGGGCTCGGGCTAGGGTTAGGGTTAGGGGATGGGGACGGTTTAGGGTCCAGGTGAGGGTACGACAATGGATTAGGGTGAGCGTACGTGTGAGGGCACGGGTAAGTGTTAGCGTACGGATTAGGATTAGGTGACGGGTTAGGGTAAGGCTTCGGGGAAGGATTAGGGTTAGGATTAGGTTTCGATCTAGGATTAGGGTTAGGGGACGGGTACGGTTTAGGGTCCAGGTGAGGGTACGACAACGGTTTAGGGTGAGCGTACCTATGAGGGCATGGGTTAGTGTTAGCGTACGGGTTAGGACTAGGGGACGGGTCAGGGTAAGGCTTCGGGGAAGGATTAGGGTTAGGGTTAGGGTTCGGGCTAGGGTTAGGGTTAGGGGACGGGGACGGTTTAGGGTCCAGGTGAGGGTACGACAACGCTTTAGGGGGAGCATACGTGTGAGGGCACGGGTTAGTGTTAGCCTACGGGTTAGGATTAGGGGACGGGAGAGGATCAGGCTTCGGGGAAGGCTTAGGGATAGGGTTCGGGCTAGGGTTAGGGGACGGGGACGGTTTAGGGTCCCGGTGAGGGTACGACAACGCTTTAGGGGGAGCGTACGTGTGAGAGCGCGGGTTAGTGTTAGCGTACGGGTTAGGATTAGGAGCCGGGTGAGGGTCAGGCTTCGGGGAAGTGTTAGGGTTAGGGTTCGGGCTAGGGTTAGGGTTAGGGGACGGGGACAGTTTAGGGTCCGGATGAGGGTACGACAACGCTTTAGGGGTAGCGTACGTGTCAGGGCGCGAGTTAGTGTTAGCGTACGGGTTAGGATTAGGGGACGGGTGAGGGTCCAGCTTCGGGGAAGGGTTAGGGTTAGGGTTCGGGCTAGGGTTAGGGTTAGGGGACGGGGACAGTTTAGGGTCCGGTTGAGGGTACGACAACGCTTTAGGGTGAGCGTATGTGTGAGGGCGCGGGTTAGTGTTAGCGTACGGTTTAGGATTAGGGGACGGGTGAGGATCAGGCTTCGGGAAAGGGTTAGGATTAGGGTTCGGGCTAGGGTTAGGGTTAGGGGATGGGGACGGTTTAGGGTTCCGGTGAGGGTACGACAATGCTTTAGGGGAAGCGTACGTGTGAGGGCGTGGGTTAGTGTTAGCGTAAGGGTTAGGATTAGGGGACGGGTGAGGGTCAGGCTTCGGGGAAGCGTTAGGGTTTGTGTTCGGGCTAGGGTTAGGGTTAGGGGACGGGGAGGGTTTAGGGTCTGGGTGAGGGTACAACAACGCTTTAGGGGGAGAGTACGTGTGAGGGCGCGGGTTAGTGTTAGCGTACGGGTTAGGAATAGCGGACGGATGAGGGTGAGGTTTCGGGGAAGTGTTAGGGTAAGGGTTCGGGCTAGGTTTAGGGTTAGGGGACGGGGACGGTTTAGGGTCCGGGTGAGGGTACGACAACGCTTTAGGGCGAGCGTACGTGTGAGGGCGCGGGTTAGTGTTAGCGTACGGGTTAGGATTAGGGGACGGGTGAGTGTCAGGCTTCGGGAAAGTGTTAGGGTTAGGTTTAGGGTTCGGGCTAGGGTTAGGGTTAGGGGACGGGGACGGTTTAGGGTCCGGGCGAGGATTGGACAACGCTTTAGGGGGAGCGTACGTGTGAGGGCGCGGGTTAGTGTTAGCCTACGGGTTAGGATTAGGGGACGGGTGAGGGTCAGGCTTCGGGGAAGGTTTAGGGTTCGGGGTATATTTAGGCTTAGGGGACGGGGACGGTTTAGGGTCCGGGTGAGTGTACGACAACGCTTTAGCGGGAGCGTACGTGTGAGGGTATGGGTTAGTGTTAGGGTACAGGTTAGGATTAGGGGACGGGTGAGTGTCAGGCTTCCTGGAAGGGTTAGGGTTAGGGTTCGGGCTAGGGTTAGGGTTAGGGGACGGGGACGGTTTAGGGTCCGGGTGAGGGTACGACAACGTTTTAGGGTGAGCGTACGTGTGAGGGCACGGGTTAGTGTTAGCGTACGGGTTAGGATTAGGGGACGGGTGAGGGTCAGGCTTCGGGGAAGGGTTAGGGTTAGGGTTTGGGTTATGGTTAGGGGACGGGGACGGTTTAGGGTCCGGGTGAGGGTACGACAATGCTTTAGGGGGAGCGTACGTGTGAGAGCGCGGGTTAGTGTTAGCCTACGGGTTAGGTTTAGGGGACGGGTGAGGGTCAGGCTTCGGGGAAGGTTTAGGGTTCGGGGTATATTTAGGCTTAGGGGACGGGGAAAGTTTAGGGTCCGGGTGAGTGTACGACAACGCTTTAGCGGGAGCGTACGTGTGAGGGTGTGGGTTAGTGTTAGGGTAAGGGTTAGGATTAGGGGACGGGTGAGTGTCAGGCTTCCTGGAAGGGTTAGGGTTAGGGTTCGGGCTAGGGTTAGGGTTAGGGGACGGGGACGGTTTAGGGTCCGGGTGAGGGTACGACAACGCTTTAGGGTGAGCGTACGTGTGAGGGCACGGGTTAGTGTTAGCGTACGGGTTAGGATTAGGGGACGGGTGAGGGTCAGGCTTCGGGGAAGGGTTAGGGTTAGGGTTTGGGTTAGGGTTAGGGGACGGGGACGGTTTAGGGTCCGGGTGAGGGTACGACAATGCTTTAGGGTGAGCGTACGTGTGAGAGCGCGGGTTAGTGTTAGCGTATGGGTTAGGATTAGGGAACGTGTGAGGGTCAGGCTTCAGGGAAGAGTTAGGTTTAGGGTTCAGCCTAGGGTTAGGGTTAGGGGACTGGGACGGTTAAGGGTACGGGTGAGGGTACGATAATGCTTTAGAGGGAGCGTACGTGTGAGGGCGCGGGTTAATGTTAGCGTACGCGTTAGGATTAGGGGACGGGTTAGGGTCAGGCTTCGGGGAAGGGTTAGGGTTAGGGTTCGGGCTACCGTTAAGGTTAGGGGACGGGGACGGTTTAGGGTTCGGGTGAGGGTACGACAATGCTTTAGGGGGAGCGTACGTGTGAGGGCGTGGGTTAGTGTTAGTGTACGGTTAGGATTAGGGGACGGGTGAGGGTCAGGCTACGGGGAAGTGTTAGGGTTAGGGTTTGGGCTAGGGTTAGGGTTAGGGGACAGGTACGGTTTAGGGTCCGGGTGAGGGTACGACAATGCTTTAGGGGGACGTACGTGTGAGGGCGCGTTTTAGTGTTAGCGTACGGCTTAGGATTACGGGACGGGTGAGGGTCAGGCTTCGGGGAAGGGTTAGGGTTCGGTCTAGGTTTAGGCTTAGGGGACGGGGACGGTTTAGGGTCCGGGTGAGTGTACGACAACGCTTTAGCGGGAGCGTACTTGTGAGAGCGCGGGTTAGTGGTAGCGTACGGGTTAGGATTAGGGTTCCGGCTAGGGTTAGGGTTAGGTGATGGGGACGGTTTAGGGTCCGGGTGAGTGTACGACAACGCTTTAGGAAGAGCGTACGTGTTAGGGAGCAGGTTAGTGTTAGCGTACGGGTTAGGATTAGGGGATGGGTGAGGGTAAGACTTCGGGGAAGTGTTAGATTTAGGGTTCGGGTTAGCGTTAGGGGACGGGCACGGTTTAGGGTCCGGGTGAGGGTACGAGATCGCTTTAGGGGGAGCGTACGTGTGAGGGCGCGGGTTAGTGTTAGCGTACGGGTTAGGATTAGGGGACGGGTGAGGGTCAGGCTTCGGGGAAGGGTTAGGGTTAGGGTTAGGGTTCGGGCTAGGATTAGGGTTAGGGGATGGGGAGGGTTTAGGCTCCGGGTGAGGGTACGACAACGCTTTAGGGGGAGCGTACGTGTGAGGGCGCGGTTTAGTGTAAGCGTACGGGATAGGATTAGGGGACGGGTGAGTGTCAGCCTTCGGGGAAGTGTTAGGGTTCGGGCTAGGGTTAGGGTTAGGGGACGGGGAGGGTTTAGGGTCCGGGCGAGGGTACGACGACGCTTTAGGGGGAGCGTAGGTGTGAGTGCTCGGGTTAGTATTAGCGTACGGGTTAGGATTAGGGGACGGGTGAGTGTGAGGCTTCGGGGAAGTGTTAGGGTTAGGTTTCGGGCTAGGGTTAGGGTTAGGGGATGGGGACGGTTTAGGGTCCAGATTAGGGTATGACAACATTTTAGGGGGAGCGTATGTGTGAGGGCGCGGGTTAGGGTTAGCGTACGGGTTAGGATTAGGGTACGGGTGAGTGTCAGGCTTCGGGGAAGTGTTAGTCTTAGGGTTCGGGCTAGGGTTAGTGTTAGGGGATGGGGACGGTTTAGGGTCCGGGCGAGGATACGACAACGCTTTAGGGGGAGCGTACGTGTGAGGGCGCGGGTTAGTGTTAGCGTACGGATTAGGATTAGGGGACGGATGAGGGTAAGGCATAGGGGAAGGGTTAGGGTTAGGGTTTGGGCTAGGGTTAGGGTTAGGGGAAGGGGACGGTTCAGGGTCCGGGTGAGGGTACGACAACATTTCTGGGGGAGCGTACGTGTGAGGGCGGTGGTTAGTGTTAGCGTACGGGTTAGGATTAGGGGACGGGTGATGGTCAGGCTTCGGGGAAGTGTTAGGGTTAGGGTTCGGGCTAGTGTTAGGGTTAGGGGACGGGGACGGTTTAGGGTCCGGGTGAGGGTACGACAACGCTTTAAGGGGAGCGTACGTGTGATGGCGCGGGTTAGTGTTAGCGTACGGGTTAGGATTAGGGGACGGGTGAGTTTCAGGCTTCGGGGAAGTGTTAGGTTTAGGGTTTGGGGTAGGGTTAGGGTTAGGGGACGGGGACGGTTTAGGGTCTAGGTGAGGGTACGACAACGCCTTAGGGTCAGCGTACGTGTGAGGGCGCCGGTTAGTGTTAGCGTACGGGTGAGGATTAGGGGACGGGTGAGTGTAGGGCTTCGGGGAAGGGTTAGGGTTAGGGTTCGGGCTAGGGTTAGGGTTAGGGACGGGGACGGTTTAGGGTCCAGGTGAGGGTACGACAACGGTTTAGGGTGAGCGTACGTGTGAGGGCACGAGTTAGTGTTAGCATACGAGTTAGGATTAGGGGACGGGTGAGGGTAAGGCTTTGGGGAATGTTTAGGGTTAGGGATCGGGCTAAGGTTAGGCTTAGGGGATGGGGACGGTTTAGGGTCCATGTGAGGGTACAACAGTGGTTTAGGGTGAGCGTACGTGTGAGGGCACGGGTTAGTGTTAGCGTACGGGTTAGGATTAGGTGACGGGTGAGGGTAACGCTTCGGGGAAGTTTTAGGGTTAGTGTTCTTGCTAGGGTTAGGGTTAGAGGACGGGGACGGTTTAGGGTCCAGGTGAGGTTACGACAACGGTTTAGGGTCAGTGTACATGTGAGGGCATGGATTAGTGTTAGCGTACAGGTTAGGCTTAGGGGACGTGTGAGGGGAAGGCTTCGGGGAAGGGTTAGGGTTAGGGTTCGGGCTAGGGTTAGGGTTAGGGGAAGGGCACGGTTTAGGTTCCAGGTGAGGGTACGACAACGGTATATGTTGAGCGTACGTGTGAGCGCATGGGTTAGTGTTAGCGTACGGGTTAGGATTAGGGGACGGGTGAGAGTCAGGCTTCGTGGAAGGGTTAGTGTTAGGGTTCGGGCTAGCGTTAGGGGACGGGGACGGGGATGGTTTAGGGTCTGGGTGAGTGTATGACAACAATTTAGGAGGAGCGTACGTGTGAGGGCGTGGGTTAGTGTTAGCGTACGGGTTAGGATTAGGGGACGGGTGAGGGTCAGGTTTCGGGGAAGGGTTAGGGTTAGGGTTCGTGTTAGGGTTAGGGGACGGGGACGGTTTAGGATCCGGGTGAGGGTACGGCAATGTTTTAGGGGGAGAGTACGTGTGAGAGCGCGGGTTAGTGTTAGCTTACGGGTTAGGATTAGGGAACGGGTGAGGGTCAGGCTTCGGGGAAGTGTTAGGTTTAGGGATCGGGCTAGGATTAGGGTTAGGGGTCGGGGACGGTTTAGGGTCCGGGTGAGGGTACGACAATGCTTTAGGGGGAGCGTACGTGTGAGGGCACGGGTTAGTGTTAGCGTACGGGTTACGATTAGGGGACGGGTGAGGGTCAGGCTTCGGGGAAGGGTTAGGGTTAGGGTTTGGGCTAGGGTTAGGGTTAGGGGAAGGGGACGGTTCAGGGTCCGGGTGAGGGTACGACAACGTTTCTGGGGGAGCGTACGTGTGAGGGCGGTGGTTAGTGTTAGCGTACGGGTTAGGATTAGGGGACGGGTGATGGTCAGGCTTCGGGGAAGGGTTAGGGTTAGGGTTCGGGCTAGGGTTAGGGTTAGGGGACGGGGACGGTTTAGGGTCCGGGTGAGGGTACGACAACGCTTTAAGGGGAGCGTACGTGTGATGGCGCGGGTTAGTGTTAGCGTACGGGTTAGGATTAGGGGACGGGTGAGTTTCAGGCTTCGGGGAAGTGTTAGGTTTAGGGTTTGGGGTAGGGTTAGGGTTAGGGGACGGGGACGGTTTAGGGTCTAGGTGAGGGTACGACAACGCCTTAGGGTCAGCGTACGTGTGAGGGCGCCGGTTAGTGTTAGCGTACGGGTTAGGATTAGGGGACGGGTGAGGGTCAGGCTTCGGGGAAGGGTTAGGGTTAGGTTTCGGTCTAGGGTTAGGGTTAGGGGAATGGGACGGTTTAGGGTGCGGGTGAGGGTACGACAACGCTTTAGGGGGAGCGTACGTGTGAGGGCGCGGGTTAGTGTTAGCGTACAGGTTAGGATTAGGGGACGGGTGTGTGTCAGGCTTCGGGGAAGGGTTAGGGTTTGGGTTCGGGCTAGGGTTAGGTTTAAGGGACGCGGAGGGTTTAGGGTCCGGGCGAGGGTACTACGACGCTTTAGGGGGAGCGTACGTGTGAGTGCTCGGGTTAGTGTTAGCTTACGGGTTAGGATTAGGGGACGGGTGAGTGTGAGGCTTCGGGGAAGGGGTAGGGTTAGGGTTCGGGCTAGGGTTATGGTTATGGGACGGGGACGGTTTAGGGTCCGGGCGAGTGTATGACAACGCTTTAGGGGGAGCGTACGTGTGAGGGCGCGTGTTAGTGTTAGCGTACGGGTTACGATTAGGGGACAGGTGAGGGTCAGGCTTCAGGGAAGTGTTAGAGTTAGGTTTCGGGTTAGGGTTAGGGTTAGGGTTAGGGGACGGGGACGATTTAGGGTACAGGCGAGGGTATGACAACGCTTTAGTGGGAACGTACGTGTCAGGGCACGGGTTAGTATTAGCGTACGGGTTACGATTAGGGGATGGGTGAGGGTCAGGCTTCGGGCAAGGGTTAGGGTTAGGGTTCGGGCTACTGTTAGGGTTAGGGGACGGGGACGGTTTCGGGTCCATGTTAGGGTATGAAAACGTTTTAGGGAGAGCGTACGTGTGAGGGCGCGGGTTACGGTTAGCGTACGGGTTAGGATTAGGGTACGGGTGAGTGTCAGGCTTCGGGGAAGTGTTAGGCTTAGGGTTCTGGCTAGGGTTAGTGTTAGGGGACGGGGACGTTTTAGGGTCCAGGCGAGGATACGACAATGCTTTCGGGGGAGCGTACGTGTGAGGGCACGGGTTAGTGTTAGCGTACGGATTAGGATTAGGGGACGGGTGAGGGTCAGGTTTCGGGGAAGGGTTAGGGTTAGGGTTCGGGCTAGGTTTAGGGTTAGGGGACGGGGACGGTTTAGGGTCCGGGTGATGGTACGACAACGCTTTAGGGGGATGTACGTGTGAGGGCGCGGGTCAGTGTTAGCGTTCGGGTTAGGATTAGGGGACGTGTGAGGGTCAGGCTTCGGGGAAGGATTAGGGTTAGGATTAGGTTTCGGTCTAGGATTAGGGTTAGGGGACGGGGACGGTTTAGGGTCCAGGTGAGGGTACGACAACGGTATAGGGTGAGCGTACGTGTGAGGGCACGGGTTAGTGTTATCGTACGGCTTAGGATTATGGGACGGATGAGCGTATGGCTTCGGGGAAGGGTTAGGGTTAGTGTTCGGGCTAGGGTCAGGGTTAGGCAACAGGACGGTTTAGGTTCCAATTGAGGGTACGAAAACGGTTTAGGGTGAGCGTACGTGTGAGGGCACGGGTTAGTGTTAGCGTACGGGTTAGGATTAGGGGACGGGTGAAGGTAGGGCTTCGGGGAAGGGTTAGGGTTAGGGTTCAGGCTAGGGTTAGTGTTAGGGGACGGGGACGGTTTAGGGTCCAGGTGAGGGTACGACAACGGTTTAGGGTGAGCGTACGTGTGATGGCACGGGTTAGTGTTAGCGTACGGGTAAAGATTAGGGGACGTGTGACGGTAAGGCTTCGGGCAAGTGTTATGGTTAGGTTTCGGGCTAGGGTTAGTGTTAGGGGACGGGGACGGTTTAGGGTCCAGGTGAGGGTACGACAACGTTTTGGTTCAGTGTACGTGTGAGGGCGCTGGTTACTGTTAGCGTACGGGTTAGGATTAGGGGACGGGTGAGGGTAAGGCTTCGGGGAAGGGTTAGGGTTAGGGTTCGGGCTAGGGTTAGGGTTAGGGGACTGGGACGGTTTAGGGTACGGGTGAGGGTACGATAATGCTTTAGAGGGAGCGTACGTGTGAGGGCGCGGGTTAATGTTAGCGTACGGGTTAGGATTAGGGGACGGGTTAGGGTCAGGCTTCGGGGAAGGATGAGGGTTACGGTTCGGGCTAGCGTTAAGGTTAGGGGACGGGGACAGTTTAGGGTTCGGGTGAGGGTACGACAACGCTTTACGGGGAGCGTACGTGTGAGGGCGTGGGTTAGTGTTAGTGTACGGTTAGGATTAGGGGACGGGTGAGGGTCAGGCTTCGGGGAAGTGTTAGGGTTAGGGTTTGGGCTAGGGTTAGGGTTAGGGGACAGGTACGGTTTAGGGTCCGGGTGAGGGTACGACAATGCTTTAGGGGGACGTACGTGTGAAGGCGCTGGTTAGTGTTAGCGTACGGGTTAGGATTAGGGGACGGGTGAGTGTCAGGCTTCGGGGAAGGGTTAGGGTTAGGGTTCGGTCTAGGGATAGGGTTAGGGGACGGGGACGGTTTAGGGTCCGGGTGAGGGTACGACAATGCTTTAGGGGGAGCGTACGTGTGAGGGCGCGTTTTAGTGTTTGCGTACAGCTTAGGATTACGGGACGGGTGAGGGTCAGGCTTCGGGGAAGGGTTAGGGTTCGGTCTAGGTTTAGGCTTAGGGGACGGGGACGGTTTAGGGTCCGGGTGAGTGTACGACAACGCTTTAGGGGGAGCGTACGTGTTAGGGAGCAGGTTAGTGTTAGCGTACGGGTTAGGATTAGGGGATGGGTGAGGGTAAGACTTCGGGGAAGTGTTAGATTTAGGGTTCGGGTTAGGGTTAGGGGACGGGGACGGTTTAGGGTCCGGGTGAGGGTACGAGAACGCTTTAGGGGGAGCGTACGTGTGAGGGCGCGGGTTAGTGTTAGCGTACGGGTTAGGATTAGGGGACGGGTGAGGGTCAGGCTTCGGGGAAGGGTTAGGGTTAGGGTTCGGGCTAGGATTAGGGTTAGGGGATGGGGAGGGTTTAGGCTCCGGGTGAGGGTACGACAACGCTTTAGGGGGAGCGTACGTGTGAGGGCGCGGTTTAGTGTAAGCGTACGGGATAGGATTAGGGGACGGGTGAGTGTCAGCCTTTGGGGAAGTGTTAGGGTTCGGGCTAGGGTTAGGGTTAGGGGATGGTGAGGGTTTAGGGTCCGGGCGAGGGTACAACGACACTTTAGGGGGAGCGTAGGTGTGAGTGCTCGGGTTAGTATTAGCGTACGGGTTAGGATTAGGGGACGGGTGAGTGTGAGGCTTCGGGGAAGTGTTAGGGTTAGGTTTCGGGCTAGGGTTAGGGTTAGGGAATGGGAATGGTTTAGGGTCCAGATTAGGGTATGACAACATTTTAGGGGGAGCGTACGTGTGAGGGCGCGGGTTAGGGTTAGCGTACGGGTTAGGATTAGGGTACGGGTGAGTGTCAGGCTTCGGGGAAGTGTTAGTCTTAGGGTTCGGGCTAGGGTTAGGGTTAGGGGACGGGGACGGTTTAGGGTCCGGGCGAGGATACGACAACGCTTTAGGGGGAGCGTACGTGTGAGGGCGCGGGTTAGTGTTAGCGTACGGATTAGGATTAGGGGACGGATGAGGGTAAGGCATAGGGGACGGGTTAGGGTTAAGGTTTGTGCTAGGGTTAGGGTTAGGGGAAGGGGACGGTTTAGGGTCCGGGTGAGGGTACGACAACGCTTCTGGGGGAGCGTACGTGTGAGGGCGGTGGTTAGTGTTAGCGTACGGGTTAGGATTAGGGGACGGGTGAGTGTGAGGCTTCGGGGAAGGGGTAGGGTTAGGGTTCGGGCTAGGGTTAGGGTTATGGGACGGGGACGGTTTAGGGTCCGGGCGAGTGTATGACAACGCTTTAGGGGGAGCGTACGTGTGAGGGCGCGTGTTAGTGTTAGCGTACGGGTTACGATTAGGGAACAGGTGAGGGTCAGGCTTCAGGAAAGTGTTAGAGTTAGGTTTCGGGTTAGGGTTAGGGTTAGGGGACGGGGACGGTTTAGGGTACAGGCGAGGGTACGACAACGCTTTAGTGGGAACGTACGTGTCAGGGCACGGGTTAGTATTAGCGTACGGGTTACGATTAGGGGACGGGTGAGGGTCAGGCTTCGGGCAAGGGTTAGGGTTAGGGTTTGGGCTACGGTTAGGGTTAGGGGACCGGGATGGTTTAGGGTCCAGGTTAGGGTATGAAAACGTTTTAGGGGGAGCGTACGTGTGAGGGCGCGGGTTACGGTTAGCGTACGGGTTAGGATTAGGGTACGGGTGAGTGTCAGGCTTCGGGGAAGTGTTAGGCTTAGGGTTCTGGCTAGGGTTAGTGTTAGGGGACGGGGACGTTTTAGGGTCCAGGCGAGGATACGACAATGCTTTCGGGGGAGCGTACGTGTGAGGGCGCGGGTTAGTGTTAGCGTACGGATTAGGATTAGGGGACGGGTGAGGGTCAGGGTTCGGGGAAGGGTTAGGGATAGGGTTCGGGCTTGGGTTAGGGTTAGGGGACGGGGACGGTTTAGGGTCCGGGTGATGGTACGACAACGCTTTAGGGGGATGTACGTGTGAGGGCGCGGGTCAGTGTTAGCGTTCGGGTTAGGATTAGGGGACGTGTGAGGGTCAGGCTTCGGGGAAGGGTTAGGGTTCAGGCTAGGATTAGGGTTAGGGGATGGGGAGGGTTTAGGGTCTGGGTGAGGGTACGACAACGCTTTATGGGGAGCGTACGTGTGAGGGCGCGGGTTAGGGTTAGCGTACGGGTTAGGATTAGGGTACGGGTGAGTGTCAGGCTTCGGGGAAGTGTTAGGCTTAGGGTTCGGGCTAGGGTTAGGGTTAGGTGACGGGGGCGGTTTAGGGTCCGGGCGAGGATACGACAACGCTTTAGGGGGACGTACGTGTGAGTGCGCGGGTTAGTGTTAGCGTTCGGGTTAGGATTAAGGGACGGGTGATGGTCAGGCTTCGGGGAAGGGTTAGGGTTAGGGTTCGGGCTAGGGTTAGGGTTAGGGGACGGGAACGGTTTAGGGTCCGGTTGAGGATACGACAATGCTATAGGGGAAGCCTACGTGTGAGGGCGCGGGTTAGTGTTAGCCTACGGGTTAGGATTAGGGGACGGGTGACGGTCAGGTTTGGGGAAGGTTTAGGGTTAAGGTTCGGGCTAGGGTTAGGGTTAGGGGACGGGGACGATTTAGGTTCCGGGTGAGTGTACGACAACGCTTTAGGGGGACGTACGTGTGAGGGCGCGGGTTAGTGTTAGCGTACGGGTTAGGATTAGGGGACGGGTGAGGGTCAGGCTTTGGGGAAGCGTTAGGGTTAGCGCTCGGGCTAAGGTTAGGGTTAGGGGACGGGGACGGTTTAGGGTCCGGGTGAGGGTACGACAACACTTTAGGGGGAGTGTACGTGTGAGGGCGCGGGTTAATGTTAGCCTGTGTTTTAGGATTAGGGGACGGGTGAGGGTCAGGCTTCGTGGAAGGGTTAGGGTTAGTGTTCGTGCTAGCTTTAGGGGACGGGGACAGGGATGGTTTAGGGTCCGGGTGAGTGCATGACAACAATTTAGGAGGAGCGTACGTGTGAGGGCGCGGGTTAGTGTTAGCGTACGTGTTAGGATTAGGGGACGGGTGAGGGTCAGGTTTCGGGGAAGGGTTAGGGTTAGGGTTAGGGCTAGAGTTAGGGTTAGGGGACGGGGACGGTTTAGGGTCCGGGTGAGGGTACGACAACGCTTTAGGGGGAACGTACGTGTGAGGGCACGGGTTAGTGTTAGCGTACGGGTTAGGATTAGGGGACGGGTGAGGGTCAGGCTTCGGGGAAGGGTAAGAGTTAGGGTTTGGTTTAGGGTTCCGGTGAGGGTACGACAACGCTTTAGGGAGACGTACGTGTGAGGGTGCGGGTTAGTGTTCGCGTACGGGTTAGGATTAGGGGACGGTTGAGGGTCAGGCTTCGGGGAAGGGTTAGGGTTCGGGCTAGGGTTAGGGTTAGGGGACGGGGACGGTTTAGTGTCCGGGTGAGGGTACGACAACGTTTTAGGGGGAGCGTACATGTGAGGGCGCGGGTTAGGGTTAGCGTACGGGTTAGGATTAGGGGACGGGTGAGGGTCAGGCTTCGGGGAAGGGTAAGGGTTAGGGTTCGGTTTAGGGTTAGGGTTAGGGGACGGGGATGGTTTAGGGTCCGGGTCAGGGTACGACAACGCTTTAGGGGTTGCGTACGTGTGAGGGCGCGGTTAGTGTTAGCGTACGGGTTAGGATTAGGGGACGGGTGAGGGTCAGGCTTCGGAGAAGGGTTAGGGTTCGGGCTAGGTTTAGGGTTAGGGGACGGGGACGGTTTAGGGTTGGGTGAGGGTACGACAACGGTTTAGGGGAGGCGTACATGTGAGGGCGTGGGTTAGTGTTAGCGTACGGGTTAGGATTAGGGGACGGGTGAGGGTCAGGCTTCGGGGAAGTGTTAGGGTTACGGTTCGGGCTAGGGTTAGGGTTAGGGGACGGGGACTGTTTAGGGTTGGGTGAGGATACGACAACACTTTAGGGGGAGCGTACGTGTGAGGGCACGGGTTAGTGTTAGCGTATGGGTTAGGATTAGGGGACAGGTGAGTGTCAGGCTTCGGGGAGGTTTAGGGTTAGGGTACGGGCTGGGGTTAGGGTTAGCCGACAGGGACGGTTTAGGGTCCGGGTGCGCGTACGACAATGCTTTAGGGGGAACGTACGTGTGAGGGCGGTGGTTAGTGTTAGCCTAGGGGTTAGGATTAGGGGACGGGTGATGGTCCGGCTTAGGTGAAATGTTAGGGTTAGGGTTCGGGCTAGGGTTAGGTTTAGGGGACGGGGATGGTTTAGGGTCCGGGTGAGTGTACGACAACGCTTTATGGGGAGAGTACGAGTGAGGGTGCGGGTTAGTGTTAGCGTACGGGTTAGGATTAGGGGATGGGTGAGGGTCAGGCTTCGGAGAATGGTTACGTATAGGGTTCGGGCTAGGGTTAGGATTAGGGCACGGGGACAGTTTAGGGACCGGCTGAGGGTACCACAACGCTATAGGGGAAGCGTACATGTGAGGGCGCGGTTTAGTGTTAGCGTACGGGTTAGGATTAGGGGACGGGTGAGGGTCAGGCTTCGGGGAAGGGTTAGGGTTAGGGTTCGGGCTAGGGTTAGGGTTAGGGGACGGGGAGGGTTTAGGTTCCGTGTGAGGGTATGACAACGCTATAGGGGGATCGTAAGTGTGAGGGCGTGGGTTAGGGTTAGCGTACGGGTTAGCATTAGGGGACGGGTGAGTGTCAGGCTTCGGGGAAGGGTTAGGATTCGGGCTAGGTTTATGGTTAAGGGCCGGGGACGGTTTAGGGTACGAGTGAGGGTACGACACGCTTTAGGGGGAGCGTACGTGTGAGGGCGTGGGTTAGTGTTAGCGTACGGGTTAGGATTAGGGTTCGGTCTAGGGTTAGGTTTAGGGGACGGGGACGGTTTAGGGTCCGTGTGAGCGTACGACAACGCTTTAGGGGGAGCGTAGGTGTGAGGGCGCGGGTTAGTGTTAGCGTATGGGTTAGGATTAGGGGACAGGTGAGGGTCAGGCTTCGGGGAAGGGTTAGGGTTACGGTTCGGGCTAAGTTTAGGGTTAGGGGACGGGGACGGTTTAGGGTTCGGGTGAGGGTACAACAACGATTTAGGGGGAGCGTACGTGTGAGGGCGTGGGTTAGTGTTAGCGTACGGGTTAGAATTAGGGGACGGGTGAGGGTCAGGCTTCGGGGAAGGTTTAGGGTTCGGGCTAGCTTTAGGCTTAGTGGACGGGGACGGTTTAGGGTCCGGGTGAGTGTACGACAACGCTTTAGCGGGAGCGTACGTGTGAGGGCGTGGGTTAGTGTTAGCGTACGGGTTAGGATTTGGGGACGTGTGAGGGTCAGGCTTCGGGGAAGGGTTAGGGTTAGGGTTCGGGCTAGGGTTAGGGTTAGGGGACGGGGACGGTTTAGGGTCCGGATGTGGGTACGACAACGTTTTAGGGGGAGCGTACGTGTGAGGGCGCGGGTTAGTGTTAGCGTACGGGTTATGATTAGGGGACGGGTGAGGGTCAGGCTTCGGGGAAGTGTTAGGGTTCGGGCTAGGGTTAGGGTTAGGGGACGGGGACGGTTTGGGTCCAGGTGAGGGTACGACAACGTTTTAAGCTGAGCGTACGTGTGAGGGCGCGGGTTAGTGTTAGTGTACGGGTTAGGATTATGGGACGGGTGAGGGTCAGGCTTCGGGGAAGGGTTAGGGTTAGGGCTCTTCTTAGGGTTAGGGGACGGGGACGGTTTAGGGTCCGGGTGAGGGTACGACAACGCTTTAGGGGGAGCGTACGTGTGAGAGCGCGGGTTAGTGTTAGCGTACGGGTTAGGATTAGGGAACGGGTGAGTGTCAGGCTTTGGGGAAGGGATAGGATTAGGGTTCGGCCTAGGGTTAGGGATAGGCGACGGGGACGATTTAGTGTCCGGGTGAGGGTACGACAACGCTTTAGGGGGACGTACGTGTGAGGGCGCAGGTTAGTGTTAGCGTACGGGTTTCGATTAGGGGACGGGTGTGGGTCAGGCTTCGGGGAAGGGTTAGGGTTAGGGTTCAGGCTAAGGTTAGGGTTAGGGGACGGGGACGGTTTAGCGTCCGGGTGAGGGTACGACAACGCTTTAGGGGGAGCGTACTTGTGAGGGCGAGGGTTAGTGTTAGCCTACGGGTTAGGATTAGGGGACGGGAGAGGGTCAGGCTTCGGGGAAGTGTTAGGGTTAGGGTTCGGGCTAGGGTTAGGGTTAGGGGACGGGGACGGTTTAGGGTCCGGGTGAGGGTACGACAACGCTTTAGGGGGAGCGTACGTGTGAGGGCGTGGGTTTATGTTAGTGTACAGGTGAGGATTAGGGAATGGGTGAGGTTCAGTCTTTGGGAAGGGTTAGGGTTAGGGTTCGGGCTAGGGTTAGGTTTAGGGGATGGGGAGGGTTTAGGGTCCGGGTGAGGGTACTACAACGCTTTAGGGGGAGTGTACGTATGAGAGCGTGTGTTAGTGTTAGCTTATGGGTTAGGATTAGGGGACGGGTGAGGGTCAGGCGTCGCGGAAGGTTTAGGGTTCGGGCTAGGGTTAGGGTTAGGGGACGGGGACGGTTTACGGTCCGGGTGAGGGTACGACAACGCTTTAGGGAGAGCGTACGTGTGAGGGCGTGGGTTAGTGTTAGCTTACGGGTTAGGATTAGGGGACGGGTGAGGGTCAGTTTTCGGGGAAAGGTTAGGGTTCGGGCTAGGGTTAGGGTTAGGGGACGGGGACGGTTTAGGGTCCGGGTGAGGGTACGACAACACTTTAGGGGCAGTGTACGTGTGAGGGCGCGGGTTAGTGTTAGCGTACGGGTTAGGATTAGGAGACGGCTGAGGGTCAGGCTTCGGGGAAGGGTTAGGGTTAGGGTTCGGTGTAGGGTTAGGGTTAGGGGACGGGGATGATTTAGCGTCCGTGCGAGTGTACGACAACGCTTTAGGTGGAGCGTACTTGTGAGGACGCGGGTTAGTGTCAGTGTACGGGTTAGGATTAGGTGACGAGTGAGGGTCAGGCTTCGGGGAAGGGTTAGGGTTAGGGTTCGGGCTAGGGTTAGGGTTAGGGGATGGCGACGGTTTAGGGTCCGGGTGAGGGTACGATAACGCTTTAGGGGGAGCGTACGTTTGAGGGCGTGGGTTAGTGTTAGCTTACGGGTTAGGATTAGGGGACGGGTGAGGGTCAGGCTTCGGGGAAGGGTTAGGGTTAGGGTTTGGGCTAGGGTTAGGGTTAGGGGACGGGGACGGTTTAGGTTCCGGGTGAGGGTACTACAACGCTTTAGGGGTAGCGTACGTGTGAGAACGTGGGTTAGTGTTAGCGTACGGGTTAGGATTAGGGGACGGGTGAGGGTCAGGCTTCGGGGAAGGGTTAGGGTTAGGGTTCGGGCTAGGGTTAGGGTTAGGGGACGGGGACGGTTTAGGGTCCGGGTGAGGGTACGACAATGCTTTAGGGGCAGCGTACGTGTGAGAGCGTGGGTTAGTGTTAGCGTACGGGTTAGGATTAGGGGACAGGTGAGGGTCAGGCGTCAGGGAAGGGTTAGGGTTCGGGCTAGGGTTAGGGTTAGGGGACGTGGACGGTTTAGGGTCCGGGCGAGCGTACAACAACGCTTTAGGGGGAGCGTACGTGTGAGGACGTGGGTTAGTGTTAGCGTACGGGATAGGATTATGGGATGGTGAGGGTCAGGCTTCGGGGAAGGGTTAGGGTTCGGGCTAGGGTTAGGGTTAGGGGAGGGGGACGGTTTAGGGTCCGGGTGAGGGTACGACAACGCTTTAGGGGGAGCGTACGTGTCAGGGCGTGGGGTAGTGTTAGCGTACGGGTTAGGATTAGGGGACGGGTGAGTGTCAGGCTTCGGGGAAGGTTTAGGGTTAGGGTTCGGGCTAGGGTTAGCGTTAGGGGATGGGGACAGTTTAGGGTCTGGGTGAGGGTACGACAACGGTTCTGGGGGAGCGTACGTGTGAGGTTGCGGGTTAGGGATAGCGTACGGGTTAGGATTAGGGGACGGGTGTGTGTCAGGCTTTGGGGAAGTGTTAGGGTTAGGGTTCGGTTTAGGGTTAGTGTTAGGGGACAGGGACGGTTTAGGGTCCGGCCGAGGATACGACAACGCTTTAGGGGGAGCGTACGTGTGAGGGCGTGGGTTAGTGTTAGCGTACGGGTTAGGATTAGGGGACGGGTGAGGGTCAGGCTTCGGGGAAGGGTTAGGTTTAGGGTTCGGGCTAGGGTTAGGGGACGGGGACAGTTTAGGGTCCGGGTGAGGGTACGACAACGCTTTAGGGGGAGCGTACGTGTGAGGGCGGTGGTTAATGTTAGCGCAGGGGTTAGGATTAGGGGACGGGTGATGGTCCGGCTTCGGTGAAGTGTTAGGGTTAGGGTTCGGGCTGGGTGAGGGGACGGGGACGGTTTAGGGTCCACGTGATGGTACGACAACGCTTTAGGGGGAGCGTACGTGTGAGGGCGCGGGTTAGTATTAGCGTACGGGTTAGGATTAGGGGACGGGTGAGTGTCAGGCTTCAGGGAAGTGTTAGGCTTAGGGTTCGGGATAGGGTTAGGGTTAGGGGACGGGGACGGTTTAGGGTCCGGTCGAGGATACGACAACGCTTTAGGGGGAGCGTACGTGTGAGGACGCGGGTTAGTGTTAGCGTATGGGTAAGGATTAGGGGACGGGTGAGGGTCAGGCTTCGGGGAAGGGTTAGGGTTCGGGCTACGGTCAGGGTTAGGGTTAGGGGACGGTTTAGGGTCCGGATGAGGGTACGACAACGCTTTAGGAGGAGAGTACGTGTGAGGGCGCGGGTTAGTGTTAGCGTACAGGTTAGGATTATGGGAAAGGTGAGGGTCAGGCTTCGGGGAAGTGTTAGGGTTAGGGTTGGGGCTAGGGTTAGGCTTAGGGGACGGGGACGGTTTAGGGTCCTGGTGAGGGTACGACAACGCTTTAGGGGGAACGTACGTGTGAGGGCGCTGGTTAGCGTTAGCGTACGGGTTAGAATTAGGGGACGGGTGAGGGTCAGGCTTCGGGGAAGGGTTAGGGTTAGGGTTTGGGCTAGGGTTAGGGTTAGGGGAAGGGGACGGTTCAGGGTCCGGGTGAGGGTACGACAACGTTTCTGGGGGAGCGTACGTGTGAGGGCGGTGGTTAGTGTTAGCGTACGGGTTAGGATTAGGGGACGGGTGATGGTCAGGCTTCGGGGAAGGGTTAGGGTTAGGGTTCGGGCTAGGGTTAGGGTTAGGGGACAGGGACGGTTTAGGGTCCGGATGAGGATACGAAAACGCTTTAGGGGGAGCGTACGTGTGAGGGCGCGGGTTAGTGTTAGCGTACAGGTTAGGATTTGGGGACGGGTGAGTGTCAGGCTTCGGGGAAGGGTTAGGGTTAGGGTTCGGGCTAGGGTTAGGGTTAGGGCACAGGGACGGTTTAGGGTCCGGGTGAGGGTACGACAACGCTTTAGGGGGAGCGTACGTGTGAAGGCACGGGTTAGTGTTAGCGTACGGGTTATGATTAGGGGACGGGTGAGGGTCAGGCTTCGGGGAAGTGTTAGGGTTCGGGCTAGGGTTAGGGTTACGGGACGGGGACGGTTTGGGTCCAGGTGAGGGTACGACAACGTTTTAAGCTGAGCGTACGAGTGAGGGCGCGGGTTAGGGTTAGTGTACGGGTTAGGATTATGGGACGGGTGAGGGTCAGGCTTCGGGGAAGGGTTAGGGTTAGGGCTCTTGTTAGGATTAGGGGACGGGGACGGTTTAGGGTCCGGGTGAGGGTACGACAACGCTTTAGGGGGAGCGTACGTGTGAGGGCGCGGGTTAGTGTTAGTGTACGGGTTAGGATTATGGGACGGGTGAGGGTCAGGCTTCGGGGAAGGGTTAGGGTTAGGGCTCTTCTTACGGTTAGGGGACGGGGACGGTTTAGGGTCCGGGTGAGGGTACGACAACGCTTTAGGGGGAGCGTACGTGTGAGAGCGCGGGTTAGTGTTAGCGTACGGGTCAGGATTAGGGAACGGGTGAGGGTCAGGCTTTGGGGAAGGGATAGGGTTAGGGTTCGGCCTAGGGTTAGGGATAGGCGACGGGGACGATTTAGTGTCCGGGTGAGGGTACGACAACGCTTTAGGGGGACGTACGTGTGAGGGCGCGGGTTAGTGTTAGCCTACGGGTTAGGATTAGGGTACGGGAGAGGGTCAGGCTTCGGAAGTGTTAGGGTTAGGGTTCGGGCTAGGGTTAGGGTTAGGGGACGGGGACGGTTTAGGGTCCGGGTGAGGGTACGACAACGCTTTAGGGGGAGCGTACGTGTGAGGGCGTGGGTTTATGTTAGCGTACAGGTTAGGATTAGGGAATGGGTGAGGGTCAGGCTTTGGGGAAGTGTTAGGGTTAGGTTTCGGGCTAGGGTTAGGGTTAGGGGATGGGGAGGGTGTAGGGTCCGGGTGAGGGTACTACAACGCTTTAGGGGGAGCGTACGTATGAGAGCGTGTGTTAGTGTTAGCTTACGGGTTAGGATTAGGGGACGGGTGAGGGTCAGGCGTCGGGGAAGGTTTAGGGTTCGGGCTAGGGTTAGGGTTAGGGGACGGGGACGGTTTACGGTCCGGGTGAGGGTACGACAATGCTTTAGGGGGAGCGTACGTGTGAGGGCGTGGGTTAGTGTTAGCTTACGGGTTAGGATTAGGGAACGGGTGAGGGTCAGGTTTCGGGGAAAGGTTAGGGTTCGGGCTAGGGTTAGGGTTAGGGGACGGGGACGGTTTAGGGTCCGGGTGAGGGTACGACAACACTTTAGGGGCAGTGTACGTGTGAGGGCGCGGGTTAGTGTTAGCGTACGGGTTAGGATTAGGAGACGGCTGAGGGTCAGGCTTCGGGGAAGGGTTAGGGTTAGGGTTCGGTGTAGGGTTAGGGTTAGGGGACGGGGACGATTTAGTGTCCGTGCGAGTGTACGACAACCCTTTAGGTGGAGCGTACTTGTGAGGACGTGGGTTAGTGTCAGCGTACGGGTTAGGATTAGGGGACGGGTGAGGGTCAGGCTTCGGGGAAGGGTTAGGGTTAGGGTTCGGGCTAGGGTTAGGGTTAGGGGACGGGGACGGTTTAGGGTCCGGGTGAGGATACAACAACGCTTTAGGGGGAGCATACGTGTGAGGGCGCGGGTTTGTGTTAGCGTACAGATTAGGATTAGGGGACGGGTGAGTGTCAGGCTTTGGGGAGGGGTTAGGGTTAGGGTTCGGTCTAGGGTTAGGGTTAAGGACGGGGACGATTTAGCGTCCGGGCGAGTGTACGACAACGCTTTAGGTGGAGCGTACGTGTGAGGGCGCGGGTTAGTGTTAGCGTACGGGTTAGGATTAGGGGACGGGTGAGGGTCAGGCTTCGGGGAATGGTTAGGGTTAGGGTTCGGGCTAGGGTTAGGGTTAGGGTTAGGGGACGGGGACGGTTTAGGGTCCGAGTGAGGGTACGACAACACTTTAGGGGGACGTACGTGTGAGGGCGTGGGTTATTGTTAGCGTACGTGTTTGCATTAGGGGACGGGTGAGGGTCATGCTTCGGTAAAGCGTTAGGGTTAGGGTTCGGGCTAAGGTTAGGGTTAGGGGACAGGGACGGTTTAGGGTCCGGGTGAGGGTATGATAGTGCTTTAGGGGGAGCGTACGTGTGAGGGCGCGTGTTAGTGTTAGCCTACGGGTTAGGATTATGGGACGGGTGAGGGTCAGGCTTCAGGAAAGGGTTAGGGTTAGGGTTTGGGCTAGGGTTAGGGTTAGAGGACGGGGACGGTTTAGGGTCGGGGTGAGGGTACGACAACGCTTTAGGGGGAGCGTACGTGTGAGGGTGCATGTTAGTGTTAGCCTGTGGCTTAGGATTATGGGACGGGTGAGGGTCAGGCTTCGGGCAAGCGTTAGGGTTAGGTATCGGGCTAGGGTAAGGGTTATGGGTCGGGGACGGTTTAGGGTCCGGGTGAGGGTACGACAAGGCTTTAGGGGGAGCGTACGTTTGAGGGCATTGGTTAGTGTTAGCGTACGGGTTAGGATTAGGGTTCGGGCTAGGGTTAGGTTTAGGGGACGGGGACGGTTTAGGGTCTGTGTGAGCGTACGACAACGCTTTAGGGGGAGCGTACGTGTGAGGGCGCGGGTTAGTGTTAGCGTACAGGTTAGGATTAGGGGACGGGTTAGGGTCAGGTTTCGGGGAATGGTTAGGGTTAGGGTTTGGTCTAGGGTTAGGGGACGGGGACGGTTCAGGCTCCGGGTGAGGGTACGACAACGGTTTAGGGGGAGTGTACGTGTGAGGGCGCGGGTTAGTGTTAGCATACGGGTTAGGATTTGGGTACGGGTGAGGGTCAGGATTCGGGCAAGGGTTAGGGTTCGGGCTAGGGTTATGGTTAGGGGACGGGGACGGTTTAGTGTCCGGGTGAGGGTACGACAACGCTTTAGGGAAAGCGTACGTGTGAGGGCGCTGTTTAGTGTTAGCGTACGGGTTAGGATTACGGGACGGGTGAGGTTCAGGCTTCGGGGAAGTGTTAGGGTTAGGGTTCGGGCTAGGGTTAGGGTTAGGGGTTGGGGAGGGTTTAGGGTCTGGGCGAGGGTACGACTACGCGTTAGGGGGAGCGTACGTTTGAGTGCGCGGGGTAGTGTTAGCGTACGGGTTAGGATTAGGGGACAGGTGATGGTCAGGCTTCGTGGAAGGGTTAGGGTTAGGTTTCGGGGTAGGGTTAGGTTTCGGGGACGGGGACGGTTTAGGGTCCTGGCGAGGGTACAACAACGCTTTAGGGGGAGCGTACGTGTGAGGGCGCGGGTTAGTGTTAGCGTACGGCTTAGGATTAGGGGACGGCTGAGGGTCAGGCTTCGAGGAGGGGTTAGGGTTAGGGTTAGGTGTAGGGTTAGGGTTAGGGGACGGGGACGATTTAGCGTCCGGGCGAGTGTACGACGACGCTTTAGGTGGAGCGTACGTGTGAGGATGCGGGTTAGTGTTAGTGTATGGGTTAGGATTAGGGGACTGGTGAGGATCAGGCTTCGGGGAAGGGTTAGGGTTAGGGTTCGGGCTAGGGTTAGGGTTAGGGGTCGGGGAGGGTTTAGGGTCCTGGTGAGGGTACGACAACGCTTTAGGAGGAGCGTACGTGTGAGGGCGCGGGTTAGGGTTAGCGTACGGGTTAGGATTAGGGGACGGGTGAGGGTCAGGCTTCGGGGAAGGGTTAGGGTTAGGTTTCGGGCTACGGTTATGGTTAGGGGACGGGGACAGTTTAGGGTCCAGGTGAGGGTACGACAACGCTTTAGGGGGAGCGTACGTGTGAGAGCGTGGGTTAGTGTTAGCGTACGGGTTAGGATTAGGGGACGGGTGATGGTCAGGCTTCGGGGAAGGGTTAGGTTTAGGGTTCGGTCTAGGGTTGGGGTTAGGGGACGGGGACGGTTTAGGGTCCGGGCGAGGATACGACAACGCTTTAGGGGGAGCGTACGTGTGAGGGCGCGGGTTAGTGTTAGCGTACGGATTAGGATTAGGGGAGGGGTGAGTGTCAGGCTTTGGGGAGGGGTTAGGGTTAGGGTTCGGTCTAGGGTTAGGGTTAGGAGACGGGGACGATTTAGCGTCCGGGCGAGTGTACGACAACGCTTTAGGGAGAGCGTACGTGTGAGGACGCGGGTTAGTGTTAGCGTACGGGTTAGGATTAGGGGACGGGTGAGGGTCAGGCTTCGGGGAAGGTTTAGGGTTAGGATTCGGGCTAGGGTTAGGGTTAGGGTTAGGGGACGGTTTAGGGTCCGGATGAGGGTACGACAATGCTTTAGGGGGAGCGTACGTGTGAGGGCGCGGGTTAGTATTAGCGTACGGGTTATGATTATGGGAAGGGTGAGGGTCAGGCTTCGGGGAAGTGTTAAGTTTAGGGTTGGGGCTAGGGTTAGGCTTAGGGGACGGGGACGGTTTAGGGTCCGGGTGAGGGTACGACAACGCTTAAGCGGGAGCGTACGTGTGAGGGCGCGGGTTAGTGTTAGTGTACGGTTTAGGATTAGGGGACGGGTGAGGGTCAGGCTTCGTGGAAGCGTTAGGGTTAGGGTTCGGGCTAGGGTTAGGCTTAGGTGACGGGGACGGTTTAGGGTCAGAGTGAAGGTACGACAACGCTTTAGGGGGAGCGTACGTGTGAGGGTGCGGGTTAGTGTTAGCGTACGGTTTAGGATTAGGGGACGGGTGAGCGTCAGGCTTCGGGGAAGGGTTAGGTATAGTGTTCGGGCTTGGGTTAGGTTTAGGGGACAGGGACGGTTTAGGGTCCGGGTGAGCGTACGACAACGCTTTAGGGGAAGCGTATGTGTGAGGGCGTGGGTTAATGTTAGCGTACGGGTTAGGATTAGGGGATGGGTGAGGGTCAGGCTTCGGGGATGGTTAGGGTTAGGGTACGGGCTAGGGTTAGGTTTAGGGGATGGAGACGGTTAAGGGTCCGGGTGAGCGTACGACAACGCTTTAAGGGGAGCGTATGTTTGAGGGCGTGGGTTAGTGTTAGCGTACGGGTTAGGATTAGGGGACGGGTGAGGGTCAGGCGTCGGGGAAGTGTTAGGTTTCGGGCTAGGGTTAGGGATAGGGGACGGGGATGGTTTAGGGTCCGGGCAAGTGTACGACAACGCTTTAGGGAGAGCGTACGTGAGAGGGCGCGGGTTAGTGTTAGTGTACGGGTTAGGATTAGGGGACGGGTGAGAGTCAGGCTTCGGGGAAGTTTTGGGATTCGGGCTAGGGTTAGGTTTAGGGGACGGGGACGGTTTAGGGTCTGTGTGAGCGTACGACAACGCTTTAACGGGAGCCTACGTGTGAGGGCGTGGGTTAGTGTTAGCGTACGGGTTAGGATTAGGGTTCGGGCTAGGGTTAGGGTTAGGGATCGGGGACGGTTTAGGGTCCGTGTGAGGGTACGACAACGCTTTAGGGGTAGCGAACGTGTGAGGGCGCGGGTTAGTGTTAGCATACGGGTTAGGATTAGGGGATGGGTGAGGGTCAGGCTTCGGGGAAGGGTTAGGGTTTGGATTCGGGCTAACGTTAGGGTTAGGGGACGGGGACGGTTTAGGGTACGGGTGAGGGTACAATAACGCTTTAGGGGGAGCGTACGTGTGAGGGCGCGGGTTAGTGTTAGTGTACGAGATAGGATTAGGGGACGGGTGAGGGTCAGGCTTCGGGGAAGGGTTAGGGTTAGATTTCGGGCTAGGATTAGTGTTAGTGGATGGGGAGGTTTTAGGGTCCGGGTGATGGTACGACAATGCTTCAGGGGGAGTGTATGTGTGAGGGCGCGGGTTAGTGTTAGCGTATGGGTTAGGATTAGGGGACGGGTGAGTGTCAGGCTTCGAGGAAGGGTTAGGGTTAGGGTTCGGGCTAGGGTTAGTGTTAGGGGTCAGGGAGGGTTTAGGGTCCGGGCGAGGGTACGACTACGCTTTAGGGGGAGCGTACGTGTGAGTGCGTTGGTTAGTGTTAGCGTACGTGTTAGGATTAGGGGACGGGTGAGGGTCAGGCTTCGGGGAAGTATTAGGGTTAGGATTCGGGCTAGGGTTAGGGTTAGAGGACTGGGACGGTTTAGGGTCCGGGTGAGAGTACGAGAGCGCATTAGGGGGAGCGTACGTGTGAGGGTGCGGGTTAGTATTAGCCTGCGGGTTAGGATTAGGGGACGGGTGAGGGTCAGGCTTCGGGGAAGTGTTAGGGTTAGGGATCTGGCTAGGGTTAGTGGTCGGGGAAGTTTTAGGCTCCGGGTGAGGGTACGACAACGCTTTAGGGGGAGCGTACGTGTGAGGGTGCGGTTTAGTGTTAGCGTACGGGATAGGATTATGGGACGGGTGAGGGTCAGGCTTCGGGGAAGGGTTAGGGTTAGGGCTCTTGTTAGGGTTAGGGCACGGGGACGGTTTAGGGTCCGGGTGAGGGTACGACAACGCTTTAGGGGGAACGTACGTGTGAGGGCGCTGGTTAGTGTTAGCGTACGGGTTAGGATTAGGGGACGGGTGAGGGTCAGGCGTCGGGGAAGTGTTAGGGTTCGGGCTAGGGTTAGGGTTAGGCGATGGGGACGGTTTAGAGTCCGGGCAAGGGTACGACAACGCTTTAGGGAGAGCGTACGTGAGAGGGCGAGGGTTAGTGTTAGTGTACGGGTTAGGATTAGGGGACGGGTGATGATCAGGCTTCGGGGAAGGGTTAGGGTTAGGGTTCTGGCTAGGGTGAGGGTTAGGGGACGGGGACGGTTTAGGGTTGCGTGAGGGTACGACAACGCTTTAGGGGGATCGTATGTGTGAGGGTGTGGGTTAGTGTTAGCGTACGCGTTAGGATTAGGGGACGGGTGAGGGTCAGGCTTCGTGGAAGGGTTAGGGTTAGGGTTCGGGCTAGGGTTAGGATTAGGGGACGGGGATGGTTTAGGGTCAGGGTGAGGGTACGACAACGCTTTAGGGGGAGCGTACGTGTGAGAGCGCGGGTTAGTGTTAGCGTACAGGTTAGGATTAGGGAACGGGTGAGGGTCAGGCTTCGGGGAAGGGTTATATCTAGGGTTCGGGCTAGGGTTAGGGTTAGTGGAAGGGGACGGTTTAGGGTCCAGTTGAGAGTACGACAACGCTTTAGGGGGAGCGTACGTGTGAGGGCGCGGGTTAGTGTTAGCGTACGGTTTAGGATTAGGGGACGGGTGAGTGTCAGGCTTCGGGGAAGTGTTAGGGTTATTGTTCGGGCTAGGGTTAGGTTTAGGGGATGGGGAAGGTTTAGGGTACAGGTGAGGGTACGACAATGATTTAGGGGGAGAGTACGTGTGAGGGCGCGGGTTAGGGTTAGCGTACGGGTTAGGATTAGGGGACGGGTGAGTGTCAGGCTTAGGGGAAGTGTTAGGCTTAGGGTTCGGGCTACGGTTAGGGTTAGGGGACGGGGAAGGTTTAGGGTCCGGGCGAGGATACGAAAACGCTTTAGGGGGAGTGTACGTGTGAGGGCGCGGGTTAGTGTTAGCGTACGGGTTAGGATTAGGGGACGGGTGAGGGTCAGGCTTCGGGGAAGGGTTAGGATTAGTGTTCGGTCTATGGTTAGGGTTAGGGGACGGGGACGATTTAGCTTCCTGGCGAGTGTACGACAACGCTTTAGGTGGAGCGTCCGTGTGAGGACGCCGGTTAGTGTTAGTGTACGGGTTAGGGTTAGGGGATGGGTGAGGGTCAGGTTTCGGGGAAGGGTTAGTGTTAGGGTTCGGGCTAGAGTTAGGGTTAGGGGACGGGGAAGGTTTAGGGTCCGGGCGAGGGTACGACAACGCTTCTGGGGGCCGTACGTGTGAGGGCGGTGTTTAGTGTTAGCGTACGGTTTAGGATTAGGGGACGGGTGATGGTCAGGCTTCGGGGAAGGGTTAGGGTTAGGGTTCGGTCTATGGTTAGGGTTAGGGGACGGGGACGATTTAGCTTCCTGCCAAGTGTATGACAACGCTTTAGGTGGAGCGTACGTGTGAGGACGCCGGTTAGTGTTTGTGTACGGGTTAGGGTTAGGGGATGGGTGAGGGTCAGGTTTCGGGGAAGGGTTAGTGTTAGGGTTCGGGCTAGGGTTAGGGTTAGGGGACGGGGACGGTTCAGGGTCCAGGTGAGGGTACGACAACAGTTTAGGGTGAGCGTACGTGTGAGGGCACGGGTTAGTGTTAGCTTACGGTTTAGGATTACGGGATGGGTGAGTGTAAGGCTTCGGAGAAGGGTTAGGGTTAGGGTTCGGGCTAGGATTCGGGGATGGGGACGGTTTAGTGTCCAGGTGAGGGTACGACAACGGTTTAGGGTGAGCGTATGTGTGAGGGCACGGGTTAGTGTTAGCGTACGGTTTAGGACTAGGGGACGGGTGAGGGTAAGGCTTCAGGGAAGGGTTAGGGTTAGGGTTCGGGCTAGGGTTAGGGTTAGGGGACGGGGACGGTTTAGGGTCCAGGTGAGGGTACGAAAACGGTTTAGCGTGAGCGTACGTGTGAGGGCACGGGTTAGTGTTAGCGTACGGTTTAGCATTAGGGGATGGGTGAGGGTAAGGCTTCGGGGAAGGATTAGGGTTAGGGTTAGGGTTCAGTCTAGGATTAGGGTTAGGGGACGGGGATGGTTTAGGGTCCAGGTGAGGGTTCGACAACGGTTTAGGGTGAGCGTACGTGTGAGGGTACGGGTTAGTGTTAGTGTACGGGTTAGGATTAGGGGACGGGTGAGGGTAAGGCTTCGGGGAAGGGTTAGGGTTAGGGTTCGGTCTAGGATTAGGGTTAGGGGACGGGGACGGTTTAGGGTCCACGTGAGGGTACGAGAACGGTTTAGGGTGAGCGTACATGTGAGGGCACGGGTTAGAGTTAGCGTACGGGTTAGGATTAGGGGACGGGTGAGGTTAAGGCTTCGGTGAAGGGTTAGGGTTAGGGTTCGGGCTAGGGTTAGGCTTAGGTGACGGGGAAGGTTTAGGGTCCAGGTGAGGGTACAGCAAAGGTTTAGCGTGAGCGTACGTGTGAGGGCACGTGTGAGTGTTAGCGTACGAGTTAGGATTAAGGGACGGGTGAGGGTAAGGCTTCGGGGAAGCGTTAAGGTTAGGGTTCGGGCTAGGGTTAGGGTTAGGGGCCGGGGACGGTTTAGGGTGCACGTGAGAGTACGACAACGGTTTAGGGTGAGCGTACGTGTGAGGGCACGGGTTAGTGTTAGCGTACGGATTAGGATTAGGTGACAGGTTAGGGTAAGGCTACGAGGAAGGATTAGGGTTAGGGTTAGGGTTCGGTCTAGGATTAGGGTTAGGGGACGGAGATGGTTTAGGGTCCAGGTGAGGGTACGACAACGGTTTAGGGTGAGCGTATGTGTGCGGGAACGGGTTAGTGTTAGCGTACGGGTTAGGATTAGGGGACGGGTGAGGGTAAGGCTTCGGGGAAGGGTTAGGGTTAGGGTTCGGGCTAGGGTTAGGGTTAGGGGATGGGGACGGTTTAGGGTCCTGGCGAGGGTACGACAACGCTTTAGGGGCAGTTTACGTGTGAGGGCGCAGGTTAGTGTTCACGTACGGGTTAGGATTAGGGGACGGGTGAGGGTCAGGCTACGGGGAAGGGTTAGGGTTCGGGCTAGGGTTAGGGTTAGGGGACGGGGCCGGTTTAGGGTCCGGATGAGGGTACGAGAACACTTTAGGGGGAGCGTACGTGTGAAGGCGCGGGTTAGTGTTGGCGTACAGGTTAGGATTAGGGGACGGGTGAGGGTTAGGCTTCGGGGAAGGGTTAGGGTTAGGATTCGGGCTAGGGTTAGGGTTAGGGGACGGGAACGGTTTAGGGTCCGGGTGAGGGTACGAGAACGCTTTAGGAGGAGCGTATATGTGAGGGCGAAGGTTAGTGTTAGCGTACGGGTTAGGTTTAGGGGACGGGTGAGGGTCAGGCTTCTGGGAAGTGTTAGGGTTAGGGTTCGGGCTAGGGTCAGGGTTAGGGAATGGGGACGGTTTAGGGTCCGGGTGAGGGTACGACAACGCTTTAGGGGGAGCGTATGTGTGAGGGCGTGGGTTAGTGTTAGCGTACGGGTTAGGATTAGGGGACGGGTGAGGGTCAGGCTTCGGGGAAGGGTTAGGGTTAGGGTTCGGGCTAGGGTCAGGGTTAGGGGACGGGGACGGTTTAGGGTCCGGGTGAGGGTACGATAACGCTTTAGGGGGAGCGTACGTTTGAGGGCGCGTGTTAGTGTTAGCGTACGGGTTAGGATTAGGGGACGGGTGAGGGTCAGGCTTCAGGGAAGGTTTAGAGTTTGGGCTAGGGTTAGGGTTAGGGGACGGACACGGTTTAGGGTCCGGGTGAGGGTACGAGAACGCTTTAGGGGGAGCGTACGTGTGAGGGCACGGGTCAGTGTTACCGTACGGGTTAGGATTAGGTGACGGGTGAGGGTCAGGCTTCGGGGAAGGGTTAGGGTTAGGGTTCGGGCTAGGTTTAGGGTTAGGGGACGGGGACGGTTTAGGGTCCGGGTGAGTGTACGACAATGCTTTAGGGGGAGCGTACATGTGAGGGAGCGGGTTAGGGTTAGCGTACAGGTTAGGATTAGGTGATGTGTGAGTGTCAGGCTTCGGGGAAGTGTTAGGGTTAGGGTTAGGGTTCGGGCTAGGGTTAGGGTTAGGGGACGGGGACGGTTTAGGGTCCGGATGACAGTACGGCAATGATTTAGTGGGAGCGTACGTGTGAGAGCGTGGGTTAGTGTTACCGTACGGGTTAGGATTAGGAGACGGGTGAGGGTCAGGCTTCGGGGAAAGTTTAGCTTTCGGGCTAGGGTTAGGGTTAGGGGACGGGGACGGTTTAGGGTCCGGGTGAGGGAACGAAAACGCTTTAGGGGGAGCGTACGTGTGAGGGCACGGGTTAGTGTTAGCGTAGGGGTTAGGATTAGGGGACAGGTGAGGGTCAGGCTTCGGGGAAGTGTTACGGTTAGGGTTCGGGCTAGGGTTAGGGTTAGGGGACGGGGACGGTTTAGCGTCCGGGTGAGGGAACGAAAACGCTTTAGGGGGAGCGTACGTGTGAGGGCACGGGTTAGTGTTAGCATACAGGTTAGGATTAGGGGACGGGTGAGAGTCAGGCTTCGGGGAAGGGTTAGGGTTAGGGTTCGGGCTAGGATTCGGGTATGGGGACGGTTTAGTGTCCAGGTGAGGGTACGACAACGGTTTAGGGTGAGCGTATGTGTGAGGGCACGGGTTAGTGTTAGCGTACGGTTTAGGACTAGGGGACGGGTGAGGGTAAGGCTTCAGGGAAGGGTTAGGGTTAGGGTTCGGGCTAGGGTTAGGGTTAGGGGACGGGGACGGTTTAGGGTCCAGGTGAGGGTACGAAAACGGTTTAGCGTGAGCGTACGTGTGAGGGCACGGGTTAGTGTTAGCGTACGGTTTAGCATTAGGGGATGGGTGAGGGTAATGCTTCGGGGAAGGATTAGGTTTAGGGTTAGGGTTCGGTCTAGGATTAGGGTTAGGGGACGGGGATGGTTTAGGGTCCAGGTGAGGGTTCGACAACGGTTTAGGGTGAGCGTACGTGTGAGGGTACGGGTTAGTGTTAGTGTACGGGTTAGGATTAGGGGACGGGTGAGGGTAAGGCTTCGGGGAAGGGTTAGGGTTAGGGTTCGGGCTATGATTAGGGTTAGGGGACGGGGACGGTTTAGGGTCCACGTGAGGGTACGAGAACGGTTTAGGGTGAGCGTACATGTGAGGGCACGGGTTAGAGTTAGCGTACGGGTTAGGATTAGGGGACGGGTGAGGTTAAGGCTTCGGGGAAGGGTTAGGGTTAGGGTTCGGGCTAGGGTTAGGATTAGGGGACGGGGAAGGTTTAGGGTCCAGGTGAGTGTACAGCAAAGGTTTAGCGTGAGCGTACGTGTGAGGGCACGTGTGAGTGTTAGCGTACGAGTTAGGATTAAGGAACGGGTGAGGGTAAGGCTTCGGGGAAGCGTTAAGGTTAGGGTTCGGGCTACGGTTAGGTTTAGGGGCCGGGGACGGTTTAGGGTGCACGTGAGAGTACGACAACGGTTTAGGGTGAGCGTACGTGTGAGGGCACGGGTTAGTGTTAGCGTACGGATTAGGATTAGGTGACGGGTTAGGGTAAGGCTACGAGGAAGGATTAGGGTTAGGGTTAGGGTTCGGTCTAGGATTAGGGTTAGGGGACGGAGATGGTTTAGGGTCCAGGTGAGGGTACGACAACGGTTTAGGGTGAGCGTACGTGTGCGGGCACGGGTTAGTGTTAGCGTACGGGTTAGGATTAGGGGACGGGTGAGGGTCAGGCTTCAGGGAAGTGTTAGGGTTCGGGCTAGGTTTAGGGTTAGGGGACGGGGACGGTTTAGGGTCCGGGTGAGGGTACGAGAACGCTTTAGGAGGAGCGTATATGTGAGGGCGAAGGTTAGTGTTAGCGTATGGGTTAGGTTTAGGGGACGGGTGAGGGTCAGGCTTCTGGGAAGTGTTAGGGTTAGGGTTTGGGCTAGTGTCAGGGTTAGAGAATGGGGACGGTTTAGGGTCCGGGTGAGGGTACGACAACGCTTTAGGGGGAGCGTATGTGTGAGGGCACGGGTTAGTGTTAGCGTACGGGTTAGGATTAGGGGACGGGTGAGGGTCAGGCTTCGGGGAAGGGTTAGGGTTAGGGTTCGGGCTAGGGTCAGGGTTAGGGGACGGGGACGGTTTAGGGTCCGGGTGAGGGTACGATAACGCTTTAGGGGGAGCGTACGTGTGAGGGTGCGTGTTAGTGTTAGCGTACGGGTTAGGATTAGGGGACGGGTGAGGGTCAGGCTTCAGGGAAGGTTTAGAGTTTTGGCTAGGGTTAGGGTTAGGGGACGGGGACGATTTAGGGTCCGGGTGAGGGTACGAGAACGCTTTAGGGGGAGCGTACGTGTGAGGGCGCGGGTCAGTGTTACCGTACGGGTTAGGATTAGGTGACGGGTGAGGGTCAGGCTTCGGGGAAGGGTTAGGGTTAGGGTTCGGGCTAGGTTTAGGGTTAGGGGACGGGGACGGTTTAGGGTCCGGGTGAGTGTACGACAATGCTTTAGGGGGAGCGTACATGTGAGGGAGCGGGTTAGGGTTAGCGTACGGGTTAGGATTAGGTGATGTGTGAGTGTCAGGCTTCGGGGAAGTGTTAGGGTTAGGGTTCGGGCTAGGGTTAGGGTTAGGTGACGGGGACGGTTTAGGGTCCGGGTGAGGGTACGAGAACGCTTTAGGGGGAGCGTACGTGTGAGGGCGCGGGTTAGTGTTAGCATACGGGTTAGGATTAGGGGACGGGTGAGGGTCAGGCTTCGGGGAAGGGTTAGGGTTAGGGTTCGGGCTAAGTTTAGGTTTAGGGGACGGGGACGGTTTAGGGTACGGGTGAGGGTACAACAATGCTTTAGGGGGAGCGTACGTATGAGAGGGTGTGTTAGTGTTAGCTTATGGGTTAGGATTAGGGGACGGGTGAGGGTCAGGCGTCGGGGAAGGTTTAGGGTTCGGGCTAGGGTTAGGGTTAGGGGACGGGGACGGTTTACGGTCCGGGTGAGGGTACGACAACGCTTTAGGGGGAGCGTACGTGTGAGGGCGTGTGTTAGTGTTAGCTTACGGGTTAGGATTAGGGGACGGGTGAGGGTCAGTTTTCGGGGAAAGGTTAGGGTTCGGGCTAGGGTTAGGGTTAGGGGACGGGGACGGTTTAGGGTCCGGTGAGGGTACGAGAACACTTTAGGGGCAGTGTACGTGTGAGGGCGCGGGTTAGTGTTAGCGTACGGGTTAGGATTAGGAGACGGCTGAGGGTCAGGCTTCGGGGAAGGGTTAGGGTTAGGGTTCGGTGTAGGGTTAGGGTTAGGGGACGGGGACGATTTAGCGTCCGTGCGAGTGTACGACAACGCTTTAGGTGGAGCGTACTTGTGAGGACGCGGGTTAGTGTCAGTGTACGGGTTAGGATTAGGGGACGAGTGAGGGTCAGGCTTCGGGGAAGGGTTCGGGTTAGGGTTCGGGCTAGGGTTAGGGTTAGGGGACGGGGACGGTTTAGGGTCCGGGTGAGTGTACGACAATGCTTTAGGGGCAGCGTACGTGTGAGAGCGTGTGTTAGTGTTAGCGTACGGGTTAGGATTAGGGGACAGGTGAGGGTCAGACGTCGGGGAAGGGTTAGGGTTCGGGCTAGGGTTAGGGTTAGGGGACGGGGACGGTTTAGGGTCCGGGCGAGGGTACAACAACGCTTTAGGTGGAGCGTACGTGTGAGGACGTGGGTTAGTGTTAGCGTACGGGATAGGATTATGGGATGGTGAGGGTCAGGCTTCGGGGAAGGGTTAGGGTTCGGGCTAGGGTTAGGGTTAGGGGAGGGGGACGGTTTAGGGTCCGGGTGAGGGTACGACAACGCTTTAGGGGGAGCGTACGTGTCAGGGCGTGGGGTAGTGTTAGCGTACGGGTTAGGATTAGGGGACGGGTGAGTGTCAGGCTTCGGGGAAGGTTTAGGGTTAGGGTTCGGGCTAGGGTTAGCGTTAGGGGACGGGGACGGTTTAGGGTCTGGGTGAGGGTACGACAACGGTTCTGGGGGAGCGTACGTGTGAGATTGCGCGTTAGGGATAGCGTACGGGTTAGGATTAGGGGACGGGTGCGTGTCAGGCTTTGGGGAAGTGTTAGGGTTAGGGTTCGGTTTAGGGTTAGTGTTAGGGGACAGGGACGGTTTAGGGTCCGGGCGAGGATACGACAACGCTTTAGGGGGAGCGTACGTGTGAGGGCGTGGGTTAGTGTTAGCGTACGGGTTAGGATTAGGGGACGGGTGAGGGTCAGGCTTCGGGGAAGGGGTAGGTTTAGGGTTCGGGCTAGGGTTAGGGGACGGGGACAGTTTAGGGTCCGGGTGAGGGTACGAAAACGCTTTAGGGGGAGCGTACGTGTGAGATCGCGGGTTAGTGTTAGCGTACAGGTTAGGATTAGGGGAAGGGTGAGGGTCAGTATTCGGGAAAGGGTTAGGGTTCGGGCTAGGGTTAAGGTAACGGAACGGGGACGGATTAGGGTCCGGGTGAGGGCACGACAACGCTTTAGGGGGAGCATACGTTTGAGGGGGCGGGTTAGTGTCAGCGTACGGGTTAGGATTAGGGGACTGTTGAGGGTCAGGCTTCGGGGAAGTGTTAGGGTTAGGGTTCTGGCTAGGGTTAGGGTTAGGGGACGGGGACGGTTTAGGGTCCAGGTGAGGGTACGACAACGCTTTAGGGGGAGCGTACGTGTGAGGGCGCGGGTTAGTGTCAGCGTACGGGTTAGGTTTAGGGGACGTGTGTGGGACAGGCTTCGGGGAAGGGTTAGGTTTAGGGTTTGGGCTAGGGTTAGGGTTAGGGGACGGGGACGGTTTAGGGTCCAGGTGAGGGCACGACAACGCTTTAGGGGGAGCGTACGTGTGAGGGCGCGGGTTAGTGTCAGCGTACGGGTTAGGATTAGGGGACGGGTGAGGGTCAGGCTTCGGGGAAGTGTTAGGGTTAGGGTTTGGGCTAGGGTTAGGGTTAGGGGACGGGGATGGTTTAGGGTCCGGGTGAGGGTACGACAACGCTTTAGGGGGAGCGTACGTGTGAGGGCGTGGGTTAGTGTCAGCGTACGGGTTAGGATTAGGGGACGGGTGAGGGTCAGGCTTCGGGGAAGGGTTAGGGTTAGGGTTCGGGCTAGGGTTAGGGTTAGGGGACGGGGAAGGTTTAGGGTCCAGGTGAGGGCACGACAAGGCTTTAGGGGGAGCGTACGTGTGAGGACGCGGGTTAGTGTCAGCGTACGGGTTTGGATTAGGGGACGGGTGAGAGTCAGGCTTCGGGGAAGTGTTAGGGTTAGGGTTCGGGCTAGGCTTAGGATTAGGGGACGGGGACGGTTTAAGTTGCAGGTGAGGGCACGACAATGCTTTAGGGGGAGCGTAGGGGTGAGGGCGCGGGTTAGTGTCAGCGTACAGGTTAGGATTAGGGGACGGTTGAGGGTCAGGCTTCTGGGAAGGTTTAGGGTTAGGGTTAGGGCTAGGGTTAGGGTTAGGGGACGGGGACGGTTTAGGGTCCAGGTGAGGGTACGACAACGCTTTAGGTGGAGCGTACGTGTGAGGGCGTGGGTTAGTGTCAGCGTACGGGTTACGATTAGGGGACGGGTGAGGGACAGGCTTAGGGGAAGGGTTAGGGATAGCGTTTGGGCTAGGGTTAGGGTTAGGGGAACGGGACGGTTTAGGGTCCAGGTGAGGTTACGACAACGCTTTAGGGGGAGCGTACGTGTGAGGACGCGGGTTAGTGTCAGCGTACGGGTTAGGATTAGGGGAGGGGTGAGGGTCAGGTTTCGGGGAAGAGTTAGGGTTAGGGTTCGGGCTAGGGTTAGGGTTAGGGGACGGGGAAGGTTTAGGTTCCAGGTTAGGGTACGACAACGCGTTAGGGGGATCGTACGTGTGAGGGCGCGGGTTAGTGTCAGCGTACGGGTTAGGATTAGGGGACGGGTGAGGGTCAGGCTTCGGGGAAGGGTTAGGGTTAGGTTTCGGGCTAGGGTTAGGGTTAGGGGACGGGACGGTTTAGGGTCCAGGTGAGGGCACGACAACGCTTTAGGGGGAGCGTACGTGTGAGGGCGCGGGTTAGTGTCAGCGTACGGGTTAGGATTAGGCGACGAGTGAGAGTCAGGCTTCGGGGAAGTGTTAGGGTTAGGGATCGGGCTAGGCTTAGGGTTAGGGGACGGGGACGGTTTAAGGTCCAGGTGAGGGCACGACAACGCTTTAGGGGGAGCGTACGTGTGAGGGCGCGGGTTAGTGTCAGCGTACGGGTTAGGATTAGGGCACGAGTGAGGGTCAGGCTTCGGGGAAGGGTTAGGGTTAGGGTTCGGGCTAGGGTTAGGGTTAGGGGACAGGGATGGTTTAGGGTCCAGGTGAGGGTACGAAAACGCTTTAGGGGGAGCGTACGTGTGAGGGCCCGGGTTAGTGTCAGCGTACGGGTTAGGATTAGGGCACGGGTGAGGGTCAGGCTTCGGGGAAGTGTTAGGGTTAGAGTTCGGGCTAGGGTTAGGGTTAGGGGACGGGGACGGTTTAGGGTCCAGGTGAGGGCACGACAACGCTCTAGGGGGAGTGTACGTGTGAGGGCGCGGGTTAGTGTCAGCGTACGGGTTAGGAGTAGGGGACGGGTGAGGGTCAGGCTTCGGGGAAGGGTTAGGGTTAGGGTTCGGGCTAGGGTTAGGGTTAGGGGACGGGGACGGTTTAGGGTCCAGGTGAGGGCACGACAACGCTTTAGGGGGAGCATACGTTTGAGGGGGCGGGTTAGTGTCAGCGTACGGGTTAGGATTAGGGGACTGTTGAGGGTCAGGCTTCGGGGAAGTGTTAGGGTTATGGTTCTGGCTAGGGTTGGGGTTAGGGGACGGTTTAGGGTCCAGGTGAGGGTACGACAACGCTTTAGGGGGAGCATACGTGTGAGGGCGCGGGTTAGTGTCAGCGTAGGGGTTAGGTTTAGGGGACTGGTGTGGGACAGGCTTCGGGGAAGGGTTAGGGTTAGGGTTTGGGCTAGGGTTAGGGTTAGGGGACGGGGACGGTTTAGGGTCCAGGTGAGGGCACGACAACGCTTTAGGGGGAGCGTACGTGTGAGGGCGCAGGTTAGTGTCAGCGTACGGGTTAGGATTAGGGGACGGGTGAGGGTCAGGCTTCGGGGAAGGGTTACGGTTAGGGTTTGGGCTAGGGTTAGGGTTAGGGGACGGGGATGGTTTAGGGTCCAGGTGAGGGTACGACAACGCTTTAGGGGGAGCGTACGTGTGAGGGCGTGGGTTAGTGTCAGCGTACGGGTTAGGATTAGGGGACGGGTGAGGGTCAGGCTTCGGGGAAGGGTTAGGGTTAGGGTTCGGGCTAGGGTTAGGGTTAGGGGACGGGGAAGGTTTAGGGTCCAGGTGAGGGCACGACAAGGCTTTAGGGGGAGCGTACGTGTGAGGACGCGGGTTAGTGTCAGCGTACGGGTTTGGATTAGGGGACGGGTGAGGGTCAGGTTTCGGGGAAGTGTTAGGGTTAGGGTTCGGGCTAGGGTTAGGGTTAGGGGACGGGGACGGTTTAGGTTCCAGGTGAGGGTACGACAACGCTTTAGGGGGAGAGTACGTGTGAGGGCGCGGGTTAGTGTCAGCGTACGGGTTTGGATTAGGGGACGGGTGAGGGTCAGGCTTCGGGGAAGAGTTAGGGTTAGGGTTCGGGCTAGGGTTAGGGTTAGGGGACGGGGACGGTTTAGGTTCCAGGTGAGGGTACGACAACGCTTTAGGGGGAGAGTACGTGTGAGGGCGCGGGTTAGTGTCAGCGTACGGGTTAGGATTAGGGGACGGGTGAGGGTCAGGCTTCGGGGAAGGGATAGGGTTAGGATTCGGGCTAGGGTTAGGGTTAGGGGATGGGGACGGTTTAGGGTCCAGGTGAGGGCACGACAACGCTTTAGGGGGAGCGTACGTGTGAGGGCGCGGGTTAGTGTCAGCGTACGGGTTAGGATTAGGGGACGGGTGAGAGTCAGGCTTCGGGCAAGTGTTAGGGTTAGGGATCGGGCTAGGCTTAGGGTTAGGGGACGGGGACGGTTTAAGGTCCAGGTGAGGGCACGACAACGCTTTAGGGGGAGCGTACGTGTGAGGGCACGGGTTAGTGTCAGCGTACGGGTTAGGATTAGGGGACGGGTGAGGGTCAGGCTTCGGGGAAGGGTTAGGGTTAGGGTTCGGGCTAGGGTTAGGGTTAGGGGACGGGGACGGTTTAGGGTCCAGGTGAGGGCACGACAACGCTTTAGGGGGAGCGTACGTGTGAGGGCGCGGGTTAATGTCAGCGTACGGGTTAGGATTAGGGCACGGGTGAGGGTCAGGCTTCGGGGAAGGGTTAGGGTTAGGGTTCGGGCTAGGGTTAGGGTTAGGGGACGGGGACGGTTTAGGGTCCAGGTGAGGGCACGACAACGCTTTAGGGGGAGCGTACGTGTGAGGGCGCGGGTTAGTGTCAGCGTACGGGTTAGGATTAGGGGACGGGTGAGGGTCAGGCTTCGGGGAAGGGATAGGGTTAGGGTTCGGGCTAGGCTTAGGGTTACGGGACGGGGACGGTTTAGGGTCTAGGTGAGGGCACGACAACGCTTTAGGGGGAGCGTACGTGTGAGGGCGCGGGTTAGTGTCACCGTACGGTTTAGGATTAGGGGACGGGTGAGAGTCAGGCTTCGGGGAAGTGTTAGGGTTAGGGATCGGGCTAGGCTTAGGGTTAGGGGACGGGGACGGTTTAAGGTCCAGGTGAGGGCACGACAATGCTTTAGGGGGAGCGTACGTGTGAGGGTGCGGGTTAGTGTCAGCGTACGGGTTAGGATTAGGGGACGGGTGAGGGTCAGGCTTCGGGGAAGGGTTAGGGTTAGGTTTCGGGCTAGGGTTAGGGTTAGGGGACGGGGACGGTTTAGGGTCCAGGTGAGGGCACGACAACGCTTTAGGGGGAGCGTACGTGTGAGGGCGCGGGTTAGTGTCAGCGTACGGGTTAGGATTAGGGGACGGGTGAGGGTCAGGCTTCGGGGAAGGGTTAGGGTTAGGGTTTGGGCTAGGGTTAGGGTTAGGGGACGGGGATGGTTTAGGGTCCAGGTGAGGGTACGACAATGCTTTAGGGGGAGCGTACGTTTGAGGGCGTGGGTTAGTGTCAGCGTACGGGTTAGGATTAGGGGACGGGTGAGGGTCAGGCTTCGGGGAAGGGTTAGGGTTAGGGTTCGGGCTAGGGTTAGTGTTAGGGGACGGGGACGGTTTAGGGTCCAGGTGAGGGCACGGCAAGGCTTTAGGGGGAGCGTACGTGTGAGGACGCGGGTTAGTGTCAGCGTACGGGTTTGGATTAGGGGACGGGTGAGGGTCAGGCTTCGGGGAAGGGTTAGGGTTAGGGTTCGGGCTAGGGTTAGGGTTAGGGGACGGGGACGGTTTAGGTTCCCGGTGAGGGTACGACAACGCTTTAGGGGGAGCGTACGTGTGAGGGCGCGGTTAGTGTTAGCGTACGGGTTAGGATTAGGGGACGGGTGAGTGTCAGGCTTCGGGGAAGGGTTAGGGTTCGGGCTAGGGTTAGGGAACGGGGACGGTTTAGGGTCCGGGTGAGGGTACGACAACGCTTTAGGGGGAGCGTACGTGTGAGGGCGCGGGTTGGTGTTAGCGTACGGTTTAGGATTAGGGGACGGGTGAGGGTCAGGCTTCGGAGAAGGGTTAGGTTTAGGGTTCCAGCTAGGTTTAGGGTTAGGGGACGGGGACGGTTTAGGGTCCGGGTGAGGGTACGACAACGCTTTAGGGGGAGTGTACGTGTGAGGGAACGGGTTAGTGTTAGCCTACGGGTTAGGATTAGGGGACGGGTGAGGGTCACGCTTCGGGGAAGGGTTAGGGTTAGGGTTCGGGCTAGTGTTAGGTTTAGGGGACAGGGACGGTTTAGGGTCCGGGTGAGGGTACGACAACACTTTAGGGGGACGTACGTGTGAGGGCGTGGGTTACTGTTACCCTACGTGTTTGGATTAGCGGACGGGTGAGGGTCAGGCTTCGGGAAAGCGTTAGGGTTAGGGTTCGGGCTAAGGTTAGGGTTAGGGGACAGGGACGGTTTAGGGTCCGGGTGAGGGTATGAAAATGCTTTAGGGGGAGCGTACGTGTGAGGGCGCGTGTTACTGTTAGCCTACGGGTTAGGATTATGGGACGGGTGAGGGTCAGGCTTCAGGAAAGTGTTAGGGTTAGGGTTCGGGCTAGGGTTAGGGTTAGAGGACGGGGACGGTTTAGAGTCCGGGTGAGGGTACGACAACGCTTTAGGGGGAGCGTACGTATGAGGGTGCATGTTAGTGTTAGCCTGCGGCTTAGGATTAGGGAACGGGTGAGGGTCAGGCTTCGGGCAAGCGTTAGGGTTAGGTATCGAGCTAGGGTTGGGGTTAGGGGACGGGGACGGTTTAGGGTCCAGGTGAGGGTACGAAAACGCTTTAGGGGGAGCGTACGTGTGAGGGCGCGGGTTAGTGTCAGCGTACGGGTTAGGATTAGGAGACGGGTGAGGGTCAGGCTTCGGGGAAGGTTTAGGGTTACGGTTCGGGCTAGGGATAGGGTTAGGGGACGGGGACGGTTTAGGGTCCAGGTGAGGGCACGACCAAGCTTTCAGGGGAGCGTACGTGTGAGGGCGCGGGTTAGTGTCAGCGTACGGGTTAGGATTAGAGGACGGGTGAGGGTCAGGCTTCGGGGAAGGGTTAGTGTTAGGGTTCGGGCTAGGGTTAGGGTTAGAGGACGGGGACGGTTTAGGGTCCAGGTGAGGGCACGACAATGCTTTAGGGGGAGCGTACGTGTGAGGGTGCGGGTTAGTGTCAGTGTACGGGTTAGGATTTGGGGACGGGTGAGGGTCAGGCTTCGGGGAGGGGTTAGGGTTAGGGTATGGGCTAGGGTTAGGGTTAGGGGGCGGGGATGGTTTAGGGTCCAGTTGAGGGTACGACAACGCTTTAGGGGGAGCGTACGTGTGAGGGTGCAGGTTAGTGTCAGCGTACGGGTTAGGATTAGGGGACGGGTGAGGGTCAGGCTTCGGGCAAGGGTTAGTGTTAGGGTTCGGGCTAGGGTTAGGGTTAGGGGACAGGGACGGTTTAGGGTCCAGGTGAGGGCACGACAAGGCTTTATGGGGAGCGTACGTGTGAGGACGCGGGTTAGTGTCAGCGTACGGGTTAGGATTAGGGGACGGGTGGGAGTCAGGCTTCGGGGAAGTGTTAGGGTTAGGGTTCGGGCTAGGCTTAGAGTTAGGGGACGGGGACAGTTAAAGGTCCAGTTGAGGGCACAACAATACTTTAGGGGGAGCGTACATGTGAGGGCGTGGGTTAGTGTCAGCGTACGGGTTAGGATTAGGGGACGGGTGAGGGGCAGGTTTCGGGGAAGGGTTAGGGTTAGGGTTCGGGCTAGGGTTAGGGTTAGGGGACGGGGACGGTTTAGGGTCCAGGTGAGGGCACGACAACGCTTTAGGGGGAGCGTACGTGTGAGGGCGCGGTTTAGTGTCAGCGTACGGGTTAGGATTAGGGGACGGGTGAGGGTCAGGCTTCGGGCAAGGGTTAGTGTTAGGGTTCGGGCTAGGGTTAGGGTTAGGGGACGGGGACAGTTGAGGGTCCAGGTGAGGGCACGACAAGGCTTTATGGGGAGCGTATGTGTGAGGACGCGGGTTAGTGTCAGCGTACGGGTTAGGATTAGGGGACGGGTGAGAGTCAGGCTTCGGGCAAGGGTTAGTGTTAGGGTTCGGGCTAGGGTTAGGGTTAGGGGACGGGGACGGTTTAGGGTCCAGGTGAGGGTACGACAACGCTTTAGGGGGAGCGTACGTGTGAGGACGCGGGTTAGTGTCAGCGTACGGGTTAGGTTTAGGGGACGGGTGTGGGACAGGCTTCGGGGAAGGGTTAGGGTTAGGGTTTGGGCTAGGGTTAGGGTTAGGGGACGGGGACGGTTTAGGGTCCAGGTGAGGGCACGACAACGCTTTAGGGGGAGCGTACGTGTGAGGGCGCGGGTTAGTGTCAGCGTACGGGTTAGGATTAGGGGACGGGTGACGGTCAGGCTTCGGGGAAGGGTTAGGGTTAGGGTTTGGGCTAGGGTTAGGGTTAGGGGACGGGGATGGTTTAGGGTCCAGGTGAGGGTACGACAACGCTTTAGGGGGAGCGTACGTGTGAGGGCGTGGGTTAGTGTCAGCGTACGGGTTAGGATTAGGGGACGGGTGAGGGTCAGGCTTCGGGGAAGGGTTAGGGTTAAGGTTCGGGCTAGGGTTAGGGTTAGGGGACGGGGAAGGTTTAGGGTCCAGGTGAGGGCACGACAAGGCTTTAGGGGGAGCGTACGTGTGAGGACGCGGGTTAGTGTCAGCGTACGGGTTTGGATTAGGGGACGGGTGAGAGTCAGGCTTCGGGGAAGTGTTAGGGTTAGGGTTCGGGCTAGGCTTAGGATTAGGGGACGGGGACGGTTTAAGTTGCAGGTGAGGGCACGACAATGCTTTAGGGGGAGCGTAGGGGTGAGGGCGCGGGTTAGTGTCAGCGTACGGGTTAGGATTAGGGGACGGTTGAGGGTCAGGCTTCTGGGAAGGTTTAGGGTTAGGGTTCGGGCTAGGGTTAGGGTTAGGGGACGGGGACGGTTTAGGGTCCAGGTGAGGGTACGACAACGCTTTAGGGGGAGCGTACGTGTGAGGGCGTGGGTTAGTGTCAGCGTACGGGTTACGATTAGGGGACGGGTGAGGGACAGGCTTAGGGGAAGGGTTAGGGTTAGCGTTTCGGCTAGGGTTAGGGTTAGGGGAACGGGACGGTTTAGGGTCCAGGTGAGGTTACGACAACGCTTTAGGGGGAGCGTACGTGTGAGGACGCGGGTTAGTGTCAGCGTACGGGTTAGGATTAGGGGAGGGGTGAGGGTCAGGTTTCGGGGAAGAGTTAGGGTTAGGGTTCGGGCTAGGGTTAGGGTTAGGGGACGGGGAAGGTTTAGGTTCCAGGTGAGGGTACGACAACGCTTTAGGGGGAGCGTACGTGTGAGGGCGCGGGTTAGTGTCAGCGTACAGGTTAGGATTATGGGACGGGTGAGGGTCAGGCTTCGGGGAAGGGTTAAGGTTAGGGTTCGGGCTAGGGTTAGGGTTAGGGAACGGGGACGGTTTAGGGTCCAGGTGAGGGTACGACAACGCTTTAGGGGGAGCATACGTGTGATGGCGCGGTTTAGTGTCAGCGTACGGGTTAGGATTAGGGGACGGGTGAGTGTCAGGCTTCGGGGAAGGGTTAGGGTTAGGGTTCGGGCTACGGTTAGGGTTAGGGGACGGGGACGGTTTAAGGTCCAGGTGAGGGCACGACAACGCTTTAGGGGGAGCGTACGTGTGAGGGCGCGGGTTAGTGTCAGCGTACGGGTTAGGATTAGGGCACGGGTGAGGGTCAGGCTTCGGGGAAGGGTTAGGGTTAGGGTTCGGGCTAGGGTTAGGGTTAGGGGACAGGGATGGTTTAGGGTCCAGGTGAGGGTACGAAAACGCTTTAGGGGGAGCGTACGTGTGAGGGCCCGGGTTAGTGTCAGCGTACGGGTTAGGATTAGGGCACGGCTGAGGGTCAGGCTTCGGGGAAGTGTTAGGGTTAGGGTTCGGGCTAGGGTTAGGGTTAGGGGACGGGGACGGTTTAGGGTCCAGGTGAGGGCACGACAACGCTCTAGCGGGAGTGTACGTGTGAGGGCGCGGGTTAGTGTCAGCGTACGGGTTAGGAGTAGGGGACGGGTGAGGGTCAGGCTTCGGGGAAGGGTTAGGGTTAGGGTTCGGGCTAGGGTTAGGGTTAGGGGACGGGGACGGTTTAGGGTCCAGGTGAGGGCACGACAACGCTTTAGGGGAGCATACGTTTGAGGGGGCGGGTTAGTGTCAGCGTACGGGTTAGGATTAGGGGACTGTTGAGGGTCAGGCTTCGGGGAAGTGTTAGGGTTAGGGTTCTGGCTAGGGTTGGGGTTAGGGGACGGTTTAGGGTCCAGGTGAGGGTACGACAACGCTTTAGGGGGAGCGTACGTGTGAGGGCTCGGGTTAGTGTCAGCGTACGGGTTAGGTTTAGGGGACGGGTGTGGGACAGGCTTCGGGGAAGGGTTAGGGTTAGGGTTTGGGCTAGGGTTAGGGTTAGGGGACGGGGACGGTTTAGGGTCCAGGTGAGGGCACGACAACGCTTTAGGGGGAGCGTACGTGTGAGGGCGCAGGTTAGTGTCAGCGTACGGGTTAGGATTAGGGGACGGGTGAGGGTCAGGCTTCGGGGAAGGGTTACGGTTAGGGTTTGGGCTAGGGTTAGGGTTAGGGGACGGGGATGGTTTAGGGTCCAGGTGAGGGTACGACAACGCTTTAGGGGGAGCGTACGTGTGAGGGCGTGGGTTAGTGTCAGCGTACGGGTTAGGATTAGGGGACGGGTGAGGGTCAGGCTTCGGGGAAGGGTTAGGGTTAGGGTTCGGGCTAGGGTTAGGGTTAGGGGACGGGGAAGGTTTAGGGTCCAGGTGAGGGCATGACAAGGCTTTAGGGGGAGCGTACGTGTGAGGACGCGGGTTAGTGTCAGCGTACGGGTTTGGATTAGGGGACGGGTGAGAGTCAGGCTTCGGGGAAGTGTTAGGGTTAGGGTTCGGGCTAGGCTTAGGATTAGGGGACGGGGACGGTTTAAGTTGCAGGTGAGGGCACGACAATGCTTTAGGGGGAGCGTAGGGGTGAGGGCGCGGGTTAGTGTCAGCGTACGGGTTAGGATTAGGGGACGGTTGAGGGTCAGGCTTCTGGGAAGGGTTAGGGTTAGGGTTCGGGCTAGGGTTAGGGTTAGGGGACGGGGACGGTTTAGGGTCCAGGTGAGGGTACGACAACGCTTTAGGGGGAGCGTACGTGTGAGGGCGTGGGTTAGTGTCAGCGTACGGGTTACGATTAGGGGACGGGTGAGGGACAGGCTTAGGGGCAGGGTTAGGGTTAGCGTTTGGGCTAGGGTTAGGGTTAGGGGAACGGGACGGTTTAGGGTCCAGGTGAGGTTACGACAACGCTTTAGGGGGAGCGTACGTGTGAGGACGCGGGTTAGTGTCAGCGTACGGGTTAGGATTAGGGGAGGGGTGAGGGTCAGGTTTCGGGGAAGAGTTAGGGTTAGGGTTCGGGCTAGGGTTAGGGTTAGGGGACGGGGAAGGTTTAGGTTCCAGGTGAGGGTACGACAACGCTTTAGGGGGAGCGTACGTGTGGGGGCGCGGGTTAGTGTCAGCGTACGGGTTAGGATTAGGGGACGGGTGAGGGTCAGGCTTCGGGGAAGGGTTAAGGTTAGGGTTCGGGCTAGGGTTAGGGTTAGGGAACGGGGACGGTTTAGGGTCCAGGTGAGGGCACGACAACGCTTTAGGGGGAGCGTACGTGTGAGGGCGCGGGTTAGTGTCAGTGTACGGGTTAGGATTAGGGGACGGGTGAGGGTCAGGCTTCGGGGAAGGGTTAGGTTTAGGGTTCGGGCTAGGGTTAGGGTTAGGGGACGGGGATGGTTTAGGGTCCAGGTGAGGGCACGGCAACGCTTTAGGGGGAGCGTACGTGTGAGGGCGTAGGTTAGTGTCAGCGTACGGGTTAGGATTAGGGGACGGGTGAGGGACAGGCTTCGGGGAAGTGTTAGGGTTAGGGTTTGGGCTAGGGTTAGGGTTAGGGGATGGGGACGGTTTAGGGTCCATGTGAGGGCACGACAACGCTTTAGGGGGAGCGTACGTGTGAGGGCGCGGGTCAGTGTCAGCGTACGGGTTAGGATTAGGGGACGGGTGTGGGTCAGGCTTCGGGGAAGGATTAGGGTTAGGGTTTGGGCTAGAGTTAGGGTTAGGGGACGGGGATGGTTTAGGGTCCAGGTGAGGGTACGACAACGCTTTAGGGGGAGCGTATGTGTGAGGGCGCGGGTTAGTGTCAGCGTACGGGTTAGGATTAGGGGACGGGTGAGGGTCAGGCTTCGGAGAAGGGATAGGGTTAGGATTCGGGCTAGGGTTAGGGTTAGGGGATGGGGACGGTTTAGGGTCCAGGTGAGGGCACGACAACGCTTTAGGGGGAGCGTACGTGTCAGGGCGCGGGTTAGTGTCAGCGTACGGGTTAGGATTAGGGGACGGGTGAGGGTCAGGCTTCGGGGAAGGGTTAGGGTTAGAGTTCGGGCTAGGGTTAGGGTTAGGGGACGGGGACGGTTTAGGGTCCAGGTGAGGGCACGACAACGCTTTAGGGGTAGCGTACGTGTGAGGGCGCGGGTTAGTGTCAGTGTACGGGTTAGGATTAGGGGACGGTTGAGGGTCAGGCTTCGGGGAAGGGTTAGGGTTAGGGTTCGGGCTAGGGTTAGGGTTAGGGGACGGGGACGGTTTAGGGTCCAGGTGAGGGCACGACAACGCTTTAGGGGGAGCGTACGTGTGAGGGCGCGGGTTAATGTCAGCGTACGGGTTAGGATTAGGGCACGGGTGAGGGTCAGGCTTCGGGGAAGGGTTAGGGTTAGGGTTCGGGCTAGGGTTAGGGTTAGGGGACGGGGACGGTTTAGGGTCCAGGTGAGGGCACGACAACGCTTTAGGGGGAGCGTACGTGTGAGGGCGCGGGTTAGTGTCAGCGTACGGGTTAGGATTAGGGGACGGGTGAGAGTGAGGCTTCGGGGAAGTGTTAGGGTTAGGGATCGGGCTAGGCTTAGGGTTAGGGGACGGGGACGGTTTAAGGTCCAGGTGAGGGCACGACAATGCTTTAGGGGGAGCGTACGTGTGAGGGCGCGGGTTAGTGTCAGCGTACGGGTTAGGATTAGGGGACGGGTGAGGGTCAGGTTCGGGGAAGGGTTAGGGTTAGGGTTCGGGCTAGGGTTAGGGTTAGGGGACGGGGACGGTTTAGGGTCCAGGTGAGGGCACGACAACGCTTTAGGGGGAGCGTACGTGTGAGGGCGCGGGTTAGGGTCAGCGTACGGGTTAGGATTAGGGGACGGGTGAGGGTCAGGCTTCGGGGAAGGGTTAGGGTTAGGGTTTGGGCTAGGGTTAGGGTTAGGGGACGGGGATGGTTTAGGGTCCAGGTGAGGGTACGACAACGCTTTAGGGGGAGCGTACGTGTGAGGGCGTGGGTTAGTGTCAGCGTACGGGTTAGGATTAGGGGACGGGTGAGGGTCAGGCTTCGGGGAAGGGTTAGGGTTAGGGTTCGGGCTAGGGTTAGGGTTAGGGGACGGGGACGGTTTAGGGTCCAGGTGAGGGCACGGCAAGGCTTTAGGGGGAGCGTACGTGTGAGGACGCGGGTTAGTGTCAGCGTACGGGTTTGGATTAGGGGACGGGTGAGGGTCAGGCTTCGGGGAAGAGTTAGGGTTAGGGTTCGGGCTAGGGTTAGGGTTAGGGAACGGGGACGGTTTAGGTTCCAGGTGAGGGTACGACAACGCTTTAGGGGGAGAGTACGTGTGAGGGCGCGGGTTAGTGTCAGCGTACGGGATAGGATAAGGGGACGGGTGAGGGTCAGGCTTCGGGGAAGGGTTAGGGTTAGGGTTCGGGCTAGGGTTAGGGTTAGGGGACGGGGACGGTTTAGGGTCCAGGTGAGGGTACGACAACGCTTTAGCTGGAGCGTACGTGTGAGGGCGCGGGTTAGTGTCAGCGTACGGGTTAGGATTAGGGGACGGGTGAGGGTCAGGCTTCGGGGAAGAGTTAGGGTTAGGGTTCGGGCTAGGGTTCGGGTTAGGGGACGGGGACGGTTTAGGGTCCAGGTGAGGGCACGACAACGCTTTAGGGGTAGCGTACGTGTGAGGGCGCGGGTTAGTGTCAGTGTACGGGTTAGGATTAGGGGACGGTTGAGGGTCAGGCTTCGGGGAAGGGTTAGGGTTAGGGTTCGGGCTAGGGTTAGGGTTAGGGGACGGGGACGGTTTAGGGTCCAGGTGAGGGCACGACAACGCTTTAGGGGGAGCGTACGTGTGAGGGCGCGGGTTAATGTCAGCGTACGGGTTAGGATTAGGGCACGGGTGAGGGTCAGGCTTCGGGGAAGGGTTAGGGTTAGGGTTCGGGCTAGGGTTAGGGTTAGGGGACGGGGACGGTTTAGGGTCCAGGTGAGGGCACGATAACGCTTTAGGAGGAGCGTACGTGTGAGGGCGCGGGTTAGTGGCAGCGTACGGGTTAGGATTAGGGGACGGGTGAGGGTCAGGCTTCGGGGAAGGGATAGGGTTAGGATTCGGGCTAGGGTTAGGGTTAGGGGATGGGGACGGTTTAGGGTCCAGGTGAGGGCACGACAACGCTTTAGGGGGAGCGTACGTGTGAGGGCGCGGGTTAGTGTCAGCGTACGGGTTAGGATTAGGGGACGGGTGAGAGTCAGGCTTCGGGGAAGTGTTAGGGTTAGGGATCGGGCTAGGCTTAGGGTTAGGGGACGGGGACGGTTTAAGGTCCAGGTGAGGGCACGGCAACGCTTTAGGGGGAGCGTACGTGTGAGGGCGCGGGTTAGTGTCAGTGTACGGGTTAGGATTAGGGGACGGTTGAGGGTCAGGCTTCGGGGAAGGGTTAGGGTTAGGGTTCGGGCTAGGGTTAGGGTTAGGGGACGGGGACGGTTTAGGGTCCAGGTGAGGGCACGACAATGCTTTAGGGGGAGCGTACGTGTGAGGGCGCGGGTTAATGTCAGCGTACGGGTTAGGATTAGGGCACGGGTGAGGGTCAGGCTTCGGGGAAGGGTTAGGGTTAGGGTTCGGGCTAGGGTTAGGGTTAGGGGACGGGGACGGTTTAGGGTCCAGGTGAGGGCACGACAACGCTTTAGGGGGAGCGTACGTGTGAGGGCGCGGGTTAGTGTCAGCGTACGGGTTAGGATTAGGGGACGGGTGAGGGTCAGGCTTCGGGGAAGGGATAGGGTTAGGGTTCGGGCTAGGCTTAGGGTTACGGGACGGGGATGGTTTAGGGTCTAGGTGAGGGCACGACAACGCTTTAGGGGGAGCGTACGTGTGAGGGCGCGGGTTAGTGTCACCGTACGGTTTAGGACTAGGGGACGGGTGAGAGTCAGGCTTCGGGGAAGTGTTAGGGTTAGGGATCGGGCTAGGCTTAGGGTTAGGGGACGGGGACGGTTTAAGGTCCAGGTGAGGGCACGACAATGCTTTAGGGGGAGCGTACGTGTGAGGGTGCGGGTTAGTGTCAGCGTACGGGTTAGGATTAGGGGACGGGTGAGGGTCAGGCTTCGGGGAAGTGTTAGGGTTAGGTTTCGGGCTAGGGTTAGGGTTAGGGGACGGGGACGGTTTAGGGTCCAGGTGAGGGCACGACAACGCTTTAGGGGGAGCGTACGTGTGAGGGCGCGGGTTAGTGTCAGCGTACGGGTTAGGATTAGGGGACGGGTGAGGGTCAGGCTTCGGGGAAGGGTTAGGGTTAGGGTTTGGGCTAGGGTTAGGGTTAGGGGACGGGGATGGTTTAGGGTCCAGGTGAGGGTACGACAACGCTTTAGGGGGAGCGTACGTTTGAGGGCGTGGGTTAGTGTCAGCGTACGGGTTAGGATTAGGGGACGGGTGAGGGTCAGGCTTCGGGGAAGGGTTAGGGTTAGGGTTCGGGCTAGGGTTAGGCTTAGGGGACGGGGACGGTTTAGGGTCCAGGTGAGGGCACGGCAAGGCTTTAGGGGGAGCGTACGTGTGAGGACGCGGGTTAGTGTCAGCGTACGGGTTTGGATTAGGGGACGGGTGAGGGTCAGGCTTCGGGGAAGGGTTAGGGTTAGGGTTCGGGCTAGGTTTAGGGTTAGGGGACGGGGACGGTTTAGGTTCCAGGTGAGGGTACGACAACGCTTTAGGGGGAGCGTACGTGTGAGGGCGCGGGTTAGTGTCAGCGTACGGGTTAGGATTAGGGGACGGGTGAGGGTCAGGCTTCGGGGAAGGGTTAGGGTTAGGGATCGGGCTAGGCTTAGGGTTAGGGTACGGGGACGGTTTAAGGTCCAGGTGAGGGCACGACAATGCTTTAGGGGGAGCGTACGTGTGAGGGCGCGGGTTAGTGTCAGCGTACGGGTTAGGATTAGGGGACGGGTGAGGGTCAGGCTTCGGGGAAGTTTTAGGGTTAGGGTTCGGGCTAGGGTTAGGGTTAGGGGACGGGGACGGTTTAGGGTCCAGGTGAGGGTACGAAAACGCTTTAGGGGGAGCGTACGTGTGAGGGCGCGGGTTACTGTCAGCGTACGGGTTAGGATTAGGGCACGGGTGAGGGTCAGGCTTCGGGGAAGGGGTAGGGTTAGGGTTCGGGCTAGGTTTAGGGTTAGGGGACGGGGACGGTTTAGGGTCCTGGTGAGGGCACGACAACGCTTTAGGGGGAGCGTACGTGTGAGGGCGCGGGTTAGTGTCAGAGTACGGGTTAGGATTAGGGGACGGGTGAGTGTCAGGCTTCAGGGAAGGGTTAGGGTTAGGGTTCGGGCTAGGCTTAGGGTTAGGGGACGGGGACGGTTTAGGGTCCAGGTGAGGGCACGACAACGCTTTAGGGGGAGCGTACGTGTGAGGGCGCGGGTTAGTGTCAGCGTACTGGTTAGGATTAGGGGACGGGTGAGGGTCAGGCTTCGGGGAAGGGTTAGGGTTAGGGTTCGGGCTAGGGTTAGGGTTAGGGGACGGGGACGGTTTAGGGTCCAGGTGAGGGCACGACAACGCTTTAGGGGGAGCGTACGTGTGAGGGCGCGGGTTAGTGTCAGTGTACGGGTTAGGATTAGGGGACGGTTGAGGGTCAGGCTTCGGGGAAGGGTTAGGGTTAGGGTTCGGGCTAGGGTTAGGGTTAGGGGACGGGGACGGTTTAGGGTCCAGGTGAGGGTACGAAAACGCTTTAGGGGGAGCGTACGTGTGAGGGCGCGGGTTAGTGTCAGCGTACGGGTTAGGATTAGGGGACGGGTGAGGGACAGGCTTCGGGGAAGGGTTAGGGTTAGGGTTTGGGCTAGGGTTAGGGTTAGGGGATGGGGACGGTTTAGGGTCCATGTGAGGGCACGACAACGCTTTAGGGGGAGCGTACGTGTGAGGGCGCGGGTCAGTGTCAGCGTACGGGTTAGGATTAGGGGACGGGTGTGGGTCAGGCTTCGGGGAAGGATTAGGGTTAGGGTTTGGGCTAGAGTTAGCGTTAGGGGACGGGGATGGTTTAGGGTCCAGGTGAGGGTACGACAACTCTTTAGGGGCAGCGTACGTGTGAGGGCGTGGGTTAGTGTCAGCGTACGGGTTAGGATTAGGGGACGGGTGAGGGTCAGGCTTCGGGGAAGGGATAGGGTTAGAATTCGGGCTAGGGTTAGGGTTAGGGGATGGGGACAGTTTAGGGTCCAGGTGAGGGCACGACAACGCTTTAGGGGGAGCGTACGTGTGAGGGGGCGGTTTAGTGTCAGCGTTCGGGTTAGGATTAGGGGACGGGTGAGAGTCAGGCTTCGGGGAAGTGTTAGGGTTAGGGATCGGGCTAGGCTTAGGGTTAGGGGACGGGGACGGTTTAAGGTCCAGGTGAGGGCACGACAATGCTTTAGGGGGAGCGTACGTGTGAGGGCGCGGGTTACTGTCAGCGTACGGGTTAGGATTAGGGGACGGGTGAGGGTCAGGCTTCGGGGAAGGGTTAGGGTTAGGGTTCGGGCTAGGGTTAGGGTTAGGGAACGGGGACGGTTTAGGGTCCAGGTGAGGGCACGACAACGCTTTAGGGGGAGCGTACGTGTGAGGGCGCGGGTTAGTGTCAGTGTACGGGTTAGGATTAGGGGACGGTTGAGGGTCAGGCTTCGGGGAAGGGTTAGGGTTAGGGTTCGGGCTAGGGTTAGGGTTAGGGGACGGGGACGGTTTAGGGTCCAGGTGAGGGTACGACAACGCTTTAGGGGGAGCGTACGTGTGAGGGCGCGGGTTAGTGTCAGCGTACGGGTTAGGATTAGGGGACGGGTGAGGGACAGGCTTCGGGGAAGGGTTAGGGTTAGGGTTTGGGCTAGGGTTAGGGTTAGGGGATGGGGACGGTTTAGGGTCCATGTGAGGGCACGACAACGCTTTAGGGGGAGCGTACGTGTGAGGGCGCGGGTCAGTGTCAGCGTACGGGTTAGGATTAGGGGACAGGTGTGGGTCAGGCTTCGGGGAAGGATTAGGGTTAGGGTTTGGGCTAGGGTTAGGGTTAGGGGACGGGGATGGTTTAGGGTCCAGGTGAGGGTACGACAACGCTTTAGGGGGAGCGTACGTGTGAGGGCGCGGGTTAGTGTCAGCGTACGGGTTAGGATTAGGGGACGGGTGAGGGTCAGGCTTCGGGGAAGGGATAGGGTTAGGATTCGGGCTAGGGTTAGGGTTAGGGGACGGGGACGGTTTAGGGTCCAGGTGAGGGCACGACAACGCTTTAGGGGGAGCGTACGTGTGAGGGCGCGGGTTAGTGTCAGTGTACGGGTTAGGATTAGGGGACGGTTGAGGGTCAGGCTTCGGGGAAGGGTTAGGGTTAGGGTTCGGGCTAGGGTTAGGGTTAGGGGACGGGGACGGTTTAGTGTCCAGGTGAGGGCACGACAACGCTTTAGGGGGAGCGTACGTGTGAGGGCGCGGGTTAATGTCAGCGTACGGGTTAGGATTAGGGCACGGGTGAGGGTCAGGCTTCGGGGAAGGGTTAGGGTTAGGGTTCGGGCTAGGGTTAGGGTTAGGGGACGGGGACGGTTTAGGGTCCAGGTGAGGGCACGACAACGCTTTAGGGGGAGCGTACGTGTGAGGGCGCGGGTTAGTGTCAGCGTACGGGTTAGGATTAGGGGACGGGTGAGGGTCAGGCTTCGGGGAAGGGATAGGGTTAGGGTTCGGGCTAGGCTTAGGGTTACGGGACGGGGATGGTTTAGGGTCTAGGTGAGGGCACGACAACGCTTTAGGGGGAGCGTACGTGTGAGGGCGCGGGTTAGTGTCACCGTACGGTTTAGGACTAGGGGACGGGTGAGAGTCAGGCTTCGGGGAAGTGTTAGGGTTAGGGATCGGGCTAGGCTTAGGGTTAGGGGACGGGGACGGTTTAAGGTCCAGGTGAGGGCACGACAATGCTTTAGGGGGAGCGTACGTGTGAGGGTGCGGGTTAGTGTCAGCGTACGGGTTAGGATTAGGGGACGGGTGAGGGTCAGGCTTCGGGGAAGGGTTAGGGTTAGGTTTCGGGCTAGGGTTAGGGTTAGGGGACGGGGACGGTTTAGGGTCCAGGTGAGGGCACGACAACGCTTTAGGGGGAGCGTACGTGTGAGGGCGCGGGTTAGTGTCAGCGTACGGGTTAGGATTAGGGGACGGGTGAGTGTCAGGCTTCGGGGAAGGGTTAGGGTTAGGGTTTGGGCTAGGGTTAGGGTTAGGGGACGGGGATGGTTTAGGGTCCAGGTGAGGGTACGACAACGCTTTAGGGGGAGCGTACGTTTGAGGGCGTGGGTTAGTGTCAGCGTACGGGTTAGGATTAGGGGACGGGTGAGGGTCAGGCTTCGGGGAAGGGTTAGGGTTAGGGTTCGGGCTAGGGTTAGGCTTAGGGGACGGGGACGGTTTAGGGTCCAGGTGAGGGCACGGCAAGGCTTTAGGGGGAGCGTACGTGTGAGGACGCGGGTTAGTGTCAGCGTACGGGTTTGGATTAGGGGACGGGTGAGGGTCAGGCTTCGGGGAAGGGTTAGGGTTAGGGTTCGGGCTAGGGTTAGGGTTAGGGGACGGGGACGGTTTAGGTTCCAGGTGAGGGTACGACAACGCTTTAGGGGGAGCGTACGTGTGAGGGCGCGGGTTAGTGTCAGCGTACGGGTTAGGATTAGGGGACGGGTGAGGGTCAGGCTTCGGGGAAGGGTTAGGGTTAGGGATCGGGCTAGGCTTAGGGTTAGGGTACGGGGACGGTTTAAGGTCCAGGTGAGGGCACGACAATGCTTTAGGGGGAGCGTACGTGTGAGGGCGCGGGTTAGTGTCAGCGTACGGGTTAGGATTAGGGGACGGGTGAGGGTCAGGCTTCGGGGAAGTGTTAGGGTTAGGGTTCGGGCTAGGGTTAGGGTTAGGGGACGGGGACGGTTTAGGGTCCAGGTGAGGGTACGAAAACGCTTTAGGGGGAGCGTACGTGTGAGGGCGTGGGTTACTGTCAGCGTACGGGTTAGGATTAGGGCACGGGTGAGGGTCAGGCTTCGGGGAAGGGGTAGGGTTAGGGTTCGGGCTAGGTTTAGGGTTAGGGGACGGGGACGGTTTAGGGTCCTGGTGAGGGCACGACAACGCTTTAGGGGGAGCGTACGTGTGAGGGCGCGGGTTAGTGTCAGAGTACGGGTTAGGATTAGGGGACGGGTGAGTGTCAGGCTTCAGGGAAGGGTTAGGGTTAGGGTTCGGGCTAGGCTTAGGGTTAGGGGACGGGGACGGTTTAGGGTCCAGGTGAGGGCACGACAACGCTTTAGGGGGAGCGTACGTGTGAGGGCGCGGGTTAGTGTCAGCGTACTGGTTAGGATTAGGGGACGGGTGAGGGTCAGGCTTCGGGGAAGGGTTAGGGTTAGGGTTCGGGCTAGGGTTAGGGTTAGGGGACGGGGACGGTTTAGGGTCCAGGTGAGGGCACGACAACGCTTTAGGGGGAGCGTACGTGTGAGGGCGCGGGTTAGTGTCAGTGTACGGGTTAGGATTAGGGGACGGTTGAGGGTCAGGCTTCGGGGAAGGGTTAGGGTTAGGGTTCGGGCTAGGGTTAGGGTTAGGGGACGGGGACGGTTTAGGGTCCAGGTGAGGGTACGAAAACGCTTTAGGGGGAGCGTACGTGTGAGGGCGCGGGTTAGTGTCAGCGTACGGGTTAGGATTAGGGGACGGGTGAGGGACAGGCTTCGGGGAAGGGTTAGGGTTAGGGTTTGGGCTAGGGTTAGGGTTAGGGGATGGGGACGGTTTAGGGTCCATGTGAGGGCACGACAACGCTTTAGGGGGAGCGTACGTGTGAGGGCGCGGGTCAGTGTCAGCGTACGGGTTAGGATTAGGGGACGGGTGTGGGTCAGGCTTCGGGGAAGGATTAGGGTTAGGGTTTGGGCTAGAGTTAGCGTTAGGGGACGGGGATGGTTTAGGGTCCAGGTGAGGGTACGACAACTCTTTAGGGGCAGCGTACGTGTGAGGGCGTGGGTTAGTGTCAGCGTACGGGTTAGGATTAGGGGACGGGTGAGGGTCAGGCTTCGGGGAAGGGATAGGGTTAGAATTCGGGCTAGGGTTAGGGTTAGGGGATGGGGACGGTTTAGGGTCCAGGTGAGGGCACGACAACGCTTTAGGGGGAGCGTACGTGTGAGGGGGCGGTTTAGTGTCAGCGTTCGGGTTAGGATTAGGGGACGGGTGAGAGTCAGGCTTCGGGGAAGTGTTAGGGTTAGGGATCGGGCTAGGCTTAGGGTTAGGGGACGGGGACGGTTTAAGGTCCAGGTGAGGGCACGACAATGCTTTAGGGGGAGCGTACGTGTGAGGGCGCGGGTTACTGTCAGCGTACGGGTTAGGATTAGGGGACGGGTGAGGGTCAGGCTTCGGGGAAGGGTTAGGGTTAGGGTTCGGGCTAGGGTTAGGGTTAGGGAACGGGGACGGTTTAGGGTCCAGGTGAGGGCACGACAACGCTTTAGGGGGAGCGTACGTGTGAGGGCGCGGGTTAGTGTCAGTGTACGGGTTAGGATTAGGGGACGGTTGAGGGTCAGGCTTCGGGGAAGGGTTAGGGTTAGGGTTCGGGCTAGGGTTAGGGTTAGGGGACGGGGACGGTTTAGGGTCCAGGTGAGGGTACGACAACGCTTTAGGGGGAGCGTACGTGTGAGGGCGCGGGTTAGTGTCAGCGTACGGGTTAGGATTAGGGGACGGGTGAGGGACAGGCTTCGGGGAAGGGTTAGGGTAAGGGTTTGGGCTAGGGTTAGGGTTAGGGGATGGGGACGGTTTAGGGTCCATGTGAGGGCACGACAACGCTTTAGGGGGAGCGTACGTGTGAGGGCGCGGGTCAGTGTCAGCGTACGGGTTAGGATTAGGGGACAGGTGTGGGTCAGGCTTCGGGGAAGGATTAGGGTTAGGGTTTGGGCTAGGGTTAGGGTTAGGGGACGGGGATGGTTTAGGGTCCAGGTGAGGGTACGACAACGCTTTAGGGGGAGCGTACGTGTGAGGGCGCGGGTTAGTGTCAGCGTACGGGTTAGGATTAGGGGACGGGTGAGGGTCAGGCTTCGGGGAAGGGATAGGGTTAGGATTCGGGCTAGGGTTAGGGTTAGGGGACGGGGACGGTTTAGGGTCCAGGTGAGGGCACGACAACGCTTTAGGGGGAGCGTACGTGTGAGGGCGCGGGTTAGTGTCAGTGTACGGGTTAGGATTAGGGGACGGTTGAGGGTCAGGCTTCGGGGAAGGGTTAGGGTTAGGGTTCGGGCTAGGGTTAGGGTTAGGGGACGGGGACGGTTTAGGGTCCAGGTGAGGGTACGACAACGCTTTAGGGGGAGCGTACGTGTGAGGGCGCGGGTTAGTGTCAGCGTACGGGTTAGGATTAGGGGACGGGTGAGGGACAGGCTTCGGGGAAGGGTTAGGGTTAGGGTTTGGGCTAGGGTTAGGGTTAGGGGATGGGGACGGTTTAGGGTCCATGTGAGGGCACGACAACGCTTTAGGGGGAGCGTACGTGTGAGGGCGCGGGTCAGTGTCAGCGTACGGGTTAGGATTAGGGGACGGGTGTGGGTCAGGCTTCGGGGAAGGATTAGGGTTAGGGTTTGGTCTAGAGTTAGCGTTAGGAGACGGGGATGGTTTAGGGTCCAGGTGAGGGTACGACAACGCTTTAGGGGGAGCGTACGTGTGAGGGCGCGGGTTAGTGTCAGCGTACGGGTTAGGATTAGGGGACGGGTGAGGGTCAGGCTTCGGGGAAGGGATAGGGTTAGAATTCGGGCTAGGGTTAGGGTTAGGGGATGGGGACGGTTTAGGGTCCAGGTGAGGGCACGACAACGCTTTAGGGGGAGCGTACGTGTGAGGGCGTGGGTTAGTGTCAGCGTACGGGTTAGGATTAGGGGACGGGTGAGAGTCAGGCTTCGGGGAAGTGTTAGGGTTAGGGATCGGGCTAGGCTTAGGGTTAGGGGACGGGGACGGTTTAAGGTCCAGGTGAGGGCACGACAATGCTTTAGGGGGAGCGTACGTGTGAGGGCGCGGGTTACTGTCAGCGTACGGGTTAGGATTAGGGGACGGGTGAGGGTCAGGCTTCGGGGAAGGGTTAGGGTTAGGGTTCGGGCTAGGGTTAGGGTTAGGGAACGGGGACGGTTTAGGGTCCAGGTGAGGGCACGACAACGGTTTAGGGGGAGCGTACGTGTGAGGGCGCGGGTTACTGTCAGTGTACGGGTTAGGATTAGGGGACGGTTGAGGGTCAGGCTTCGGGGAAGGGTTAGGGTTAGGGTTCGGGCTAGGGTTAGGGTTAGGGGACGGGGACGGTTTAGGGTCCAGGTGAGGGTACGACAACGCTTTAGGGGGAGCGTACGTGTGAGGGCGCGGGTTAGTGTCAGCGTACGGGTTAGGATTAGGGGACGGGTGAGGGACAGGCTTCGGGGAAGGGTTAGGGTTAGGGTTTGGGCTAGGGTTAGGGTTAGGGGATGGGGACTGTTTAGGGTCCATGTGAGGGCACGACAACGCTTTAGGGGGAGCGTACGTGTGAGGGCGCGGGTCAGTGTCAGCGTACGGGTTAGGATTAGGGGACAGGTGTGGGTCAGGCTTCGGGGAAGGATTAGGGTTAGGGTTTGGGCTAGGGTTAGGGTTAGGGGACGGGGATGGTTTAGGGTCCAGGTGAGGGTACGACAACGCTTTAGGGGGAGCGGACGTGTGAGGGCGCGGGTTAGTGTCAGCGTACGGGTTAGGATTAGGGGACGGGTGAGGGTCAGGCTTCGGGGAAGGGATAGGGTTAGGATTCGGGCTAGGGTTAGGGTTAGGGGACGGGGACGGTTTAGGGTCCAGGTGAGGGCACGACAACGCTTTAGGGGGAGTGTACGTGTGAGGGCGCGGGTTAGTGTCAGTGTACGGGTTAGGATTAGGGGACGGTTGAGGGTCAGGCTTCGGGGAAGGGTTAGGGTTAGGGTTCGGGCTAGGGTTAGGGTTAGGGGACGGGGACGATTTAGGGTCCAGGTGAGGGTACGACAACGCTTTAGGGGGAGCGTACGTGTGAGGGCGCGGGTTAGTGTCAGCGTACGGGTTAGGATTAGGGGACGGGTGAGGGACAGGCTTCGGGGAAGGGTTAGGGTTAGGGTTTGGGCCAGGGTTAGGGTTAGGGGATGGGGACGGTTTAGGGTCCATGTGAGGGCACGACAATGCTTTAGGGGGAGCGTACGTGTGAGGGCGCGGGTCAGTGTCAGCGTACGGGTTAGGATTAGGGGACGGGTGTGGGTCAGGCTTCGGGGAAGGATTAGGGTTAGGGTTTGGGCTAGAGTTAGGGTTAGGGGACGGGGATGGTTTAGGGTCCAGGTGAGGGTACGACAACGCTTTAGGGGGAGCGTACGTGTGAGGGCGCGGGTTAGTGTCAGCGTACGGGTTAGGATTAGGGGACGGGTGAGGGTCAGGCTTCGGGGAAGGGATAGGGTTAGGATTCGGGCTAGGGTTAGGGTTAGGGGATGGGGACGGTTTAGGGTCCAGGTGAGGGCACGACAACGCTTTAGGGGGAGCGTACCTGTGAGGGCGCGGGTTAGTGTCAGCGTACGGGTTAGGATTAGGGGACGGGTGAGAGTCAGGCTTCGGGGAAGTGTTAGGGTTAGGGATCGGGCTAGGCTTAGGGTTAGGGGACGGGGACGGTTTAAGGTCCAGGTGAGGGCACGACAATGCTTTAGGGGGAGCGTACGTGTGAGGGCGCGGGTTAGTGTCAGCGTACGGGTTAGGATTAGGGGACGGGTGAGGGTCAGGCTTCGGGGAAGGGTTAGGGTTAGGGTTCGGGCTAGGGTTAGGGTTAAGGGATGGGGACGGTTTAGGGTCCAGGTGAGGGCACGACAACGCTTTAGGGGGAGCGTACGTGTGAGGGCACGGGTTAGTGTCAGCGTACGGGTTAGGATTAGGGGACGGGTGAGAGTCAGGCTTCGGGGAAGTGTTAGGGTTAGGGTTCGGGCTAGGCTTAGGGTTAGGGGACGGGGACGGTTTAACGTCCAGGTGAGGGCACGACAATGCTTTAGGGGGAGCGTACGTGTGAGGGCACGGGTTAGTGTCAGCGTACGGGTTAGGATTAGGGGACGGGTGAGGGTCAGGCTTCGGGGAAGGGTTAGGGTTAGTGTTCGGGCTAGGGTTAGGGTTAGGGGACGGGGACGGTTTAGGGTCCAGGTGAGGGTACGACAACGCTTTAGGGGGAGCGTACGTGTGAGGGCGCGGGTTAGTGTCAGCGTACGGGTTAGGATTAGGGGACGGGTGAGAGTCAGGCTTCGGGGAAGTGTTAGGGTTAGGGATCGGGCTAGGCTTAGGTTTAGGGGACGGGGACGGTTTAACGTCCAGGTGAGGGCATGACAATGCTTTAGGGGGAGCGTACGTGTGAGGGCGTGGGTTAGTGTCAGCGAACGGGTTAGGATTAGGGGATGGGTGAGGGTCAGGTTTCGGGGAAGGGTTAGGTTTAGGGTTCTGGCTAGGGTTAGGGTTAGGGGATGGGGACGGTTTAGGGTCCAGGTGAGGGCTCGACAACGCTTTAGGGGGATCGTACGTGTGAGGGCGCGGGTTAGTGTCAGCGTACGGGTTAGGATTAGGGGACGGGTGAGAGTCAGGCTTCGGGGAAGTGTTAGGGTTAGGGATCGGGCTAGGCTTAGGGTTAGGGGATGGGGACGGTTTAAGGTCCAGGTGAGGGCACGACATTGCTTTAGGGGGAGCGTACGTGTGAGGGCACGGGTTAGTGTCAGCGTACGGGTTAGGATTAGGGGACGGGTGAGGGTCAGGCTTCGGGGAAGGGTTAGGGTTAGGGTTCGGGCTAGGGTTAGGGTTAGGGGACGGGGACGGTTTAGGGTCCTGGTGAGGGTACGAAAACGCTTTAGGGGGAGCGTACGTGTGAGTGCGCGGGTTAGTGTCAGCGTACGGGTTAGGATTAGGGCACGGGTGAGGGTCAGGCTTCGGGGAAGGGTTAGGGTTAGGGTTCGGGCTAGGGTTAGGGTTAGGGGACGGGGACGGTTTAGGGTCCAGGTGAGGGCACGACAACGCTTTAGGGGGAGCGTACGTGTGAGGGCGCGGGTTAGTGTCAGCGTACGGGTTAGGATTAGGGGACGGGTGAGGGTCAGGCTTCGGGGAAGGGATAGGGTTAGGGTTCGGGCTAGGCTTAGGGTTAGGGGACGGGGACAGTTTAGGGTCCAGGTGAGGGCACGACAACGCTTTAGGGGGAGCGTACGTGTGAGGGCGCGGGTTAGTGTCAGCGTACGGGTTAGGATTAGGGGACGGGTGAGAGTCAGGCTTCGGGGAAGTGTTAGGGTTAGGGATCGGGCTAGGCTTAGGGTTAGGGGACGGGGACGGTTTAGGGTCCAGGTGAGGGCACGACAATGCTTTAGGGGGAGCGTACGTGTGAGGGCGCGGGTTAGTGTCAGCGTACGGGTTAGGATTAGGGGACGGGTGAGGGTCAGGCTTCGGGGAAGGGTTAGGGTTCGGGCTAGGGTTAGGGTTAGGGGACGGGGACGGTTTAGGGTCCAGGTGAGGGTACGAAAACGCTTTAGGGGGAGCGTACGTGTGAGTGCGCGGGTTAGTGTCAGCGTACGGGTTAGGATTAGGGCACGGGTGAGGGTCAGGCTTCGGGGAAGTTTTAGGGTTAGGGTTCGGGCTAGGGTTAGGGTTAGGGGACGGGGACGGTTTAGGGTCCAGGTGAGGGCACGACAACGCTTTAGGGGGAGCGTACGTGTGAGGGCGCGGGTTAGTGTCAGCGTACGGGTTAGGATTAGGGGACGGGTGAGTGTCAGGCTTCGGGGAAGGGTTAGGGTTAGGGTTCGGGCTAGGGTTAGGGTTAGGGGACGGGGACGGTTTAGGGTCCAGGTGAGGGCACGACAACGCTTTAGGGGGAGCGTACGTGTGAGGGCGCGGGTTAGTGTCAGCGTACGGGTTAGGATTAGGGGACGGGTGAGGGTCAGGCTTCGGGGAAGGGTTAGGGTTAGGGTTCGGGCTAGGGTTAGGGTTAGGGGACCGGGACGGTTTAGGGTCCAGGTGAGGGCACGAAAACGCTTTAGGGGGAGCGTACGTGTGAGGGCGCGGGTTAGTGTCAGTGTACGGGTTAGGATTAGGGGACGGTTGAGGGTCAGGCTTCGGGGAAGGGTTAGGGTTAGGGTTCGGGCTAGGGTTAGGGTTAGGGGACGGGGACGGTTTAGGGTCCAGGTGAGGGTACGACAACGCTTTAGGGGGAGCGTACGTGTGAGGGCGCGGGTTAGTGTCAGCGTAAGGGTTAGGATTAGGGGACGGGTGAGGGACAGGCTTCGGGGAAGGGTTAGGGTTAGGGTTTGGGCTAGGGTTAGGGTTAGGGGATGGGGACGGTTTAGGGTCCATGTGAGGGCACGACAACGATTTAGGGGGAGCGTACGTGTGAGGGCGCGGGTCAGTGTCAGCGTACGGGTTAGGATTAGGGGACGGGTGTGGGTCAGGCTTCGGGGAAGGATTAGGGTTAGGGTTTGGGCTAGAGTTAGGGTTAGGGGACGGGGATGGTTTAGGGTCCAGGTGAGGGTACGACAACGCTTTAGGGGGAGCGTACGTGTGAGGGCGTGGGTTAGTGTCAGCGTACGGGTTAGGATTAGGGGACGGGTGAGGGTCAGGCTTCGGGGAAGGGATAGGGTTAGGATTCGGGCTAGGGTTAGGGTTAGGGGATGGGGACGGTTTAGGGTCCAGGTGAGGGCACGACAACGCTTTAGGGGGAGCGTACGTGTGAGGGCGCGGGTTAGTGTCAGCGTACGGGTTAGGATTAGGGGACGGGTGAGAGTCAGGCTTCGGGGAAGTGTTAGGGTTAGGGATCGGGCTAGGCTTAGGGTTAGGGGACGGGGACGGTTTAAGGTCCAGGTGAGGGCACGACAACGCTTTAGGGGGAGCGTACGTGTGAGGGCGCGGGTTAGTGTCAGCGTACGGGTTAGGATTAGGGGACGGGTGAGGGTCAGGCTTCGGGGAAGGGTTAGGGTTAGGGTTCGGGCTAGGGTTAGGGTTAGGGGACGGGGACGGTTTAGGGTCCAGGTGAGGGCACGACAACGCTTTAGGGGTAGCGTACGTGTGAGGGCGCGGGTTAGTGTCAGTGTACGGGTTAGGATTAGGGGACGGTTGAGGGTCAGGCTTCGGGGAAGGGTTAGGGTTAGGGTTCGGGCTAGGGTTAGGGTTAGGGGACGGGGACGGTTTAGGGTCCAGGTGAGGGCACGACAACGCTTTAGGGGGAGCGTACGTGTGAGGGCGCGGGTTAATGTCAGCGTACGGGTTAGGATTAGGGCACGGGTGAGGGTCAGGCTTCGGGGAAGGGTTAGGGTTAGGGTTCGGGCTAGGGTTAGGGTTAGGGGACGGGGACGGTTTAGGGTCCAGGTGAGGGCACGACAACGCTTTAGGGGGAGCGTACGTGTGAGGGCGCGGGTTAGTGTCAGCGTACGGGTTAGGATTAGGGGACGGGTGAGGGTCAGGCTTCGGGGAAGGGATAGGGTTAGGGTTCGGGCTAGGCTTAGGGTTACGGGACGGGGATGGTTTAGGGTCTAGGTGAGGGCACGACAACGCTTTAGGGGGAGCGTACGTGTGAGGGCGCGGGTTAGTGTCACCGTACGGTTTAGGATTAGGGGACGGGTGAGAGTCAGGCTTCGGGGAAGTGTTAGGGTTAGGGATCGGGCTAGGCTTAGGGTTAGGGGACGGGGACGGTTTAAGGTCCAGGTGAGGGCACGACAATGCTTTAGGGGGAGCGTACGTGTGAGGGTGCGGGTTAGTGTCAGCGTACGGGTTAGGATTAGGGGACGGGTGAGGGTCAGGCTTCGGGGAAGGGTTAGGGTTAGGTTTCGGGCTAGGGTTAGGGTTAGGGGACGGGGACGGTTTAGGGTCCAGGTGAGGGCACGACAACGCTTTAGGGGGAGCGTACGTGTGAGGGCGCGGGTTAGTGTCAGCGTACGGGTTAGGATTAGGGGACGGGTGAGGGTCAGGCTTCGGGGAAGGGTTAGGGTTAGGGTTTGGGCTAGGGTTAGGGTTAGGGGACGGGGATGGTTTAGGGTCCAGGTGAGGGTACGACAACGCTTTAGGGGGAGCGTACGTGTGAGGACGCGGGTTAGTGTCAGCGTACGGGTTTGGATTAGGGGACGGGTGAGGGTCAGGCTTCGGGGAAGGGTTAGGGTTAGGGTTCGGGCTAGGGTTAGGGTTAGGGGACGGGGACGGTTTAGGTTCCAGGTGAGGGTACGACAACGCTTTAGGGGGAGCGTACGTGTGAGGGCGCGGGTTAGTGTCAGCGTACGGGTTAGGATTAGGGGACGGGTGAGGGTCAGGCTTCGGGGAAGGGTTAGGGTTAGGGATCGGGCTAGGCTTAGGGTTAGGGTACGGGGACGGTTTAAGGTCCAGGTGAGGCCACGACAATGCTTTAGGGGGAGCGTACGTGTGAGGGCGCGGGTTAGTGTCAGCGTACGGGTTAGGATTAGGGGACGGGTGAGGGTCAGGCTTCGGGGAAGTGTTAGGGTTAGGGTTCGGGCTAGGGTTAGGGTTAGGGGACGGGGACGGTTTAGGGTCCAGGTGAGGGTACGAAAACGCTTTAGGGGGAGCGTACGTGTGAGGGCGCGGGTTAGTGTCAGCGTACTGGTTAGGATTAGGGGACGGGTGAGGGTCAGGCTTCGGGGAAGGGTTAGGGTTAGGGTTCGGGCTAGGGTTAGGGTTAGGGGACGGGGACGGTTTAGGGTCCAGGTGAGGGCACGACAACGCTTTAGGGGGAGCGTACGTGTGAGGGCGCGGGTTAGTGTCAGTGTACGGGTTAGGATTAGGGGACGGTTGAGGGTCAGGCTTCGGGGAAGGGTTAGGGTTAGGGTTCGGGCTAGGGTTAGGGTTAGGGGACGGGGACGGTTTAGGGTCCAGGTGAGGGTACGAAAATGCTTTAGGGGGAGCGTACGTGTGAGGGCGCGGGTTAGTGTCAGCGTACGGGTTAGGATTAGGGGACGGGTGAGGGACAGGCTTCGGGGAAGGGTTAGGGTTAGGGTTTGGGCTAGGGTTAGGGTTAGGGGATGGGGACGGTTTAGGGTCCATGTGAGGGCACGACAACGCTTTAGGGGGAGCGTACGTGTGAGGGCGCGGGTCAGTGTCAGCGTACGGGTTAGGATTAGGGGACGGGTGTGGGTCAGGCTTCGGGGAAGGATTAGGGTTAGGGTTTGGGCTAGAGTTAGCGTTAGGGGACGGGGATGGTTTAGGGTCCAGGTGAGGGTACGACAACTCTTTAGGGGGAGCGTACGTGTGAGGGCGTGGGTTAGTGTCAGCGTACGGGTTAGGATTAGGGGACGGGTGAGGGTCAGGCTTCGGGGAAGGGATAGGGTTAGAATTCGGGCTAGGGTTAGGGTTAGGGGATGGGGACGGTTTAGGGTCCAGGTGAGGGCACGACAACGCTTTAGGGGGAGCGTACGTGTGAGGGGGCGGTTTAGTGTCAGCGTTCGGGTTAGGATTAGGGGACGGGTGAGAGTCAGGCTTCGGGGAAGTGTTAGGGTTAGGGATCGGGCTAGGCTTAGGGTTAGGGGACGGGGACGGTTTAAGGTCCAGGTGAGGGCACGACAATGCTTTAGGGGGAGCGTACGTGTGAGGGCGCGGGTTACTGTCAGCGTACGGGTTAGGATTAGGGGACGGGTGAGGGTCAGGCTTCGGGGAAGGGTTAGGGTTAGGGTTCGGGCTAGGGTTAGGGTTAGGGAACGGGGACGGTTTAGGGTCCAGGTGAGGGCACGACAACGCTTTAGGGGGAGCGTACGTGTGAGGGCGCGGGTTAGTGTCAGTGTACGGGTTAGGATTAGGGGACGGTTGAGGGTCAGGCTTCGGGGAAGGGTTAGGGTTAGGGTTCGGGCTAGGGTTAGGGTTAGGGGACGGGGACGGTTTAGGGTCCAGGTGAGGGTACGACAACGCTTTAGGGGGAGCGTACGTGTGAGGGCGCGGGTTAGTGTCAGCGTACGGGTTAGGATTAGGGGACGGGTGAGGGACAGGCTTCGGGGAAGGGTTAGGGTTAGGGTTTGGGCTAGGGTTAGGGTTAGGGGATGGGGACGGTTTAGGGTCCATGTGAGGGCACGACAACGCTTTAGGGGGAGCGTACGTGTGAGGGCGCGGGTCAGTGTCAGCGTACGGGTTAGGATTAGGGGACAGGTGTGGGTCAGGCTTCGGGGAAGGATTAGGGTTAGGGTTTGGGCTATGGTTAGGGTTAGGGGACGGGGATGGTTTAGGGTCCAGGTGAGGGTACGACAACGCTTTAGGGGGAGCGTACGTGTGAGGGCGCGGGTTAGTGTCAGCGTACGGGTTAGGATTAGGGGACGGGTGAGGGTCAGGCTTCGGGGAAGGGATAGGGTTAGGATTCGGGCTAGGGTTAGGGTTAGGGGACGGGGACGGTTTAGGGTCCAGGTGAGGGCACGACAACGCTTTAGGGGGAGCGTACGTGTGAGGGCGCGGGTTAGTGTCAGTGTACGGGTTAGGATTAGGGGACGGTTGAGGGTCAGGCTTCGGGGAAGGGTTAGGGTTAGGGTTCGGGCTAGGGTTAGGGTTAGGGGACGGGGACGGTTTAGGGTCCAGGTGAGGGTACGACAACGCTTTAGGGGGAGCGTACGTGTGAGGGCGCGGGTTAGTGTCAGCGTACGGGTTAGGATTAGGGGACGGGTGAGGGACAGTCTTCGGGGAAGGGTTAGGGTTAGGGTTTGGGCTAGGGTTAGGGTTAGGGGATGGGGACGGTTTAGGGTCCATGTGAGGGCACGACAACGCTTTAGGGGGAGCGTACGTGTGAGGGCGCGGGTCAGTGTCAGCGTACGGGTTAGGATTAGAGGACGGGTGTGGGTCAGGCTTCGGGGAAGGATTAGGGTTAGGGTTTGGTCTAGAGTTAGCGTTAGGGGACGGGGATGGTTTAGGGTCCAGGTGAGGGTACGACAACGCTTTAGGGGGAGCGTACGTGTGAGGGCGCGGGTTAGTGTCAGCGTACGGGTTAGGATTAGGGGACGGGTGAGGGTCAGGCTTCGGGGAAGGGATAGGGTTAGAATTCGGGCTAGGGTTAGGGTTAGGGGATGGGGACGGTTTAGGGTCCAGGTGAGGGCACGACAACGCTTTAGGGGTAGCGTACGTGTGAGGGCGCGGGTTAGTGTCAGCGTACGGGTTAGGATTAGGGGACGGGTGAGAGTCAGGCTTCGGGGAAGTGTTAGGGTTAGGGATCGGGCTAGGCTTAGGGTTAGGGGACGGGGACGGTTTAAGGTCCAGGTGAGGGCACGACAATGCTTTAGGGGGAGCGTACGTGTGAGGGCGCGGGTTACTGTCAGCGTACGGGTTAGGATTAGGGGACGGGTGAGGGTCAGGCTTCGGGGAAGGGTTAGGGTTAGGGTTCGGGCTAGGGTTAGGGTTAGGGAACGGGGACGGTTTAGGGTCCAGGTGAGGGCACGACAACGCTTTAGGGGGAGCGTACGTGTGAGGGCGCGGGTTACTGTCAGTGTACGGGTTAGGATTAGGGGACGGTTGAGGGTCAGGCTTCGGGGAAGGGTTAGGGTTAGGGTTCGGGCTAGGGTTAGGGTTAGGGGACGGGGACGGTTTAGGGTCCAGGTGAGGGTACGACAACGCTTTAGGGGGAGCGTACGTGTGAGGGCGCGGGTTAGTGTCAGCGTACGGGTTAGGATTAGGGGACGGGTGAGGGACAGGCTTCGGGGAAGGGTTAGGGTTAGGGTTTGGGCTAGGGTTAGGGTTAGGGGATGGGGACGGTTTAGGGTCCATGTGAGGGCACGACAACGCTTTAGGGGGAGCGTACGTGTGAGGGCGCGGGTCAGTGTCAGCGTACGGGTTAGGATTAGGGGACAGGTGTGGGTCAGGCTTCGGGGAAGGATTAGGGTTAGGGTTTGGGCTAGGGTTAGGGTTAGGGGACGGGGATGGTTTAGGGTCCAGGTGAGGGTACGACAACGCTTTAGGGGGAGCGTACGTGTGAGGGCGCGGGTTAGTGTCAGCGTACGGGTTAGGATTAGGGGACGGGTGAGGGTCAGGCTTCGGGGAAGGGATAGGGTTAGGATTCGGGCTAGGGTTAGGGTTAGGGGACGGGGACGGTTTAGGGTCCAGGTGAGGGCACGACAACGCTTTAGGGGGAGTGTACGTGTGAGGGCGCGGGTTAGTGTCAGTGTACGGGTTAGGATTAGGGGACGGTTGAGGGTCAGGCTTCGGGGAAGGGTTAGGGTTAGGGTTCGGGCTAGGGTTAGGGTTAGGGGACGGGGACGGTTTAGGGTCCAGGTGAGGGTACGACAACGCTTTAGGGGGAGCGTACGTGTGAGGGCGCGGGTTAGTGTCAGCGTACGGGTTAGGATTAGGGGACGGGTGAGGGACAGGCTTCGGGGAAGTGTTAGGGTTAGGGTTTGGGCCAGGGTTAGGGTTAGGGGATGGGGACGGTTTAGGGTCCATGTGAGGGCACGACAATGCTTTAGGGGGAGCGTACGTGTGAGGGCGCGGGTCAGTGTCAGCGTACGGGTTAGGATTAGGGGACGGGTGTGGGTCAGGCTTCGGGGAAGGATTAGGGTTAGGGTTTGGGCTAGAGTTAGGGTTAGGGGACGGGGATGGTTTAGGGTCCAGGTGAGGGTACGACAACGCTTTAGGGGGAGCGTACGTGTGAGGGCGCGGGTTAGTGTCAGCGTACGGGTTAGGATTAGGGGACGGGTGAGGGTCAGGCTTCGGGGAAGGGATAGGGTTAGGATTCGGGCTAGGGTTAGGGTTAGGGGATGGGGACGGTTTAGGGTCCAGGTGAGGGCACGACAACGCTTTAGGGGGAGCGTACGTGTGAGGGCGCGGGTTAGTGTCAGCGTACGGGTTAGGATTAGGGGACGGGTGAGAGTCAGGCTTCGGGGAAGTGTTAGGGTTAGGGATCGGGCTAGGCTTAGGGTTAGGGGACGGGGACGGTTTAAGGTCCAGGTGAGGGCACGACAATGCTTTAGGGGAGCGTACGTGTGAGGGCGCGTGTTAGTGTCAGCGTACGGGTTAGGATTAGGGGACGGGTGAGGGTCAGGCTTCGGGGAAGGGTTAGGGTTAGTGTTCGGGCTAGGGTTAGGGTTAGGGGACGGGGACGGTTTAGGGTCCAGGTGAGGGTACGACAACGCTTTAGGGGGAGCGTACGTGTGAGGGCGCGGGTTAGTGTCAGCGTACGGGTTAGGATTAGGGGACGGGTGAGAGTCAGGCTTCGGGGAAGTGTTAGGGTTAGGGATCGGGCTAGGCTTAGGTTTAGGGGACGGGGACGGTTTAACGTCCAGGTGAGGGCATGACAATGCTTTAGGGGGAGCGTACGTGTGAGGGCGTGGGTTAGTGTCAGCGAACGGGTTAGGATTAGGGGACGGGTGAGGGTCAGGCTTCGGGGAAGTGTTAGGGTTAGGGTTCGGGCTAGGGTTAGGGTTAGGGGACGGGGACGGTTTAGGGTCCAGGTGAGGGTACGAAAACGCTTTAGGGGGAGCGTACGTGTGAGTGCGCGGGTTAGTGTCAGCGTACGGGTTAGGATTAGGGCACGGGTGAGGGTCAGGCTTCGGGGAAGGGCTAGGGTTAGGGTTCGGGCTAGGGTTAGGGTTAGGGGACGGGGACGGTTTAGGGTCCAGGTGAGGGCACGACAACGCTTTAGGGGGAGCGTACGTGTGAGGGCGCGGGTTAGTGGCAGCGTACGGGTTAGGATTAGGGGACGGGTGAGGGTCAGGCTTCGGGGAAGGGATAGGGTTAGGGTTCGGGCTAGGCTTAGGGTTAGGGGACGGGGACAGTTTAGGGTCCAGGTGAGGGCACGACAACGCTTTAGGGGGAGCGTACGTGTGAGGGCGCGGGTTAGTGTCAGCGTACGGGTTAGGATTAGGGGACGGGTGAGAGTCAGGCTTCGGGGAAGTGTTAGGGTTAGGGATCGGGCTAGGCTTAGGGTTAGGGGACGGGGACGGTTTAGGGTCCAGGTGAGGGCACGACAATGCTTTAGGGGGAGCGTACGTGTGAGGGCGCGGGTTAGTGTCAGCGTACGGGTTAGGATTAGGGGACGGGTGAGGGTCAGGCTTCGGGGAAGGGTTAGGGTTCGGGCTAGGGTTAGGGTTAGGGGACGGGGACGGTTTAGGGTCCAGGTGAGGGTACGAAAACGCTTTAGGGGGAGCGTACGTGTGAGTGCGCGGGTTAGTGTCAGCGTACGGGTTAGGATTAGGGCACGGGTGAGGGTCAGGCTTCGGGGAAGTTTTAGGGTTAGGGTTCGGGCTAGGGTTAGGGTTAGGGGACGGGGACGGTTTAGGGTCCAGGTGAGGGCACGACAACGCTTTAGGGGGAGCGTACGTGTGAGGGCGCGGGTTAGTGTCAGCGTACGGGTTAGGATTAGGGGACGGGTGAGTGTCAGGCTTCGGGGAAGGGTTAGGGTTAGGGTTCGGGCTAGGGTTAGGGTTAGGGGACGGGGACGGTTTAGGGTCCAGGTGAGGGCACGACAACGCTTTAGGGGGAGCGTACGTGTGAGGGCGCGGGTTAGTGTCAGCGTACGGGTTAGGATTAGGGGACGGGTGAGGGTCAGGCTTCTGGGAAGGGTTAGGGTTAGGGTTCGGGCTAGGGTTAGGGTTAGGGGACCGGGACGGTTTAGGGTCCAGGTGAGGGCACGAAAACGCTTTAGGGGGAGCGTACGTGTGAGGGCGCGGGTTAGTGTCAGTGTACGGGTTAGGATTAGGGGACGGTTGAGGGTCAGGCTTCGGGGAAGGGTTAGGGTTAGGGTTCGGGCTAGGGTTAGGGTTAGGGGACGGGGACGGTTTAGGGTCCAGGTGAGGGTACGACAACGCTTTAGGGGGAGCGTACGTGTGAGGGCGCGGGTTAGTGTCAGCGTACGGGTTAGGATTAGGGGACGGGTGAGGGACAGGCTTCGGGGAAGGGTTAGGGTTAGGGTTTGGGCTAGGGTTAGGGTTAGGGGATGGGGACGGTTTAGGGTCCATGTGAGGGCACGACAACGATTTAGGGGGAGCGTACGTGTGAGGGCGCGGGTCAGTGTCACCGTACGGGTTAGGATTAGGGGACGGGTGTGGGTCAGGCTTCGGGGAAGGATTAGGGTTAGGGTTTGGGCTAGATTTAGGGTTAGAGCACGGGGATGGTTTAGGGACCAGGTGAGGGTACGACAACGCTTTAGGGGGAGCGTACGTGTGAGGGCGCGGGTTAGTGTCAGCGTACGGGTTAGGATTAGGGGACGGGTGAGGGTCAGGCTTCGGGGAAGGGTTAGGGTTAGGGTTCGGGCTAGGGTTAGGGTTAGGGGACGGGGACGGTTTAGGGTACAGGTGAGGGTACGACAACGCTTTAGGTGGAGCGTACGTGTGAGTGCGCGGGTTAGTGTCAGCGTACGGGTTAGGATTAGGGCAAGGGTGAGGGTCAGGCTTCGGGGAAGGGTTAGGGTTAGGGTTCGGGCTAGGGTTAGGGTTAGGGGACGGGGACGGTTTAGGGTCCAGGTGAGGGCACGACAACGCTTTAGGGGGAGCGTACGTGTGAGGGCGCGGGTTAGTGTCAGCGTACGGGTTAGGATTAGGGGACGGGTGAGGGTCAGGCTTCTGGGAAGGGTTAGGGTTAGGGTTCGGGCTAGGGTTAGGGTTAGGGGACGGGGACGGTTTAGGGTCCAGGTGAGGGAAAGACAACGCTTTAGGGGGAGCGTACGTGTGAGGGCGCGGGTTAGTGTCAGTGTACGGGTTAGGATTAGGGGACGGTTGAGGGTCCGGCTTCGGGGAAGGGTTAGGGTTAGGGTTCGGGCTAGGGTTAGGGTTAGGGGACGGGGACGGTTTAGGGTCCAGGTGAGGGTACGAAAACGCTTTAGGGGGAGCGTACGTGTGAGGGCGCGGGTTAGTGTCAGCGTACGGGTTAGGATTAGGGGACGGGTGAGAGTCAGGCTTCGGGGAAGTGTTAGGGTTAGGGATCGGGCTAGGCTTAGGGTTAGGGGACGGGGACGGTTTAACGTCCAGGTGAAGGCACGACAATGCTTTAGGGGGAGCGTACGTGTGAGGGCGCGGGTTAGTGTCAGCGTACGGGTTAGGATTAGGGGACGGGTGAGGGTCAGGTTTCGGGGAAGGGTTAGGGTTAGGGTTCGGGCTAGGGTTAGGGTTAGGGGATGGGGACGGTTTAGGGTCCAGGTGAGGGCACGACAACGCTTTAGGGGGAGCGTACGTGTGAGGGCGCGGGTTAGTGTCAGCGTACGGGTTAGGATTAGGGGACGGGTGAGAGTCAGGCTTCGGGGAAGTGTTAGGGTTAGGGATCGGGCTAGGCTTAGGGTTAGGGGACGGGGACGGTTTAAGGTCCAGGTGAGGGCACGACAATGCTTTAGGGGGAGCGTACGTGTGAGGGCGCGGGTTAGTGTCAGCGTACGGGTTAGGATTAGGGGACGGGTGAGGGTCAGGTTTCGGGGAAGGGTTAGGGTTAGGGTTCGGGCTAGGGTTAGGGTTAGGGGATGGGGACGGTTTAGGGTCCAGGTGAGGGCACGACAACGCTTTAGTGGGAGCGTACGTGTGAGGGCGCGGGTTAGTGTCAGCGTACGGGTTAGGATTAGGGGACAGGTGAGAGTCAGGCTTCGGGGAAGTGTTAGGGTTAGGGATCGGGCTAGGCTTAGGGTTAGGGGACGGGGACGGTTTAAGGTCCAGGTGAGGGCACGACAATGCTTTAGGGGGAGCGTACGTGTGAGGGCACGGGTTAGTGTCGGCGTACGGGTTAGGATTAGGGGACGGGTGAGGGTCAGGCTTCGGGGAAGGGTTAGGGTTAGTGTTCGGGCTAGGGTTAGGGTTAGGGGACGGGGACGGTTTAGGGTCCAGGTGAGGGTACGAAAACGCTTTAGGGGGAGCGTACGTGTGAGTGCGCGGGTTAGTGTCAGCGTACGGGTTAGGATTAGGGCACGGGTGAGAGTCAGGCTTCGGGGAAGTGTTAGGGTTAGGGATCGGGCTAGGCTTAGGGTTAGGGGACGGGGACGGTTTAAGGTCCAGGTGAGGGCACGACAATGCTTTAGGGGGAGCGTACGTGTGAGGGCGCGGGTTAGTGTCAGCGTACGGGTTAGGATTAGGGGACGGGTGAGGGTCAGGCTTCGGGGAAGGGTTAGGGTTAGGGTTCGGGCTAGGGTTAGGGTTAGGGGACGGGGACGGTTTAGGGTCCAGGTGAGGGTACGAAAACGCTTTAGGGGGAGCGTACGTGTGAGTGCGCGGGTTAGTGTCAGCGTACGGGTTAGGATTAGGGGACGGGTGAGGGTCAGGCTTCTGGGAAGGGTTAGGGTTAGGGTTCGGGCTAGGGTTAGGGTTAGGGGACGGGGACGGTTTAGGGTCCAGGTGAGGGCACGACAACGCTTTAGGGGGAGCGTACGTGTGAGGGCGCGGGTTAGTGTCAGTGTACGGGTTAGGATTAGGGGACGGTTGAGGGTCCGGCTTCGGGGAAGGGTTAGGGTTAGGGTTCGGGCTAGGGTTAGGGTTAGGGGACGGGGACGGTTTAGGGTCCAGGTGAGGGTACGACAACGCTTTAGGGGGAGCGTACGTGTGAGGGCGCGGGTTAGTGTCAGCGTACGGGTTAGGATTAGGGGACGGGTGAGAGTCAGGCTTCGGGGAAGTGTTAGGGTTAGGGATCGGGCTAGGCTTAGGGTTAGGGGACGGGGACGGTTTAACGTCCAGGTGAGGGCACGACAAAGCTTTAGGGGGAGCGTACGTGTGAGGGCGCGGGTTAGTGTCAGCGTACGGGTTAGGATTAGGGGACGGGTGAGGGTCAGGTTTCGGGGAAGGGTTAGGGTTAGGGTTCGGGCTAGGGTTAGTGTTAGGGGATGGGGACGGTTTAGGGTCCAGGTGAGGGCACGACAACGCTTTAGCGGGAGCGTACGTGTGAGGGCGCGGGTTAGTGTCAGCGTACGGGTTAGGATTAGGGGACGGGTGAGAGTCAGGCTTCGGGGAAGTGTTAGGGTTAGGGATCGGGCTAGGCTTAGGGTTAGGGGACGGGGACGGTTTAGGGTCCAGGTGAGGGCACGACAATGCTTTAGGGGGAGCGTACGTGTGAGGGGGCGGGTTAGTGTCAGCGTACGGGTTAGGATTAGGGGACGGGTGAGGGTCAGGCATCGGGGAAGGGTTAGGGTTAGGGTTCGGGCTAGGGTTAGGTTTAGGGGACGGGGACGGTTTAGGGTCCAGGTGAGGGCACGACAACGCTTTAGGGGGAGCGTACGTGTGAGGGCGCGGGTTAGTGTCAGTGTACGGGTTAGGATTAGGGGACGGTTGAAGGTCAGGCTTCGGGGAAGGGTTAGGGTTAGGGTTCGGGCTAGGGTTAGGGTTAGGGGACGGGGACGGTTTAGGGTCCAGGTGAGGGTACGACAACGCTTTAGGGGGAGCGTACGTGTGAGGGCGCGGGTTAGTGTCAGCGTACGGGTTAGGATTAGGGGACGGGTGAGGGACAGGCTTCTGGGAAGTGTTAGGGTTAGGGTTTGGGCTAGGGTTAGGGTTAGGGGATGGGGACGGTTTAGGGTCCATGTGAGGGCACGACAACACTTTAGGGGGAGCGTACGTGTGAGGGCGCGGGTCAGTGTCAGCGTACGGGTTAGGATTAGGGGACGGGTGTGGGTCAGGCTTCGGGGAAGGATTAGGGTTAGGGTTTGGGCTAGATTTAGGGTTAGGGGACGGGGATGGTTTAGGGTCCAGGTGAGGGTACGACAACGCTTTAGGGGGAGCGTACGTGTGAGGGCGCGGGTTAGTGTCAGCGTACGGGTTAGGATTAGGGGACGGGTGAGGGTCAGGCTTCGGGGAAGGGATAGAGTTAGGATTCGGGCTAGTGTTAGGGTTAGGGGATGGGGACGGTTTAGGGTCCAGGTGAGGGCACGACAACGCTTTAGGGGGAGCGTACGTGTGAGGGCGCGGGTTAGTGTCAGCGTACGGGTTAGGATTAGGGGACGGGTGAGAGTCAGGCTTCGGGGAAGTGTTAGGGTTAGGGATCGGGCTAGGCTTAGGTTTAGGGGACGGGGACGGTTTAAGGTCCAGGTGAGGGCACGACAATGCTTTAGGGGGAGCGTACGTGTGAGGGCGCGGGTTAGTGTCAGCGTACGGGTTAGGATTAGGGGAGGGATGAGGGTCAGGCTTCGGGGAAGGGTTAGGGTTAGGGTTCAGGCTAGGCTTAGGGTTAGGGGACGGGGACGGTTTAGGGTCCAGGTGATGGCACGACAACACTTTAGGGGGAGCGTACGTGTGAGGGCGCGGGTTAGTGTCAGCGTACGGGTTAGGATTAGGGGACGGGTGAGGGTCAGGCTTCGGGGAAGGTTTAGGGTTAGGGTTCGGGCTAGGGTTAGGGTTAGGGGACGGGGACGGTTTAGGGTCCAGGTGAGGGCACGACAACGCTTTAGGGGGAGCGTACGTGTGAGGGCGCGGGTTAGTGTCAGTGTACGGGTTAGGATTAGGGGACGGTTGAGGGTCAGGCTTCGGGGAAGGGTTAGGGTTAGGGTTCGGGCTAGGGTTAGGGTTAGGGGACGGGGACGGTTTAGGGTCCAGGTGAGGGTACGACAACGCTTTAGGGGGAGCGTACGTGTGAGGGCGCGGGTTAGTGTCAGCGTACGGGTTAGGATTAGGGGACGGGTGAGGGACAGGCTTCGGGGAAGGGTTAGGGTTAGGGTTTGGGCTAGGGTTAGGGTTAGGGGATGGGGACGGTTTAGGGTCCATGTGAGGGCACGACAACGCTTTAGGGGGAGCGTACGTGTGAGGGCGCGGGTCAGTGTCAGCGTACGGGTTAGGATTAGGGGACAGGTGTGGGTCAGGCTTCGGGGAAGGATTAGGGTTAGGGTTTGGGCTATGGTTAGGGTTAGGGGACGGGGATGGTTTAGGGTCCAGGTGAGGGTACGACAACGCTTTAGGGGGAGCGTACGTGTGAGGGCGCGGGTTAGTGTCAGCGTACGGGTTAGGATTAGGGGACGGGTGAGGGTCAGGCTTCGGGGAAGGGATAGGGTTAGGATTCGGGCTAGGGTTAGGGTTAGGGGACGGGGACGGTTTAGGGTCCAGGTGAGGGCACGACAACGCTTTAGGGGGAGCGTACGTGTGAGGGCGCGGGTTAGTGTCAGTGTACGGGTTAGGATTAGGGGACGGTTGAGGGTCAGGCTTCGGGGAAGGGTTAGGGTTAGGGTTCGGGCTAGGGTTAGGGTTAGGGGACGGGGACGGTTTAGGGTCCAGGTGAGGGTACGACAACGCTTTAGGGGGAGCGTACGTGTGAGGGCGCGGGTTAGTGTCAGCGTACGGGTTAGGATTAGGGGACGGGTGAGGGACAGTCTTCGGGGAAGGGTTAGGGTTAGGGTTTGGGCTAGGGTTAGGGTTAGGGGATGGGGACGGTTTAGGGTCCATGTGAGGGCACGACAACGCTTTAGGGGGAGCGTACGTGTGAGGGCGCGGGTCAGTGTCAGCGTACGGGTTAGGATTAGGGGACGGGTGTGGGTCAGGCTTCGGGGAAGGATTAGGGTTAGGGTTTGGTCTAGAGTTAGCGTTAGGGGACGGGGATGGTTTAGGGTCCAGGTGAGGGTACGACAACGCTTTAGGGGGAGCGTACGTGTGAGGGCGCGGGTTAGTGTCAGCGTACGGGTTAGGATTAGGGGACGGGTGAGGGTCAGACTTCGGGGAAGGGATAGGGTTAGAATTCGGGCTAGGGTTAGGGTTAGGGGATGGGGACGGTTTAGGGTCCAGGTGAGGGCACGACAACGCTTTAGGGGTAGCGTACGTGTGAGGGCGCGGGTTAGTGTCAGCGTACGGGTTAGGATTAGGGGACGGGTGAGAGTCAGGCTTCGGGGAAGTGTTAGGGTTAGGGATAGGGCTAGGCTTAGGGTTAGGGGACGGGGACGGTTTAAGGTCCAGGTGAGGGCACGACAATGCTTTAGGGGGAGCGTACGTGTGAGGGCGCGGGTTACTGTCAGCGTACGGGTTAGGATTAGGGGACGGGTGAGGGTCAGGCTTCGGGGAAGGGTTAGGGTTAGGGTTCGGGCTAGGGTTAGGGTTAGGGAACGGGGACGGTTTAGGGTCCAGGTGAGGGCACGACAACGCTTTAGGGGGAGCGTACGTGTGAGGGCGCGGGTTACTGTCAGTGTACGGGTTAGGATTAGGGGACGGTTGAGGGTCAGGCTTCGGGGAAGGGTTAGGGTTAGGGTTCGGGCTAGGGTTAGGGTTAGGGGACGGGGACGGTTTAGGGTCCAGGTGAGGGTACGACAACGCTTTAGGGGGAGCGTACGTGTGAGGGCGCGGGTTAGTGTCAGCGTACGGGTTAGGATTAGGGGACGGGTGAGGGACAGGCTTCGGGGAAGGGTTAGGGTTAGGGTTTGGGCTAGGGTTAGGGTTAGGGGATGGGGACGGTTTAGGGTCCATGTGAGGGCACGACAACGCTTTAGGGGGAGCGTACGTGTGAGGGCGCGGGTCAGTGTCAGCGTACGGGTTAGGATTAGGGGACAGGTGTGGGTCAGGCTTCGGGGAAGGATTAGGGTTAGGGTTTGGGCTAGGGTTAGGGTTAGGGGACGGGGATGGTTTAGGGTCCAGGTGAGGGTACGACAACGCTTTAGGGGGAGCGTACGTGTGAGGGCGCGGGTTAGTGTCAGCGTACGGGTTAGGATTAGGGGACGGGTGAGGGTCAGGCTTCGGGGAAGGGATAGGGTTAGGATTCGGGCTAGGGTTAGGGTTAGGGGACGGGGACGGTTTAGGGTCCAGGTGAGGGCACGACAACGCTTTAGGGGGAGTGTACGTGTGAGGGCGCGGGTTAGTGTCAGTGTACGGGTTAGGATTAGGGGACGGTTGAGGGTCAGGCTTCGGGGAAGGGTTAGGGTTAGGGTTCGGGCTAGGGTTAGGGTTAGGGGACGGGGACGGTTTAGGGTCCAGGTGAGGGTACGACAACGCTTTAGGGGGAGCGTACGTGTGAGGGCGCGGGTTAGTGTCAGCGTACGGGTTAGGATTAGGGGACGGGTGAGGGACAGGCTTCGGGGAAGGGTTAGGGTTAGGGTTTGGGCCAGGGTTAGGGTTAGGGGATGGGGACGGTTTAGGGTCCATGTGAGGGCACGACAATGCTTTAGGGGGAGCGTACGTGTGAGGGCGCGGGTCAGTGTCAGCGTACGGGTTAGGATTAGGGGACGGGTGTGGGTCAGGCTTCGGGGAAGGATTAGGGTTAGGGTTTGGGCTAGAGTTAGGGTTAGGGGACGGGGATGGTTTAGGGTCCAGGTGAGGGTACGACAACGCTTTAGGGGGAGCGTACGTGTGAGGGCGCGGGTTAGTGTCAGCGTACGGGTTAGGATTAGGGGACGGGTGAGGGTCAGGCTTCGGGGAAGGGATAGGGTTAGGATTCGGGCTAGGGTTAGGGTTAGGGGATGGGGACGGTTTAGGGTCCAGGTGAGGGCACGACAACGCTTTAGGGGGAGCGTACGTGTGAGGGCGCGGGTTAGTGTCAGCGTACGGGTTAGGATTAGGGGACGGGTGAGAGTCAGGCTTCGGGGAAGTGTTAGGGTTAGGGATCGGGCTAGGCTTAGGGTTAGGGGACGGGGACGGTTTAAGGTCCAGGTGAGGGCACGACAATGCTTTAGGGGAGCGTACGTGTGAGGGCGCGTGTTAGTGTCAGCGTACGGGTTAGGATTAGGGGACGGGTGAGGGTCAGGCTTCGGGGAAGTGTTAGGGTTAGGGTTCGGGCTAGGGTTAGGGTTAGGGGACGGGGACGGTTTAGGGTCCAGGTGAGGGTACGAAAACGCTTTAGGGGGAGCGTACGTGTGAGTGCGCGGGTTAGTGTCAGCGTACGGGTTAGGATTAGGGCACGGGTGAGGGTCAGGCTTCGGGGAAGGGCTAGGGTTAGGGTTCGGGCTAGGGTTAGGGTTAGGGGACGGGGACGGTTTAGGGTCCAGGTGAGGGCACGACAACGCTTTAGGGGGAGCGTACGTGTGAGGGCGCGGGTTAGTGGCAGCGTACGGGTTAGGATTAGGGGACGGGTGAGGGTCAGGCTTCGGGGAAGGGATAGGGTTAGGGTTCGGGCTAGGCTTAGGGTTAGGGGACGGGGACAGTTTAGGGTCCAGGTGAGGGCACGACAACGCTTTAGGGGGAGCGTACGTGTGAGGGCGCGGGTTAGTGTCAGCGTACGGGTTAGGATTAGGGGACGGGTGAGAGTCAGGCTTCGGGGAAGTGTTAGGGTTAGGGATCGGGCTAGGCTTAGGGTTAGGGGACGGGGACGGTTTAGGGTCCAGGTGAGGGCACGACAATGCTTTAGGGGGAGCGTACGTGTGAGGGCGCGGGTTAGTGTCAGCGTACGGGTTAGGATTAGGGGACGGGTGAGGGTCAGGCTTCGGGGAAGGGTTAGGGTTCGGGCTAGGGTTAGGGTTAGGGGACGGGGACGGTTTAGGGTCCAGGTGAGGGTACGAAAACGCTTTAGGGGGAGCGTACGTGTGAGTGCGCGGGTTAGTGTCAGCGTACGGGTTAGGATTAGGGCACGGGTGAGGGTCAGGCTTCGGGGAAGTTTTAGGGTTAGGGTTCGGGCTAGGGTTAGGGTTAGGGGACGGGGACGGTTTAGGGTCCAGGTGAGGGCACGACAACGCTTTAGGGGGAGCGTACGTGTGAGGGCGCGGGTTAGTGTCAGCGTACGGGTTAGGATTAGGGGACGGGTGAGTGTCAGGCTTCGGGGAAGGGTTAGGGTTAGGGTTCGGGCTAGGGTTAGGGTTAGGGGACGGGGACGGTTTAGGGTCCAGGTGAGGGCACGACAACGCTTTAGGGGGAGCGTACGTGTGAGGGCGCGGGTTAGTGTCAGCGTACGGGTTAGGATTAGGGGACGGGTGAGGGTCAGGCTTCTGGGAAGGGTTAGGGTTAGGGTTCGGGCTAGGGTTAGGGTTAGGGGACCGGGACGGTTTAGGGTCCAGGTGAGGGCACGAAAACGCTTTAGGGGGAGCGTACGTGTGAGGGCGCGGGTTAGTGTCAGTGTACGGGTTAGGATTAGGGGACGGTTGAGGGTCAGGCTTCGGGGAAGGGTTAGGGTTAGGGTTCGGGCTAGGGTTAGGGTTAGGGGACGGGGACGGTTTAGGGTCCAGGTGAGGGTACGACAACGCTTTAGGGGGAGCGTACGTGTGAGGGCGCGGGTTAGTGTCAGCGTACGGGTTAGGATTAGGGGACGGGTGAGGGACAGGCTTCGGGGAAGGGTTAGGGTTAGGGTTTGGGCTAGGGTTAGGGTTAGGGGATGGGGACGGTTTAGGGTCCATGTGAGGGCACGACAACGATTTAGGGGGAGCGTACGTGTGAGGGCGCGGGTCAGTGTCACCGTACGGGTTAGGATTAGGGGACGGGTGTGGGTCAGGCTTCGGGGAAGGATTAGGGTTAGGGTTTGGGCTAGATTTAGGGTTAGGGCACGGGGATGGTTTAGGGACCAGGTGAGGGTACGACAACGCTTTAGGGGGAGCGTACGTGTGAGGGCGCGGGTTAGTGTCAGCGTACGGGTTAGGATTAGGGGACGGGTGAGGGTCAGGCTTCGGGGAAAGGTTAGGGTTAGGGTTCGGGCTAGGGTTAGGGTTAGGGGACGGGGACGGTTTAGGGTACAGGTGAGGGTACGACAACGCTTTAGGTGGAGCGTACGTGTGAGTGCGCGGGTTAGTGTCAGCGTACGGGTTAGGATTAGGGCAAGGGTGAGGGTCAGGCTTCGGGGAAGGGTTAGGGTTAGGGTTCGGGCTAAGGTTAGGGTTAGGGGACGGGGACGGTTTAGGGTCCAGGTGAGGGCACGACAACGCTTTAGGGGGAGCGTACGTGTGAGGGCGCGGGTTAGTGTCAGCGTACGGGTTAGGATTAGGGGACGGGTGAGGGTCAGGCTTCTGGGAAGGGTTAGGGTTAGGGTTCGGGCTAGGGTTAGGGTTAGGGGACGGGGACGGTTTAGGGTCCAGGTGAGGGAAAGACAACGCTTTAGGGGGAGCGTACGTGTGAGGGCGCGGGTTAGTGTCAGTGTACGGGTTAGGATTAGGGGACGGTTGAGGGTCCGGCTTCGGGGAAGGGTTAGGGTTAGGGTTCGGGCTAGGGTTAGGGTTAGGGGACGGGGACGGTTTAGGGTCCAGGTGAGGGTACGAAAACGCTTTAGGGGGAGCGTACGTGTGAGGGCGCGGGTTAGTGTCAGCGTACGGGTTAGGATTAGGGGACGGGTGAGAGTCAGGCTTCGGGGAAGTGTTAGGGTTAGGGATCGGGCTAGGCTTAGGGTTAGGGGACGGGGACGGTTTAACGTCCAGGTGAAGGCACGACAATGCTTTAGGGGGAGCGTACGTGTGAGGGCGCGGGTTAGTGTCAGCGTACGGGTTAGGATTAGGGGACGGGTGAGGGTCAGGTTTCGGGGAAGGGTTAGGGTTAGGGTTCGGGCTAGGGTTAGGGTTAGGGGATGGGGACGGTTTAGGGTCCAGGTGAGGGCACGACAACGCTTTAGGGGGAGCGTACGTGTGAGGGCGCGGGTTAGTGTCAGCGTACGGGTTAGGATTAGGGGACGGGTGAGAGTCAGGCTTCGGGGAAGTGTTAGGGTTAGGGATCGGGCTAGGCTTAGGGTTAGGGGACGGGGACGGTTTAAGGTCCAGGTGAGGGCACGACAATGCTTTAGGGGGAGCGTACGTGTGAGGGCGCGGGTTAGTGTCAGCGTACGGGTTAGGATTAGGGGACGGGTGAGGGTCAGGTTTCGGGGAAGGGTTAGGGTTAGGGTTCGGGCTAGGGTTAGGGTTAGGGGATGGGGACGGTTTAGGGTCCAGGTGAGGGCACGACAACGCTTTAGTGGGAGCGTACGTGTGAGGGCGCGGGTTAGTGTCAGCGTACGGGTTAGGATTAGGGGACAGGTGAGAGTCAGGCTTCGGGGAAGTGTTAGGGTTAGGGATCGGGCTAGGCTTAGGGTTAGGGGACGGGGACGGTTTAAGGTCCAGGTGAGGGCACGACAATGCTTTAGGGGGAGCGTACGTGTGAGGGCACGGGTTAGTGTCGGCGTACGGGTTAGGATTAGGGGACGGGTGAGGGTCAGGCTTCGGGGAAGGGTTAGGGTTAGTGTTCGGGCTAGGGTTAGGGTTAGGGGACGGGGACGGTTTAGGGTCCAGGTGAGGGTACGAAAACGCTTTAGGGGGAGCGTACGTGTGAGTGCGCGGGTTAGTGTCAGCGTACGGGTTAGGATTAGGGCACGGGTGAGAGTCAGGCTTCGGGGAAGTGTTAGGGTTAGGGATCGGGCTAGGCTTAGGGTTAGGGGACGGGGACGGTTTAAGGTCCAGGTGAGGGCACGACAATGCTTTAGGGGGAGCGTACGTGTGAGGGCGCGGGTTAGTGTCAGCGTACGGGTTAGGATTAGGGGACGGGTGAGGGTCAGGCTTCGGGGAAGGGTTAGGGTTAGGGTTCGGGCTAGGGTTAGGGTTAGGGGACGGGGACGGTTTAGGGTCCAGGTGAGGGTACGAAAACGCTTTAGGGGGAGCGTACGTGTGAGTGCGCGGGTTAGTGTCAGCGTACGGGTTAGGATTAGGGGACGGGTGAGGGTCAGGCTTCTGGGAAGGGTTAGGGTTAGGGTTCGGGCTAGGGTTAGGGTTAGGGGACGGGGACGGTTTAGGGGCCAGGTGAGGGCACGACAACGCTTTAGGGGGAGCGTACGTGTGAGGGCGCGGGTTAGTGTCAGTGTACGGGTTAGGATTAGGGGACGGTTGAGGGTCCGGCTTCGGGGAAGGGTTAGGGTTAGGGTTCGGGCTAGGGTTAGGGTTAGGGGACGGGGACGGTTTAGGGTCCAGGTGAGGGTACGACAACGCTTTAGGGGGAGCGTACGTGTGAGGGCGCGGGTTAGTGTCAGCGTACGGGTTAGGATTAGGGGACGGGTGAGAGTCAGGCTTCGGGGAAGTGTTAGGGTTAGGGATCGGGCTAGGCTTAGGGTTAGGGGACGGGGACGGTTTAACGTCCAGGTGAGGGCACGACAAAGCTTTAGGGGGAGCGTACGTGTGAGGGCGCGGGTTAGTGTCAGCGTACGGGTTAGGATTAGGGGACGGGTGAGGGTCAGGTTTCGGGGAAGGGTTAGGGTTAGGGTTCGGGCTAGGGTTAGTGTTAGGGGATGGGGACGGTTTAGGGTCCAGGTGAGGGCACGACAACGCTTTAGCGGGAGCGTACGTGTGAGGGCGCGGGTTAGTGTCAGCGTACGGGTTAGGATTAGGGGACGGGTGAGAGTCAGGCTTCGGGGAAGTGTTAGGGTTAGGGATCGGGCTAGGCTTAGGGTTAGGGGACGGGGACGGTTTAGGGTCCAGGTGAGGGCACGACAATGCTTTAGGGGGAGCGTACGTGTGAGGGGGCGGGTTAGTGTCAGCGTACGGGTTAGGATTAGGGGACGGGTGAGGGTCAGGCATCGGGGAAGGGTTAGGGTTAGGGTTCGGGCTAGGGTTAGGTTTAGGGGACGGGGACGGTTTAGGGTCCAGGTGAGGGCACGACAACGCTTTAGGGGGAGCGTACGTGTGAGGGCGCGGGTTAGTGTCAGTGTACGGGTTAGGATTAGGGGACGGTTGAAGGTCAGGCTTCGGGGAAGGGTTAGGGTTAGGGTTCGGGCTAGGGTTAGGGTTAGGGGACGGGGACGGTTTAGGGTCCAGGTGAGGGTACGACAACGCTTTAGGGGGAGCGTACGTGTGAGGGCGCGGGTTAGTGTCAGCGTACGGGTTAGGATTAGGGGACGGGTGAGGGACAGGCTTCTGGGAAGGGTTAGGGTTAGGGTTTGGGCTAGGGTTAGGGTTAGGGGATGGGGACGGTTTAGGGTCCATGTGAGGGCACGACAACACTTTAGGGGGAGCGTACGTGTGAGGGCGCGGGTCAGTGTCAGCGTACGGGTTAGGATTAGGGGACGGGTGTGGGTCAGGCTTCGGGGAAGGATTAGGGTTAGGGTTTGGGCTAGATTTAGGGTTAGGGGACGGGGATGGTTTAGGGTCCAGGTGAGGGTACGACAACGCTTTAGGGGGAGCGTACGTGTGAGGGCGCGGGTTAGTGTCAGCGTACGGGTTAGGATTAGGGGACGGGTGAGGGTCAGGCTTCGGGGAAGGGATAGAGTTAGGATTCGGGCTAGTGTTAGGGTTAGGGGATGGGGACGGTTTAGGGTCCAGGTGAGGGCACGACAACGCTTTAGGGGGAGCGTACGTGTGAGGGCGCGGGTTAGTGTCAGCGTACGGGTTAGGATTAGGGGACGGGTGAGAGTCAGGCTTCGGGGAAGTGTTAGGGTTAGGGATCGGGCTAGGCTTAGGTTTAGGGGACGGGGACGGTTTAAGGTCCAGGTGAGGGCACGACAATGCTTTAGGGGGAGCGTACGTGTGAGGGCGCGGGTTAGTGTCAGCGTACGGGTTAGGATTAGGGGAGGGATGAGGGTCAGGCTTCGGGGAAGGGTTAGGGTTAGGGTTCAGGCTAGGCTTAGGGTTAGGGGACGGGGACGGTTTAGGGTCCAGGTGATGGCACGACAACACTTTAGGGGGAGCGTACGTGTGAGGGCGCGGGTTAGTGTCAGCGTACGGGTTAGGATTAGGGGACGGGTGAGGGTCAGGCTTCGGGGAAGGTTTAGGGTTAGGGTTCGGGCTAGGGTTAGGGTTAGGGGACGGGGACGGTTTAGGGTCCAGGTGAGGGCACGACAACGCTTTAGGGGGAGCGTACGTGTGAGGGCGCGGGTTAGTGTCAGTGTACGGGTTAGGATTAGGGGACGGTTGAGGGTCAGGCTTCGGGCAAGTGTTAGGGTTAGGGTTCGAGCTAGGGTTAGGGTTAGGGGACGGGGACGGTTTAGGGTCCAGGTGAGTGCACGACAACGCTTTAGTGGGAGAGTACGTGTGAGGGCGCGGGTGAGTGTCAGCGTACGGGTTAGGATTAGGGGACGGGTGAGGGTCAGGCTTCGGGGAAGGGTTAGGGTTAGGGTTCGGGCTAGGGTTAGGGTTAGGGGACGGGGACGGTTTATGGTCAAGGTGAGGGCACGACAATGCTTTAGGGGGAGCGTACGTGTGAGGGCGCGGGTTAGTGTCAGCGTACGGGTTAGGATTAGGGGACGGGTGAGGGTCAGGCATCGGGGAAGGGTTAGGGTTAGGGTTCGGGCTAGGGTTAGGGTTAGGGGACGGGGACGGTTTAGGGTCCAGGTGGGGGCACGACAACGCTTTAGGGGGAGCGTTCGTGTGAGCGCGCGGGTTAGTGTCAGCATACAGGTTAGGATAGGGGACGGGTGAGGATCAGGCTTCGGGGAAGGGTTAGGGGTAGGGTTCGGGCTAGAGTTAGGGTTAGGGGACGGGGACGGTTTAGGGTCCAGGAGAAGGTACGACAACGCTTTAGAGGGAGCGTACGTGTGAGGGCGCGGGTTAGTGTCAGCTTACGGGTTATGATTACGGGACGGGTGAGGGTCAGGCTTCGGGGAAGGGTTTGGGTTAGTGTTCGGGCTAGGGTTAGGGTTAGGGGATAGGGACGGTTTAGGGTTCAGGTGAGGGTACGACAACGCTTTAGGGGGAGCGTACGTGAGAGGGCGCGGGTTAGTGTCAGCGTACGGGTTAGGATTAGGGGACGGGTGAGGGTCAGGCTTCGGGGAAGGGTTAGGGTTAGGGTTCGGGCTAGGCTTAGGGTTAGGGGACGAGGACGGGTTAGGGTCCAGGTGAGGGTACGACAACGCTTTAGGGGGAGTGTACGTGTGAGTGCGCGGGTTAGTGTCAGCGTACGGGTTAGGATTATGGGACGGGTGAGGGTCAGGCTTCGGGGAAGTGTTAGGGTTAGGGTTCGGGCTAGGGTTAGGGTTAGGGGACGGGGACGGTTTAGGGTCCAGGTGGGGGTACGACAACGCTTTAGGGGGAGCGTACGTGTGAGGGCGCGGGTTAGTGTCAGCGTACGGGTTAGGATTAGGGGACAGGTGAGGGTCAGGCTTCGGGGAAGGGTTAGGGTTACGGTTCGGGCTAGGGTTAGGGTTAGGGGACGGGGACGGTTTAGGGTCCAGGTGAGGGCACGACAACGCTTTAGGGGGAGCATACGTGTGAGGGCGCGGGTTAGTGTCAGTGTACGGGTTAGGATTGGGGACGGGCGAGGGTCAGGCTTCGGGGAAGGGTTAGGGTTAGGGTTCGGGCTAGGGTTAGGGGACGGGGACGGTTTAGGGTCCAGGTGAGGGCACGACAAGGCTTTAGGGGGAGCGTACATGTGAGGGCGCGGGGTAGTGTCACCGTACGGGTTAGTATTAGGGTACGGGTGAGGGTCAGGCTTCGGGGAAGGGTTAGGGTTAGGGTTAGGGCTAGGGATAGAGTTAGGGGACGGGGACGGTTTAGGGTCCAGGTGAGGCCACGACAACGCTTTAGGGGGAGCGTTCGTGTGAGCGCGCGGGTTAGTGTCAGCATACGGGTTAGGATAGGGGACGGGTGAGGATCAGGCTTCTGGGAAGGGTTAGGGTTAGGGTTCGGGCTAGGGTTAGGGTTAGGGGACGGGGACGGTTTAGGGTCCAGGAGAAGGTACGACAATGCTTTAGAGGGAGCGTACGTGTGAGGGCGCGGGTTAGTGTCAGCGTACGGGTTATGATTACGGGACGGGTGAGTGTCAGGCTTCGGGGAAGGGTTTGGGTTAGTGTTCGGGCTAGGGTTAGGGTTAGGGGACAGGGACGGTTTAGGGTCCAGGTGAGGGTACGACAACGCTTTAGGGGGAGCGTACGTGTGAGGGCGCGGGTTAGTGTCAGCGTACGGGTTAGGATTAGGGGAGGGGTGAGGGTCAGGCTTCGGGGAAGGGTTAGTGTTAGGGTTCGGGCCAGGGTTAGGGTTAGGGGACGGGGACGGTTTAAGGTCCAGGTGAGGGCACGACAATGCTTTAGGGGGAGCGTACGTGTGAGGGCGCGGGTTAGTGTCAGCGTACGGGTTAGGATTAGGGGACGGGTGAGGGTCAGGTTTCGGGGAAGGGTTAGGGTTAGGGTTCGGGCTAGGGTTAGGGTTAGGGGATGGGGACGGTTTAGGGTCCAGGTGAGGGCACGACAACGCTTTAGTGGGAGCGTACGTGTGAGGGCGCGGGTTAGTGTCAGCGTACGGGTTAGGATTAGGGGACAGGTGAGAGTCAGGCTTCGGGGAAGTGTTAGGGTTAGGGATCGGGCTAGGCTTAGGGTTAGGGGACGGGGACGGTTTAAGGTCCAGGTGAGGGCACGACAATGCTTTAGGGGGAGCGTACGTGTGAGGGCACGGGTTAGTGTCGGCGTACGGGTTAGGATTAGGGGACGGGTGAGGGTCAGGCTTCGGGGAAGTGTTAGCGTTAGTGTTCGGGCTAGGGTTAGGGTTAGGGGACGGGGACGGTTTATGGTCCAGGTGAGGGTACGAAAACGCTTTAGGGGGAGCGTACGTGTGAGTGCGCGGGTTAGTTTCAGCGTACGGGTTAGGATTAGGGCACGGGTGAGGGTCAGGCTTCGGGGAAGGGTTAGGGATAGGGTTCGGGCTAGGGTTAGGGTTAGGGGATGGGGACGGTTTAGGGTCCAGGTGAGGGCACGACAACGCTTTAGGGGGAGCGTACGTGTGAGGGCGCGGGTTAGTGGCAGCGTACGGGTTAGGATTAGGGGACGGGTGAGGTTCAGGCTTCGGGGAAGGGATAGGGTTAGGGTTCGGGCTAGGCTTAGGGTTAGGGGACGGGGACAGTTTAGGGTCCAGGTGAGGGCACGACAACGCTTTAGGGGGAGCGTACGTGTGAGGGCGCGGGTTAGTGTCAGCGTACGGGTTAGGATTAGGGGACGGGTGAGAGTCAGGCTTCGGGGAAGTGTTAGGGTTAGGGATCGGGCTAGGCTTAGGGTTAGGGTACGGGGACGGTTTAAGGTCCAGGTGAGGGCACGACAATGCTTTAGGGGGAGCGTACGTGTGAGGGCGCGGGTTAGTGTCAGCGTACGGGTTAGGATTAGGGGACGGGTGAGGGTCAGGCTTCGGGGAAGGGTTAGGGTTAGGGTTCGGGCTAGGGTTAGGGTTAGGGGACGGGGACGGTTTAGGGTGCAGGTGAGGGTACGAAAACGCTTTAGGGGGAGCGTACGTGTGAGTGCGCGGGTTAGTGTCAGCGTACGGGTTAGGATTAGGGCACGGGTGAGGGTCAGGCTTCGGGGAAGGGTTAGGGTTAGGGTTCGGGCTAGGGTTAGGGTTAGGGGACGGGGACGGTTTAGGGTCCAGGTGAGGGCACGACAACGCTTTAGGGGGAGCGTACGTGTGAGGGTGCGGGTTAGTGTCAGCGTACGGGTTAGGATTAGGGGACGGGTGAGGGTCAGGCTTCTGGGAAGGGTTAGGGTTAGGGTTCGGGCTAGGGTTAGGGTTAGGGGACGGGGACGGTTTAGGGTCCAGGTGAGGGCACGACAACGCTTTAGGGGGAGTGTACGTGTGAGGGCGCGGGTTAGTGTCAGTGTACGGGTTAGGATTAGGGGACGGTTGAGAGTCCGGCTTCGGGGAAGGGTTAGGGTTAGGGTTCGGGCTAGGGTTAGGGTTAGGGGACGGGGACGGTTTAGGGTCCAGGTGAGGGTACGACAACGCTTTAGGGGGAGCGTACGTGTGAGGGCGCGGGTTAGTTTCAGCGTACGGATTAGGATTAGGGGACGGGTGAGAGTCAGGCTTCGGGGAAGTGTTAGGGTTAGGGATCGGGCTAGGCTTAGGGTTAGGGGACGGGGACGGTTTAACGTCCAGGTGAGGGCACGACAATGCTTTAGGGGGAGCGTACGTGTGAGGGCGCGGGTTAGTGTCAGCGTACGGGTTAGGATTAGGGGACGGGTGAGGGTCAGGTTTCGGGGAAGGGTTAGGGTTAGGGTTCGGGCTAGGGTTAGGGTTAGGGGATGGGGACGGTTTAGGGTCCAGGTGAGGACACGACAACGCTTTAGGGGGAGCGTACGTGTGAGGGCGCGGGTTAGTGTCAGCGTACGGGTTAGGATTAGGGGACGGGTGAGAGTCAGGCTTCGGGGAAGTGTTAGGGTTAGGGATCGGGCTAGGCTTAGGGTTAGGGGACGGGGACGGTTTAAGGTCCAGGTGAGGGCACGACAATGCTTTAGAGGAAGCGTACGTGTGAGGGCACGGGTTAGTGTCAGCGTACGGGTTAGGATTAGGGGACGGGTGAGGGTCAGGTTTCGGGGAAGGGTTAGGGTTAGGGTTCGGGCTAGGGTTAGGGTTAGGGGATGGGGACGGTTTAGGGTCCAAGTGAGGGCACGACAACGCTTTAGGGGGAGCGTACGTGTGAGGGCGCGGGTTAGGGGCAGCGTACGGGTTAGGATTAGGGGACGGGTGAGGGTCAGGCTTCGGGGAAGGGATAGGGTTAGGGTTCGGGCTAGGGTTAGGGTTAGGGGACGGGGACAGTTTAGGGTCCAGGTGAGGGCACGACAACGCTTTAGGGGGAGCGTACGTGTGAGGGCGCGGGTTAGTGTCAGCGTACGGGTTAGGATTAGGGGACGGGTGAGAGTCAGGCTTCGGGGAAGTGTTAGGGTTAGGGTTCGGGCTAGGCTTAGGTTTAGGGGACGGGGACGGTTTAGGGTCCAGGTGAGGGCACGACAATGCTTTAGGGGGAGCGTACGTGTGAGGGCGCGGGTTAGTGTCAGCGTACGGGTTAGGATTAGGGGACGGGTGAAGGTCAGGCTTCGGGGAAGGGTTAGGGTTAGGGTTCGGGCTAGGGTTAGGGTTAGGGGACGGGGACGGTTTAGGGTCCAGGTGAGGGTACGAAAACGCTTTAGGGGGAGCGTACGTGTGAGTGCGCGGGTTAGTGTCAGCGTACGGGTTAGGATTAGGGCACGGGTGAGGGTCAGGCTTCGGGGAAGGGTTAGGGTTAGGGTTCGAGCTAGGGTTAGGTTTAGGGGACGGGGACGGTTTAGGGTCCAGGTGAGGGCACGACAACGCTTTAGGGGGAGCGTACGTGTGAGGGCGCGGGTTAGTGTCAGCCTACGGGTTAGGATTAGGGGACGGGTGAGTGTCAGGCTTCGGGGAAGGGTTAGGGTTAGGGTTCGGGCTAGGCTTAGGGTTAGGGGACGGGGACGGTTTAGGGTCCAGGTGAGGGTACGACAACGCTTTAGGGGGAGCGTACGTGTGAGGGCACGTGTTAGTGTCAGCGTACGGGTTAGGATTAGGGGACGGGTGAGGGACAGGCTTCGGGGAAGGGTTAGGGTTAGGGTTTGGGCAAGGGTTAGGGTTAGGGGATGGGGACGGTTTAGGGTCCATGTGAGGGCACGAAAACTCTTTAGGGGGAGCGTACGTGTGAGGGCGCGGGTCAGTGTCAGCGTATGGGTTAGGATTAGGGGACGGGTGTGGGTCAGGCTTCGGGGAAGGATTAGGGTTAGGGTTTGGGCTAGATTTAGGGTTAGGGGACGGGGATGGTTTAGGGTCCAGGTGAGGGTACGACAACGCTTTAGGGGGAGCGTACGTGTGAGGGCGCGGGTTAGTGTCAGCGTACGGGTTAGGATTAGGGGACGGGTGAGAGTCAGGCTTCGGGGAAGTGTTAGGGTTAGGGATCGGGCTAGGCTTAGGGTTAGGGGACGGGGACGGTTTAAGGTCCAGGTGAGGACACGACAATGCTTTAGGGGGAGCGTACGTGTGAGGGCGCGGGTTAGTGTCAGCGTACGGGTTAGGATTAGGGGACGGGTGAGGGTCAGGTTTCGGGGAAGGGTTAGGGTTAGGGTTCGGGCTAGGGTTAGGGTTAGGGGATGGGGACGGTTTAGGGTCCAGGTGAGGGCACGACAACGCTTTAGTGGGAGCGTACGTGTGAGGGCGCGGGTTAGTGTCAGCGTACGGGTTAGGATTAGGGGACAGGTGAGAGTCAGGCTTCGGGGAAGTGTTAGGGTTAGGGATCGGGCTAGGCTTAGGGTTAGGGGACGGGGACGGTTTAAGGTCCAGGTGAGGGCACGACAATGCTTTAGGGGGAGCGTACGTGTGAGGGCACGGGTTAGTGTCGGCGTACGGGTTAGGATTAGGGGACGGGTGAGGGTCAGGCTTCGGGGAAGGGTTAGGGTTAGTGTTCGGGCTAGGGTTAGGGTTAGGGGACGGGGACGGTTTAGGGTCCAGGTGAGGGTACGAAAACGCTTTAGGGGGAGCGTACGTGTGAGTGCGCGGGTTAGTGTCAGCGTACGGGTTAGGATTAGGGCACGGGTGAGGGTCAGGCTTCGGGGAAGGGTTAGGGATAGGGTTCGGGCTAGGGTTAGGGTTAGGGGACGCGGACGGTTTAGGGTCCAGGTGAGGGCACGACAACGCTTTAGGGGGAGCGTACGTGTGAGGGCGCGGGTTAGTGGCAGCGTACGGGTTAGGATTAGGGGACGGGTGAGGTTCAGGCTTCGGGGAAGGGATAGGGTTAGGGTTCGGGCTAGGCTTAGGGTTAGGGGACGGGGACAGTTTAGGGTCCAGGTGAGGGCACGACAACGCTTTAGGGGGAGCGTACGTGTGAGGGCGCGGGTTAGTGTCAGCGTACGGGTTAGGATTAGGGGACGGGTGAGAGTCAGGCTTCGGGGAAGTGTTAGGGTTAGGGATCGGGCTAGGCTTAGGGTTAGGGTACGGGGACGGTTTAAGGTCCAGGTGAGGGCACGACAATGCTTTAGGGGGAGCGTACGTGTGAGGGCGCGGGTTAGTGTCAGCGTACGGGTTAGGATTAGGGGACGGGTGAGGGTCAGGCTTCGGGGAAGGGTTAGGGTTAGGGTTCGGGCTAGGGTTAGGGTTAGGGGACGGGGACGGTTTAGGGTCCAGGTGAGGGTACGAAAACGCTTTAGGGGGAGCGTACGTGTGAGTGCGCGGGTTAGTGTCAGCGTACGGGTTAGGATTAGGGCACGGGTGAGGGTCAGGCTTCGGGGAAGGGTTAGGGTTAGGGTTCGGGCTAGGGTTAGGGTTAGGGGACGGGGACGGTTTAGGGTCCAGGTGAGGGCACGACAACGCTTTAGGGGGAGCGTACGTGTGAGGGTGCGGGTTAGTGTCAGCGTACGGGTTAGGATTAGGGGACGGGTGAGGGTCAGGCTTCTGGGAAGGGTTAGGGTTAGGGTTCGGGCTAGGGTTAGGGTTAGGGGACGGGGACGGTTTAGGGTCCAGGTGAGGGCACGACAACGCTTTAGTTGGAGTGTACGTGTGAGGGCGCGGGTTAGTGTCAGTGTACGGGTTAGGATTAGGGGACGGTTGAGAGTCCGGCTTCGGGGAAGGGTTAGGGTTAGGGTTCGGGCTAGGGTTAGGGTTAGGGGACGGGGACGGTTTAGGGTCCAGGTGAGGGTACGACAACGCTTTAGGGGGAGCGTACGTGTGAGGGCGCGGGTTAGTTTCAGCGTACGGGTTAGGATTAGGGGACGGGTGAGAGTCAGGCTTCGGGGAAGTGTTAGGGTTAGGGATCGGGCTAGGCTTAGGGTTAGGGGACGGGGACGGTTTAACGTCCAGGTGAGGGCACGACAATGCTTTAGGGGGAGCGTACGTGTGAGGGCGCGGGTTAGTGTCAGCGTACGGGTTAGGATTAGGGGACGGGTGAGGGTCAGGTTTCGGGGAAGGGTTAGGGTTAGGGTTCGGGCTAGGGTTAGGGTTAGGGGATGGGGACGGTTTAGGGTCCAGGTGAGGGCACGACAACGCTTTAGGGGGAGCGTATGTGTGAGGGCGCGGGTTAGTGTCAGCGTACGGGTTAGGATTAGGGGACGGGTGAGAGTCAGGCTTCGGGGAAGTGTTAGGGTTAGGGATCGGGCTAGGCTTAGGGTTAGGGGACGGGGACGGTTTAAGGTCCAGGTGAGGGCAGGACAATGGTTTAGGGGAAGCGTACGTGTGAGGGCACGGGTTAGTGTCAGCGTACGGGTTAGGATTAGGGGACGGGTGAGGGTCAGGTTTCGGGGAAGGGTTAGGGTTAGGGTTCGGGCTAGGGTTAGGGTTAGGGGACGGGGACAGTTTAGGGTCCAGGTGAGGGCACGACAACGCTTTAGGGGGAGCGTACGTGTGAGGGCGCGGGTTTGGGGCAGCGTACGGGTTAGGATTAGGGGACGGGTGAGGGTCAGGCTTCGGGGAAGGGATAGGGTTAGGGTTCGGGCTAGGGTTAGCGTTAGGGGATGGGGACGGTTTAGGGTCCATGTGAGGGCACGACAACGCTTTAGGGGGAGCGTACGTGTGAGGGCGCGGGTTAGGGGCAGCGTACGGGTTAGGATTAGGGGACGGGTGAGGGTCAGGCTTCGGGGAAGGGATAGGGTTAGGGTTCGGGCTAGGGTTAGGGTTAGGGGACGGGGACAGTTTAGGGTCCAGGTGAGGGCACGACAACGCTTTAGGGGGAGCGTACGTGTGAGGGCGCGGGTTAGTGTCAGCGTACGGGTTAGGATTAGGGGACGGGTGAGAGTCAGGCTTCGGGGAAGTGTTAGGGTTAGGGTTCGGGCTAGGCTTAGGTTTAGGGGACGGGGACGGTTTAGGGTCCAGGTGAGGGCACGACAATGCTTTAGGGGGAGCGTACGTGTGAGGGCGCGGGTTAGTGTCAGCGTACGGGTTAGGATTAGGGGACGGGTGAAGGTCAGGCTTCGGGGAAGGGTTAGGGTTAGGGTTCGGGCTAGGGTTAGGGTTAGGGGACGGGGACGGTTTAGGGTCCAGGTGAGGGTACGAAAACGCTTTAGGGGGAGCGTACGTGTGAGTGCGCGGGTTAGTGTCAGCGTACGGGTTAGGATTAGGGCACGGGTGAGGGTCAGGCTTCGGGGAAGGGTTAGGGTTAGGGTTCGGGCTAGGGTTAGGTTTAGGGGACGGGGACGGTTTAGGGTCCAGGTGAGGGCACGACAACGCTTTAGGGGGAGCGTACGTGTGAGGGCGCGGGTTAGTGTCAGCGTACGGGTTAGGATTAGGGGACGGGTGAGTGTCAGGCTTCGGGGAAGGGTTAGGGTTAGGGTTCGGGCTAGGCTTAGGGTTAGGGGACGGGGACGGTTTAGGGTCCAGGTGAGGGTACGACAACGCTTTAGGGGGAGCGTACGTGTGAGGGCACGGGTTAGTGTCAGCGTACGGGTTAGGATTAGGGGACGGGTGAGGGACAGGCTTCGGGGAAGGGTTAGGGTTAGGGTTTGGGCAAGGGTTAGGGTTAGGGGATGGGGACGGTTTAGGGTCCATGTGAGGGCACGAAAACTCTTTAGGGGGAGCGTACGTGTGAGGGCGCGGGTCAGTGTCAGCGTACGGGTTAGGATTAGGGGACGGGTGTGGGTCAGGCTTCGGGGAAGGATTAGGGTTAGGGTTTGGGCTAGATTTAGGGTTAGGGGACGGGGATGGTTTAGGGTCCAGGTGAGGGTACGACAACGCTTTAGGGGGAGCGTACGTGTGAGGGCGCGGGTTAGTGTCAGTGTACGGGTTAGGATTCGGGGACGGGTGAGGGTCAGGCTTCGGGGAAGGGATACAGTTAGGATTCGGGCTAGTGTTAGGGTTAGGGGATGGGGACGGTTTAGGGTCCAGGTGAGGGCACGACAACGCTTTAGGGGGAGCGTACGTGTGAGGGCGCGGGTTAGTGTCAGCGTACGGGTTAGGATTAGGGGACGGGTGAGAGTCAGGCTTCGGGGAAGTGTTAGGGTTAGGGATCGGGGTAGGCTTAGGGTTAGGGGACGGGGACGGTTTAAGGTCCAGGTGAGGGCACGACAATGCTTTAGGGGGAGCGTACGTGTGAGGGCGCGGGTTAGTGTCAGCGTACGGGTTAGGATTAGGGGACGGGTGAGGGTCAGGCTTCGGGGAAGGGTTAGGGTTAGGGTTCGGGCTAGGGTTAGGGTTAGGGGACGGGGACGGTTTAGGGTCCAGGTGAGGGTACGAAAACGCTTTAGGGGGAGCGTACGTGTGAGTGCGCGGGTTAGTGTCAGCGTACGGGTTAGGATTAGGGGACGGGTGAGGGTCAGGCTTCTGGGAAGGGTTAGGGTTAGGGTTCGGGCTAGGGTTAGGGTTAGGGGACGGGGACGGTTTAGGGTCCAGGTGAGGGCACGACAACGCTTTAGGGGGAGCGTACGTGTGAGGGCGCGGGTTAGTGTCAGTGTACGGGTTAGGATTAGGGGACGGTTGAAGGTCAGGCTTCGGGGAAGGGTTAGGGTTAGGGTTCGGGCTAGGGTTAGGGTTAGGGGATGGGGACGGTTTAGGGTCCAGGTGAGGGTACGATAACGCTTTAGGGGGAGCGTACGTGTGAGGGCGCGGGTTAGTGTCAGCGTACGGGTTAGGATTAGGGAACGGGTGAGGGACAGGCTTCTGGGAAGTGTTAGGGTTAGGGTTTGGGCTAGGGTTAGGGTTAGGGGATGGGGACGGTTTAGGGTCCATGTGAGGGCACGACAACACTTTAGGGGGAGCGTACGTGTGAGGGCGCGGGTCAGTGTCAGCGTACGGGTTAGGATTAGGGGACGGGTGTGGGTCAGGCTTCGGGGAAGGATTAGGGTTAGGGTTTGGGTTAGATTTAGGGTTAGGGGACGGGGATGGTTTAGGGTCCAGGTGAGGGTACGACAACGCTTTAGGGGGAGCGTACGTGTGAGGGCGCGGGTTAGTGTCAGCGTACGGGTTAGGATTAGGGGACGGGTGAGGGTCAGGCTTCGGGGAAGGGATAGAGTTAGGATTCGGGCTAGTGTTAGGGTTAGGGGATGGGGACGGTTTAGGGTCCAGGTGAGGGCACGACAACGCTTTAGGGAGAGCGTACGTGTGAGGGCGCGGGTTAGTGTCAGCGTACGGGTTAGGATTAGGGGACGGGTGAGAGTCAGGCTTCGGGGAAGTGTTAGGGTTAGGGATCGGGCTAGGCTTAGGTTTAGGGGAGGGGGACGGTTTAAGGTCCAGGTGAGGGCACGACAATGCTTTAGGGGGAGCGTACGTCTGAGGGCGCGGGTTAGTGTCAGCGTACGGGTTAGGATTAGGGGAGGGATGAGGGTCAGGCTTCGGGGAAGGGTTAGGGTTAGGGTTCAGGCTAGGCTTAGGGTTAGGGGACGGGGACGGTTTAGGGTCCAGGTGATGGCACGACAACACTTTAGGGGGAGCGTACGTGTGAGGGCGCGGGTTAGTGTCAGCGTACGGGTTAGGATTAGGGGACGGGTGAGGGTCAGGCTTCGGGGAAGGGTTAGGGTTAGGGTTCGGGCTAGGGTTAGGGTTAGGGGACGGGGACGGTTTAGGGTCCAGTTGAGGGCACGACAACGCTTTAGGGGGAGCGTACGTGTGAGGGCGCGGGTTAGTGTCAGTGTACGGGTTAGGATTAGGGGACGGTTGAGGGTCAGGCTTCGGGGAAGTGTTAGGGTTAGGGTTCGAGCTAGGGTTAGGGTTAGGGGACGGGGACGGTTTAGGGTCCAGGTGAGGGTACGACAACGCTTTAGGGGGAGCGTACGTGTGAGGGCGCGGGTTAGTGTCAGCGTTCGGGTTAGGATTAGGGGACGGGTGAGGGACAGGCTTCGGGGAAGGGTTAGGGTTAGGGTTTGGGCTAGGGTTAGGGTTAGGGGTTGGGGACGGTTTAGGGTACATGTGAGGGCACGACAACGCTTTAGGGGGAGCGCACGTGTGAGGGCGCGGGTCAGTGTCAGCGTACGGGTTAGGATTAGGGGACGGGTGTGGGTCAGGCTTCGGGGAAGGATTAGGGTTAGGGTTTGGGCTAGAGTTAGGGTTAGGGGACAGGGATGGTTTAGGGTCCAGGTGAGGGTACGAAAACGCTTTAGGGGGAGCGTACGTGTGAGGGCGCGGGTTAGTGTCAGCGTACGGGTTAGGATTAGGGGACGGGTGAGGGTCAGGCTTCGGGGAAGGGTTAGGGTTAGGGTTCGGGCTAGGGTTAGGGTTAGGGGACGGGGACGGTTTAGGGTCCAGGTGAGGGTACGAAAACGCTTTAGGGGGAGCGTACGTGTGAGTGCGCGGGTTAGTGTCAGCGTAAGGGTTAGGATTAGGGGACGGGTGTGGGTCAGGCTTCGGGGAAGGATTAGGGTTAGGCTTCGGGCTAGGCTTAGGGTTAGGGGACGGGGACGGTTTAGGGTCGAGATGAGTGCACGACAACGCTTTAGGGGGAGAGTACGTGTGAGGGCGCGGGTTAGTGTCAGCGTACGGGTTAGGATTAGGGTTCGGGCTAGGATTAGGGTTAGGGGACGGGGACGGTTTAGGGTCCAGGTGAGGGCACGACAACATTTTAGGGGGAGCGTACGTGTGAGGGCGCGGGTTAGTGTCAGCGTACGGGTTAGGATTAGGGGCCGGGTGAGTGTCAGGCTTCGGGGAAGGGTTAGGGTTAGGGTTCGGGCTAGGGTTAGGGTTAGGGGACGGGGACTGTTTAGGTTCCAGGTGAGGCTACGACAACGCTTTAGGGGGAGCATACGTGTGAGGGTGCGGGTTAGTGTCAGCGTACGGGTTAGGATTAGGGGACGGGTGAGGGTTACGCTTCGGGGAAGTGTTAGGGTTAGGGTTCGGGCTAGGGTTAGGGTTAGGGGACGGGGACGGTTTAGGGTCCAGGTGAGTGCATGACAACGCTTTAGTGGGAGAGTACGTGTGAGGGCGCGGGTGAGTGTCAGCGTACGGGTTAGGATTAGGGGACGGGTGAGGGTCAGGTTTCGGGGAAGGGTTAGGGTTAGGGTTCGGGCTAGGGTTAGGGTTAGGGGACGGGGACGGTTTAGGGTCCAGTTGAGGGCACGACAACGCTTTAGGGGGAGCGTACGTGTGAGGGCGCGGGTTAGTGTCAGTGTACGGGTTAGGATTAGGGGACGGTTGAGGGTCAGGCTTCGGGGAAGTGTTAGGGTTAGGGTTCGAGCTAGGGTTAGGGTTAGGGGACGGGGACGGTTTAGGGTCCAGGTGAGGGTACGACAACGCTTTAGGGGGAGCGTACGTGTGAGGGCGCGGGTTAGTGTCAGCGTTCGGGTTAGGATTAGGGGACGGGTGAGGGACAGGCTTCGGGGAAGGGTTAGGGTTAGGGTTTGGGCTAGGGTTAGGGTTAGGGGTTGGGGACGGTTTAGGGTACATGTGAGGGCACGACAACGCTTTAGGGGGAGCGTACGTGTGAGGGCGCGGGTCAGTGTCAGCGTACGGGTTAGGATTAGGGGACGGGTGTGGGTCAGGCTTCGGGGAAGGATTATGGTTAGGGTTTGGGCTAGAGTTAGGGTTAGGGGACAGGGATGGTTTAGGGTCCAGGTGAGGGTACGAAAACGCTTTAGGGGGAGCGTACGTGTGAGGGCGCGGGTTAGTGTCAGCGTACGGGTTAGGATTAGGGGACGGGTGAGGGTCAGGCTTCGGGGAAGGGTTAGGGTTAGGGTTCGGGCTAGGGTTAGGGTTAGGGGACGGGGACGGTTTAGGGTCCAGGTGAGGGTACGAAAACGCTTTAGGGGGAGCGTACGTGTGAGTGCGCGGGTTAGTGTCAGCGTAAGGGTTAGGATTAGGGGACGGGTGTGGGTCAGGCTTCGGGGAAGGATTAGGGTTAGGCTTCGGGCTAGGCTTAGGGTTAGGGGACGGGGACGGTTTAGGGTCGAGATGAGTGCACGACAACGCTTTAGGGGGAGAGTACGTGTGAGGGCGCGGGTTAGTGTCAGCGTACGGGTTAGGATTAGGGTTCGGGCTAGGATTAGGGTTAGGGGACGGGGACGGTTTAGGGTCCAGGTGAGGGCACGACAACATTTTAGGGGGAGCGTACGTGTGAGGGCGCGGGTTAGTGTCAGCGTACGGGTTAGGATTAGGGGCCGGGTGAGTGTCAGGCTTCGGGGAAGGGTTAGGGTTAGGGTTCGGGCTAGGGTTAGGGTTAGGGGACGGGGACTGTTTAGGTTCCAGGTGAGGCTACGACAACGCTTTAGGGGGAGCATACGTGTGAGGGTGCGGGTTAGTGTCAGCGTACGGGTTAGGATTAGGGGACGGGTGAGGGTTACGCTTCGGGGAAGTGTTAGGGTTAGGGTTCGGGCTAGGGTTAGGGTTAGGGGACGGGGACGGTTTACGGTCCAGGTGAGTGCACGACAACGCTTTAGTGGGAGAGTACGTGTGAGGGCGCGGGTGAGTGTCAGCGTACGGGTTAGGATTAGGGGACGGGTGAGGGTCAGGCTTCGGGGAAGGGTTAGGGTTATGGTTCGGGCTAGGGTTAGGGTTAGGGGACGGGGACGGTTTATGGTCAAGGTGAGGGCACGACAATGCTTTAGGGGGAGCGTACGTGTGAGGGCGCGGGTTAGTGTCAGCGTACGGGTTAGGATTAGGGGACGGGTGAGGGTCAGGCTTCGGGGAAGGGTTAGGGTTAGGGTTCGGGCTAGGGTTAGGGTTAGGGGACGGGGACGGTTTAGGGTCCAGGTGGGGGCACGACAACGCTTTAGGGGGAGCGTACGTGTGAGGGCGCGGGACAGTGTTAGCGTACGGGTTAGGAATAGGGGACGGATGAGGGTCAGGCTTCGGGGAAGGGTTAGGGTTAGGGTTCGGGCTAGGGTTAGGGTTAGGTGACAGGGATGGTTTAGCGTCAAGGTGAGGGTACGACAACGCTTTAGGGGGAGCGTACGTGTGAGGGCGCGGGTCAGTGTCAGCGTACGGGTTAGGATTAGGGGACGGGTGAGGGTCAGGCTTCGGGGAAGGGATAGAGTTAGGATTCGGGCTAGTGTTAGGGTTAGGGGATGGGGACGGTTTAGGGTCCAGGTGAGGGCACGACAACGCTTTAGGGGGAGCGTACGTGTGAGGGCGCGGGTTAGTGTCAGCGTACGGGTTAGGATTAGGGGACGGGTGAGAGTCAGGCTTCGGGGAAGTGTTAGGGTTAGGGATCGGGCTAGGCTTAGGTTTAGGGGAGGGGGACGGTTTAAGGTCCAGGTGAGGGCACGACAATGCTTTAGGGGGAGCGTACGTGTGAGGGCGCGGGTTAGTGTCAGCGTACGGGTTAGGATTAGGGGAGGGATGAGGGTCAGGCTTCGGGGAAGGGTTAGGGTTAGGGTTCAGGCTAGGCTTAGGGTTAGGGGACGGGGACGGTTTAGGGTCCAGGTGATGGCACGACAACACTTTAGGGGGAGCGTACGTGTGAGGGCGCGGGTTAGTGTCAGCGTACGGGTTAGGATTAGGGGACGGGTGAGGGTCAGGCTTCGGGGAAGGGTTAGGGTTAGGGTTCGGGCTAGGGTTAGGGTTAGGGGACGGGGACGGTTTAGGGTCCAGTTGGGGGCACGACAACGCTTTAGGGGGAGCGTACGTGTGAGGGCGCGGGTTAGTGTCAGTGTACGGGTTAGGATTAGGGGACGGTTGAGGGTCAGGCTTCGGGGAAGTGTTAGGGTTAGGGTTCGAGCTAGGGTTAGGGTTAGGGGACGGGGACGGTTTAGGGTCCAGGTGAGGGTACGACAACGCTTTAGGGGGAGCGTACGTGTGAGGGCGCGGGTTAGTGTCAGCGTTCGGGTTAGGATTAGGGGACGGGTGAGGGACAGGCTTCGGGGAAGGGTTAGGGTTAGGGTTTGGGCTAGGGTTAGGGTTAGGGGTTGGGGACGGTTTAGGGTACATGTGAGGGCACGACAACGCTTTAGGGGGAGCGTACGTGTGAGGGCGCGGGTCAGTGTCAGCGTACGGGTTAGGATTAGGGGACGGGTGTGGGTCAGGCTTCGGGGAAGGATTAGGGTTAGGGTTTGGGCTAGAGTTAGGGTTAGGGGACAGGGATGGTTTAGGGTCCAGGTGAGGGTACGAAAACGCTTTAGGGGGAGCGTACGTGTGAGGGCGCGGGTTAGTGTCAGCGTACGGGTTAGGATTAGGGGACGGGTGAGGGTCAGGCTTCGGGGAAGGGTTAGGGTTAGGGTTCGGGCTAGGGTTAGGGTTAGGGGACGGGGACGGTTTAGGGTCCAGGTGAGGGTACGAAAACGCTTTAGGGGGAGCGTACGTGTGAGTGCGCGGGTTAGTGTCAGCGTAAGGGTTAGGATTAGGGGACGGGTGTGGGTCAGGCTTCGGGGAAGGATTAGGGTTAGGCTTCGGGCTAGGCTTAGGGTTAGGGGACGGGGACGGTTTAGGGTCGAGATGAGTGCACGACAACGCTTTAGGGGGAGAGTACGTGTGAGGGCGCGGGTTAGTGTCAGCGTACGGGTTAGGATTAGGGGCCGGGTGAGTGTCAGGCTTCGGGGAAGGGTTAGGGTTAGGGTTCGGGCTAGGGTTAGGGTTAGGGGACGGGGACTGTTTAGGTTCCAGGTGAGGCTACGAGAACGCTTTAGGGGGAGCATACGTGTGAGGGTGCGGGTTAGTGTCAGCGTACGGGTTAGGATTAGGGGACGGGTGAGGGTTACGCTTCGGGGAAGTGTTAGGGTTAGGGTTCGGGCTAGGGTTAGGGTTAGGGGACGGGGACGGTTTAGGGTCCAGGTGAGTGCACGACAACGCTTTAGTGGGAGAGTACGTGTGAGGGCGCGGGTGAGTGTCAGCGTACGGGTTAGGATTAGGGGACGGGTGAGGGTCAGGCTTCGGGGAAGGGTTAGGGTTATGGTTCGGGCTAGGGTTAGGGTTAGGGGACGGGGACGGTTTATGGTCAAGGTGAGGGCACGACAATGCTTTAGGGGGAGCGTACGTGTGAGGGCGCGGGTTAGTGTCAGCGTACGGGTTAGGATTAGGGGACGGGTGAGGGTCAGGCTTCGGGGAAGGGTTAGGGTTAGGGTTCGGGCTAGGGTTAGGGTTAGGGGACGGGGACGGTTTAGGGTCCAGGTGGGGGCACGACAACGCTTTAGGGGGAGCGTACGTGTGAGGGCGCGGGACAGTGTTAGCGTACGGGTTAGGAATAGGGGACGGATGAGGGTCAGGCTTCGGGGAAGGGTTAGGGTTAGGGTTCGGGCTAGGGTTAGGGTTAGGTGACAGGGATGGTTTAGCGTCCAGGTGAGGGTACGACAACGCTTTAGGGGGAGCGTACGTGTGAGGGCGTGGGTTAGTGTCAGCGTACGGGTTAGGATTAGGGGACGGGTGACGGTCAGGCTTCGGGGAAGGGTTTGGGTTAGTGTTCGGGCTAGGGTTAGGGTTAGGGGACAGGGACGGGTTAGGGTCCAGGGGAGGGTACGACAACGCTTTAGGGGGAGCGTACGTGTGAGGGCGAGGGTTAGTGTCAGTGTACGGGTTAGGATTAGGGGACGGGTGAGGGTCAGGCTACGGGGAAGGGTTAGGGTTAGGGTTCGGGCTAGCGTTAGGGTTAGGGGACGGGGACGGTTTAGGGTCCAGGTGAGGGCACGACAACACTTTAGGGGGAGCGTACGTGTGAGGGAGCAGGTTAGTGTCAGCGTACGGGTTAGGATTAGGGGACGGGTGGGGGTCAGGCTTCGGGGAAGGGATAGGGTTATGGTTCGGGCTAGGGTTAGGGTTAGGGGACGGGGACGGTTTAGGGTCCAGGTGAGGGCACGACAACGCTTTAGGGGGAGCGTACGTGTGAGGGCGCGGGTTAGTGTCAGTGTACGGGTTAGGATTAGGGGACGGTTGAGGGTCAGGCTTCAGGTAAGGGTTAGGGTTAGGGTTCGGGCTAGGGTTAGGGTTAGGGGACGGGGACGGTTTAGGGTCCAGGGGAGGGTATGACAACGCTTTAGGGGGAGCGTACGTGTGAGGGCGCGGGTTAGTGTCAGCGTACGGTTTAGGATTAGGGGACGGGTGAGGGTCAGGCTTCGGGGAAGGTTTAGGGTTAGGGTTCGGGCTAGGGATAGTGTTAGGGGACGGGGACGGTTTAGGGTCCAGGTGAGGGCACGACAACGCTTTAGGGGGAGCGTACGTGTGAGCGCGCGGGTTAGTGTCAGCTTACGGTTTAGGATAGTGGACGGTTGAGGATCAGGCTTCGGGGAAGGGTTAGGGTTAGGGTTCGGGCTAGGGTTAGGGTTAGGGGACGGGGACTGTTTAGGGTCCAGGTGAAGGTACGACAACGCTTTAGAGGGAGCGTACGTGTGAGGGCGTGGGTTAGTGTCAGCGTACGGGTTAGGATTAGGGGACGGGTGAGGGTCAGGCTTCGGGGAAGGGTTAGGGTTAGGGTTCGAGCTAGGGTTAGCGTTAGGGGACGGGGACGGTTTAGGGTCCAGGTGAGGGTACGACAACGCTGTAGGGGGAGCGTACGTGTGAGGGCGCGGGTTAGTGTCAGTGTACGGGTTAGGATTAGGGGACGGGTGAGGGTCAGGCTTCGGGGAAGGGTTAGGGTTAGGGTTCGGGCTAGGTTTAGGGTTAGGGGACGGGGACTGTTTAGGGTCCAGGTGAGGGCACGACAACGCTTTAGGGGGAGCGTACGTGTGAGGGCGTGGGTTAGTGTCAGCGTACGGGTTAGGATTAGGGGACGGGTGAGGGTCAGGCTTCGGGGAAGGGTTAGGGTTAGGGTTCGGGCTAGGGTTAGGGTTAGGGGACGGGGCCGGTATAGGGTCCAGGTGAGGGTACGACAACGCTTTAGGTGGAGCGTACGTGTGAGGGAGCGGGTTAGTGTCAGCGTACGGGTTAGGATTAGGGGACGGGTGAGGGTCAGGCTTCGGGGAAGAGTTAGGGTTCGGATTCAGGCTAGGGTTAGGGTTAGGGGACAGGGACGGTTTAAGGTCCAGGTGAGGGCACGACAACGCTTTAGGGGGAGCGTACGTGTGAGGGCGCGGGATAGTGTCAGCGTACGGGTTTGGATTAGGGGACGGGTGAGGGTCAGGCTTCGGGGAAGGGTTAGGGTTAGGGATTGGGCTAGGGATAGAGTTAGGGGACGGGGACGGTTTAGGGTCCAGGTGAGGCCACGACAACGCTTTAGGGGGAGCGTTCGTGTGAGCGCGCGGGTTAGTGTCAGCATACAGGTTAGGATAGGGGACGGGTGAGGATCAGGCTTCGGGGAAGGGTTAGGGGTAGGGTTCGGGCTAGAGTTAGGGTTAGGGGACGGGGACGGTTTAGGGTCCAGGAGAAGGTACGACAACGCTTTAGAGGGAGCGTACGTGTGAGGGCGCGGGTTAGTGTCAGCGTACGGGTTATGATTACGGGACGGGTGAGGGTCAGGCTTCGGGGAAGGGTTTGGGTTAGTGTTCGGGCTAGGGTTAGGGTTAGGGGATAGGGACGGTTTAGGGTTCAGGTGAGGGTACGACAACGCTTTAGGGGGAGCGTACGTGAGAGGGCGCGGGTTAGTGTCAGCGTACGGGTTAGGATTAGGGGACGGGTGAGGGTCAGGCTTCGGGGAAGGGTTAGGGTTAGGGTTCGGGCTAGGCTTAGGGTTAGGGGACGAGGACGGGTTAGGGTCCAGGTGAGGGTACGACAACGCTTTAGGGGGAGTGTACGTGTGAGTGCGCGGGTTAGTGTCAGCGTACGGGTTAGGATTAGGGGACGGGTGAGGGTCAGGCTTCGGGGAAGGGTGAGGATTAGGGTTCGGGCTAGGGTTAGTGTTAGGGGACGGGGACGGTTTAGGGTCCAGGTGAGGGTAAGACAACGCTTTAGGGGGAGCGTACGTGTGAGGGCGCAGGTTAGTGTCAGCGTACGGTTTAGGATTAGGGGACGGGTGAGGGTCAGGCTTCGGGGAAGTTTTAGGGTTAGGGTTCAGCCTAGTGTTAGGGTTACGGGACGGGGACGGTTTAGGGTCCAGGTGAGGGCACGACAACGCTTTAGGGGGAGCGTACGTGTGAGGGCGCGGGTTAGTGTCAGCGTACGGGTTAGGATTAGGGGACGGGTGAGGGTCATGCTTCGGGGAAGGGTTAGGGTTAGGGTTCGGGATAGGGTTAGGGTTAGGGGACGGGGACGGTTTAGGGTCCAGGTGAGGGCACGACAACGCTTTAGGGGTAGCGTACGTGTGAGGGCGCGGGTTAGTGTCAGCGTACGGGTTAGGATTAGGGGACGGTTGAGGGTCAGGCTTCGGGGAAGGTTTAGGGTTAGGGTTCGGGCTAGGGTTAGGGTTAGGGGACGGGGACGGTTTAGGGTCCAGGTGAGGGTATGACAACGCTTTAGAGGGAGCGTACGTGTGAGGGCGCGGGTTAATGTCAGCGTACGTGTTAGGATTAGGGGACGGGTGAGGGTCAGGCTTCGGGGAAGGGTTAGGGTTAGTGTTCGGGCTTGGGTTAGGGTTCGGGGACGGGGACGGTTTAGGGTCCGGGTGAGGGTACGACAACGCTTTAGGGGGAGCGTACGTGTGAGGGCGCGGATTAGTGTCAGCGTACGGGTCAGGATTAGGGGACGGGTGAGGGTCAGGTTTCGGGGAAGTGTTAGGGTTAGGGTTTGGGCTAGGGTTAGGGTTAGGGGACGGGGACGGTTTAGGGTCCAGGTGAGGGTAAGACAACGCTTTAGGGGAAGCGTACGTGTGAGGGCGCGGGTTAGTGTCAGCGTACGGGTTAGGATTAGGGGACGGGTGAGGGTCAGGCTTCGGGGAAGGGTTAGGGTTAGGGTTCGGGCTAGGGTTAGGGTTAGGGGACGGGGACGGTTTAGGGTCCAGGTGAGGGCACGACAACGCTTTAGGGGGAGCGTACGTGTGAGGGCGTGGGACAGTGTCAGCGTACGGGTTAGGAATAGGGGACGGATGAGGGTCAGGCTTCGGGGAAGGGTTAGGGTTAGGGTTCGGGCTAGGGTTAGGGTTAGGTGACAGGGATGGTTTAGGGTCCAGGTGAGGGTACGACAACGCTTTAGGGGGATCGTACGTGTGAGGGCGTGGGTTAGTGTCAGCGTACGGGTTAGGATTAGGGGACGGGTGAGGGTCAGGCTTCGGGGAAGGGTTAGGGTTAGGGTTCGGGCTAGGGTTAGGGTTAGGGGACGGGGACGGTTTAGGGTCCAGGTGAGGGTAAGACAACGCTTTAGGGGGAGCGTATGTGTGAGGGCGCGGGTTAGTGTCAGCGTACGGGTTAGCATTAGGGGACGGGTGAGGGTCAGGCTTCGGGGAAGGGTTAGGGTTAGGGTTCGGGCTAGGGTTAGGTTTAAGGAAAGGGGAAGGTTTAGGGTCCAGGTGAGGGCACGACAACGCTTTAGGGGGAGCGTACGTGTGAGGGCGTGGGTTAGTGTCAGTGTACAGGTTAGGATTAGGGGACAGGTGAGGGTCAGGCTTCAGGGAAGGGTTAGGGTTAGGGTTCGGGCTAGGGTTAGGGTTAGGGGACGGGGACGGTTTAGGGTCCAGGTGAGGGCACGACAAAGCTTTAGGGGGAGCGTCCGTGTGAGGGCGCGGGGTAGTGTCAGCGTACGGTTTAGGATTAGGGGACGGGTGAGGGTCAGGCTTCGGGGAAGGGTTAGGGTTAGGGTTCGGGCTAGGGATAGTGTTAGGGGACGGGGACGGTTTAGGGTCCAGGTGAGGGCACGACAACGCTTTAGGGGGAGCATACGTGTGAGCGCGCGGGTTAGTGTCAGCATACGGGTTAGGATAGTGGACGGTTGAGGATCAGGCTTCGGGGAAGGGTTAGGGTTAGGGTTCGGGCTAGTGTTAGGGTTAGGGGATGGGGACGGTTTAGGGTCCAGGTGAGGGTACGACAACGCTTTAGGGGGAGCGTACGTGTGAGGGAGCGGGTTAGTGTCAGCGTACGGGTTAGGATTAGGGGACAGGTGAGGGTCAGGCTTCGGGGAAGTGTTAGGGTTAGGGTTCGGGCTACGGTTAGTGTTAGGGGACGGGGACGGTTTCGGGTCCAGGTGAGGGTACGACAACGCTTTAGGGGGAGCGTACGTGTGAGAGCGCGGGGTAGTGTCAGCATACAGGTTAGGATAGGGTACGGGTGAGGATCAGGCTTCGGGGAAGGGTTAGGGTTAGGGTTCGGGCTAGGGTTAGGGTTAGGGGACGGGGACGGTTTAGGGTCCAGGTGAGGGTACGACAACGCTTTAGGGGGGGCGTACGTGAGAGGGCGCGGGTTAGTGTCAGCGTACGGGTTAGGATTAGGGGACGGGTGAGGGTCAGGCTTCGGGGAAGGGTTAGGGTTAGGGTTCGGGCTAGGCTTAGGTTTAGGGGACGAGGACGGGTTAGGGTCCAGGTGAGGGTACGACAACGCTTTAGGGGGAGTGTACGTGTGAGGGCGCGGGTTAGTGTCAGCGTACGGGTTAGGATTAGGGGAGGGGTGAGTGTCAGGCTTCGGGGAAGGGTGAGGATTAGGGTTCGGGCTAGGGTTAGGGTTAGGGGACGGGGACGGTTTAGGGTCCAGGTGAGGGTAAGACAACGCTTTAGGGGGAGCGTACGTGTGAGGGCGCAGGTTAGTGTCAGCGTACGGTTTAGGATTAGGGGACGGGTGAGGGTCAGGCTTCGGGGAAGTGTTAGGGTTAGGGTTCGGGCTAGGGTTAGGGTTAGGGGACGGGGACGGTTTAGGGTCCAGGTGGGGGTACGACAACGCTTTAGGGGGAGCGTACGTGTGAGGGCGCGGGTTAGTGTCAGCGTACGGGTTAGGATTAGGGGACAGGTGAGGGTCAGGCTTCGGGGAAGGGTTAGGGTTACGGTTCGGGCTAGGGTTAGGGTTAGGGGACGGGGACGGTTTAGGGTCCAGGTGAGGGCACGACAACGCTTTAGGGGGAGCATACGTGTGAGGGCGCGGGTTAGTGTCAGTGTACGGGTTAGGATTGGGGACGGGCGAGGGTCAGGCTTCGGGGAAGGGTTAGGGTTAGGGTTCGGGCTAGGGTTAGGGTTCGGGGACGGGGACGGTTTAGGGTCCGGGTGAGGGTACGACAACGCTTTAGGGGGAGCGTACGTGTGAGGGCGCGGGTTAGTGTCAGCGTACGGGTTAGGATTAGGGGACGGGTGAGGGTCAGGCTTCGGGGAAGTGTTAGGGTTAGGGTTCGGGCTAGGGTTAGGGTTAGGGGACGGGGACGGTTTAGGGTCCATGTGAGGGTAAGACAACGCTTTAGGGGGAGCGTACGTGTGAGGGCGCGGGTTAGTGTCAGCGTACGGTTTAGGATTAGGGGACGGGTGAGGGTCAGGCTTCGGGGAAGTGTTAGGGTTAGGGTTCGGGCTAGGGTTAGGGTTAGGGGACGGGGACGGTTTAAGGTCCAGGTGAGGGTACGACAACGCTTTAGGGGGAGCGTACGTGTGAGGGCGCGGGGTAGTGTCACCGTACGGGTTAGTATTAGGGGACGGGTGAGGGTCAGGCTTCGGGGAAGGGTTAGAGTTCGGGTTCGGGCTAGGGTTAGGGTTAGGGGACGGGGACGGTTTAGGGTCCAGGTGAGGGCACGACAACGCTTTAGGGCGAGCGTACGTGTGAGGACGCGGGATAGTGTCAGCGTACGGGTTAGGATTAGGGGACGGGTGAGGGTCAGGCTTCAGGGAAGGGTTAGGGTTAGGGTTCGGGCTAGGCTTAGGGTTAGGGGACGGGGACGGTTTAGGGTCCAGGTGAGGGCACGACAACGCTTTAGGGGGAGCGTACGTGTGAGGGCGCGGGTTAGTGTCAGCGTACGGGTTAGGATTAGGGGACGGGTGAGGGTCAGGCTTCGGGGAAGGGTTAGGGTTAGGGTTTGGGCTAGGGATAGAGTTAGGGGACGGGGACGGTTTAGGGTCCAGGTGAGGCCACGACAACGCTTTAGGGGGAGCGTTCGTGTGAGCGCGCGGGTTAGTGTCAGCATACGGGTTAGGATAGGGGACGGGTGAGGATCAGGCTTCTGGGAAGGGTTAGGGTTAGGGTTCGGGCTAGGGTTAGGGTTAGGGGACGGGGACGGTTTAGGGTCCAGGAGAAGGTACGACAATGCTTTAGAGGGAGCGTACGTGTGAGGGCGCGGGTTAGTGTCAGCGTACGGGTTATGATTACGGGACGGGTGAGTGTCAGGCTTCGGGGAAGGGTTTGGGTTAGTGTTCGGGCTAGGGTTAGGGTTAGGGGACAGGGACGGTTTAGGGTCCAGGTGAGGGTACGACAACGCTTTAGGGGGAGCGTACGTGTGAGGGCGCGGGTTAGTGTCAGCGTACGGGTTAGGATTAGGGGAGGGGTGAGGGTCAGGCTTCGGGGAAGGGTTAGTGTTAGGGTTCGGGCCAGGGTTAGGGTTAGGGGACGGGGACAGTTTAGGGTCCAGGTGAGGGCACGACAACGCTTTAGGGTGAGCGTACGTGTGAGGGCGCGGGTTAGTGTCAGCGTACGGGTTAGGATTAGGGGACGGGTGAGGGTCAGGCTTCGGGGAAGGGTTACGGTTAGGGTTCGGGCTAGGGTTAGGGTTAGGGGACGGGGACGGTTTAGGGTCCAGTTGAGGGCACGACAACGCTTTAGGGGGAGCGTAGGTGTGAGGGCGCGGGATAGTGTCAGCGTACGGGTTAGGATTAGGGGACGGGTGAGGGTCAGGCTTCGGGGAAGGGTTATGGTTAGGGTTCGGGCTAGGGTTACGGTTAGGGGACGGGGACGATTTAGGGTCCAGGTGAAGGCACGACAAAGCTTTAGGGGGAGCGTACGTGTGAGGGCGCGGGTTAGTGTCAGCGTACGGTTTACGATTAGGGGACGGGTGAGGGTCAGGCTTCGGGGAAGGGTTAGGGTTAGGGTTCGGGCTAGGGATAGTGTTAGGGGACGGGGACGGTTTAGGGTCCAGGTGAGGGCACGACAACGCTTTAGGGGGTGCGTACGTGTGAGCGCGCGGGTTAGTGTCAGCATACGGGTTAGGATAGTGGACGGTTGAGGATCAGGCTTCGGGGAAGGGTTAGGGTTAGGGTTCGGGCTAGGGTTAGGGTTAGGGGACGGGGACGGTTTAGGGTCCAGGTGAGTGTACGACAACGCTTTAGGGGGAGCGTACGTGTGAGGGCGCGGGTTAGTGTCAGCGTACGGGTTAGGATTAGGGGACGGGTGAGGGTCAGGCTTCGGGGAAGGGTTAGGGTTAGGGTTCGGGCTAGGGTTAGGGTTAGGGGATGGGGACGGTTTAGGGTCCAGGTGAGGGTAAGACAACGCTTTAGGGGGAGCGTACGTGTGAGGGCGCGGGTTAGTGTCAGCGTACGGGTTAGTATTAGGGGACGGGTGAGGGTCAGGCTTCGGGGAAGCGTTAGGGTTAGAGTTCGGGCTAGGGTTAGGGTTAGGGGACGGGGACGGTTTAGGGTCCAGGTGCGGGTACGACAACGCTTTAGGGGGAGCGTACGTGTGAGGGCGTGGGTTAGTGTCAGCGTACGGGTTAGGATTAGGGGACGGGTGAGGGTCAGGCTTCGGGGAAGGGTTAGGGTTAGGGTTCGGGCTAGTGTTAGGGTTAGGGGACGGGGACGGTTTAGGGTCCAGGTGAGGGTACGACAACGCTTTAGGGGAAGCGTACGTGTGAGGGCGCGGGGTAGTGTCACCGTACGGGTTAGTATTAGGGGACGGGTGAGGGTCAGGCTTCGGGGAAGAGTTAGGGTTCGGGTTCAGGCTAGGGTTAGGGTTAGGGGACGGGGAAGGTTTAAGGTCCAGGTGAGGGCACGACAACGCTTTAGGGGGAGCGTACGTGTGAGGGCGCGGGATAGTGTCAGCGTACGGGTTAGGATTAGGGGACGGGTGAGGGTCAGGCTTCGGGGAAGGGTTAGGGTTAGGGATTGGGCTAGGGATAGAGTTAGGGGACGGGGACGGTTTAGGGTCCAGGTGAGGCCACGACAACGCTTTAGGGGGAGCGTTCGTGTGAGCGCGCGGGTTAGTGTCAGCATACGGGTTAGGATAGGGGACGGGTGAGGATCAGGCTTCGGGGAAGGGTTAGGGTTAGGGTTCGGGCTAGGGTTAGGGTTAGGGGACGGGGACGGTTTAGGGTCCAGGAGAAGGTACGACAACGCTTTAGAGGGAGCGTACGTGTGAGGGCGCGGGTTAGTGTCAGCGTACGGGTTATGATTACGGGACGGGTGAGGGTCAGGCTTCGGGGAAGGGTTTGGGTTAGTGTTCGGGCTAGGGTTAGGGTTAGGGGACAGGGACGGTTTAGGATCCAGGTGAGGGTACGACAACGCTTTAGGGGGAGCGTACGTGAGAGGGCGCGGGTTAGTGTCAGCGTACGGGTTAGGATTAGGGGACGGGTGAGGGTCATGCTTCGGGGAAGGGTTAGGGTTAGGGTTCGGGATAGGGTTAGGGTTAGGGGACGGGGACGGTTTAGGGTCCAGGTGAGGGCACGACAACGCTTTAGGGGGAGCGAACGTGTGAGGGCGTGGGTTAGTGTCAGCGTACGGATTAGGATTAGGGGACGGGAGAGGGTCAGGCTTCGGGGAAGGGTTAGGGTTAGGGTTCGGGCTAGGGTTAGAGTTAGGGGACGGGGACGGTTTAGGGTCCAGGTGAGGGTATGACAACGCTTTAGGGGGAGCGTACGTGTGAGGGCGCGGGTTAGTGTCAGCGTACGGGTTTGGATTAGGGGACGGGTGAGGGTCAGGCTTCGGGGAAGTGTTAGGGTTAGGGTTCGGGCTAGGGTTAGGGTTAGGGGACGGGGAAGGTTTAGGGTCCAGGTGAGGTCACGACAACGCTTTAGGGGTAGCGTACGTGTGAGGGCGCGGGATAGTGTCAGCGTAGGGGTGAGGATTAGGGGACGGTTGAGGGTCAGGCTTCGGGGAAGTTTTAGGGTTAGGGTTCGGGCTAGGGTTAGGGTTAGGTGACGGGGACGGTTTAGGGTCCAGGTGAGGGTATGACAACGCTTTAGAGGGAGCGTACGTGTGAGGGCGCGGGTTAGTGTCAGCGTACGGTTTATGATTAGGGGACGTGTGAGGGTCAGGCTTCGGGGAAGGGTTAGGGTTAGGGTTCGGTTTAGGTTTAGGGTTAGGGGACAGGCATAGTTTAGGGTCCAGGTGAGGGTACGACAACGCTTTAGGGGGAGCGTACGTGAGAGGGCGTGGGTTAGTGTCAGCGTACGGGTTAGGATTAGGAGACGGGTGAGGGTCAGGCTTCGGGGAAGGGTTAGGGTTAGGGTTCGGGCTAGGCTTCGGGTTAGGGGACGGGGACGGGTTAGGGTCCAGGTGAGGGTACGACAACGCTTTAGGGAGAGCGTACGTGTGAGGGCGTGGGTTAGTGTCAGCGTACGGGTTAGGATTAGGGGACGGGTGAGGGTCAGGCTTCGGGGAAGGGTTAGTGTTAGGGTTCGGGCTAGGGTTAGGGTTAGGGGACGGGGTCGGTTTAGGGTCCAGGTGAGGGTACGACAACGCTTTAGGGAGAGCGTACGTGTTAGGGTGCGGGTTAGTGTCAGCGTACGGGTTAGGATTAGGGGACGGGTGAGGGTCAGGCTTCGGGGAAGGGTTAGGGTTAGTGTTCGGGCTAGGGTTAGGGTTCGGGGACGGGGACGGTTTAGGGTCCGGGTGAGGGTACGACAACGCTTTAGGGGGAGCGTACGTGTGAGGGCGCGGGTTAGTGTCAGCGTACGGGTTAGGATTAGGGGACGGGTGAGGGTCAGGCTTCGGGGAAGTGTTAGGGTTAGGGTTCAGGCTAGGGTTAGGGTTAGGGGACGGGGACGGTTTAGGGTCCATGTGAGGGTAAGACAACGCTTTAGGGGGAGCGTACGTGTGAGGGCGCGGGTTAGTGTCAGCGTACGGTTTAGGATTAGGGGACGGGTGAGGGTCAGGCTTCGGGGAAGTGTTAGGGTTAGGGTTCGGGCTAGGGTTAGGGTTAGGGGACGGGGACGGTTTAAGGTCCAGGTGAGGGTACGACAACGCTTTAGGGGGAGCGTACGTGTGAGGGCGCGGGGTAGTGTCACCGTACGGGTTAGTATTAGGCGACGGGTGAGGGTCAGGCTTCGGGGAAGGGTTAGAGTTCGGGTTCGGGCTAGGGTTAGGGTTAGGGGACGGGGACGGTTTAGGGTCCAGGTGAGGGCACGACAACGCTTTAGGGCGAGCGTACGTGTGAGGACGCGGGATAGTGTCAGCGTACGGGTTAGGATTAGGGGACGGGTGAGGGTCAGGCTTCAGGGAAGGGTTAGGGTTAGGGTTCGGGCTAGGCTTAGGGTTAGGGGACGGGGACGGTTTAGGGTCCAGGTGAGGGCACGACAACGCTTTAGGGGGAGCGTACGTGTGAGGGCGCGGGTTAGTGTCAGCGTACGGGTTAGGATTAGGGGACGGGTGAGGGTCAGGCTTCGGGGAAGGGTTAGGGTTAGGGTTTGGGCTAGGGATAGAGTTAGGGGACGGGGACGGTTTAGGGTCCAGGTGAGGCCACGACAACGCTTTAGGGGGAGCGTTCGTGTGAGCGCGCGGGTTAGTGTCAGCATACGGGTTAGGATAGGGGACGGGTGAGGATCAGGCTTCGGGGAAGGGTTAGGGTTAGGGTTCGGGCTAGGGTTAGGGTTAGGGGACGGGGACGGTTTAGGGTCCAGGAGAAGGTACGACAACGCTTTAGAGGGAGCGTACGTGTGAGGGCGTGGGTTAGTGTCAGCGTACGGGTTATGATTACGGGACGGGTGAGGGTCAGGCTTCGGGGAAGGGTTTGGGTTAGTGTTCGGGCTAGGGTTAGGGTTAGGGGACAGGGACGGTTTAGGGTCCAGGTGAGGGTACGACAACGCTTTAGGGGGAGCGTACGTGAGAGGGCGCGGGTTAGTGTCAGCGTACGGGTTAGGATTAGGGGACGGGTGAGGGTCAGGCTTCGGGGAAGGGTTAGTTTTAGGGTTCGGGCTAGGCTTAGGGTTAGGGGACGAGCACGGGTTAGGGTCCAGGTGAGGGTACGACAACGCTTTAGGGGGAGCGTACGTGTGAGGGCACGGGTTAGTGTCAGCGTACGGGTTAGGATTAGGGGAGGGGTGAGGGTCAGGCTTCGGGGAAGGGTTAGGTTTAGGGTTAGGGCTAGGGTTAGGGTTAGGGGACGGGGACGGTTTAGGGTCCAGGTGAGGGTACGACAATGCTTTAGGGGGAGCGTACGTGTGAGGGCGTGGGTTAGTGTCAGCATACGGGTTAGCATTAGGGGACGGGTGAGGGTCAGGCTTCAGGGAAGGGTTAGGGTTAGGGTTCGGGCTAGGGTTAGGGTTAGGGGACGGGGACGGTTTAGTGTCGAGGTGAGGGTAAGACAACGCTTTAGGGGGAGCGTACGTGTGAGGGCGCGGGTTAGTGTCAGCGTACGGGTAATGATTACGGGACGGGTGAGGGTCAGGCTTCGGGGAAGGGTTTGGGTTAGTGTTCGGGCTAGGGTTAGGGTTAGGGGACAGGGACGGTTTAGGGTCCAGGTGAGGGTACGACAACGCTTTAGGGGGAGCGTACGTGAGAGGGCGCGGGTTAGTGTTAGCGTACGGGTTAGGATTAGGGGACGGGTGAGTGTCATGCTTCGGGGAAGGGTTAGGGTTAGGGTTCGGGATAGGGTTAGGGTTAGGGGACGGGAATGGTTTAGGGTCCAGGTGAGGGCACGACAACGCTTTAGGGGGATCGAACGTGTGAGGGCGCGGGTTAGTGTCAGCGTACGGGTTAGGATTATGGGACGGGAGAGGGTCAGGCTTCGGGGAAGGGTTAGGGTTAGGGTTCGGGCTAGGGTTAGGGTTAGGGGACAGGGACGGTTTAGGGTCCAGGTGAGGGCACGACAACGCTTTAGGGGTAGCGTACGTGTGAGGGCGCGGGTTAGTGTCAGCGTACGGGTTAGGATTAGGAGACGGGTGAGGGTCAGGCTTCGGGGAAGGGTTAGGGTTAGGGTTCGGGCTAGGCTTAGGGTTAGGGGACGGGGACGGGTTAGGGTCCAGGTGAGGGTACGACAACGCTTTAGGGGGAGCGTACATGTGAGGGCGTGGGGTAGTGTCACCGTACGGGTTAGTATTAGGGGACGGGTGAGGGTCAGGCTTCGGGGAAGTGTTAGGGTTCGGTTTCGGGCTAGGGTTAGGGTTAGGGGACGGGGACGGTTTAGGGTCCAGGTGAGGGCACGACAACGCTTTAGGGCGAGCGTACGTGTGAGGACGCGGGATAGTGTCAGCGTACGGGTAGGATTAGGGGACGGGTGAGGGTCAGGCTTCAGGGAAGGTTTAGGGTTAGGGTTCGGGCTAGGCTTAGGGTTAGGGTACGGGGACGGTTTAGGGTCCAGGTGAGGGCACGACAACGCTTTAGGGGGAGCGTACGTGTGAGGGCGCGGGTTAGTGTCAGCGTACAGGTTAGGATTAGGGGACGGGTGAGGGTCAGGCTTCGGGGAAGGGTTAGGGTTAGGGTTCGGGCTAGGGTTAGGGGACGGGGACGGTTTAGGGTCCTGGTGAGGGTAAGACAACGCTTTAGGGGGAGCGTACGTGTGAGGGCGCGGGTTAGTGTCAGCGTACGGGTTAGCATTAAAGGACGGGTGAGGGTCAGGCTTCGGGCAAGGATTAGGGTTAGGGTTCGGGCTAGGGTTAGGTTTACGGAAAGGGGAAGGTTTAGGGTCCAGGTGAGGGCACGACAATGCTTTAGGGGGAGCGTACGTGTGAGGGCGTGGGTTAGTGTCAGCGTACGGGTTAGGATTAGGGGACAGGTGAGGGTCAGGCTTCGGGGAAGGGTTAGGGTTAGGGTTCGGGCTAGGGTTAGGGTTAGGGGACGGGGACGGTTTAGGGTCCAGGTGAGGGCACGACAACGCTTTAGGGGGAGCGTACGTGTGAGCGCGCGGGTTAGTGTCAGCGTACGGTTTAGGATTAGGGGACGGGTGAGGGTCAGTCTTCGGGGAAGGGTTAGGGTTAGGGTTCGGGCTAGGGATAGTGTTAGGTGACGCGGACGGTTTAGGGTCCAGGTGAGGGCACGACAACGCTGTAGGGGGAGCGTACGTGTGAGGGCGCGGGATAGTGTCAGCGTACGGGTTAGGATTATGGGACGGGTGAGAATCAGGCTTCAGGGAAGGCTTAGGGTTCGGGTTCGGGCTAGGGTTAGGCTTAGGGGACGGGGACGGTTTAGGGTCCAGGTGAGGGCACGACAACGCTTTAGGGGGAGCGTACGTGTGAGGGCGCGGATTAGTGTCACCGTACGGGTTATGATTAGGGGACGGTTGAGGGTCAGGCTTCGGGGAAGGGTTTGGGTTAGTGCTCGGGCTAGGGTTAGGGTTAGGGGACAGGGACGGGTTAGGGTCCAGGTGAGGGTACGACAACGCTTTAGGGGGAGCGTACGTGTGAGGGCGTGGGTTAGTGTCAGCGTACGGGTTAGGATTAGGGGACGGGTGAGGGTCAGGCTTCGGGTAAGTGTTAGGGTTAGGGTTCGGGCTAGGGTTAGGGTTAGGGGACGGGGACGGTTTAGGGTCCAGGTGAGGTTACGACAACGCTTTAGGGGGAGCGTACGTGTGAGGGCGCGGGTTAGTGTCAGCGTACGGGTTAGGATTAGGGGACGGGTGAGGGTCAGGCTTCGGGGAAGGGTTAGGGTTAGGGTTCGGGCTAGGGTTAGGTTTAGGGGACGGGTACGGTTTAGGGTCCAGGTGAGGGCACGACAACGCTTTAGGGGGAGCGTACGTGTGAGGGCGCGGGACAGTGTCAGCGTACGGGTTAGGAATAGGGGACGGATGAGGGTCAGGCTTCGGGGAAGGGTTAGGGTTAGGGTTCGGTCTAGGGTTAGGGTTAGTGGACAGGGATAGTTTAGGGTCCAGGTGAGGGTACGACAACGCTTTAGGGGGAGCGTACGTGTGAGCGCGCGGGTTAGTGTCAGCGTACGGGTTATGATTACGGGACGGGTGAGGGTCAGGCTTCGGGGAAGGGTTTGGGTTAGTGTTCGGGCTAGGGTTAGGGTTAGGGGACAGGGACGGTTTAGGGTCCAGGTGAGGGTACAACAACGCTTCAGGGGGAGCGGACGTGTGAGGGCGCGGGTTAGTGTCAGCGTACGGGTTAGGATTAGGGGAGGGGTGAGGGTCAGGCTTCGGGGAAGGGTTAGGTTTAGGGTTCGGGCTAGGGTTAGGGTTAGGGGACGGGGACGGTTTAGGGTCCAGGTGAGGGTACGACAATGCTTTAGGGGGAGCGTACGTGTGAGGGCGCGGGTTAGTGTCAGCGTACGGGTTAGGATTAGGGGACGGGTGAGGGTCAGGCTTCGGGGAAGGGTTAGGGTTAGGGTTTGGGCTAGGGATAGAGTTAGGGGACGGGGACGGTTTAGGGTCCAGGTGAGGCCACGACAACGCTTTAGGGGGAGCGTTCGTGTGAGCGCGCGGGTTAGTGTCAGCATACGGGTTAGGATAGGGGACGGGTGAGGATCAGGCTTCGGGGAAGGGTTAGGGTTAGGGTTCGGGCTAGGGTTAGGGATAGTGGACGGGGACGGTTTAGGGTCCAGGAGAAGGTACGACAACGCTTTAGAGGGAGCGTACGTGTGAGGGCGTGGGTTAGTGTCAGCGTACGGGTTATGATTACGGGACGGGTGAGGGTCAGGCTTCGGCGAAGGGTTTGGGTTAGTGTTCGGGCTAGGGTTAGGTTTAGGGGACAGGGACGGTTTAGGGTCCAGGTGAGGGTTCGACAACGCTTTAGGGGGAGCGTACGTGAGAGGGCGCGGGTTAGTGTCAGCGTACGGGTTAGGATTAGGGGACGGGTGAGGGTCAGGCTTCGGGGAAGGGTTAGGGTTAGGGTTCGGGGTAGGCTTAGGGTTATGGGACGAGGACGGGTTAGGGTCCAGGTGAGGGTACGACAACGCTTTAGGGGGAGCGTACGTGTGAGGGCGCGGGTTAGTGTCAGCGTACGGGTTAGGATTAGGGGACGGGTGAGGGTCAGGCTTCGGGGAAGTGTTAGGTTTAGGGTTCGGGCTAGGGTTAGTGTTAGGGGACGGGGACGGTTTAGGGTCCAGGTGAGGGTACGACAACGCTTTAGGGGGAGCGTACGTGTGAGGGCGCGGGTTAGTGTCAGCGTACGGGTTAGCATTAGGGGACGGGTGAGGGTCAGGCTTCGGGGAAGAGTTAGGGTTAGTGTTCGGGCTAGGGTTAGGGTTCGGGGACGGGGACGGTTTAGGGTCCGGGTGAGGGTACGACAACGCTTTAGGGGGAGCGTACGTGTGAGGGCGCGGGTTAGTGTCAGCGTACGGGTTAGGATTAGGGGACGGGTGAGGGTCAGCCTTCGGGGAAGTGTTAGGGTTAGGGTTCGGGCTAGGGTTAGGGTTAGGGGACGGGGACGGTTTAGGGTCCAGGTGAGGGTAAGACAACACTTTAGGGGGAGCGTACGTGTGAGGGCGCGGGTTAGTGTCAGCGTACGGTGTAGGATTAGGGGACGGGTGAGGGTCAGGCTTCGGGGAAGTGTTAGGGTTAGGGTTCGGGCTAGGGTTAGGGTTAGGGGACGGGGACGGTTTAGGGTCCAGGAGAAGGTATGACAACGCTTTAGAGGGAGCGTACGTGTGAGGGCGCGGGTTAGTGTCAGCGTACGGGTTATGATTACGGGACGGGTGAGGGTCAGGCTTCGGGGAAGGGTTTGGGTTAGTGTTCGGGCTAGGGTTAGGGTTAGGGGACAGGGACGGTTTAGGGTCCAGGTGAGGGTACGACAACGCTTTAGGGGGAGCGTACGTGAGAGGGCGCGGGTTAGTGTCAGCGTACGGGTTAGGATTAGGGGACGGGTGAGGGTCAGGCTTCGGGGAAGGGTTAGGGTTAGGGTTCGGGCTAGGCTTAGGGTTAGGGGACGAGGACGGGTTAGGGTCCAGGTGAGGGTACGACAACGCTTTAGGGGGAGTGTACGTGTGAGGGCGCGGGTTAGTGTCAGCGTACGGGTTAGGATTAGGGGAGGGGTGAGGGTCAGGCTTCGGGGAAGGGTGAGGTTTAGGGTTCGGGGTAGGGTTAGGGTTAGGGGACGGGGACGGTTTAGGGTCCAGGTGAGGGCACGACAACGCTTTAGGGGGAGCGTACGTGTGAGGGCGCGGGTTAGTGTCAGCGTACGGGTTAGGATTAGGGGACGGGTGAGGGTCATGCTTCGGGGAAGGGTTAGGGTTAGGGTTCGGGATAGAGTTAGGGTTAGGGGACGGGAACGGTTTAGGGTCCAGGTGAGGGCACGACAACGCTTTAGGGGGAGCGAACGTGTGAGGGCGCGGGTTAGTGTCAGCGTACGGGTTAGGATTATGGGACGGGAGAGGATCAGGCTTCGGGGAAGGATTAGGGTTAGGGTTCGGGCTAGGGTTAGGGTTAGGGGACGGGGACGGTTTAGGGTCCAGGTGAGGGCACGACAACGCTTTAGGGGTAGCGTACGTGTGAGGGCGCGGGTTAGTGTCAGCGTACGGGTTAGGATTAGGGGACGGTTGAGGGTCAGGCTTCGGGGAAGGTTTAGGGTTAGGGTTCGGGCTAGGGTTAGGGTTAGGGGACGGGGACGGTTTAGGGTCCAGGTGAGGGTATGAAAACGCTTTAGAGGGAGCGTACGTGTGAGGGCGCGGGTTAGTGTCAGCGTACGGGTTATGATTACGGGACGGGTGAGGGTCAGGCTTCGGGGAAGGGTTAGGGTTAGGGTTCGGTTTAGGGTTAGGGTTAGGGGACAGGGATAGTTTAGGGTCCAGGTGAGGGTACGACAACGCTTTAGGGGGAGCGTACGTGAGGGGGCGCGGGTTAGTGTCAGCGTACGGGTTAGGATTAGGAGACGGGTGAGGGTCAGGCTTCGGGGAAGGGTTAGGGTTAGGGTTCGGGCTAGGCTTAGGGTTAGGGGACGGGGACGGGTTAGGGTCCAGGTGAGGGTACGACAACGCTTTAGGGGGAGCGGACATGTGAGGGCGCGGGGTAGTGTCACCGTACGGGTTAGTATTAGGGGACGGGTGAGGGTCAGGCTTCGGGGAAGGGTTAGGGTTCGGGTTCGGGTTAGGGTTAGGGGACGGGGACGGTTTAGGGTCCAGGTGAGGGCACGACAATGCTTTAGGGCGAGCGTACGTGTGAGGACGCGGGATAGTGTCAGCGTACGGGTAGGATTAGGGGACGGGTGAGGGTCAGGCTTCAGGGAAGGGTTAGGGTTAGGGTTCGGGCTAGGCTTAGGGTTAGGGGACGGGGACGGTTTAGGGTCCAGGTGAGGGCATGACAACGCTTTAGGGGGAGCGTACGTGTGAGGGCGCGGGTTAGTGTCAGCGTACGGGTTAGGATTAGGGGAAGGGTGAGGGTCAGGCTTCGGGGAAAGGTTAGGGTTAGTGTTTGGGCTAGGGATAGAGTTAGGGGACGGGGACGGTTTAGGGTCCAGGTGAGGCCACGACAACGCTTTAGGGGGAGCGTTCGTGTGAGCGCGCGGGTTAGTGTCAGCATACGGGTTAGGATAGGGGATGGGTGAGGATCAGGCTTCGGGGAAGGTTTAGGGTTAGGGTTCGGGCTAGGGTTAGGGTTAGCGGACGGGGACGGTTTAGGGTTCAGGAGAAGGTACGACAACGCTTTAGAGGGAGCGTACGTGTGAGGGCGTGGGTTAGTGTCAGCGTACGGGTTATGATTACGGGACGGGTGAGGGTCAGGCTTCGGGGAAGGGTTTGGGTTAGTGTTTGGGCTAGGGTTAGGGTTAGGGGACAGGGACGGTTTAGGGTCCAGGTGAGGGTACGACAACGCTTTAGGGGGAGCGTACGTGAGAGGGCGCGGGTTAGTGTCAGCGTACGGGTTAGGATTAGCGGACGGGTGAGGGTCAGGCTTCTGGGAAGGGTTAGGGTTAGGGTTCGGGCTAGGCTTAGGGTTAGGGGACGAGGACGGGTTAGGGTCCAGGTGAGGGTACGACAACGCTTTAGGGGGAGCGTACGTGTGAGGGCGCGGGTTAGTGTCAGCGTACGGGTTAGGATTAGGGGACGGGTGAGGGTCAGGCTTCGGGGAAGTATTAGGGTTAGGGTTCGGGCTAGCGTTAGGGTTAGGGGACGGGGACGGTTTAGGGTCCAGTTGAGGGCACGACAAAGCTTTAGGGGGAGCGTACGTGTGAGGGCGCGGGTTAGTGTCAGCGTACGGTTTAGGATTAGGGGACGGGTGAGGGTCAGGCTTCGGGGAAGGGTTAGGGTTAGGGTTCGGGCTAGGGATAGTGTTAGGGGACGGGGACGGTTTAGGGTCCAGGTGAGGGCACGACAACGCTTTAGGGGGAGCGTACGTGTGAGCGCGCGAGTTAGTGTCAGCATACGGGTTAGGATAGTGGACGGTTGAGGATCAGGCTTCGGGGAAGGGTTAGGGTTAGGGTTCGGGCTAGGGTTATGGTTAGGGGACGGGGACTGTTTAGGGTCCAGGTGAAGGTACGACAACGCTTTAGAGGGAGCGTACGTGTGAGGGCAAGGGTTAGTGTCAGCGTACGGGTTATGATTAGGGGACGGGTGAGGGTCAGGCTTCAGGGAAGTGTTTGGTTTAGTGTTCGGGCTAGGGTTAGGGTTAGGGGACAGGGACGGGTTAGGGTCCAGGTGAGGGTACGACAACGCTTTAGGGGGAGCGTACGTGTGAGGGCGCGGGTTAGTGTCAGCGTACGGGTTAGGATTAGGGGACGGGTGAGAGTCAGGCTTCGGGGAAGGGTTAGGGTTAAGCTTCGGGCTAGGGTTAGGGTTAGGGGACGGGGACGGTTTACGGTCCAGGTGAGGGTACGACAACGCTTTAGGGGGAGCGTACGTGTGAGGGCGTGAGTTACTGTCAGCGTACGGGTTAGGATTAGGGGACGGGTGAGGGTCAGGCTTCGGGTAAGTGTTAGGGTTAGGGTTCGGGCTAGGGTTAGGGTTAGGGGACGGGGACGGTTTAGGGTCCAGGTGAGGGTACGACAACGCTTTAGGGGTAGCGTACGTGTGAGGGCGCGGTTTAGTGTCAGTGTACGGGTTAGGATTAGGGGACGGGTGAGGGTCAGGCTTCGCGGAAGGGTTAGGGTTAGGGTTCGGGCTAGGTTTAGGGTTAGGGGACGGGGACGGTTTAGGGTCCAGGTGAGGGCACGACAACGCTTTAGGGGGAGCGTACGTGTGAGGGCGCGGGTTAGTGTCAGCGTACGGGTTAGGATTAGGGGACGTGTGAGGGTCAGGCTTGGGTGAAGGGTTAGTGTTAGGGTTCGGACTAGGGTTAGGGTTAGGGGACGAGGACGGTTTAGGGTCCAGGTGAGGGCATGACAACGCTTTAGGGGGAGCGTACGTGTGAGGGCGCGGGTTAGTGTCAGTGTACGGGTTAGGATTAGGGGACGTATGAGGGTCAGGCTTCAGGGAACGGTTAGGGTTAGGGTTCAGGCTAGGGTTAGAGTTACGGGACGCGGACGGTTTAGGGTCCAGGTGAGGGCACGACAACGCTTTAGGGGGAGCGTACGTGTGAGGGCGTGGGTTAGTGTCAGCGTACGGGTTAGGATTAGGGGACGGGTGAGGGTCATGCTTCGAGGAAGGGTTAGGGTTAGGGTTCGGTCTAGGGTTAGGGTTAGTGGACAGGGATAGTTTAGGGTCCAGGTGAGGGTACGACAACGCTATAGGGGGAGCGTACGTGTTAGGGCGCGGGTTAGTGTCAGCGTACGTGTTAGGATTAGGGGACGGGTGAGGGTCAGGCTTCGGGGAAGGGTTAGGGTTAGGGTTCGGGCTAGGGTTAGGGTTAGGGGACGGGGACGGTTTAGGGTCCAGGAGAAGGTACGACAACGCTTTAGAGGGAACGTACGTGTGAGGGCGCGGGTTAGTGTCAGCGTACGGGTTATGATTACGGGACGGGTGAGGGTCAGGCTTCGGGGAAGGGTTTGGGTTAGTGTTCGGGCTAGGGTTAGGGTTAGGGGACAGGGACGGTTTAGGGTCCAGGTGAGGGTACGACAACGCTTTAGGGGGAGCGTACGTGAGAGGGCGCGGGTTAGTGTCAGCGTACGGGTTAGGATTAGGGGACGGGTGAGGGTCAGGCTTCGGGGAAGGGTTAGGTTTAGGGTTCGGGCTAGGCTTAGGGTTAGGGGACGAGGACGGGTTAGGGTCCAGGTGAGGGTACGACAACGCTTTAGGGGGAGTGTACGTGTGAGGGCGCGGGTTAGTGTCAGCGTACGGGTTATGATTACAGGACGGGTGAGGGTCAGGCTTCGGGGAAGGGTTAGGGTTAGGGTTCGGTTTAGGGTTAGGGTTAGGGGACAGGGATAGTTTAGGGTCCAGGTGAGGGTACGACAACGCTTTAGGGGGAGCGTACGTGAGGGGGCGCGGGTTAGTGTCAGCGTACGGGTTAGGATTAGGAGACGGGTGAGGGTCAGGCTTCGGGGAAGGGTTAGGGTTAGGGTTCGGGCTAGGCTTAGGGTTAGGGGACGGGGACGGGTTAGGGTCCAGGTGAGGGTACGACAACGCTTTAGGGGGAGCGTACATGTGAGGGCGCGGGGTAGTGTCACCGTACGGGTTAGTATTAGGGGACGGGTGAGGGTCAGGCTTCGGGGAAGGGTTAGGGTTCGGGTTCGGGTTAGGGTTAGGGGACGGGGACGGTTTAGGGTCCAGGTGAGGGCACGACAATGCTTTAGGGCGAGCGTACGTGTGAGGACGCGGGATAGTGTCAGCGTACGGGTAGGATTAGGGGACGGGTGAGGGTCAGGCTTCAGGGAAGGGTTAGGGTTAGGGTTCGGGCTAGGCTTAGGGTTAGGGGATGGGGACGGTTTAGGGTCCAGGTGAGGGCATGACAACGCTTTAGGGGGAGCGTACGTGTGAGGGCGCGGGTTAGTGTCAGCGTACGGGTTAGGATTAGGGGAAGGGTGAGGGTCAGGCTTCGGGGAAGGGTTAGGGTTAGTGTTTGGGCTAGGGATAGAGTTAGGGGACGGGGACGGTTTAGGGTCCAGGTGAGGCCATGACAACGCTTTAGGGGGAGCATTCGTGTGAGCGCGCGGGTTAGTGTCAGCATACGGGTTAGGATAGGGGATGGGTGAGGATCAGGCTTCGGGGAAGGTTTAGGGTTAGGGTTCGGGCTAGGGTTAGGGTTAGCGGACGGGGACGGTTTAGGGTCCAGGAGAAGGTACGACAACGCTTTAGAGGGAGCGTACGTGTGAGGGCGTGGGTTAGTGTCAGCGTACGGGTTATGATTACGGGACGGGTGAGGGTCAGGCTTCGGGGAAGGGTTTGGGTTAGTGTTTGGGCTAGGGTTAGGGTTAGGGGACAGGGACGGTTTAGGGTCCAGGTGAGGGTACGACAACGCTTTAGGGGGAGCGTACGTGAGAGGGCGCGGGTTAGTGTCAGCGTACGGGTTAGGATTAGCGGACGGGTGAGGGTCAGGCTTCTGGGAAGGGTTAGGGTTAGGGTTCGGGCTAGGCTTAGGGTTAGGGGACGAGGACGGGTTAGGGTCCAGGTGAGGGTACGACAACGCTTTAGGGGGACCGTACGTGTGAGGGCGCGGGTTAGTGTCAGCGTACAGGTTAGGATTAGGGGACGGGTGAGGGTCAGGCTTCGGGGAAGGGTTAGGGTCAGGGTTCGGGTTAGGGTTAGGGGACGGGGACGGTTTAGGGTCCAGGTGAGGGCACGACAACACTTTAGGGGGAGCGTACGTGTGAGGGCGCGGGTTAGTGTCAGTGTACGGGTTAGGATTAGGGGACGGATGAGGGTCAGGCTTCGGGGAAGTATTAGGGTTAGGGTTCGGGCTAGCGTTAGGGTTAGGGGACGGGGACGGTTTAGGGTCCAGTTGAGGGCACGACAAAGCTTTAGGGGGAGCGTACGTGTGAGGGCGCGGGTTAGTGTCAGCGTACGGTTTAGGATTAGGGGACGGGTGAGGGTCAGGCTTCGGGGAAGGGTTAGGGTTAGGGTTCGGGCTAGGGATAGTGTTAGGGGACGGGGACGGTTTAGGGTCCAGGTGAGGGCACGACAACGCTTTAGGGGGAGCGTACGTGTGAGCGCGCGGGTTAGTGTCAGCATACGGGTTAGGATAGTGGACGGTTGAGGATCAGGCTTCGGGGAAGGGTTAGGGTTAGGGTTCGGGCTAGGGTTAGGGTTAGGGGACGGGGACTGTTTAGGGTCCAGGTGAAGGTACGACAACGCTTTAGAGGGAGCGTACGTGTGAGGGCAAGGGTTAGTGTCAGCGTACGGGTTATGATTAGGGGACGGGTGAGGGTCAGGCTTCAGGGAAGTGTTTGGTTTAGTGTTCGGGCTAGGGTTAGGGTTAGGGGACAGGGACGGGTTAGGGTCCAGGTGAGGGTACGACAACGCTTTAGGGGGAGCGTACGTGTGAGGGCGCGGGTTAGTGTCAGCGTACGGGTTAGGATTAGGGGACGGGTGAGGGTCAGGCTTCGGGGAAGGGTTAGGGTTAAGCTTCGGGCTAGGGTTAGGGTTAGGGGACGGGGACGGTTTACGGTCCAGGTGAGGGTACGACAACGCTTTAGGGGGAGCGTACGTCTGAGGGCGTGAGTTACTGTCAGCGTACGGGTTAGGATTAGGGGACGGGTGAGGGTCAGGCTTCGGGTAAGTGTTAGGGTTAGGGTTCGGGCTAGGGTTAGTGTTAGGCGACGGGGACGGTTTAGGGTCCAGGTGAGGGTACGACAACGCTTTAGGGGTAGCGTACGTGTGAGGGCGCGGTTTAGTGTCAGTGTACGGGTTAGGATTAGGGGACGGGTGAGGGTCAGGCTTCGCGGAAGGGTTAGGGTTAGGGTTCGGGCTAGGTTTAGGGTTAGGGGACGGGGACGGTTTAGGGTCCAGGTGAGGGCACGACAACGCTTTAGGGGGAGCGTACGTGTGAGGGCGCGGGTTAGTGTCAGCGTACGGGTTAGGATTAGGGGACGTGTGATGGTCAGGCTTCGGTGAAGGGTTAGTGTTAGGGTTCGGACTAGGGTTAGGGTTAGGGGACGAGGACGGTTTAAAGTTCAGGTGAGGGCATGACAACGCTTTAGGGGGAGCGTACGTGTGAGGGCGCGGGTTAGTGTCAGTGTACGGGTTAGGATTAGGGGACGTATGAGGGTCAGGCTTCAGGGAACGGTTAGGGTTAGGGTTCAGGCTAGGGTTAGAGTTACGGGACGCGGACGTTTTAGGGTCCAGGTGAGGGCACGACAACGCTTTAGGGGGAGCGTACGTGTGAGGGCGCGGGTTAGTGTCAGCGTACGGGTTAGGATTAGGGGACGGGTGAGGGTCATGCTTCGAGGAAGGGTTAGGGTTAGGGTTCGGTCTAGGGTTAGGGTTAGTGGACAGGGATAGTTTAGGGTCCAGGTGAGGGTACGACAACGCTTTAGGGGGAGCGTAAGTGTTAGGGCGCGGGTTAGTGTCAGCGTACGTGTTAGGATTAGGGGACGGGTGAGGGTCAGGCTTCGGGGAAGGGTTAGGGTTAGGGTTCGGGCTAGGGTTAGGGTTAGGGGATGGGGACGGTTTAGGGTCCAGGAGAAGGTACGACAATGCTTTAGAGGGAGCGTACGTGTGAGGGCGCGGGTTAGTGTCAGCGTACGGGTTATGATTACGGGACGGGTGAGGGTCAGGCTTCGGGGAAGGGTTTGGGTTAGTGTTCGGGCTAGGGTTAGGGTTAGGGGACAGGGACGGTTTAGGGTCCAGGTGAGGGTACGACAACGCTTTAGGGGGAGCGTACGTTAGAGCGCGCGGCTTTGTGTCAGCGAACGGGTTAGGATTAGGGGACGGGTGAGGGTCAGGCTTCGGAGAAGGGTTTGGGTTACTGTTAGGGCTAGGGATAGTGTTAGGGGACGGGGACGGTTTAGGGTCCAGGTGAGGGTACGACAACGCTTTAGGGGGAGCGTACGTGTGAGGGCGTGGGTTAGTGTCAGCGTACGGGTTAGGATTAGGGGACGGGTGAGGGTCAGACTTCGCGGAAGTGTTAGGGTTTTTGTTCGGGCTAGGGTTAGGGTTAGGGGACGGGGACGGTTTAGGGTCCAGGTGAGGGTACGACAACGCTTTAGGGGGAGCGTACGTGTGAGGGCGCGGGTTAGTGTCAGCGTACGGGTTAGGATTAGGGGACGGGTGAGGGTCAGGCTTCGTGAAGGGTTAGGGTTAGGGTTCGGGCTAGGGTTAGTGTTAGGGGATGGGGACGGTTTAGGGTCCAGGTGAGGGTACGACAACGCTTTAGGGGGAGCGTACGTGTGAGGGCGCGGGTTAGTGTCAGCGTACGGTTTAGGATTAGGGACGGGTGAGGGTCAGGCTTCGGGGAAGTGTTAGGGTTACGGTTCGGCATAGGGTTAGGGTTAGGGGACGGTTTAGGGTCCAGGTGAGGGTACGACAACGCTTTAGGGGGAGCGTACGTGTGAGGGCGTGGGTTAGTGTCAGCGTACGGGTTAGGATTAGGGGACGGGTGAGGGTCAGACTTCGCGGAAGGGTTAGGGTTAGTGTTCGGGCTAGGGTTAGGGTTAGGGGACGGAGACGGTTTAGGGTCCAGGTGAGGGTACGACAACGCTTTAGGGGGCGCGTACGTGTGAGGGCGCGGTTTAGTGTCTGCGTACGTGTTAGGATTAGGGGACGGGTGAGGGTTAGGCTTCGGGGAAGGGTTAGGGTTAGGGTTCGGGCTAGGGTAAGGGTTAGGGGACGGGTACGGTTTAGGGTCCATGTGAGGGTACGACAACGCTTTAGGGCGTGCGTACGTGTGAGGGCGCAGGTTAGTGTCAGCGTACGGGTTAGGATTAGGGGACGGGTGAGGGTCAGGCTTCGGGGAAGGGTTAGGGTTAGGGGTCGGGCTAGGGTTAGGGTTAGGGTACGGGGATGGTTTAGGGTCCAGGTGAGGGTACGACAACGCTTTAGGCGGAGCATACGTATGAGGGCGCGGGTTAGTGTCAGCGTACGGGTTAGGATTAGGGGACGGGTGAGGGTCAGGCTTCGGGGAAGGGTTAGGGTTAGGGTTCGGGCTAGGGTTAGGGTTAGGGGACGGGGACGGTTTAGGGTCTAGGTGAGGGTACGACAACGCTTTAGGGGGAGCGTACGTGTGAGGGCGCGGGTTAGTGTCAGCGTACGGGTTAGGATTATGGGACGGGTGAGGGTCAGGCTTCGTGAAGGGTTAGGGTTAGGGTTCGGGCTAGGGTTAGTGTTAGGGGATGGGGACGGTTTAGGGTCCAGGTGAGGGTACGACAAAGCTTTAGGGGGAGCGTACGTGTGAGGGCGCGGGTTAGTGTCAGCGTACGGGTTAGGATTAGGGGACGGGTGAGGGTTAGGCTACGGGGAAGAGTTAGGGTTAGGGTTCGGGCTAGGGTTAGGGTTAGGGGACGGGGACGGTTTAGGGTCCAGGTGAGGGTACGACAACGCTTTAGGGGGACCGTACGTGTGAGGGTGCGGGTTAGTGTCAGCGTACGGGTTAGCATTAGGGGACGGGTGAGGGTCAGGCTTCGGGGAAGGGTTAGTGTTAGGGTTCGGGCTAGGGTTAGGGTTAGGGTTAGGGGACGGTTTAGGGTCCAGGTGAGGGTACGACAACGCTTTACGGGGAGCGTACGTGTGAGGGCACGGGTTAGTGTCAGCGTACGGGTTAGGAATAGGGGACGGGTGAGGGTCAGGCTTCGGGGAAGGGTTAGGGTTAGGGTGCGGGCTAGGATTAGGGTTAGTGGACGGGGACGGTTTAGGGTCCAGGTGAGGGTATGACAACGCTTTAGGGGGAGCGTACGTGTGAGCGCGCGGGTTAGTGTCAGCGTACGGGTTAGGATTAGGGGACGGGTGAGGGTCAGGCTTCGGGGAAGGGTTATGGTTAGGGTTCGGCCTAGGGTTAGGGTTATGGGACGGGGACGGTTTAGGGTCCCGGTGAGGGTACGACAACGCTTTAGGGGGCTCGTACGTGAAAGGGCGCGGGTTAGTGTCAGCGTACGGGTTAGGATTAGGGGACGGGTGAGGTTCAGGCTTCGGGGAAGGGTTAGGGTTAGGGTTCGGGCTAGGGTTAGTGTTAGCGGATGGGGACGGTTTGGGGTCCAGGTGAGGGTACGACAACGCTTTAGGGGAGCGTACGTGTGAGGGCGCGGGTTAGTGTCAGCGTACGGGTTAGGATTAGGGGACGGGTGAGGGTCAGGCTTCGGGGAAAGGTTAGAGTTAGGGTTCGGTCTAGGGTTTGGGTTAGGGGACGGGGACGGTTTAGGGTCCAGGTGAGGGTACGACAACGCTTTAGGGGAGCGTACGTGTGAGGGCGCGGGTTAGTGTCAGCGTACGGGTTAGGATTAGGGGACGGGTGAGGGTCAGGCTTCGGGGAAAGGTTAGAGTTAGGGTTCGGTCTAGGGTTTGGGTTAGGGGACGCGGACCGTTTAGGGTCCAGGTGAGTGTACGACAACGCTTTAGGGGGAGCGTACGTGTGAGGGCGTGGGTTAGTGTCAGCGTACGGGTTAGGATTAGGGGACGGTTGAGGGTCAGGTTTCGGGGAAGTGTTAGGGTTAGGGTTCGGGCTAGGGTTAGGGTTAGGGGCCGGGGACGGTTTAGGGTCCAGGTGAGGGTACGACAACGCTTTAGGGGGAGCGTACGTGAGAGCGCGCGTGTTAGTGTCAGCGTACGGGTTAGGATTAGGGGACGGGTGAGGGTCAGGCTTCGGGGAAGGGTTATGGTTAGGGTTCGGCCTAGGGTTAGGGTTAGGGGACGGGGACGGTTTAGGGTCCCGGTGAGGGTACGACAACGCTTTAGGGGGCTCGTACGTGAAAGGGCGCGGGTTAGTGTCAGCGTACGGGTTAGGATTAGGGGACGGGTGAGGGTCAGGCTTCGGGGAAGGGTTAGGGTTAGGGTTCGGGCTAGGGTTAGTGTTAGCGGATGGGGACGGTTTGGGGTCCAGGTGAGGGTACGACAACGCTTTAGGGGAGCGTACGTGTGAGGGCGCGGGTTAGTGTCAGCGTACGGGTTAGGATTAGGGGACGGGTGAGGGTCAGGCTTCGGGGAAAGGTTAGAGTTAGGGTTCGGTCTAGGGTTTGGGTTAGGGGACGGCGACGGTTTAGGGTCCACGTGAGGGTACGACAACGCTTTAGGGGAGCGTACGTGTGAGGGCGCGGGTTAGTGTCAGCGTACGGGTTAGGATTACGGGCCGGGTGAGGGTCAGGCTTCGGGGAAAGGTTAGAGTTAGGGTTCGGTCTAGGGTTTGGGTTAGGGGACGCGGACCGTTTAGGGTCCAGGTGAGTGTACGACAACGCTTTAGGGGGAGCGTACGTGTGAGGGCGTGGGTTAGTGTCAGCGTACGGGTTAGGATTAGGGGACGGTTGAGTGTCAGGCTTCGGGGAAGTGTTAGGGTTAGGGTTCGGGCTAGGTTTAGGGTTAGGGGCCGGGGACGGTTTAGGGTCCAGGTGAGGGTACGACAACGCTTTAGGGGGAGCGTACGTGTGAGGGCGCGGGTTAGTGTCAGCGTACGGGTTAGGATTAGAGGACGGGTGAGGGTCAGGCTTCGGGGAAGTGTTAGGGTTAGGGTTCGGGCTAGGGTTAGGGTTAGGGGACGGGAACAGTTTAGGGTCCAGGTGAGGGTACGACAACGCTTTAGGGGGAGCGTATGTGTGAGGGCGCGGGTTAGTGTCAGCGTACGGGTTAGGATTAGGGGACGGGTGAGGGTCAGGCTTCGGGGAAGGGTTAGGATTAGGGTTCGAGCTAGGTTTAGGGTTAGGATACGGGGACCGTTTAGGGTCCAGGTGAGGGTACAACGCTTTAGGGGGAGCGTACGTGTGAGGGCGCGGGTTAGTGTCAGCGTACGGGTTAGGATTAGGGGACGGGTGAGGGTCAGGTTTCGGGGAAGGGTTAGGGTGGGGGTTCGGGCTAGGTTTAGCGTTAGGGGACGGGGACGGTTTAGGGTCCAGGTGACGGTACGACAACGCTTTAGGGGGAGCGTACGTTTGAGGGCACGGGTTAGTGTCAGCGTACGTGTTAGGATTAGGGGACGGGTGAGGGTTAGGCTTCGGGGAAGGGTTAGGGTTAGGGTTCGGGCTAGGGTTAGGGTTAGGGGACGGGGACCGTTTAGGGTCCAGCTGAGGGTATGACAACGCTTTAAGGGGAGCGTACGTGTGAGGGCGCGGGTTAGTGTCAGCGTACGGGTTAGGATTAGGGGACGGGTGAGGGTCAGGCTTCGGGGAAGGGTTAGGGTTAGGGTTCGGGCTAGGGTTAGGGTTAGGGGACGGGGACGGTTTACGGTCCAGGTGAGGGTACGACAACGCTTTAGGGGGAGCGTACGTGTGAGGGCGCGGGTTAGTGTCAGCGTACGGGTTAGGAATATGGGACGGGTGAGGGTCAGGCTTCGCGGAAGTGTTAGGGTTAGGGTTCGGGCTAGGGTTAGGGTTAGGGGACGGGGACGGTTTAGGGTCCAGGTGAGGGTACGACAACGCTTTAGGGGGAGCGTACGTGTGAGGGCGCGGGTTAGTGTTAGCGTACGGGTTAGGATTAGGGTACGGGTGAGGGTTAGGCTTCGGGGAAGAGTTAGGGTTAGGTTTCGGGCTAGGGTTAGGGTTAGGGGACGGGGACCGTTTAGGGTCCAGGTGAGGGTACGACAACGCTTTACGGGGAGCGTACGTGTGAGGGCGCAGGTTAGTGTCAGCGTACGGGTTAGGATTAGGGGACGGGTGAGGGTGAAGCTTCGGGGAAGGGTTAGGGTTAGGGTTCGGGCTATGGTTAGGGTTAGGGGACGGGGACGGTTTAGGGTCCAGGTGAGGGTACGACAACGCTTTAGGGGGAGCGTACGAGTGAGGGCGTGGGTTAGTGTCAGCGTGCGGGTTAGGATTAGGGGATGGGTGAGGGTCAGGCTTCGGGGAAGGGTTAGGGTTAGGGTTCGGGCTAGGGTTAGGGTTAGGGGACGGGGAAGGTTTAGGGTCCAGGTGAGGGTACGACAACGCTTTAGGGGGAGCGTACATGTGAGGGCGCGGGTTAGTGTCAGCGTACGGGTTAGGATTAGGGGACGGGTGAGGGTCAGGCTTCAGGGATAGGTTAGGGTTAGGGTTCGGGCTAAGGTTAGGGTTAGGGGATGGGGACGGTTTAGGGTCCAGGTGAGGGTACGACAACGCTTTAGGGGGAGCGAACGTGTGAGGGCGCGGGTTAGTGTTAGCGTACGGGTTAGGATTAGGGCACGGGTGAGGGTCAGGCTTCGGGGAAGGGTTAGGGTTACGGTTCGGGCTATGGTTACGGTTAGGGGACGGGGATGGTTTAGGGTCCAGGTGAGGGTACGACAACGCTTTAGGGGGAGCGTATGCGTGAGGGCGCGGTTTATTGTCAGCGTACGGGTTAGGATTAGGGGACGGGTGAGGGTCAGGCTTCGGGGAAGGGTTAGGGTTAGGGTTCGGGCTAGGTTCAGGGTTAGGGGACGGGAACGGTTTAGGGTCCAGGTGAGGGTATGACAACGCTTTAGGGGGAGCGTACGTGTGAGGGCGCGGGTTAGTGTCAGCGTACGGGTTAGGATTAGGGGACGGGTGAGGGTCAGGCTTCAGGGAAGGGTTAGGGTTAGGGTTCGGGCTAGGGTTAGGGTTAGGGGACGGGAACAGTTTAGGGTCCAGGTGAGGGTACAACGCTTTAGGGGGAGCGTACGTGTGAGGGCGCGGGTTAGTGTCAGCGTACGGGTTAGGATTAGGGGACGGGTGAGGGTCAGGTTTCGGGGAAGGGTTAGGGTGGGGGTTCGGGCTAGGTTTAGCGTTAGGGGACGGGGACGGTTTAGGGTCCAGGTGACGGTACGACAACGCTTTAGGGGGAGCGTACGTGTGAGGGCACGGGTTAGTGTCAGCGTACGTGTTAGGATTAGGGGACGGGTGAGGGTCAGGCTTCGGGGAAAGTTTAGAGTTAGGGTTCGGTCTAGGGTTAGGGTTAGGGGACGGGGACGGTTTAGGGTTCAGGTGAGGGTACGACAATGCTTTAGGGGGAGCGTACGTGTGAGGGCGCGGGTTAGTGTCAGCGTACGGGTTAGGATTAGGGGACGGTTGAGGGTCAGGCTTCGGGGAAGGGTTAGAGTTAGGGTTCGGGCTAGGGTTAGGGTTAGGGGACGGGGACGGTTTAGGGTCCAGGTGAGTGTACGAGAACGCTTTATGGGGCGCGTACATGTGAGGGCGCGGGTTAGTGTCAGCGTACGGGTTAGGATTAGGGGACGGGTGAGGGTCAGGCTTCAGGGAAGGGTTAGGGTTAGGGTTCGGGCTAGGGTTAGGGTTAGGGGACGGGGACAGTTTAGGGTCCAGGTGAGGGTACGACAACGCTTTAGGGGGAGCGTATGTGTGAGGGCGCGGGTTAGTGTCAGCGTACGGGTTAGGATTAGGGGACGGGTGAGGGTCAGGCTTCGGGGAAGGGTTAGGATTAGGGTTCGAGCTAGGTTTAGGGTTAGGATACGGGGACCGTTTATGGTCCAGGTGAGGGTACAACGCTTTAGGGGGAGCGTACGTGTGAAGGCGCGGGTTAGTGTCAGCGTACGGGTTAGGATTAGGGGACGGGTGAGGGTCAGGTTTCGGGGAAGGGTTAGGGTGGGGGTTCGGGCTAGGTTTAGCGTTAGTGGACGGGGACGGTTTAGGGTCCAGGTGACGGTACGACAACGCTTTAGGGGGAGCGTACGTGTGATGGCGCGGGTTAGTGTCGGTGTACGGGTTAGGATTAGGGGACGGGTGAGGGTCAGGCTTCAGGGAAGGGTTAGGGTTAGCGTTCGGGCTAGGGTTAGGGTTAGGGGACGGGGACGGTTTAGGGTCCAGGTGAGGGTACGACAACGCTTTAGGGGGAGCGTACGTGTGAGGGCGTGGGTTAGTGTCAGCGTACGGGTTAGGATTAGGGGACGGGTGAGTGTCAGGCTTCGGGGAAGGTTTAGGGTTAGGGTTCGGGCTAGGGTTAGGGTTAGGGCTAGGGTTAGGCTTAGGGGACGGGGACGGTTTAGGGTCCAGGTGAGGGTACGTCAACGCTTTAGGGGGAGCGTACATGTGAGGGCGCGGGTTAGTGTCAGCGTACGGGTTAAGATTAGGGGACGGGTGAGGGTCAGGCTTCGGGAAAGGGTTAGGGTTAAGGTTCGGGCTAGGGTTAGGGTTAGGGGACGGGGACGGTTTAGGGTCCAGGTGAGGGTACGACAACGCTTTAGGGGAGCGTTCGTGTGAGGGCGCGGGTTAGTGTCAGCGTACGGGTTAGGATTAGGGGACGGGTGAGGGTGAGGCTTCGGGGAAAGGTTAGAGTTAGGGTTCGGTCTAGGGTTTGGGTTAGGGGACGGGGACCGTTTAGGGTCCAGGTGAGTGTACGACAACGCTTTAGGGGGAGCGTCCGTGTGAGGGCGTGGGTTAGTGTCAGCGTACGGGTTAGGGTTAGGGGACGGGTGAGGGTCAGGCTTCGGGGAAGGGTTAGGGTTAGGGTTCGGGCTAGGTTCAGGGTTAGGGGACGGGAACGGTTTAGGTTCCAGGTGAGGGCATGACAACGCTTTAGGGGGAGCGTACGTGTGAGGGCGCGGGTTAGTGTCAGCGTACGGGTTAGGATTAGGGGACGGGTGAGGGTTAGGCTTCGTGGAAGGGTTAGGGTTAGGGTTCGGGCTAGGGTTAGGGTTAGGGGACGGGGACCGTTTAGGGTCCAGCTGAGGGTATGACAACGCTTTAAGGGGAGCGTACGTGTGAGGGCGCGGGTTAGTGTCAGCGTACGGGTTAGGATTAGGGGACGGGTGAGGGTCAGGCTTCGGGGAAGGGTTAGGGTTAGGGTTCGGGCTAGGGTTAGGGTTAGGTGACGGGGACGGTTTAGGGTCCAGGTGAGGGTACGACAACGCTTTAGGGGGAGCGTACGTGTGAGGGCGCGGGTTAGTGTCAGCGTACGGGTTAGGAATATGGGACGGGTGAGGGTCAGGCTTCGCGGAAGTGTTAGGGTTAGGGTTCGGGCTAGGGTTAGGGTTAGGGGACGGGGACGGTTTAGGGTCCAGGTGAGGGTACGACAACGCTTTAGGGGGAGCGTACGTGTGAGGGCGCGGGTTAGTGTCAGCGTACGGGTTAGGATTAGGGTACGGGTGAGGGTTAGGCTTCGGGGAAGAGTTAGGGTTAGGTTTCGGGCTAGGGTTAGGGTTAGGGGACGGGGACCGTTTAGGGTCCAGGTGAGGGTACGACAACGCTTTACGGGGAGCGTACGTGTGAGGGCGCAGGTTAGTGTCAGCGTACGGGTTAGGATTAGGGGACGGGTGAGGGTGAAGCTTCGGGGAAGGGTTAGGGTTAGGGTTCGGGCTATGGTTAGGGTTAGGGGACGGGGACGGTTTAGGGTCCAGGTGAGGGTACGACAACGCTTTAGGGGGAGCGTACGAGTGAGGGCGTGGGTTAGTGTCAGCGTGCGGGTTAGGATTAGGGGATGGGTGAGGGTCAGGCTTCGGGGAAGGGTTAGGGTTAGGGTTCGGGCTAGGGTTAGGGTTAGGGGACGGGGAAGGTTTAGGGTCCAGGTGAGGGTACGACAACGCTTTAGGGGGAGCGTACATGTGAGGGCGCGGGTTAGTGTCAGCGTACGGGTTAGGATTAGGGGACGGGTGAGGGTCAGGCTTCAGGGATAGGTTAGGGTTAGGGTTCGGGCTAGGGTTAGGGTTAGGGGATGGGGACGGTTTAGGGTCCAGGTGAGGGTACGACAACGCTTTAGGGGGAGCGTACGTGTGAGGGCGCGGGTTAGTGTTAGCGTACGGGTTAGGATTAGGGCACGGGTGAGGGTCAGGCTTCGGGGAAGGGTTAGGGTTACGGTTCGGGCTAGGGTTACGGTTAGGGGACGGGGATGGTTTAGGGTCCAGGTGAGGGTACGACAACGCTTTAGGGGGAGCGTATGCGTGAGGGCGCGGTTTATTGTCAGCGTACGGGTTAGGATTAGGGGACGGGTGAGGGTCAGGCTTCGGGGAAGGGTTAGGGTTAGGGTTCGGGCTAGGTTCAGGGTTAGGGGACGGGAACGGTTTAGGGTCCAGGTGAGGGTATGACAACGCTTTAGGGGGAGCGTACGTGTGAGGGCGCGGGTTAGTGTCAGCGTACGCTTTAGGATTAGGGGACGGGTGAGGGTTAGGCTTCGGGGAAGGGTTAGGGTTAGGGTTCGCGCTAGGGTTAGGCTTAGGCGACGGGGACCGTTTAGGGTCCAGGTGAGGGTATGACAACGCTTTAGGGGGAGCGTACGTGTGAGGGCGCGTGTTAGTGTCAGCGTACGGGTTAGAATTAGGGGAAGTGTGAGGGTTAGGCTACGGGGAAGAGTTAGGGTTAGGGTTCGGGTTAGGGTTAGGGTTAGGGGACGGGGACCGTTTAGGGTCCAGGTGAGGGTACGACAACGCTTTAGGGGGAGCGTACGTGTGAGGGCGCGGGTTAGTGTCAGCGTACGGGTTAGGTTTAGGGGACGGGTGAGGGTTAGGCTTCGGGGAAGGGTTAGGGTTAGGGTTCGGGCTAGGGTTAGGGTTAGGGGACGGGCACCGTTTAGGGTCCAGGTGAGGTTACGACAACGCTTTAAGGGGAGCGTACGTGTGAGTGCGCGGGTTAGTGTCAGCGTACGGGTTAGGATTAGGGTACGGGTGAGGGTTGGGCTTCGGGGAAGAGTTAGGGTTAGGGTTCGGGCTAGGGTTAGGGTTAGGGGACGGGGACCGTTTAGGGTCCAGGTGAGGGTACGACAACGCTTTACGAGGAGCGTACGTGTAAGGGCGCGGGTTAGTGTCAGCGTACAGGTTAGGATTAGGGGACGTGTGAGGGTCAAGCCTCGGGGAAGGGTTAGGGTTAGGGTTCGGGCTATGGTTAGGGTTAGGGGACGGGGACGGTTTAGGGTCCAGGTGAGGGTACGACAACGCTTTAGGGGGAGCGTACGAGTGAGGGCGTGGGTTAGTGTCAGCGTGCGGGTTAGGATTAGGGGATGGGTGAGGGTCAGGCTTCGGGGAAGGGTTAGGGTTAGGGTTCGGGCTAGGTGTAGGGTTAGGGGAGGGGAACGGTTTAGGGTCCAGGTGAGGGTACAACAACGCTTTAGGGGGAGCGTACGTGTGAGGGCGCGGGTTAGTGTCAGCGTACGGGTTGGATTAGGGGACGGGTGAGGGTCAGGCTTCGGGGAAGGGTTAGGGTTAGGGTTCGGGCTAGGGTTAGGGTTAGGGTACAGGGACTGTTTAGGGTCCAGGTGAGGGTACGGCAACGCTTTAGGGGGAGCGTACGTGTGAGGGCGCTGGTTAGTGTCAGCGTATGACTTAGGATTAGGGGACGGGTGAGGGTCAGGCTTCGGGGAAGGGTTAGGGTTAGGGTTCGGGCTAGGGTTAGGGTTAGGGGACGGGGACGGTTTAGGGTCCAGGTGAGGGTACGACAACGCTTTAGGGGGAGCGTACGTGTGAGGGCGCGGGTTAGTGTCAGCGTACGGGTTAGGATTAGGGGACGGTTGAGTGTCAGGCTTCGGGGAAGTGTTAGGGTTAGGGATCGGGCTAGGGTTAGGGTTAGGTGACTGGGACGGTTTAGGGTCCAGGTGAGGGTACGACAACGCTTTAGGTGGAGCGTACGTGTGAGGGCGCGGGTTAGTGTCAGCGTACGGGTTAGGATTAGGGGCCGGGTGAGGGTCAGGCTTCGGGGAAGTGTTAGGGTTAGGGTTCGGCCTAGGGTTAGGGTTAGGGGACGGGGATGGTTTAGGGTGCAGGTGAGGGTACGACAACGCTTTAGGGGGAGCGTACGTGTGAGGGCGCGGGTTAGTGTCAGCGTACGGGTTAGGATTAGGGGACGGGTGAGGGTCAGGCTTCGGGGAAGGGTTAGGGTTAGGGTTCGGGCTAGTGTTAGGGTTAGTGGACGGGGAAGGTTTAGGGTCCAGGTGAGGGCACGACAACGCTTTAGGGGGAGCGTACATGTTAGGGCGCGGGTTAGTGTCAGCGTACGGGTTAGGATTAAGGGACGGGTGAGGGTCAGGCTTCAGGGATAGGTTAGGGTTAGGGTTCGGGCTAGGGTTACGGTTAGGGGATGGGGACGGTTTAGGGTCCAGGTGAGGGTACGACAACGCTTTAGGGGGAGCGTACGTGTGAGGGCGCGTGTTAGTGTCAGCGTACGGGTTAGGATTAGGGGACGGGTGAGGGTCAGGCTTCGGGGAAGGGTTAGGGTTACGGTTCGGCTTAGGGTTAGGGTTAGGGGACGGGGAAAGTTTAGGGTCCAGGTGAGGGTACGACAACGCTTTAGGGGGAGCGTACGTGTGAGGGCGCGGGTTAGTGTCAGCATACGGGTTAGGTTTAGGGGATGTGTGAGGGTCACGCTTCTGGGAAGTGTTAGGGTTAGGGTTCGGGCTAGGGTTAGGGTTAGGGGACGGGGACGGTTTAGGGTCCAAGTGAGGGTACAACAACGCATTAGGGGGAGCGTACGTGTGAGGGCGCGTGTTAGTGTCAGCGTACGGGTTAGGATTATGGGACGGGTGAGGGTCAGGCTTCGGGGAAAGGTTAGGGATAGGGTTCGGGCTAGGGTTAGGGTTAGGGGACGGGGACGGTTAAGGGTCCAGGTGAGGGTACGACAACGCTTTAGGGGGAGCGTACATGTGAGGGCGGGGGTTAGTGTCAGCGTACGCTTTAGGATTAGGGGACGGGTGAGGGTTAGGCTTCGGGGAAGGGTTAGGGTTAGGGTTCGCGCTAGGGTTAGGCTTAGGCGACGGGGACCGTTTAGGGTCCAGGTGAGGGTATGACAACGCTTTAGGGGGAGCGTACGTGTGAGGGCGCGGGTTAGTGTCAGCGTACGGGTTAGAATTAGGGGAAGGGTGAGGGTTAGGCTACGGGGAAGAGTTAGGGTTAGGGTTCGGGTTAGGGTTAGGGTTAGGGGACGGGGACCGTTTAGGGTCCAGGTGAGGGTACGACAACGCTTTAGGGGGAGCGTACGTGTGAGGGCGCGGGTTAGTGTCAGCGTACGGTTTAGGATTAGGGGACGGGTGAGTGTCAGGCTTCGGGGAAATGTTAGGGTTAGGGTTCAGGCTAGGGTTAGGGTTAGGGGACGGGGACGGTTTAGGGTCCAGGTGAGGGTACGACAACGCTTTAGGGGGAGCGTACGTGTGAGCGCACGGGTTAGTGTCAGCGTACGGGTTAGGATTAGGGGACGGGTGAGGGTCAGGCTTCGGGGACGGGTTAGGGTTAGGGTTCGGGCTAGGGTTAGGGTTAGGGGACGGGGACAGTTTAGGGTCCAGGTGAGGGTACGACAACACTTTAGGGGGAGCGTACGTGTGAGGGCGCGGGTTAGTGTCAGCGTACGGGTTAGGATTAGGGGATGGGTGAGGGTCAGGCTTCGGGGAAGGGTTACGGTTACGATTCGCGCTAGGGTTAGGGTTAGGGGACAGGGACGGTTTAGGGTCCATGTGAGGGTACGACAACGCTTTAGGGGGAGCGTACGTGTGAGGGCGCGGGTTAGTGTCAGCGTACGGGTTAGGATTAGGGGCCGGGTGAGGGTCAGGCTTCGGGGAAGGGTTAGGGTTAGGGTTCGGGGTAGGGTTAGGGTTAGGGGACGGGGACGGTTTAGGGTCCAGGTGAGGGTACGACAATGCTTTAGGGGGAGCGTACGTGTGAGGGCGCGGGTTAGTGTCTGCGTACGGGTTGGATTAGGGGACGGGTGAGGGTCAGGCTTCGGGGAAAGGTTAGGGTTAGGGTTCGGGCTAGGGTTAGGTTTAGGGGACGGGGACGGTTTAGGGTCCAGGTGAGGGTACGACAACACTTTAGCGGGAGCGTACGTGTGAGGGTGCGGGTTAGTGTCAGCGTACGGGTTAGGATTAGGGGAAGGGTGAGGGTTAGGCTACGGGGAAGAGTTAGGGTTAGGGTTCGGGTTAGGGTTAGGGTTAGGGGACGGGGACCGTTTAAGGTCCAGGTGAGGGTACGACAACGCTTTAGGGGGAGCGTACGTGTGAGGGCGCGGGTTAGTGTCAGCATACGGGTTAGGATTAGGGGACGGGTGAGGGTCAGGCTTCGGGGAAATGTTAGGGTTAGGGTTCAGGCTAGGGTTAGGGTTAGGGGACGGGGACGGTTTAGGGTCCAGGTGAGGGTACGACAACGCTTTAGGGGGAGCGTACGTGTGAGCGCACGGGTTAGTGTCAGCGTACGGGTTAGGATTAGGGGACGGGTGAGGGTCAGGCTTCGGGGAAGCGTTAGGGTTAGGGTTCGAGCTAGGGTTAGGGTTAGGGGACGGGGACGGTTTAGGGTCCAGGTGAGGCTACGACAAGGCTTTATGGGGAGCGTACGTGTGAGGGCGCGGGTTAGTGTCAGCGTACGGTTTAGGATTAGGGGACGGGTGAGGGTCAGGCTTCTGGGAAGGGTTAGGGTTAGGGTTCGGGCTAAGGTTAGGCTTAGGGGACGGGGACGGTTTAGGGTCCAGGTGAGGGTACGACAACGCTTTAGGGGGAGCGTACGTGTGAGGGCACGGGTTAGTGTCAGAGTGCGGGTTAGGATTAGGGGACGGGTGAGGGTCAGGCTTCGGGGAAGGGTTAGGGTTAGGGTTCGGGCTAGGGTTAGGGTTAGGGGATGGGGACGGTTTAGGGTGCAGGTGAGCGTACGACAACACTTTAGGGGGAGCGTACGTGTGAGGGCGCGGGTTAGTGTCAGCGTACGGGTTAGGATTAGGGGACGGGTCAGGGTCAGGCTTCGGGGAAGTGTTAGGGTTACGGTTCGGGCTAGGGTTAGGGTTAGGGAACGGGGACAGTTTAGGGTCCAGGTGAGGGTACGACAACGCTTTAGGGGGAGCGTACGTGTGAGGGCGCGGGTTAGTGTCAGCGTACGGGTTAGGATTAGGGGACGGGTGAGGGTCAGGCTTCGCGGAAGGGTTAGGGTTAGGGTTCGGGCTAGGGTTAGGGTTAGGGGATGGGGACGGTTTAGGGTCCAGGTCAGGGTACGACAACGCTTTAGGGGGCCTGTACGTGTGAGGGCGCGGATTAGTGTCTGCGTACGTGTTAGGATTAGGGGACGGGTGAGGGTTAGGCTTCGGGGAAGTGTTAGGGTAAGGGTTCGGGCTAGGGTTAGGGTTAGGGGACGGGGACGGTTTAGGGTCCAGTTGAGGGTACGACAACGCTTTAGGGGGAGCGTACGTGTGAGGGCGCAGGTTAGTGTCAGCGTACGGGTTAGGATTAGGGGACGGGTGAGGGTCAGGCTTCGGGGAAGGGTTAGGGTTAGGGTTCTGGCTAGGGTTACGGTTAGGGGACGGGGACAGTTTAGGGTCCAGGTGAGGGTACGACAACGCTTTAGGGGGAGCGTACGTGTGAGGTCGCGGGTTAGTGTCAGCGTACGGGTTAGGATTAGGGGCCGGGTGAGGGTCAGGCTTCGGGGAAGTGTTAGGCTTAGGGTTCGGGGTAGGCTTAGGGTTAGGGGACGGGGACGGTTTAGGGTCCAGGTGAGGGTACGACAATTCTTTAGGGGGAGCGTACAAGTGAGGGCAAGGGTTAGTGTCAGCGTACGGGTTAGGATTAGGGGACGGGTGAGGGTCAGGCTTCGGGGAAGAGTTAGGGTTAGGGTTCGGGCTAGGGTTAGGGTTAGGGGACGGTGACGGTTTAGGGTCCAGGTGAGGGTACGACAACGCTTTAGGGGGAGCGTACGTGTGAGCGCGCGGGTTAGTGTCAGCGTACGCGTTAGGATTAAGGGACGGATGAGGGTCAGGCTTCGGGGAAGGGTTAGGGTTAGGGTTCAGGCTAGGGTTAGTGTTAGGAGACGGGGACGGTTTAGGGTCCAGGTGAGGGTACGACAACGCTTTAGGGGGAGCGTACGTGTGAGGGCGTGGGTTAGTGTCAGCGTACGGGTTAGGATTAGGGGACGGGTGAGGGTCAGGCTTCGGGGAAGGGTTAGGGTTCGGGCTAGGGTTAGGGTTAGGGGACGGGGACGGTTTAGGATCCAGGTGAGGGTACGACAACGCTTTAGGGGGAGCGTACGAGTGAGGGCACAGGTTAGTGTCAGCGTACGGGTTAGGATTAGGGGACGGGTTAGGGTCAGGCTTCGGGGAAAGGTTAGGGTTAGGGTTCGGGCTAGGGTTAGGGTTAGGGGACGGGGACGGTTTAGGGTCCAGGTGAGGGTACGACAACGCTTTAGGGGGAGCGTACGTGTGAGGGCGCGGGTTAGTGTCAGCGTACGGGTTAGGATTAGGGGCCGGGTGAGGGTCAGGCTTCGGGGAAGTGTTAGGGTTAGGGTTCGGCCTAGGGTTAGGGTTAGGGGACGGGGATGGTTTAGGGTGCAGGTGAGGGTACGACAACGCTTTAGGGGGAGCGTACGTGTGAGGGCGCGGGTTAGTGTCAGCGTACGGGTTAGGATTAGGGGACGGGTGAGGGTCAGGCTTCGGGGAAGGGTTAGGGTTAGGGTTCGGGCTAGTGTTAGGGTTAGTGGACGGGGAAGGCTTAGGGTCCAGGTGAGGGCACGACAACGCTTTAGGGGGAGCGTACATGTGAGGGCGCGGGTTAGTGTCAGCGTACGGGTTAGGATTAAGGGACGGGTGAGGGTCAGGCTTCAGGGAGAGGTTAGGGTTAGGGTTCGGGCTAGGGTTACGGTTAGGGGATGGGGACGGTTTAGGGTCCAGGTGAGGGTACGACAACGCTTTAGGGGGAGCGTACGTGTGAGGGCGCGTGTTAGTGTCAGCGTACGGGTTAGGATTAGGGGACGGGTGAGGGTCAGGCTTCGGGGAAGGGTTAGGGTTACGGTTCGGCTTAGGGTTAGGGTTAGGGGACGGGGAAAGTTTAGGGTCCAGGTGAGGGTACGACAACGCTTTAGGGGGAGCGTACGTGTGAGGGCGCGGGTTAGTGTCAGCATACGGGTTAGGTTTAGGGGATGTGTGAGGGTCACGCTTCTGGGAAGTGTTAGGGTTAGGGTTCGGGCTAGGGTTAGGGTTAGGGGACGGGGACGGTTTAGGGTCCAAGTGAGGGTACAACAACGCATTAGGGGGAGCGTACGTGTGAGGGCGCGGGTTAGTGTCAGCGTACGGGTTAGGATTATGGGACGGGTGAGGGTCAGGCTTCGGGGAAAGGTTAGGGTTAGGGTTCGGGCTAGGGTTAGGTTTAGGGGACGGGGACGGTTTAGGGTCCAGGTGAGGGTACGACAACACTTTAGCGGGAGCGTACGTGTGAGGGTGCGGGTTAGTGTCAGCGTACGGGTTAGGATTAGGGGAAGGGTGAGGGTTAGGCTACGGGGAAGAGTTAGGGTTAGGGTTCGGGTTAGGGTTAGGGTTAGGGGACGGGGACCGTTTAAGGTCCAGGTGAGGGTACGACAACGCTTTAGGGGGAGCGTACGTGTGAGGGCGCGGGTTAGTGTCAGCATACGGGTTAGGATTAGGGGACGGTTGAGGGTCAGGCTTCGGGGAAATGTTAGGTTTAGGGTTCAGGCTAGGGTTAGGGTTAGGGGACGGGGACGGTTTAGGGTCCAGGTGAGGGTACGACAACGCTTTAGGAGGAGCGTACGTGTGAGCGCACGGGTTAGTGTCAGCGTACGGGTTAGGATTAGGGGACGGGTGAGGGTCAGGCTTCGGGGAAGCGTTAGGGTTAGGGTTCGAGCTAGGGTTAGGGTTAGGGGACGGGGACGGTTTAGGGTCCAGGTGAGGCTACGACAAGGCTTTAGGGGGAGCGTACGTGTGAGGGCGCGGGTTAGTGTCAGCGTACGGGTTAGGATTAGGGGACGGGTGAGGGTCAGGCTTCTGGGAAGGGTTAGGGTTAGGGTTCGGGCTAGGGTTAGGCTTAGGGGACGGGGACGGTTTAGGGTCCAGGTGAGGGTACGACAACGCTTTAGGGGGAGCGTACGTGTGAGGGCACGGGTTAGTGTCAGAGTGCGGGTTAGGATTAGGGGACGGGTGAGGGTCAGGCTTCGGGGAAGGGTTAGGATTAGGGTTCGGGCTAGGGTTAGGGTTAGGGGACGGGGACGGTTTAGGGTGCAGGTGAGCGTACGACAACACTTTAGGGGGAGCGTACGTGTGAGGGCGCGGGTTAGTGTCAGCGTATGGGTTAGGATTAGGGGACGGGTGAGGGTCAGGCTTCAGGGAAGCGTTATGGTTAGGGTTCGGGCTAGGGTTAGGGTTAGGGGACGGGGACGGTTTAGGGTCCAGGTGAGGGTACGACAACGGTTTAGGGGGAGCGTACGTGTGAGGGCGCAGGTTAGTGTCAGCGTACGGGTTAGGATTAGGGGACGGGTGAGGGTCAGGCTTCGGGGAAGGGTTAGGGTTAGGGTTCGGGCTAGGGTTAGTGTTAGGGGATGGGGACGGTTTAGGGTCCAGGTGAGGGTACGACAACGCTTTAGGGGGAGCGTACGTGTGAGGGCGCGGGTTAGTGTCAGCGTACGGGTTAGGATTAGGGGACGGGTCAGGGTCAGGCTTCGGGGAAGTGTTAGGGTTACGGTTCGGGCTAGGGTTAGGGTTAGGGGACGGGGACAGTTTAGGATCCAGGTGAGGGTACGACAACGCTTTAGGGGGAGCGTACGTGTGAGGGCGCGGGTTAGTGTCAGCGTACGGGTTAGGATTAGGGGACGGGTGAGGGTCAGGCTTCGCGGAAGGGTTAGGGTTAGGGTTCGGGCTAGGGTTAGGGTTAGGGGATGGGGACGGTTTAGGGTCCAGGTCAGGGTACGACAACGCTTTAGGGGGCCTGTACGTGTGAGGGCGCGGATTAGTGTCTGCGTACGTGTTAGGATTAGGGGACGGGTGAGGGTTAGGCTTCGGGGAAGTGTTAGGATAAGGGTTCGGGCTAGGGTTAGGGTTAGGGGACGGGGACGGTTTAGGGTCCAGTTGAGGGTACGACAACGCTTTAGGGGGAGCGTACGTGTGAGGGCGCAGGTTAGTGTCAGCGTACGGGTTAGGATTAGGGGACGGGTGAGGGTCAGGCTTCGGGGAAGGGTTAGGGTTAGGGTTCTGGCTAGGGTTACGGTTAGGGGACGGGGACAGTTAAGGGTCCAGGTGAGGGTACGACAACACTTTAGGGGGAGCGTACGTGTGAGGGCGCGGGTTAGTGTCAGCGTACGGGTTAGGATTAGGGGCCGGGTGAGGGTCAGGCTTCGGGGAAGTGTTAGGGTTAGGGTATGGCCTAGGGTTAGGGTTAGGGGACGGGGATGGTTTAGGGTGCAGGTGAGGGTACGACAACGCTTTAGGGGGAGCGTACGTGTGAGGGCGCGGGTTAGTGTCAGCGTACGGGTTAGGATTAGGGGACGGGTGAGGGTCAGGCTTCGGGGAAGGGTTAGGGTTAGGGTTCGGGCTAGTGTTAGGGTTAGTGGACGGGGAAGGCTTAGGGTCCAGGTGAGGGCACGACAACGCTTTAGGGGGAGCGTACATGTGAGGGCGCGGGTTAGTGTCAGCGTACGGGTTAGGATTAAGGGACGGGTGAGGGTCAGGCTTCAGGGAGAGGTTAGGGTTAGGGTTCGGGCTAGGGTTACGGTTAGGGGATGGGGACGGTTTAGGGTCCAGGTGAGGGTACGACAACGCTTTAGGGGGAGCGTACGTGTGAGGGCGCGTGTTAGTGTCAGCGTACGGGTTAGGATTAGGGGACGGGTGAGGGTCAGGCTTCGGGGAAGGGTTAGGGTTACGGTTCGGCTTAGGGTTAGGGTTAGGGGACGGGGAAAGTTTAGGGTCCAGGTGAGGGTACGACAACGCTTTAGGGGGAGCGTACGTGTGAGGGCGCGGGTTAGTGTCAGCATACGGGTTAGGTTTAGGGGATGTGTGAGGGTCACGCTTCTGGGAAGTGTTAGGGTTAGGGTTCGGGCTAGGGTTAGGGTTAGGGGACGGGGACGGTTTAGGGTCCAAGTGAGGGTACAACAACGCATTAGGGGGAGCGTACGTGTGAGGGCGCGGGTTAGTGTCAGCGTACGGGTTAGGATTATGGGACGGGTGAGGGTCAGGCTTCGGGGAAAGGTTAGGGTTAGGGTTCGGGCTAGGGTTAGGTTTAGGGGACGGGGACGGTTTAGGGTCCAGGTGAGGGTACGACAACACTTTAGCGGGAGCGTACGTGTGAGGGTGCGGGTTAGTGTCAGCGTACGGGTTAGGATTAGGGGAAGGGTGAGGGTTAGGCTACGGGGAAGAGTTAGGGTTAGGGTTCGGGTTAGGGTTAGGGTTAGGGGACGGGGACCGTTTAAGGTCCAGGTGAGGGTACGACAACGCTTTAGGGGGAGCGTACGTGTGAGGGCGCGGGTTAGTGTCAGCATACGGGTTAGGATTAGGGGACGGTTGAGGGTCAGGCTTCGGGGAAATGTTAGGTTTAGGGTTCAGGCTAGGGTTAGGGTTAGGGGACGGGGACGGTTTAGGGTCCAGGTGAGGGTACGACAACGCTTTAGGAGGAGCGTACGTGTGAGCGCACGGGTTAGTGTCAGCGTACGGGTTAGGATTAGGGGACGGGTGAGGGTCAGGCTTCGGGGAAGCGTTAGGGTTAGGGTTCGAGCTAGGGTTAGGGTTAGGGGACGGGGACGGTTTAGGGTCCAGGTGAGGCTACGACAAGGCTTTATGGGGAGCGTACGTGTGAGGGCGCGGGTTAGTGTCAGCGTACGGTTTAGGATTAGGGGACGGGTGAGGGTCAGGCTTCTGGGAAGGGTTAGGTTTAGGGTTCGGGCTAAGGTTAGGCTTAGGGGACGGGGACGGTTTAGGGTCCAGGTGAGGGTACGACAACGCTTTAGGGGGAGCGTACGTGTGAGGGCACGGGTTAGTGTCAGAGTGCGGGTTAGGATTAGGGGACGGGTGAGGGTCAGGCTTCGGGGAAGGGTTAGGGTTAGGGTTCGGGCTAGGGTTAGGGTTAGGGGACGGGGACGGTTTAGGGTGCAGGTGAGCGTACGACAACACTTTAGGGGGAGCGTACGTGTGAGGGCGCGGGTTAGTGTCAGCGTATGGGTTAGGATTAGGGGACGGGTGAGGGTCAGGCTTCAGGGAAGGGTTATGGTTAGGGTTCGGGCTAGGGTTAGGGTTAGGGGACGGGGACGGTTTAGGGTCCAGGTGAGGGTACGACAACGGTTTAGGGGGAGCGTACGTGTGAGGGCGCAGGTTAGTGTCAGCGTACGGGTTAGGATTAGGGGACGGGTGAGGGTCAGGCTTCGGGGAAGGGTTAGGGTTAGGGTTCGGGCTAGGGTTAGTGTTAGGGGATGGGGACGGTTTAGGGTCCAGGTGAGGGTACGACAACGCTTTAGGGGGAGCGTACGTGTGAGGGCGCGGGTTAGTGTCAGCGTACGGGTTAGGATTAGGGGACGGGTCAGGGTCAGGCTTCGGGGAAGTGTTAGGGTTACGGTTCGGGCTAGGGTTAGGGTTAGGGAACGGGGACAGTTTAGGGTCCAGGTGAGGGTACGACAACGCTTTAGGGGGAGCGTACGTGTGAGGGCGCGGGTTAGTGTCAGCGTACGGGTTAGGATTAGGGGACGGGTGAGGGTCAGGCTTCGCGGAAGGGTTAGGGTTAGGGTTCGGGCTAGGGTTAGGGTTAGGGGATGGGGACGGTTTAGGGTCCAGGTCAGGGTACGACAACGCTTTAGGGGGCCTGTACGTGTGAGGGCGCGGATTAGTGTCTGCGTACGTGTTAGGATTAGGGGACGGGTGAGGGTTAGGCTTCGGGGAAGTGTTAGGGTAAGGGTTCGGGCTAGGGTTAGGGTTAGGGGACGGGGACGGTTTAGGGTCCAGTTGAGGGTACGACAACGCTTTAGGGGGAGCGTACGTGTGAGGGCGCAGGTTAGTGTCAGCGTACGGGTTAGGATTAGGGGACGGGTGAGGGTCAGGCTTCGGGGAAGGGTTAGGGTTAGGGTTCTGGCTAGGGTTACGGTTAGGGGACGGGGACAGTTTAGGGTCCAGGTGAGGGTACGACAACGCTTTAGGGGGAGCGTACGTGTGAGGGCGCGGGTTAGTGTCAGCGTACGGGTTAGGATTAGGGGCCGGGTGAGGGTCAGGCTTCGGGGAAGTGTTAGGCTTAGGGTTCGGGGTAGGCTTAGGGTTAGGGGACGGGGACGGTTTAGGGTCCAGGTGAGGGTACGACAATTCTTTAGGGGGAGCGTACAAGTGAGGGCAAGGGTTAGTGTCAGCGTACGGGTTAGGATTAGGGGACGGGTGAGGGTCAGGCTTCGGGGAAGAGTTAGGGTTAGGGTTCGGGCTAGGGTTAGGGTTAGGGGACGGTGACGGTTTAGGGTCCAGGTGAGGGTACGACAACGCTTTAGGGGGAGCGTACGTGTGAGCGCGCGGGTTAGTGTCAGCGTACGCGTTAGGATTAAGGGACGGATGAGGGTCAGGCTTCGGGGAAGGGTTAGGGTTAGGGTTCAGGCTAGGGTTAGTGTTAGGAGACGGGGACGGTTTAGGGTCCAGGTGAGGGTACGACAACGCTTTAGGGGGAGCGTACGTGTGAGGGCGTGGGTTAGTGTCAGCGTACGGGTTAGGATTAGGGGACGGGTGAGGGTCAGGCTTCGGGGAAGGGTTAGGGTTCGGGCTAGGGTTAGGGTTAGGGGACGGGGACGGTTTAGGATCCAGGTGAGGGTACGACAACGCTTTAGGGGGAGCGTACGAGTGAGGGCACAGGTTAGTGTCAGCGTACGGGTTAGGATTAGGGGACGGGTTAGGGTCAGGCTTCGGGGAAAGGTTAGGGTTAGGGTTCGGGCTAGGGTTAGGGTTAGGGGACGGGGACGGTTTAGGGTCCAGGTGAGGGTACGACAACGCTTTAGGGGGAGCGTACGTGTGAGGGCGCGGGTTAGTGTCAGCGTACGGGTTAGGATTAGGGGCCGGGTGAGGGTCAGGCTTCGGGGAAGTGTTAGGGTTAGGGTTCGGCCTAGGGTTAGGGTTAGGGGACGGGGATGGTTTAGGGTGCAGGTGAGGGTACGACAACGCTTTAGGGGGAGCGTACGTGTGAGGGCGCGGGTTAGTGTCAGCGTACGGGTTAGGATTAGGGGACGGGTGAGGGTCAGGCTTCGGGGAAGGGTTAGGGTTAGGGTTCGGGCTAGTGTTAGGGTTAGTGGACGGGGAAGGCTTAGGGTCCAGGTGAGGGCACGACAACGCTTTAGGGGGAGCGTACATGTGAGGGCGCGGGTTAGTGTCAGCGTACGGGTTAGGATTAAGGGACGGGTGAGGGTCAGGCTTCAGGGAGAGGTTAGGGTTAGGGTTCGGGCTAGGGTTACGGTTAGGGGATGGGGACGGTTTAGGGTCCAGGTGAGGGTACGACAACGCTTTAGGGGGAGCGTACGTGTGAGGGCGCGTGTTAGTGTCAGCGTACGGGTTAGGATTAGGGGACGGGTGAGGGTCAGGCTTCGGGGAAGGGTTAGGGTTACGGTTCGGCTTAGGGTTAGGGTTAGGGGACGGGGAAAGTTTAGGGTCCAGGTGAGGGTACGACAACGCTTTAGGGGGAGCGTACGTGTGAGGGCGCGGGTTAGTGTCAGCATACGGGTTAGGTTTAGGGGATGTGTGAGGGTCACGCTTCTGGGAAGTGTTAGGGTTAGGGTTCGGGCTAGGGTTAGGGTTAGGGGACGGGGACGGTTTAGGGTCCAAGTGAGGGTACAACAACGCATTAGGGGGAGCGTACGTGTGAGGGCGCGGGTTAGTGTCAGCGTACGGGTTAGGATTATGGGACGGGTGAGGGTCAGGCTTCGGGGAAAGGTTAGGGTTAGGGTTCGGGCTAGGGTTAGGTTTAGGGGACGGGGACGGTTTAGGGTCCAGGTGAGGGTACGACAACACTTTAGCGGGAGCGTACGTGTGAGGGTGCGGGTTAGTGTCAGCGTACGGGTTAGGATTAGGGGAAGGGTGAGGGTTAGGCTACGGGGAAGAGTTAGGGTTAGGGTTCGGGTTAGGGTTAGGGTTAGGGGACGGGGACCGTTTAAGGTCCAGGTGAGGGTACGACAACGCTTTAGGGGGAGCGTACGTGTGAGGGCGCGGGTTAGTGTCAGCATACGGGTTAGGATTAGGGGACGGTTGAGGGTCAGGCTTCGGGGAAATGTTAGGTTTAGGGTTCAGGCTAGGGTTAGGGTTAGGGGACGGGGACGGTTTAGGGTCCAGGTGAGGGTACGACAACGCTTTAGGAGGAGCGTACGTGTGAGCGCACGGGTTAGTGTCAGCGTACGGGTTAGGATTAGGGGACGGGTGAGGGTCAGGCTTCGGGGAAGCGTTAGGGTTAGGGTTCGAGCTAGGGTTAGGGTTAGGGGACGGGGACGGTTTAGGGTCCAGGTGAGGCTACGACAAGGCTTTAGGGGGAGCGTACGTGTGAGGGCGCGGGTTAGTGTCAGCGTACGGGTTAGGATTAGGGGACGGGTGAGGGTCAGGCTTCTGGGAAGGGTTAGGGTTAGGGTTCGGGCTAGGGTTAGGCTTAGGGGACGGGGACGGTTTAGGGTCCAGGTGAGGGTACGACAACGCTTTAGGGGGAGCGTACGTGTGAGGGCACGGGTTAGTGTCAGAGTGCGGGTTAGGATTAGGGGACGGGTGAGGGTCAGGCTTCGGGGAAGGGTTAGGATTAGGGTTCGGGCTAGGGTTAGGGTTAGGGGACGGGGACGGTTTAGGGTGCAGGTGAGCGTACGACAACACTTTAGGGGGAGCGTACGTGTGAGGGCGCGGGTTAGTGTCAGCGTATGGGTTAGGATTAGGGGACGGGTGAGGGTCAGGCTTCAGGGAAGCGTTATGGTTAGGGTTCGGGCTAGGGTTAGGGTTAGGGGACGGGGACGGTTTAGGGTCCAGGTGAGGGTACGACAACGGTTTAGGGGGAGCGTACGTGTGAGGGCGCAGGTTAGTGTCAGCGTACGGGTTAGGATTAGGGGACGGGTGAGGGTCAGGCTTCGGGGAAGGGTTAGGGTTAGGGTTCGGGCTAGGGTTAGTGTTAGGGGATGGGGACGGTTTAGGGTCCAGGTGAGGGTACGACAACGCTTTAGGGGGAGCGTACGTGTGAGGGCGCGGGTTAGTGTCAGCGTACGGGTTAGGATTAGGGGACGGGTCAGGGTCAGGCTTCGGGGAAGTGTTAGGGTTACGGTTCGGGCTAGGGTTAGGGTTAGGGGACGGGGACAGTTTAGGATCCAGGTGAGGGTACGACAACGCTTTAGGGGGAGCGTACGTGTGAGGGCGCGGGTTAGTGTCAGCGTACGGGTTAGGATTAGGGGACGGGTGAGGGTCAGGCTTCGCGGAAGGGTTAGGGTTAGGGTTCGGGCTAGGGTTAGGGTTAGGGGATGGGGACGGTTTAGGGTCCAGGTCAGGGTACGGCAACGCTTTAGGGGGCCTGTACGTGTGAGGGCGCGGATTAGTGTCTGCGTACGTGTTAGGATTAGGGGACGGGTGAGGGTTAGGCTTCGGGGAAGTGTTAGGATAAGGGTTCGGGCTAGGGTTAGGGTTAGGGGACGGGGACGGTTTAGGGTCCAGTTGAGGGTACGACAACGCTTTAGGGGGAGCGTACGTGTGAGGGCGCAGGTTAGTGTCAGCGTACGGGTTAGGATTAGGGGACGGGTGAGGGTCAGGCTTCGGGGAAGGGTTAGGGTTAGGGTTCTGGCTAGGGTTACGGTTAGGGGACGGGGACAGTTAAGGGTCCAGGTGAGGGTACGACAACACTTTAGGGGGAGCGTACGTGTGAGGGCGCGGGTTAGTGTCAGCGTACGGGTTAGGATTAGGGGCCGGGTGAGGGTCAGGCTTCGGGGAAGTGTTAGGGTTAGGGTATGGCCTAGGGTTAGGGTTAGGGGACGGGGATGGTTTAGGGTGCAGGTGAGGGTACGACAACGCTTTAGGGGGAGCGTACGTGTGAGGGCGCGGGTTAGTGTCAGCGTACGGGTTAGGATTAGGGGACGGGTGAGGGTCAGGCTTCGGGGAAGGGTTAGGGTTAGGGTTCGGGCTAGTGTTAGGGTTAGTGGACGGGGAAGGCTTAGGGTCCAGGTGAGGGCACGACAACGCTTTAGGGGGAGCGTACATGTGAGGGCGCGGGTTAGTGTCAGCGTACGGGTTAGGATTAAGGGACGGGTGAGGGTCAGGCTTCAGGGAGAGGTTAGGGTTAGGGTTCGGGCTAGGGTTACGGTTAGGGGATGGGGACGGTTTAGGGTCCAGGTGAGGGTACGACAACGCTTTAGGGGGAGCGTACGTGTGAGGGCGCGTGTTAGTGTCAGCGTACGGGTTAGGATTAGGGGACGGGTGAGGGTCAGGCTTCGGGGAAGGGTTAGGGTTACGGTTCGGCTTAGGGTTAGGGTTAGGGGACGGGGAAAGTTTAGGGTCCAGGTGAGGGTACGACAACGCTTTAGGGGGAGCGTACGTGTGAGGGCGCGGGTTAGTGTCAGCATACGGGTTAGGTTTAGGGGATGTGTGAGGGTCACGCTTCTGGGAAGTGTTAGGGTTAGGGTTCGGGCTAGGGTTAGGGTTAGGGGACGGGGACGGTTTAGGGTCCAAGTGAGGGTACAACAACGCATTAGGGGGAGCGTACGTGTGAGGGCGCGGGTTAGTGTCAGCGTACGGGTTAGGATTATGGGACGGGTGAGGGTCAGGCTTCGGGGAAAGGTTAGGGTTAGGGTTCGGGCTAGGGTTAGGTTTAGGGGACGGGGACGGTTTAGGGTCCAGGTGAGGGTACGACAACACTTTAGCGGGAGCGTACGTGTGAGGGTGCGGGTTAGTGTCAGCGTACGGGTTAGGATTAGGGGAAGGGTGAGGGTTAGGCTACGGGGAAGAGTTAGGGTTAGGGTTCGGGTTAGGGTTAGGGTTAGGGGACGGGGACCGTTTAAGGTCCAGGTGAGGGTACGACAACGCTTTAGGGGGAGCGTACGTGTGAGGGCGCGGGTTAGTGTCAGCATACGGGTTAGGATTAGGGGACGGTTGAGGGTCAGGCTTCGGGGAAATGTTAGGTTTAGGGTTCAGGCTAGGGTTAGGGTTAGGGGACGGGGACGGTTTAGGGTCCAGGTGAGGGTACGACAACGCTTTAGGAGGAGCGTACGTGTGAGCGCACGGGTTAGTGTCAGCGTACGGGTTAGGATTAGGGGACGGGTGAGGGTCAGGCTTCGGGGAAGCGTTAGGGTTAGGGTTCGAGCTAGGGTTAGGGTTAGGGGACGGGGACGGTTTAGGGTCCAGGTGAGGCTACGACAAGGCTTTAGGGGGAGCGTACGTGTGAGGGCGCGGGTTAGTGTCAGCGTACGGGTTAGGATTAGGGGACGGGTGAGGGTCAGGCTTCTGGGAAGGGTTAGGGTTAGGGTTCGGGCTAGGGTTAGGCTTAGGGGACGGGGACGGTTTAGGGTCCAGGTGAGGGTACGACAACGCTTTAGGGGGAGCGTACGTGTGAGGGCACGGGTTAGTGTCAGAGTGCGGGTTAGGAATAGGGGACGGGTGAGGGTCAGGCTTCGGGGAAGGGTTAGGATTAGGGTTCGGGCTAGGGTTAGGGTTAGGGGACGGGGACGGTTTAGGGTGCAGGTGAGCGTACGACAACACTTTAGGGGGAGCGTACGTGTGAGGGCGCGGGTTAGTGTCAGCGTATGGGTTAGGATTAGGGGACGGGTGAGGGTCAGGCTTCAGGGAAGCGTTATGGTTAGGGTTCGGGCTAGGGTTAGGGTTAGGGGACGGGGACGGTTTAGGGTCCAGGTGAGGGTACGACAACGGTTTAGGGGGAGCGTACGTGTGAGGGCGCAGGTTAGTGTCAGCGTACGGGTTAGGATTAGGGGACGGGTGAGGGTCAGGCTTCGGGGAAGGGTTAGGGTTAGGGTTCGGGCTAGGGTTAGTGTTAGGGGATGGGGACGGTTTAGGGTCCAGGTGAGGGTACGACAACGCTTTAGGGGGAGCGTACGTGTGAGGGCGCGGGTTAGTGTCAGCGTACGGGTTAGGATTAGGGGACGGGTCAGGGTCAGGCTTCGGGGAAGTGTTAGGGTTACGGTTCGGGCTAGGGTTAGGGTTAGGGGACGGGGACAGTTTAGGATCCAGGTGAGGGTACGACAACGCTTTAGGGGGAGCGTACGTGTGAGGGCGCGGGTTAGTGTCAGCGTACGGGTTAGGATTAGGGGACGGGTGAGGGTCAGGCTTCGCGGAAGGGTTAGGGTTAGGGTTCGGGCTAGTGTTAGGGTTAGGGGATGGGGACGGTTTAGGGTCCAGGTCAGGGTACGACAACGCTTTAGGGGGCCTGTACGTGTGAGGGCGCGGATTAGTGTCTGCGTACGTGTTAGGATTAGGGGACGGGTGAGGGTTAGGCTTCGGGGAAGTGTTAGGATAAGGGTTCGGGCTAGGGTTAGGGTTAGGGGACGGGGACGGTTTAGGGTCCAGTTGAGGGTACGACAACGCTTTAGGGGGAGCGTACGTGTGAGGGCGCAGGTTAGTGTCAGCGTACGGGTTAGGATTAGGGGACGGGTGAGGGTCAGGCTTCGGGGAAGGGTTAGGGTTAGGGTTCTGGCTAGGGTTACGGTTAGGGGACGGGGACAGTTAAGGGTCCAGGTGAGGGTACGACAACACTTTAGGGGGAGCGTACGTGTGAGGGCGCGGGTTAGTGTCAGCGTACGGGTTAGGATTAGGGGCCGGGTGAGGGTCAGGCTTCGGGGAAGTGTTAGGCTTAGGGTTCGGGGTAGGCTTAGGGTTAGGGGACGGGGACGGTTTAGGGTCCAGGTGAGGGTACGACAATTCTTTAGGGGGAGCGTACAAGTGAGGGCAAGGGTTAGTGTCAGCGTACGGGTTAGGATTAGGGGACGGGTGAGGGTCAGGCTTCGGGGAAGGGTTAGGGTTAGGGTTCGGGCTAGGGTTAGGGTTAGGGGACGGTGACGGTTTAGGGTCCAGGTGAGGGTACGACAACGCTTTAGGGGGAGCGTACGTGTGAGCGCGCGGGTTAGTGTCAGCGTACGCGTTAGGATTAAGGGACGGATGAGGGTCAGGCTTCGGGGAAGGGTTAGGGTTAGGGTTCAGGCTAGGGTTAGTGTTAGGAGACGGGGACGGTTTAGGGTCCAGGTGAGGGTACGACAACGCTTTAGGGGGAGCGTACGTGTGAGGGCGTGGGTTAGTGTCAGCGTACGGGTTAGGATTAGGGGACGGGTGAGGGTCAGGCTTCGGGTAAGGGTTAGGGTTAGGGTTCGGGCTAGGGTTAGGGTTAGGGGACGGGGACGGTTTAGGATCCAGGTGAGGGTACGAAAACGCTTTAGGGGGAGCGTACGAGTGAGGGCACAGGTTAGTGTCAGCGTACGGGTTAGGATTAGGGGACGGGTTAGGGTCAGGCTTCGGGGAAAGGTTAGGGTTAGGGTTCGGGCTAGGGTTAGGGTTAGGGGACGGGGACGGTTTAGGGTCCAGGTGAGGGTACGACAACGCTTTAGGGGGAGCGTACGTGTGAGGGCGCGGGTTAGTGTCAGCGTACGGGTTAGGATTAGGGGACGGGTGAGGGTCAGACTTCGGGGAAGGGTTAGGGTTAGGGTTCGGGCTAGGGTTAGGGTTAGGGGACGGGGACGGTTTAGGGTCCAGGTGAGGGTACGACAACGCTTTAGGGGGTGCGTACGTGTGAGGGCGCGGGTTAGTGTCAGCATACGGGTTAGGATTAGGGGCCGGGTGAGGTTCAGGCTTCGGGGAAGGGTTAGGGTTAGGGTTCGGGCTAGGGTTAGGGTTAGGGGATGGGGACGGTTTAGGGTCCAGGTGAGGGTACGACAACGCTTTAGCGGAAGCGTACGAGTGAGGGCACGGGTTAGTGTCAGCGTACGGGTTAGGATTAGGGGACGGGTGAGGGTCAGGCTTCGGGGAAGGGTTAGGGTTAGGGTTCGGGCTAGGTTTAGGGTTAGGGGACGGGGACGGTTTAGGGTCCAGGTGAGGGTACGACAACGCTTTAGGGGGAGCGTACGTGTGAGGGCGTGGGTTAGTGTCAGCGTACGGGTTGGATTAGGTGACGGGTGAGTGTCAGGCTTCGGGGAAGGGTTAGGGTTAGGGTTCGGGCTAGGGTTAGGGTTAGGGGACGGGGACTGTTTAGGGTCCAGGTGAGGGTACGGCAACGCTTTAGGGGGAGCATACGTGTGAGGACGCGGGTTATTGTCAGCGTACGGCTTAGGATTAGGGGACGGGTGAGGGTCAGGCTTCGGGGAAGTGTTAGGGTTAGGGTTCGGGCTAGGGTTAGGGTTAGGGGACGGGGACGGTTTAGGGTCCAGATGAGGGTACGACAACGCTTTTGGGGGAGCGTACGTGTGAGGGCAAGGGTTAGTGTCAGCGTACGGGTTAGGATTAGGGGACGGGTGAGGGTCAGGCTTCGGGGAAGGGTTAGGGTTAGGGTTCGGGCTAGGGTTAGGGTTAGGGGACGGGGAAGGTTTAGGGTCCAGGTGAGGGTACGACAACGCTTTAGGGGGAGCGTACGTGTGAGGGCGCGGGTTAGTGTCAGCGTACGGGTTAGGATTAGGGGACGGGTGAGGGTCAGGCTTCGGGGAAGGGTTAGGGTTAGGGTTAGGTTTCGGGCTAGGGTTAGGGTTAGGGGACGGGGACGGTTTAGGGTCCAGGTGAGGGTACTACAACTCTTTAGGGGGAGCGTACGTGTGAGGGCGTGGGTTAGTGTCAGCGTACGGGTTAGGATTAGGGGACGGGTGAGGGTCAGGCTTCGGGGAAGGGTTAGGGTGGGGGTTCGGGCTAGGGTTATGGTTAGGAGACGGCGACGGTTTAGGGTCCAGGTGAGGGTATGACAACGCTTTAGGGGGAGCGTACGTGTGAGGGCGCGGGTTAGTGTCAGCGTACGGGTTAGGATTAGGGGACGGGTGAGGGTCAGGCTTCGGGGAAGGTTTAGGGTTAGGGTTCCGGCTAGGGTTAGGGTTAGGGGACGGGGACGGTTTAGGGTGCAGGTGAGGGTACGACAACGCTTTAGGGGGAGCGTACGTGTGAGGGCACGGGTTAGTGTCAGCGTACGGGTTAGGATTAGGGGACGGGTGAGGGTCAGGCTTCGGGGAAGGTTTAGGGTTACGGTTCGGGCTAGGGTTAGTGTTAGGGGACGGGGACGGTTTAGGGTCCAGGTGAGGGTACGACAACGCTTTAGGGGGAGCGTACGTGTGAGGGCGCGGGTTAGTGTCAGCGTACGGGTTAGGATTAGGGGACGGGTGAGGTTCAGGCTTCGGGGAAGTGTTAGGGTGGGGGTTCGGGCTACGGTTAGGGTTAGGGGACGGGGACGGTTTAGGGTCCAGGTGAGGGTACGACAACGCTTTAGGGGGAGCGTACGTGTGAGAGCGCGGGTTAGTGTCAGCGTACGGGTCAGGATTAGGGGACGGGTGAGGGTCAGGCTTCGGGGAAGTGTTAGGGTTAGGGTTCAGGCTAGGGTTAGGGTTAGGAGACGGGGACGGTTTAGGGTACAGGTGAGGGTACGACAACGCTTTAGGGGGAGCGTACGTGTGAGGGCGTGGGTTAGTGTCAGCGTACGGGTTAGGATTAGGGGACGGGTGAGGGTCAGGCTTCGGGGAAGGGTTAGGGTTAGGGTTCGGGCTAGGGTTAGGGTTAGGGGACGGGGACGGTTTAGGATCCAGGTGAGGGTACGACAACGCTTTAGGGGGAGCGTACGAGTGAGGGCACAGGTTAGTGTCAGCGTACGGGTTAGGATTAGGGGACGGGTTAGGGTCAGGCTTCGGGGAAAGGTTAGGGTTAGGGTTCGGGCTAGGGTTAGGGTTAGGGGACGGGGACGGTTTAGGGTCCAGGTGAGGGTATGACAACGCTTTAGGGGGAGCGTACGTGTGAGGGCGCGGGTTAGTGTCAGCGTACGGGTTAGGATTAGGGGACGGGTGAGGGTCAGGCTTCGGGGAAGGTTTAGGGTTAGGGTTCGGGCTAGGGTTAGGGTTAGGGGACGGGGCCGGTTTAGGGTCCAGGTGAGGGTACGACAACGCTTTAGGGGGCGCGTACGTGTGATGGCGCGGGTTAGTGTCAGCGTACGGTTTAGGATTAGGGGCCGGGTGAGGTTCAGGCTTCGGGGAAGGGTTAGGGTTAGGGTTCGGGCTAGGGTTAGGGTTAGGGGATGGGGACGGTTTAGGGTCCAGGTGAGGGTACGACAACGCTTTAGGGGAAGCGTACGTGTGAGGGCGTGGGTTAGTGTCAGCGTACGGGTTAGGATTAGGGGACGGGTGAGGGTCAGGCTTCGGGGAAGTGTTAGGGTTAGGGTTCGGGCTAGGTTTAGGGTTAGGGGACGGGGACGGTTTAGGGTCCAGGTGAGGGTACGACAACGCTTTAGGGGGCGTGTACGTGTGAGGGCGTGGGTTAGTGTCAGCGTACGGGTTCGATTAGGTGACGGGTGAGTGTCAGGCTTCGGGGAAGGGTTAGGGTTAGGGTTCGGGCTAGGGTTAGGGTTAGGGGACGGGGACTGTTTAGGGTCCAGGTGAGGGTACGGCAACGCTTTAGGGGGAGCATACGTGTGAGGACGCGGGTTATTGTCAGCGTACGGCTTAGGATTAGGGGACGGGTGAGGGTCAGGCTTCGGGGAAGTGTTAGGGTTAGGGTTCGGGCTAGGTTTAGGGTTAGGGGACGGGGACGGTTTAGAGTCCAGATGAGGGTACGACAACGCTTTAGGGGGAGCGTACGTGTGAGGGCAAGGGTTAGTGTCAGCGTACGGGTTAGGATTAGGGGACGGGTGAGGGTCAGGCTTCGGGGAAGTGTTAGGGTTAGGGTTCGGGCTAGGGTTAGGGTTAGGGGACGGGGAAGGTTTAGGGTCCAGGTGAGGGTACGACAACGCTTTAGGGGGAGCGTACGTGTGAGGGCGCGGGTTAGTGTCAGCGTACGGGTTAGGATTAGGGGACGGGTGAGGGTCAGGCTTCGGGGAAGGGTTAGGGTTAGGGTTCGGGCTAGGGTTAGGGTTAGGGGACGGGGACGGTTTAGGGTCCAGGTGAGGGTACGACAACGCTTTAGGGGGAGCGTACGTGTGAGGGCGTGGGTTAGTGTCAGCGTACGGGTTAGGATTAGGGGACGGGTGAGGGTCAGGCTTCGGGGAAGGGTTAGGGTTAGGGTTCGGGCTAGGGTTATGGTTAGGGGACGGGGACGGTTTAGGGTCCAGGTGAGGGTACGACAACGCTTTAGGGGGAGCGTACGTGTGAGGGCGCGGGTTAGTGTCAGCGTACGGGTTAGGATTAGGGGACGGGTGAGGGTCAGGCTTCGGGGAAGGGTTAGGGTTAGGGTTCCGGCTAGGGTTAGGGTTAGGGGACGGGGACGGTTTAGGGTGCAGGTGAGGGTACGACAACGCTTTAGGGGGAGCGTACGTGTGAGGGCACGGGTTAGTGTCAGCGTACGGGTTAGGATTAGGGGACGGGTGATGGTCAGGATTCGGGGAAGGGTTAGGGTTACGGTTCGGGCTAGGGTTAGGGTTAGGGGACGGGGACGGTTTAGGGTCCAGGTGAGGGTACGAGAACGCTTTAGGGGGAGCGTACGTGTGAGGGCGCGGGTTAGTGTCAGCGTACGGGTTAGGATTAGGGGACGGGTGAGGGTCAGGCTTCGGGGAAGGGTTATGGTTAGGTTTCGGGCTTGGGTTAGGGTTAGGGGACGGGGACGGTTTACGGTCCAGTTGAGGGTACGACAACGCTTTAGGGGGAGCGTACATGTGAGGGCGCGGGTTAGTGTCAGCGTACGGGTTAGGATTAGGGGACGGGTGAGGGTCAGGCTTCAGGGAAGGGTTAGGGTTAGGGTTCGGGCTAGGGTTAGGGTTAGGGGATGGGGACGGTTTAAGGTCCAGGTGAGGGTACGACAACGCTTTAGGGGGAGCGTACGTGTGAGGGCGCGGGTTAGTGTCAGCGTACGGGTTAGGATTAGGGGACGGGTGAGGGTCAGGCTTCGGGGAAGGGTTAGGGTTAGGGTTCGGGCTAGGGTTAGGGTTAGGGGACGGGGACGGTTTAGGGTCCAGGTGAGGGTACGATAACGCTTTAGGGGGAGCGTACGTGTGAGGGCGCGGGTTAGTGTCAGCGTACGGGTTAGGATTAGGGGACGGGTGAGGTTCAGGCTTCGGGGAAGGGTTAGGGTGGGGGTTCGGGCTAGGGTTAGGGTTAGTGGACGGGGACGGTTTAGGGTCCAGGTGAGGGTACGACAACGCTTTAGGGGGAGCGTACGTGTGAGAGCGCGGGTTAGTGTCAGCGTACGGGTCAGGATTAGGGGACGGGTGAGGGTCAGGCTTCGGGGAAGGGTTATGGTTAGGGTTCGGGCTAGGGTTAGGGTTAGGGGACGGGGACGGTTTAGGGTCCAGGTGAGGGTATGACAGCGCTTTAGGGGGAGCGTACGTGTGAGGGCGCGGGTTAGTGTCAGCGTACGGGTTAGGATTAGGGGACGGGTGAGGGTCAGGCTTCGTGGAAGGTTTAGGGTTAGGGTTCGGGCTAGGGTTAGGGTTAGGGGACGGGGACGGTTTATGGTCCAGGTGAGGGTACAACAACGCTTTAGGGGGCGTGTACGTGTGAGGGCGCGGGTTAGTGTCAGCGTACGGGTTAGGATTAGGGGACGGGTGAGGGTCAGGCTTCGGGGAAGTGTTAGGGTTAGGGTTCGGGCTAGGGTTAGGGTTAGGGGACGGGGACGGTTTAGAGTCCAGGTGAGGGTACGACAATGCTTTAGGGGAAGCGTACGTGTGAGGGCGCGGGTTAGTGTCAGCGTACGGGTTAGGATTAGGGGACGGGTGAGGTTCAGGCTTCGGGGAAGGGTTAGGGTGGGGGTTCGGGCTAGGGTTAGGGTTACGGGACGGGGACGGTTTAGGGTCCAGGTGAGGGTACGACAACGCTTTAGGGGGAGCGTACGTGTGAGAGCGCGGGTTAGTTTCAGCGTACGGGTTAGGATTAGGGGACGGTTGAGGGTCAGGCTTCGGGGAAGGGTTAGGGTTAGGGTTCGGGCTAGGGTTAGGGTTAGGGGACGGGGACGGTTTACGGTCCAGGTGAGGGTACGACAACGCTTTAGGGGGAGCGTACATGTGAGGGCGCGGGTTAGTGTCAGCGTACGGGTTAGGATTAGGGGACGGGTAAGGGTCAGGCTTCGAGGAAGGGTTAGGGTTAGGGTTCGGGCTAGGGTTAGGGTTAGGGGACGGGGACCGTTTAGTTTCCAGGTGAGGGTACGACGACGCTTTAGGGGGAGCGTACGTGTGAGGGCACGGGTTAGTGTCAGCGTACCGGTTAGGATTAGGGGACGGGTGAGGGTCAGGCTTCGGGGAAGGGTTAGGGTGGGGGTTCGGGCTAGGGTTAGGGTTAGGGTTAGGGGCCGGGGACGGTGTATGGTCCAGGTGAGGGTACGACAACGCTTTAGGGGGAGCGTACGTGTGAGGGCGCGGGTTAGTGTCAGCATACGGTTTAGGATTAGGGGACGGGTGAGTGTCAGGCTTCGGGGAAGTGTTAGGGTTAGGGTTCGGGCTAGGGTTAGGGTTAGGGGACGGCGAGGGTTTAGGGTCCAGGTGAGGGTACGACAACGCTTTAGGGGGAGCGTACGTGTGAGGGCGTGGGTTAGTGTCAGCGTACGGGTTAGAATTAGGGGACGGGTGAGGGTCAGGCTTCGGGGAAGGGTTAGGGTTACGGTTCGGGCTAGGGTTAGGGTTAGGGGACGGGGACGGTTTAGGGTCCAGGTGAGGGTACGACAACGCTTTAGGGGGAGCGTACGTGTGAGGGCGCGGGTTAGTGTCAGCGTACGGGTTAGGATTAGGGGACGGGTGAGGGTCAGGCTTCGGGGAAGGGTTAGGATTAGGGTTCGGGCTAGGTTTATGGTTAGGGGACGGGGACGGTTTAGGGTCCAGGTGAGGGTACGACAACGCTTTAGGGGGAGCGTACGTGTGAGGGCGTGGGTTAGTGTCAGCGTAAGGGTTCGATTAGGTGACGGGTGAGTGTCAGGCTTCGGGGAAGGGTTAGGGGACGGGGACTGTTTAGGGTCCAGGTGAGGGTACGGCAACGCTTTAGGGGGAGCATACGTGTGAGGACGCGGGTTATTGTCAGCGTACGGCTTAGGATTAGGGGACGGGTGAGGGTCAGGCTTCGGGGAAGTGTTAGGGTTAGGGTTCGGGCTAGGGTTAGGGTTAGGGGACGGGGACGGTTTAGGGTCCAGATGAGGGTACGACAACGCTTTAGGGGGAGCGTACGTGTGAGGGCAAGGGTTAGTGTCAGCGTACGGGTTAGGATTAGGGGACGGGTGAGGGTCAGGCTTCGGGGAAGGGTTAGGGTTAGGGTTCGGGCTAGGGTTAGGGTTAGGGGACGGGGAAGGTTTAGGGTCCAGGTGAGGGTACGACAACGCTTTAGGGGGAGCGTACGTGTGAGGGCGCGGGTTAGTGTCAGCGTACGGGTTAGGATTAGGGGACGGGTCAGGGTCAGGCTTCGGGGAAGTGTTAGGGTTACGGTTCGGGCTAGGGTTAGGGTTAGGGGACGGGGACAGTTTATGATCCAGGTGAGGGTACGACAACGCTTTAGGGGGAGCGTACGTGTGAGGGCGCGGGTTAGTGTCAGCGTACGGGTTAGGATTAGGGGACGGGTGAGGGTCAGGCTTCGCGGAAGGGTTAGGGTTAGGGTTCGGGCTAGGGTTAGGGTTAGGGGATGGGGACGGTTTAGGGTCCAGGTCAGGGTACGACAACGCTTTAGGGGGCCTGTACGTGTGAGGGCGCGGATTAGTGTCTGCGTACGTGTTAGGATTAGGGGACGGGTGAGGGTTAGGCTTCGGGGAAGTGTTAGGATAAGGGTTCGGGCTAGGGTTAGGGTTAGGGGACGGGGACGGTTTAGGGTCCAGTTGAGGGTACGACAACGCTTTAGGGGGAGCGTACGTGTGAGGGCGCAGGTTAGTGTCAGCGTACGGGTTAGGATTAGGGGACGGGTGAGGGTCAGGCTTCGGGGAAGGGTTAGGGTTAGGGTTCTGGCTAGGGTTACGGTTAGGGGACGGGGACAGTTAAGGGTCCAGGTGAGGGTACGACAACACTTTAGGGGGAGCGTACGTGTGAGGGCGCGGGTTAGTGTCAGCGTACGGGTTAGGATTAGGGGCCGGGTGAGGGTCAGGCTTCGGGGAAGTGTTAGGCTTAGGGTTCGGGGTAGGCTTAGGGTTAGGGGACGGGGACGGTTTAGGGTCCAGGTGAGGGTACGACAATTCTTTAGGGGGAGCGTACAAGTGAGGGCAAGGGTTAGTGTCAGCGTACGGGTTAGGATTATGGGACGGGTGAGGGTCAGGCTTCGGGGAAGGGTTAGGGTTAGGGTTCGGGCTAGGGTTAGGGTTAGGGGACGGTGACGGTTTAGGGTCCAGGTGAGGGTACGACAACGCTTTAGGGGGAGCGTACGTGTGAGCGCGCGGGTTAGTGTCAGCGTACGCGTTAGGATTAAGGGACGGATGAGGGTCAGGCTTCGGGGAAGGGTTAGGGTTAGGGTTCAGGCTAGGGTTAGTGTTAGGAGACGGGGACGGTTTAGGGTCCAGGTGAGGGTACGACAACGCTTTAGGGGGAGCGTACGTGTGAGGGCGTGGGTTAGTGTCAGCGTACGGGTTAGGATTAGGGGACGGGTGAGGGTCAGGCTTCGGGTAAGGGTTAGGGTTAGGGTTCGGGCTAGGGTTAGGGTTAGGGGACGGGGACGGTTTAGGATCCAGGTGAGGGTACGAAAACGCTTTAGGGGGAGCGTACGAGTGAGGGCACAGGTTAGTGTCAGCGTACGGGTTAGGATTAGGGGACGGGTTAGGGTCAGGCTTCGGGGAAAGGTTAGGGTTAGGGTTCGGGCTAGGGTTAGGGTTAGGGGACGGGGACGGTTTAGGGTCCAGGTGAGGGTACGACAACGCTTTAGGGGGAGCGTACGTGTGAGGGCGCGGGTTAGTGTCAGCGTACGGGTTAGGATTAGGGGACGGGTGAGGGTCAGACTTCGGGGAAGGGTTAGGGTTAGGGTTCGGGCTAGGGTTAGGGTTAGGGGACGGGGACGGTTTAGGGTCCAGGTGAGGGTACGACAACGCTTTAGGGGGTGCGTACGTGTGAGGGCGCGGGTTAGTGTCAGCATACGGGTTAGGATTAGGGGCCGGGTGAGGTTCAGGCTTCGGGGAAGGGTTAGGGTTAGGGTTCGGGCTAGGGTTAGGGTTAGGGGATGGGGACGGTTTAGGGTCCAGGTGAGGGTACGACAACGCTTTAGCGGAAGCGTACGAGTGAGGGCACGGGTTAGTGTCAGCGTACGGGTTAGGATTAGGGGACGGGTGAGGGTCAGGCTTCGGGGAAGGGTTAGGGTTAGGGTTCGGGCTAGGTTTAGGGTTAGGGGACGGGGACGGTTTAGGGTCCAGGTGAGGGTACGACAACGCTTTAGGGGGAGCGTACGTGTGAGGGCGTGGGTTAGTGTCAGCGTACGGGTTGGATTAGGTGACGGGTGAGTGTCAGGCTTCGGGGAAGGGTTAGGGTTAGGGTTCGGGCTAGGGTTAGGGTTAGGGGACGGGGACTGTTTAGGGTCCAGGTGAGGGTACGGCAACGCTTTAGGGGGAGCATACGTGTGAGGACGCGGGTTATTGTCAGCGTACGGCTTAGGATTAGGGGACGGGTGAGGGTCAGGCTTCGGGGAAGTGTTAGGGTTAGGGTTCGGGCTAGGGTTAGGGTTAGGGGACGGGGACGGTTTAGGGTCCAGATGAGGGTACGACAACGCTTTTGGGGGAGCGTACGTGTGAGGGCAAGGGTTAGTGTCAGCGTACGGGTTAGGATTAGGGGACGGGTGAGGGTCAGGCTTCGGGGAAGGGTTAGGGTTAGGGTTCGGGCTAGGGTTAGGGTTAGGGGACGGGGAAGGTTTAGGGTCCAGGTGAGGGTACGACAACGCTTTAGGGGGAGCGTACGTGTGAGGGCGCGGGTTAGTGTCAGCGTACGGGTTAGGATTAGGGGACGGGTGAGGGTCAGGCTTCGGGGAAGGGTTAGGGTTAGGGTTAGGTTTCGGGCTAGGGTTAGGTTTAGGGGACGGGGACGGTTTAGGGTCCAGGTGAGGGTACTACAACTCTTTAGGGGGAGCGTACGTGTGAGGGCGTGGGTTAGTGTCAGCGTACGGGTTAGGATTAGGGGACGGGTGAGGGTCAGGCTTCGGGGAAGGGTTAGGGTGGGGGTTCGGGCTAGGGTTATGGTTAGGAGACGGGGACGGTTTAGGGTCCAGGTGAGGGTATGACAACGCTTTAGGGGGAGCGTACGTGTGAGGGCGCGGGTTAGTGTCAGCGTACGGGTTAGGATTAGGGGACGGGTGAGGGTCAGGCTTCGGGGAAGGTTTAGGGTTAGGGTTCCGGCTAGGGTTAGGGTTAGGGGACGGGGACGGTTTAGGGTGCAGGTGAGGGTACGACAACGCTTTAGGGGGAGCGTACGTGTGAGGGCACGGGTTAGTGTCAGCGTACGGGTTAGGATTAGGGGACGGGTGAGGGTCAGGCTTCGGGGAAGGTTTAGGGTTACGGTTCGGGCTAGGGTTAGTGTTAGGGGACGGGGACGGTTTAGGGTCCAGGTGAGGGTACGACAACGCTTTAGGGGGAGCGTACGTGTGAGGGCGCGGGTTAGTGTCAGCGTACGGGTTAGGATTAGGGGACGGGTGAGGTTCAGGCTTCGGGGAAGTGTTAGGGTGGGGGTTCGGGCTACGGTTAGGGTTAGGGGACGGGGACGGTTTAGGGTCCAGGTGAGGGTACGACAACGCTTTAGGGGGAGCGTACGTGTGAGAGCGCGGGTTAGTGTCAGCGTACGGGTCAGGATTAGGGGACGGGTGAGGGTCAGGCTTCGGGGAAGTGTTAGGGTTAGGGTTCAGGCTAGGGTTAGGGTTAGGAGACGGGGACGGTTTAGGGTACAGGTGAGGGTACGACAACGCTTTAGGGGGAGCGTACGTGTGAGGGCGTGGGTTAGTGTCATCGTACGGGTTAGGATTAGGGGACGGGTGAGGGTCAGGCTTCGGGGAAGGGTTAGGGTTAGGGTTCGGGCTAGGGTTAGGGTTAGGGGACGGGGACGGTTTAGGATCCAGGTGAGGGTACGACAACGCTTTAGGGGGAGCGTACGAGTGAGGGCACAGGTTAGTGTCAGCGTACGGGTTAGGATTAGGGGACGGGTTAGGGTCAGGCTTCGGGGAAAGGTTAGGGTTAGGGTTCGGGCTAGGGTTAGGGTTAGGGGACGGGGACGGTTTAGGGTCCAGGTGAGGGTATGACAACGCTTTAGGGGGAGCGTACGTGTGAGGGCGCGGGTTAGTGTCAGCGTACGGGTTAGGATTAGGGGACGGGTGAGGGTCAGGCTTCGGGGAAGGTTTAGGGTTAGGGTTCGGGCTAGGGTTAGGGTTAGGGGACGGGGCCGGTTTAGGGTCCAGGTGAGGGTACGACAACGCTTTAGGGGGCGCGTACGTGTGATGGCGCGGGTTAGTGTCAGCGTACGGGTTAGGATTAGGGGCCGGGTGAGGTTCAGGCTTCGGGGAAGGGTTAGGGTTAGGGTTCGGGCTAGGGTTAGGGTTAGGGGATGGGGACGGTTTAGGGTCCAGGTGAGGGTACGACAACGCTTTAGGGGAAGCGTACGTGTGAGGGCGTGGGTTAGTGTCAGCGTACGGGTTAGGATTAGGGGACGGGTGAGGGTCAGGCTTCGGGGAAGTGTTAGGGTTAGGGTTCGGGCTAGGTTTAGGGTTAGGGGACGGGGACGGTTTAGGGTCCAGGTGAGGGTACGACAACGCTTTAGGGGGAGCGTACGTGTGAGGGCGTGGGTTAGTGTCAGCGTACGGGTTCGATTAGGTGACGGGTGAGTGTCAGGCTTCGGGGAAGGGTTAGGGTTAGGGTTCGGGCTAGGGTTAGGGTTAGGGGACGGGGACTGTTTAGGGTCCAGGTGAGGGTACGGCAACGCTTTAGGGGGAGCATACGTGTGAGGACGCGGGTTATTGACAGCGTACGGCTTAGGATTAGGGGACGGGTGAGGGTCAGGCTTCGGGGAAGTGTTAGGGTTAGGGTTCGGGCTAGGTTTAGGGTTAGGGGACGGGGACGGTTTAGAGTCCAGATGAGGGTACGACAACGCTTTAGGGGGAGCGTACGTGTGAGGGCAAGGGTTAGTGTCAGCGTACGGGTTAGGATTAGGGGACGGGTGAGGGTCAGGCTTCGGGGAAGTGTTAGGGTTAGGGTTCGGGCTAGGGTTAGGGTTAGGGGACGGGGAAGGTTTAGGGTCCAGGTGAGGGTACGACAACGCTTTAGGGGGAGCGTACGTGTGAGGGCGCGGGTTAGTGTCAGCGTACGGGTTAGGATTAGGGGACGGGTGAGGGTCAGGCTTCGGGGAAGGGTTAGGGTTAGGGTTCGGGCTAGGGTTAGGGTTAGGGGACGGGGACGGTTTAGGGTCCAGGTGAGGGTACGACAACGCTTTAGGGGGAGCGTACGTGTGAGGGCGTGGGTTAGTGTCAGCGTACGGGTTAGGATTAGGGGACGGGTGAGGGTCAGGCTTCGGGGAAGTGTTAGGGTTAGGGTTCGGGCTAGGGTTATGGTTAGGGGACGGGGACGGTTTAGGGTCCAGGTGAGGGTACGACAACGCTTTAGGGGGAGCGTACGTGTGAGGGCGCGGGTTAGTGTCAGCGTACGGGTTAGGATTAGGGGACGGGTGAGGGTCAGGCTTCGGGGAAGGGTTAGGGTTAGGGTTCCGGCTAGGGTTAGGGTTAGGGGACGGGGACGGTTTAGGGTGCAGGTGAGGGTACGACAACGCTTTAGGGGGAGCGTACGTGTGAGGGCACGGGTTAGTGTCAGCGTACGGGTTAGGATTAGGGGACGGGTGATGGTCAGGATTCGGGGAAGGGTTAGGGTTACGGTTCGGGCTAGGGTTAGGGTTAGGGGACGGGGACGGTTTAGGGTCCAGGTGAGGGTACGAGAACGCTTTAGGGGGAGCGTACGTGTGAGGGCGTGGGTTAGTGTCAGCGTACGGGTTAGGATTAGGGGACGGGTGAGGGTCAGGCTTCGGGGAAGGGTTATGGTTAGGTTTCGGGCTTGGGTTAGGGTTAGGGGACGGGGACGGTTTACGGTCCAGTTGAGGGTACGACAACGCTTTAGGGGGAGCGTACATGTGAGGGCGCGGGTTAGTGTCAGCGTACGGGTTAGGATTAGGGGACGGGTGAGGGTCAGGCTTCAGGGAAGGGTTAGGGTTAGGGTTCGGGCTAGGGTTAGGGTTAGGGGATGGGGACGGTTTAAGGTCCAGGTGAGGGTACGACAACGCTTTAGGGGGAGCGTACGTGTGAGGGCGCGGGTTAGTGTCAGCGTACGGGTTAGGATTAGGGGACGGGTGAGGGTCAGGCTTCGGGGAAGGGTTAGGGTTAGGGTTCGGGCTAGGGTTAGGGTTAGGGGACGGGGACGGTTTAGGGTCCAGGTGAGGGTACGATAACGCTTTAGGGGGAGCGTACGTGTGAGGGCGCGGGTTAGTGTCAGCGTACGGGTTAGGATTAGGGGACGGGTGAGGTTCAGGCTTCGGGGAAGGGTTAGGGTGGGGGTTCGGGCTAGGGTTAGGGTTAGTGGACGGGGACGGTTTAGGGTCCAGGTGAGGGTACGACAACGCTTTAGGGGGAGCGTACGTGTGAGAGCGCGGGTTAGTGTCAGCGTACGGGTCAGGATTAGGGGACGGGTGAGGGTCAGGCTTCGGGGAAGGGTTATGGTTAGGGTTCGGGCTAGGGTTAGGGTTAGGGGACGGGGACGGTTTAGGGTCCAGGTGAGGGTATGACAGCGCTTTAGGGGGAGCGTACGTGTGAGGGCGCGGGTTAGTGTCAGCGTACGGGTTAGGATTAGGGGACGGGTGAGGGTCAGGCTTCGTGGAAGGTTTAGGGTTAGGGTTCGGGCTAGGGTTAGGGTTAGGGGACGGGGACGGTTTATGGTCCAGGTGAGGGTACAACAACGCTTTAGGGGGCGTGTACGTGTGAGGGCGCGGGTTAGTGTCAGCGTACGGGTTAGGATTAGGGGACGGGTGAGGGTCAGGCTTCGGGGAAGTGTTAGGGTTAGGGTTCGGGCTAGGGTTAGGGTTAGGGGACGGGGACGGTTTAGAGTCCAGGTGAGGGTACGACAATGCTTTAGGGGAAGCGTACGTGTGAGGGCGCGGGTTAGTGTCAGCGTACGGGTTAGGATTAGGGGACGGGTGAGGTTCAGGCTTCGGGGAAGGGTTAGGGTGGGGGTTCGGGCTAGGGTTAGGGTTACGGGACGGGGACGGTTTAGGGTCCAGGTGAGGGTACGACAACGCTTTAGGGGGAGCGTACGTGTGAGAGCGCGGGTTAGTTTCAGCGTACGGGTTAGGATTAGGGGACGGTTGAGGGTCAGGCTTCGGGGAAGGGTTAGGGTTAGGGTTCGGGCTAGGGTTAGGGTTAGGGGACGGGGACGGTTTACGGTCCAGGTGAGGGTACGACAACGCTTTAGGGGGAGCGTACATGTGAGGGCGCGGGTTAGTGTCAGCGTACGGGTTAGGATTAGGGGACGGGTGAGGGTCAGGCTTCGAGGAAGGGTTAGGGTTAGGGTTCGGGCTAGGGTTAGGGTTAGGGGACGGGGACCGTTTAGTTTCCAGGTGAGGGTACGACGACGCTTTAGGGGGAGCGTACGTGTGAGGGCACGGGTTAGTGTCAGCGTACCGGTTAGGATTAGGGGACGGGTGAGGGTCAGGCTTCGGGGAAGGGTTAGGGTGGGGGTTCGGGCTAGGGTTAGGGTTAGGGTTAGGGGCCGGGGACGGTGTATGGTCCAGGTGAGGGTACGACAACGCTTTAGGGGGAGCGTACGTGTGAGGGCGCGGGTTAGTGTCAGCATACGGTTTAGGATTAGGGGACGGGTGAGTGTCAGGCTTCGGGGAAGTGTTAGGGTTAGGGTTCGGGCTAGGGTTAGGGTTAGGGGACGGCGAGGGTTTAGGGTCCAGGTGAGGGTACGACAACGCTTTAGGGGGAGCGTACGTGTGAGGGCGTGGGTTAGTGTCAGCGTACGGGTTAGAATTAGGGGACGGGTGAGGGTCAGGCTTCGGGGAAGGGTTAGGGTTACGGTTCGGGCTAGGGTTAGGGTTAGGGGACGGGGACGGTTTAGGGTCCAGGTGAGGGTACGACAACGCTTTAGGGGGAGCATACGTGTGAGGGCGCGGGTTAGTGTCAGCGTACGGGTTAGGATTAGGGGACGGGTGAGGGTCAGGCTTCGGGGAAGGGTTAGGATTAGGGTTCGGGCTAGGTTTATGGTTAGGGGACGGGGACGGTTTAGGGTCCAGGTGAGGGTACGACAACGCTTTAGGGGGAGCGTACGTGTGAGGGCGTGGGTTAGTGTCAGCGTAAGGGTTCGATTAGGTGACGGGTGAGTGTCAGGCTTCGGGGAAGGGTTAGGGGACGGGGACTGTTTAGGGTCCAGGTGAGGGTACGGCAACGCTTTAGGGGGAGCATACGTGTGAGGACGCGGGTTATTGTCAGCGTACGGCTTAGGATTAGGGGACGGGTGAGGGTCAGGCTTCGGGGAAGTGTTAGGGTTAGGGTTCGGGCTAGGGTTAGGGTTAGGGGACGGGGACGGTTTAGGGTCCAGATGAGGGTACGACAACGCTTTAGGGGGAGCGTACGTGTGAGGGCAAGGGTTAGTGTCAGCGTACGGGTTAGGATTAGGGGACGGGTGAGGGTCAGGCTTCGGGGAAGGGTTAGGGTTAGGGTTCGGGCTAGGGTTAGGGTTAGGGGACGGGGAAGGTTTAGGGTCCAGGTGAGGGTACGACAACGCTTTAGGGGGAGCGTACGTGTGAGGGCGCGGGTTAGTGTCAGCGTACGGGTTAGGATTAGGGGACGGGTGAGGGTCAGGCTTCGGGGAAGGGTTAGGGTTAGGGTTCGGGCTAGGGTTAGGGTTAGGGGACGGGGACGGTTTAGGGTCCAGTTGAGGGTACGACAACGCTTTAGGGGGAGCGTACGTGTGAGGGCGTGGGTTAGTGTCAGCGTACGGGTTAGGATTAGGGGACGGGTGAGGGTCAGGCTTCGGGGAAGGGTTAGGGTGGGGGTTCGGGCTAGGGTTATGGTTAGGGGACGGGGACGGTTTAGGGTCCAGGTGAGGGTACGACAACGCTTTAGGGGGAGCGTACGTGTGAGGGCGCGGGTTAGTGTCAGCGTACGGGTTAGGATTAGGGGACGGGTGAGGGTCAGGCTTCGGGGAAGGGTTAGGGTTAGGGTTCCGGCTAGGGTTAGGTTTAGGGGACGGGGACGGTTTAGGGTGCAGGTGAGGGTACGACAACGCTTTAGGGGGAGCGTACGTGTGAGGGCACGGGTTAGTGTCAGCGTACGGGTTAGGATTAGGGGACGGGTGATGGTCAGGATTCGGGGAAGGGTTAGGGTTACGGTTCGGGCTAGGGTTAGGGTTAGGGGACGGGGACGGTTTAGGGTCCAGGTGAGGGTACGAGAACGCTTTAGGGGGAGCGTACGTGTGAGGGCGCGGGTTAGTGTCAGCGTACGGGTTAGGATTAGGGGACGGGTGAGGGTCAGGCTTCGGGGAAGTGTTATGGTTAGGGTTCGGGCTTGGGTTAGGGTTAGGGGACGGGGACGGTTTACGGTCCAGGTGAGGGTACGACAACGCTTTAGGGGGAGCGTACATGTGAGGGCGCGGGTTAGTGTCAGCGTACGGGTTAGGATTAGGGGACGGGTGAGGGTCAGGCTTCGGGGAAGTGTTAGGGTTAGGGTTCGGGCTAGGGTTAGGGTTAGGGGATGGGGACGGTTTAAGGTCCAGGTGAGGGTACGACAACGCTTTAGGGGGAGCGTACGTGTGAGGGCGCGGGTTAGTGTCAGCGTACGGGTTAGGATTAGGGGACGGGTGAGGGTCAGGCTTCGAGGAAGGGTTAGGGTTAGGGTTCGGGCTAGGGTTAGGGTTAGGGGACGGGGACGGTTTAGGGTCCAGGTGAGGGTACGACAACGCTTTAGGGGGAGCGTACGTGTGAGGGCGCGGGTTAGTGTCAGCGTACGGGTTAGGATTAGGGGACGGGTGAGGTTCAGGCTTCGGGGAAGGGTTAGGGTGGGGGTTCGGGCTAGGGTTAGGGTTAGGGGACGGGGACGGTTTAGGGTCCAGGTGAGGGTATGACAGCGCTTTAGGGGGAGCGTACGTGTGAGGGCGCGGGTTAGTGTCAGCGTACGGGTTAGGATTAGGGGACGGGTGAGGGTCAGGCTTCGTGGAAGGTTTAGGGTTAGGGTTCGGGCTAGGGTTAGGGTTAGGGGACGGGGACGGTTTATGGTCCAGGTGAGGGTACAACAACGCTTTAGGGGGCGTGTACGTGTGAGGGCGCGGGTTAGTGTCAGCGTACGGGTTAGGATTAGGGGACGGTTGAGGGTCAGGCTTCGGGGAAGGGTTAGGGTTAGGGTTCGGGCTAGGGTTAGGGTTAGGGGACGGGGACGGTTTAGGGTCCATGTGAGGGTACGACAACTCTTTAGGGGGAGCATACGTGTGAGGGCGCGGGTTAGTGTCAGCGTACGGGTTAGGATTAGGGGACGGGTGAGGGTCAGGCTTCGGGGAAGTGTTAGGGTTAGGGTTCGGGCTAGGGTTAGGGTTAGGGGACGGGGACGGTTTAGAGTCCAGGTGAGGGTACGACAATGCTTTAGGGGAAGCGTACGTGTGAGGGCGCGGGTTAGTGTCAGCATACGGGTTAGGATTAGGGGACGGGTGAGGTTCAGGCTTCGGGGAAGGGTTAGGGTGGGGGTTCGGACTAGGGTTAGGGTTACGGGACGGGGACGGTTTAGGGTCCAGGTGAGGGTACGACAACGCTTTAGGGGGAGCGTACGTGTGAGAGCGCGGGTTAGTGTCAGCGTACGGGTTAGGATTAGGGGACTGGTGAGGGTCAGGCTTCGGGGAAGGGTTAGGGTTAGGGTTCGGGCTAGGGTTAGGGTTAGGGGACGGGGACAGTTTACGGTCCAGGTGAGGGTACGACAACGCTTTAGGGGGAGCCTACATGTGAGGGCGCGGGTTAGTGTCAGCGTACGGGTTAGGATTAGGGGACGGGTGAGGGTCAGGCTTCGAGGAAGGGTTAGGGTTAGGGTTCGGGCTAGGGTTAGGGTTAGGGGACGGGGACGGTTTAGTTTCCAGGTGAGGGTACGACGACGCTTTAGGGGGAGCGTACGTGTGAGGGCACAGGTTAGTGTCAGCGTACGGGTTAGGATTAGGGGACGGGTGAGGGTCAGGCTTCGGGGAAGGGTTAGGGTGGGGGTTCGGGCTAGGGTTAGGGTTAGGGTTAGGGGCCGGGGACGGTGTATGGTCCAGGTGAGGGTACGACAACGCTTTAGGGGGAGCGTACGTGTGAGGGCGCGGGTTAGTGTCAGCATACGGTTTAGGATTAGGGGACGGGTGAGGGTCAGGCTTCGGGGAAGTGTTAGGGTTAGGGTTCGGGCTAGGGTTAGGGTTAGGTGACGGGGAGGGTTTAGGGTCCAGGTGAGGGTACGACAACGCTTTAGGGGGAGCGTACGTGTGAGGGCCTGGGTTAGTGTCAGCGTACGGGTTAGGATTAGGGGACGGGTGAGGGTCAGGCTTCGGGGAAGGGTTAGGGTTACGGTTCGGGCTAGGGTTAGGGTTAGGGGACGGGGACGGTTTAGGGTCCAGGTGAGGGTACGACAACGCTTTAGGGGGAGCGTACGTGTGAGGGCGCGGGTTAGTGTCAGCGTACGGGTTAGGATTAGGGGACGGGTGAGGGTCAGGCTTCGGGGAAGGGTTATGGTTAGAGTTCGGGCTAGGGTTAGGGTTAGGGTCGGGGACGGTTTACGGTCCAGGTGAGGGTACGACAACGCTTTAGGGGGAGCGTACATGTGAGGGCGCGGGTTAGTGTCAGCGTACGGGTTAGGATTAGGGGACGGGTGAGGGTCAGGCTTCGGGGAAGGGTTAGGGTTAGGGTTCGGGCTAGGGTTAGGGTTAGGGGACGGGGACGGTTTAGGGTCCAGGTGAGTGTACGACAATGCTTTAGGGGGAGCGTACGTGTGAGGGCGCGGGTTAGTGTCAGCGTACGGGTTAGGATTAGGGGACGGGTGAGGTTCAGGCTTCGGGGAAGTGTTAGGGTGGGGGTTCGGGCTAGGGTTAGGGTTAGGGGAAGGGGACGGTTTAGGGTCCAGGTGAGGGTATGACAACGCTTTAGGGGGAGCGTACGTGTGAGAGCGCGGGTTAGTGTCAGCGTACGGGTTAGGATTAGGGGACGGGTGAGGGTCAGGCTTCGGGGAAGGGTTAGGGTTAGGGTTCGGGCTAGGGTTAGGGTTAGGGGACGGGGACGGTTTAGGGTCCAGGTGAGGGTACGACAACGCTTTAGGGGGAGCGTACGTGTGAGGGCGCGGGTTAGTGTCAGCGTACGGGTTAGGATTAGGGGACGGGTGAGGGTCAGGCTTCGGGGAAGGGTTATGGTTAGGGTTCGGACTAGGCTTAGGGTTAGGGGACGGGGACGGTTTACGGTCCAGGTGAGGGTACGACGACGCTTTAGGGGGAGCGTACGTGTGAGGGTGCGGGTTAGTGTCAGCGTACGGGTTAGGATTAGGGGACGGGTGAGGGTCAGGCTTCGGCTAAGGTTTAGATTTAGGGTTCGGGCTAGGGGTAGGTTTAGGAGACGGGGACAGTTTAGGGTGCAGGTGAGGGTACGACAACGCTTTAGGGGGAGCGTACGTGTGAGGGCGCGTGTTAGTGTCAGCGTACGGGTTAGGATGAGTGGACGGATGAGGGTCAGGCTTTGGGGAAGGGTTAGGGTTAGGGTTCGGGCTAGGGTTAGGTTTAGGGGACTGGGACGGTTTACGGTCCAGGTGAGGCTACGACAACGCTTTAGGGGGAGCGTACGTGTGAGGGCGCGGGTTAGTGTCAGCGTACGTGTTAGGATTAGGGGACGGGTGAGGGTCAGGCTTCGGGGAAGTGTTAGGTTTAGGGTTCGGGCTAGGGTTAGGGTTAGGGGACGGGGACGGTTTAGGGTCCAGATGAGTGCACGACAACGCTTTAGGGGGAGAGTACGTGTGACGGCGCGGGTTAGTGTCAGCGTACGGGTTAGGATTAGGGTTCGGGCTAGGATTAGGGTTAGGGGACGGGGACGGTTTAGGGTCCAGGTGAGGGCACGACAACATTTTAGGGGGAGCGTACGTGTGAGGGCGCGGGTTAGTGTCAGCGTACGGGTTAGGATTAGGGGCCGGGTGAGTGTCAGGCTTCGGGGAAGGGTTAGGGTTAGGGTTCGGGCTAGGGTTAGGGTTAGGGGACGGGGACTGTTTAGGGTCCAGGTGAGGCTACGACAACGATTTAGGGGGAGCGTACGTGTGAGGGTGCGGGTTAGTGTCAGCGTACGGGTTAGGATTAGGGGACGGGTGAGGGTTACGCTTCGGGGAAGTGTTAGGGTTAGGGTTCGGGCTAGGGTTAGGGTTAGGGGACGGGGACGGTTTAGGGTCCAGGTGAGTGCACGACAACGCTTTAGGGGGAGAGTACGTGTGAGGGCGCGGGTTAGTGTCAGCGTACGGGTTAGGATTAGGGGACGGGTGAGGGTCAGGCTTCGGGGAAGGGTTAGGGTTATGGTTCGGGCTAGGGTTAGGGTTAGGGGACGGGGACGGTTTATGGTCCAGGTGAGGGCACAACAATGCTTTAGGGGGAGCGTACGTGTGAGGGCGCGGGTTAGTGTCAGCGTACGGGTTAGGATTAGGGGACGGGTGAGGGTCAGGCTTCGGGGAAGGGTTAGGGTTAGGGTTCGGGCTAGGGTTAGTGTTAGGGGACGGGGACGGTTTAGGATCCAGGTGAGGGTACGACAACGCTTTAGGGGGATCGTACGTGTGAGGGCGCGGGTTAGTGCCAGCGTACAGATTAGGATTAGGGGATGGGTGAGGGTCAGCCTTCGGGAAGTGTTAGGGTTAGGGTTCGGGCTAGGGTTAGGGTTAGGGGACGGGGACGGTTTAGGGTCCAGGTGAGGGCACGACCAAGCTTTAGGGGGAACGTACGTGTGAGGGCGCGGGTTAGTGTCAGCGTACGGGTTAGGATTAGGGGACGGGTGAGGGTCAGGCTTCGGGGAAGTGTTAGGGTTAGGGTTCGGGCTAGGGTTAGGGTTAGGGGACGGGGACGGTTTAGTGTCCAGGTGAGGGTACGACAACGCTTTAGGGGGAGCGTACGTGTGAGGGCGCGGGTTAGTGTCAGCGTACGGGTTAGGATTAGGGGACGGGTGAGGGTTAGGCTTCGGGGAAGGGTTAGGGTTAGGGTTCGGGCGAGGCTTAGGGTTAGGGGACGGGTACGGTTTAGGGTCCAGGTGAAGGTACGACAACGCTTTAGGGGGAGCGTACGTGTGAGGCCGCGGGTTAGTGTCAGCGTACGGGTTAGGATTATGGGACGCGTGAGGGTCAGGCTTCGGGGAAGGGTTAGTGTTAGGGTTCGGGCTAGGGTTAGGGTTAGGGGACGGGGACGGTTTAGGGTCCAGGTGAGGGTAATACAACGCTTTAGGGGGAGCGTACGTGTGAGGGCGCGGGTTAGTGTCAGCGTACGTGTTAGGATTAGGGGACGGGTGAGGGTCAGGCTTCGGGGAAGTGTTAGGGTTAGGGTTTGGGCTAGGGTTAGGTTACGGGGACGGTTTAGGGTGCAGGTGAGGGTACGACAACGCTTTAGGGGGAGCGTACGTGTGAGGGCGCGGGTTAGTGTCAGCGTACGGGTTAGGATTAGGGGCCGGGTGAGGGTCAGGCTTCGGGGAAGGGTTAGGGTTAGGGTTCGGGCTAGGGTTAGGGTTAGGGGACGGGGACGGTTTAGGGTCCAGGTGAGGGTACGACAACGCTTTAGGGGGAGCGTACGTGTGAGGGCGCGGGTTAGTGTCAGCGTACGGGTTAGGATTAGGGGACTGGTGAGGGTCAGGCTTCGGGGAAGGGTTAGGGTTAGGGTTCGGGCTAGGGTTAGGGTTAGGGGACGGGGACGGTTTAGGGTCCAGGTGAGGGTACGACAACGCTTTAGGGGGAGCGTACGTGTGAGGGCGCGGGTTAGTGTCAGCGTACGGGTTAGGATTAGGGGACGGGTGAGGGTCAGGCTTCGGGGAAGGGTTAGGGTTAGGGTTCGGGCTAGGGTTAGGGGACGGGGACCGGGACGGTTTAGGGACCACGTGAGGGTATGACAGCGCTTTAGGGGGAGCGTTCGTGAGAGGGCGCGGGTTAGTGTCAGCGTACAGGTTAGGATTAGGGGACAGGTGAGTGTCAGGCTTCGGGGAAGGGTTAGGTTGGGGGTTCGGGCTAGGGTTAGGGTTAGGGGACGGGGCCGGTTTATGGTCCAGGTGAGGGTACGACAACGCTTTAGGGGGAGCGTACGTGTGCGGGCGCGGGTTAGTGTCAGCGTACGGGTTAGGATTAGGGAACGGGTGAGCGTCAGGCTTCGGGGAAGGGTTAGGGTTAGGGTTCGGGCTAGGGTTAGGTTTAGGGTTAGGGGACGGTTTAGGGTCCTGTTGATGGTACGACAACGCTTTAGGGGGAGCGTACGTGTGAGGGCACGGGTTAGTGTCAGCGTACAGGTTAGGATTAGGTGACGGGTGAGGGCCAGGCTTCGGGGAAGGGTTAGGGTTAGGGTTCTGGCTAGGGTTAGGGTTAGGGGATGGGGACGGTTTAGGGTCCATGTGACGGTACGACAACGCTTTAGGGGGAGTGTAAGTGTGAGGTTGTGGGTTAGTGTCAGCGTACGAGTTAGGATTAGGGGACGGGTGAGGGTCAGGCTTTGGGGAAGGGTTAGGGTTAGGGTTCGGGCTAGGGTTAGGGTTAGGGGACGGGGACGGTTTAGGGTCCAGGTGAGGGTACGACAACGCTTTAGGTGTAGCGTACGTGTGAGGGCGCGTGTTAGTGTCAGCGTATGGGTTAGGAGTAGGGGACGGGTGAGGGTCAGGCTTCGGTGAAGGGTTAGGGTTAGGGTTCGGGCTAGGGTTAGGGTTAGGGGACGGGGACAGTTTAGGGTACAGGTGAGGGTACGACAACGCTTTAGGGGGAGCGTACGTGTGAGAGCGCGGGTTAGTGTCAGCGTACGTGTTAGGATTAGGGGACGGGTGAGGGTCAGGCTTCGGGGAAGTGTTAGGGTTAGGGTTTGGGCTAGGGTTAGGGGACGGGGACGGTTTAGGGTGCAGGTGAGGGTACGACAATGCTTTAGGGGGAGCGTACGTGTGAGGGCGCGGGTTAGTGTCAGCGTACGTGTTAGGATTAGGCGACGGGTGAGGGTCAGGCTTCGGGAAAGTGTTAGGGTTAGGGTTCGGGCTAGGGTTAGGTTTAGGGGACGGGGACGGTTTAGGGTCCAGGTGATGGTACGAAAACGCTTTAGGGGGCGCGTACGTGTGAGGGCGTGGGTTAGTGTCAGCGTACGGGTTAGGATTATGGGACGGGTGAGGATCAGGTTTCAGGGAAGTGTTAGGGTTAGGGTTCGGGCTAGGCTTAGGGTTAGGGGACGGGGACGGTTTTGGGTCCAGGTGAGGGTATGACAACGCTTTAGGGAGAGCGTACGTGTGAGGGCGCGTGTTAGTGTCAGCGTACGGGTTAGGATTAGGGGACGGGTGAGGGTCAGGCTTCGGGGAAGGGTTAGGGTTAGGGTTCGGGCTAGGGTTAGGGGACGGGGACGGGGACGGTTTAGGGACCACGTGAGGGTATGACAACGCTTTAGGGGGAGCGTACGTGTGAGGGCGCGGGTTAGTGTCAGCGTATCTGTTAGGATTAGGGGACGGGTGAGGGTCATGCTTCGGGGAAGGGTTAGGGTTAGGATTCGGGCTAGGGTTAGGGTTAGGGGACGGGACGGTTTAGGGTCCAGCTGAGGGCACGACAACGCTTTAGGGGGAGCGTACGTGTGAGGGCGTGGGTTAGTGTCAGCGTACGGGTTAGGATTAGGCGACGAGTGAGAGTCAGGCTTCGGGGAAGTGTTAGGGTTTGGGATCGGGCTAGGCTTAGGGTTAGGGGACGGGGACGGTTTAAGGTCCAGGTGAGGGCACGACAATACTTTAGGGGGAGCGTACGTGTGAGGGCGCGGGTTAGTGTCAGCGTACGGTTTAGGATTAGGGGACGGTTGAGTGTCAGGCTTCGGGGAAGGGTTAGTGTTAGGGTTCGGGCTAGGGTTAGGGTTAGGGGACGGGGACGGTTTAGGGTCCAAGTGAGTGTACGAGAACGCTTTAGGGGGATCGTACGTGTGAGGGCGTGGGTTAGTGTTAGCGTACGGGTTAGGATTAGGGGACGGGTGAGGGTCAGGCTTCGGGGAAGGGTTAGGGTTAGGGTTCGGGCTAGCGTTAGTGTTAGGGTACGGGGACGGTTTAGGGTCCAGGTGAGGGCACGACAACGCTTTAGGGGGAGCGTACGTGTGAGGGCGCATGTTAGTGTCAGCGTACGGGTTAGGATTAGGGGACGGGTGAGTGTCAGGCTTCGGGGAAGGGTTAGGGCTAGGGTTCGGGCTAGGCTTAGGGTTAGGGGACGGGGACGGTTTAGGGTCCAGGTGAGGGCACGACAACGCTTTAGGGGGAGCGTACGTGTGAGGGCGCGGGTTAGTGTCAGCGTACGGGTTAGGATTAGGGGACGGGTGAGGGTCAGGCTTCGGTGAAGGGTTAGGGTTAGGGTTCGGGCTAGGGTTAGGGTTAGGGGACGGGGACAGTTTAGGGTACAGGTGAGGGTACGACAACGCTTTAGGGGGAGCGTACGTGTGAGAGCGCGGGTTAGTGTCAGCGTACGTGTTAGGATTAGGGGACGGGTGAGGGTCAGGCTTCGGGGAAGTGTTAGGGTTAGGGTTTGGGCTAGGGTTAGGGGACGGGGACGGTTTAGGGTGCAGGTGAGGGTACGACAATGCTTTAGGGGGAGCGTACGTGTGAGGGCGCGGGTTAGTGTCAGCGTACGTGTTAGGATTAGGCGACGGGTGAGGGTCAGGCTTCGGGAAAGTGTTAGGGTTAGGGTTCGGGCTAGGGTTAGGTTTAGGGGACGGGGACGGTTTAGGGTCCAGGTGATGGTACGAAAACGCTTTAGGGGGCGCGTACGTGTGAGGGCGTGGGTTAGTGTCAGCGTACGGGTTAGGATTATGGGACGGGTGAGGATCAGGTTTCAGGGAAGTGTTAGGGTTAGGGTTCGGGCTAGGCTTAGGGTTAGGGGACGGGGACGGTTTTGGGTCCAGGTGAGGGTATGACAACGCTTTAGGGAGAGCGTACGTGTGAGGGCGCGTGTTAGTGTCAGCGTACGGGTTAGGATTAGGGGACGGGTGAGGGTCAGGCTTCGGGGAAGGGTTAGGGTTAGGGTTCGGGCTAGGGTTAGGGGACGGGGACGGGGACGGTTTAGGGACCACGTGAGGGTATGACAACGCTTTAGGGGGAGCGTACGTGTGAGGGCGCGGGTTAGTGTCAGCGTATCTGTTAGGATTAGGGGACGGGTGAGGGTCATGCTTCGGGGAAGGGTTAGGGTTAGGATTCGGGCTAGGGTTAGGGTTAGGGGACGGGACGGTTTAGGGTCCAGCTGAGGGCACGACAACGCTTTAGGGGGAGCGTACGTGTGAGGGCGTGGGTTAGTGTCAGCGTACGGGTTAGGATTAGGCGACGAGTGAGAGTCAGGCTTCGGGGAAGTGTTAGGGTTTGGGATCGGGCTAGGCTTAGGGTTAGGGGACGGGGACGGTTTAAGGTCCAGGTGAGGGCACGACAATACTTTAGGGGGAGCGTACGTGTGAGGGCGCGGGTTAGTGTCAGCGTACGGTTTAGGATTAGGGGACGGTTGAGTGTCAGGCTTCGGGGAAGGGTTAGTGTTAGGGTTCGGGCTAGGGTTAGGGTTAGGGGACGGGGACGGTTTAGGGTCCAAGTGAGTGTACGAGAACGCTTTAGGGGGATCGTACGTGTGAGGGCGTGGGTTAGTGTTAGCGTACGGGTTAGGATTAGGGGACGGGTGAGGGTCAGGCTTCGGGGAAGGGTTAGGGTTAGGGTTCGGGCTAGCGTTAGTGTTAGGGTACGGGGACGGTTTAGGGTCCAGGTGAGGGCACGACAACGCTTTAGGGGGAGCGTACGTGTGAGGGCGCATGTTAGTGTCAGCGTACGGGTTAGGATTAGGGGACGGGTGAGTGTCAGGCTTCGGGGAAGGGTTAGGGCTAGGGTTCGGGCTAGGCTTAGGGTTAGGGGACGGGGACGGTTTAGGGTCCAGGTGAGGGCACGACAACGCTTTAGGGGGAGCGTACGTGTGAGGGCGCGGGTTAGTGTCAGCGTACGGGTTAGGATTAGGGGACGGGTGAGGGTCAGGCTTCGGGGAAGGGTTAGGGTTAGGGCTCGGGCTAGGGTTAGGGTTAGGGGACGGGGACGGTTTAGGGTCCAGGTGAGGGCACGACAACGCTTTAGGGGGAGCGTACGTGTGAGGGCGCGGGTTAGTGTCAGTGTACGGGTTAGGATTAGGGGACGGTTGAGGGTCAGGCTTCGGGGAAGGGTTAGGGTTAGGGTTCGGGCTAGGGTTAGGGTTAGGGGACGGGGACGGTTTAGGGTCCAGGTGAGGGTACGACAACGCTTTAGGGGGAGCGTACGTGTGAGGGCGCGGGTTAGTGTCAGCGTACGGGTTAGGATTAGGGGACGGGTGAGGGTCAGGCTTCGGGGAAGGGTTAGGGTTAGGGTTCGTGCTAGGGTTAGGGTTAGGGGACGGGGACGGTTTAGGGTCCAGGTGAGTGCACGGCAACGCTTTAGGGGGAGCGTACGTGTGAGGGCGCGGGTTAGTGTCAGCATACGGGTTAGGATTAGGGGACGGGTGAGGGTCAGGCTTCAGGGAAGGGTTAGGGTTAGGGTTCGGGCTAGGGTTAGGGTTAGGGGACGGGGACGGTTTAGGGTCCAGGTGAGGGCACGACAAGGCTTTAGGGGGAGCGTATGTGTGAGGCCGTGGGTTAGTGTCAGCGTACGGTTTAGGATTAGGGGACGGGTGAGGGTCAGGCTTCGGGGAAGCGTTAGGTTAGGGTTTGGGCTAGGCTTAGGGTTAGGGGACGGGGACGGTTTAGGGTCTAGGTGAGGGTACGACAACGCTTTAGGGGGAGCGTACGTGTGAGGGCGCGGGTTAGTGTCAGCGTACGGGTTAGGATTAGGGGACGGGTGAGGGTCAGGCTTCGGGGAAGTGTTAGGGTTAGGGTTCAGGCTAGGCTTAGGGTTAGGGGCCGGGGACGGTTTAGGGTCCAGGTGAGGGTACGACAATGCTTTAGGGGGAACGTACGTGTGAGGGCGTGGGATAGTGTCAGTGTACAGGTTAGGATTAGGGGACAGGTGAGGGTCAGGTTTCGGGGAAGGGGTAGGGTTAGGGTTCGGGCTAGGGTTAGGGTTAGGGGACGGGGACGGTTTAGGGTCCAGGTGAGGGCACGACAACGATTTAGGGGGAGCGTACGTGTGAGGGCACGGGTTAGTGTCAGCGTACAGCTTAGGATTATGGGACGGGTGAGTGTCAGGCTTCGGGGAAGGGTTAGGGTTAGGGTTCGGGCTAGGGTTAGGGTTAGGGGACGGGGACGGTTTAGGGTCCAGGTGAGGGTAGGACAACGCTTTAGGGGGAGCGTACGTGTGAGGGCGCGGGTTAGTGTCAGCGTAAGGGTTAGGATTAAGGGACGGGTGAGGGTCAGGCTTCGGGGAAGTGTTAGGTTTAGGGTTCGGGCTAGGCTTAGGGTTAGGGGACGGGGACGGTTTAGGGTCCAGGTGAGGGTATGACAACGCTTTAGGGGGAGCGTACGTTTGAGGGCGTGGGTTAGTGGCAGTGTACGGGTTAGGATTATGGGACGGGTGAGGGTCAGGCTTCAGGGAAGGGTTAGGGTTAGGGTTCGGGCTAGGCTTAGGGTTAGGGGACGGGGACGGTTTAGGGTCCAGGTGAGGGTATGACAACGCTTTAGGGAGAGCGTACGTGTGAGGGCGCATGTTAGTGTCAGCGTACGGGTTAGGATTAGGGGACGGGTGAGGGTCAGGCTTCGGGGAAGGGTTAGGGTTAGGGTTCGGACTATGGTTAAGGTTAGGGGACGGGGACGGTTTAGGGTCCAGGTGAGGGCACGACAACGCTTTAGGGGGAGCGTACGTGTGAGGGCGCTGGTTAGTGTCAGCGTACGGGTTAGGATTAGGGGACGGGTGAGGGTCAGGCTTCGGGGAAGTGTTAGGGTTAGGGTTCGGGCTAGGGTTAGGTTTAGGGGACTGGGACGGTTTACGGTCCAGGTGAGGCTACGACAACGCTTTAGGGGGAGCGTACGTGTGAGGGCGCGGGTTAGTGTCAGCGTACGTGTTAGGATTAGGGGACGGGAGAGGGTCAGGCTTCGGGGAAGTGTTAGGTTTAGGGTTCGGGCTAGGGTTAGGGTTAGGGGACGGGGACGGTTTAGGGTCCAGATGAGTGCACGACAACGCTTTAGGGGGAGAGTACGTGTGACGGCGCGGGTTAGTGTCAGCGTACGGGTTAGGATTAGGGTTCGGGCTAGGGGACGGGGACGGTTTAGGGTCCAGGTGAGGGTACGACAACGCTTTAGGGGGAGAGTACGTGTGAGGGCGCGGGTTAGTGTCAGCGTACGGTTTAGGATTAGGGGACGGGTGAGGGTCAGGCTTCGGGGAAGTGTTAGGGTTAGGGTTCGGGCTATGGTTAGGGTTAGGGGACGGGGACGGTTTAGGGTCCAGGTGAGGGTACGACAATGCTTTAGGGGGAGCGTACGTGTGAGGGCGCGGGTTAGTGGCAGCGTACGGGTTAGGATTAGGGGACGGGTGAGGGTCAGGCTTCGGGGAAGGGTTAGGGTTAGGGTTAGGGCTAGGGTTAGGGTTAGGGGACGGGGACGGTTTAGGGTCCAGGTGAGGGTAGCACAACGCTTTAGGGTGAGCGTACGTGTGAGGGCGCGGGTTAGTGTCAGCGTACGGGTTAGGATTAGGGGACGGGTGAGGGTCAGGCTTCGGAGAAGGGTTAGGGTTAGGGTTCGGACTAGGGATAGTGTTAGGGGATGGGGACGGTTTACGGTCCAGGTGAGGGCACGACAACGCTTTAGGGGGAGCGTACGTGTGAGAGCTTGGGTTAGTGTCAGCATACGGGTTAGGATAGGGGACGGTTGAGGATCAGGCTTCGGGGAAGGGTTAGGCTTAGGGTTCGGGCTAGGGTTAGGGTTAGGGGACGGGGACGGTTTAGGGTCCAGGTGAGGGTACGACAATGCTTTAGGGGGAGAGTACGTGTGAGGGCGCGGGTTAGTGTTAGCGTACGGTTTAGGATTAGGGGACGGGTGAGGGTCAGGCTTCGGGGAAGTTTTAGGGTTAGGGTTCGGGCTATGGTTAGGGTTAGGGGACGGGGACGGTTTAGGGTCCAGGTGAGGGTACGACAACGCTTTAGGGGGAGCGTACGTGTGAGGGCGCGGGTTAGTGGCAGCGTACGGGTTAGGATTAGGGGACGGGTGAGGGTCAGGCTTCGGGGAAGGGTTAGGGTTAGGGTTAGGGCTAGGGTTAGGGTTAGGGGACGGGGACGGTTTAGGGTCCAGGTGAGGGTACGACAACGCTTTAGGGTGAGCGTACGTGTGAGGGCGCGGGTTAGTGTCAGCGTACGGGTTCGGATTAGGGGACGGGTGAGGGTCAGGCTTCGGGGAAGTGTGAGGGTTAGGGTTCGGGCTAGGGTTAGGGTTAGGGGACGGAGACGGTTTAGGGTCCAGGTGAGGGTACGACAACGCTTTAGGGGGAGCGTACGTGTGAGGGCGCGGGTTAGTGTCAGCGTACGGGTTAGGATTAGGGGACGGGTGAGTGTCAGGCTTCGGGGAAGGGTTAGGGTTAGGGTTCGGCCTAGGGTTACGGTTAGGGGACGGAGACGGTTTAGGGTCCAGGTGAGGGTACGACAACGCTTTAGGGGGAGAGTACGTGTGAGGGCTCGGGTTAGTGTCAGCGTACGGGTTAGGATTAGGGGACGGGTGAGGGTCAGGCTTCGGGGAAGTGTTAGGGTTAGGGTTCGGGCTAGTGTTAGGGTTAGGGGACGGCGACTTTTTAGGGTCCAGGTGAGGGTACGACAACGCTTTAGGGGGAGCGTACGTGTGAGGGCGCGGGTTAGTGTCAGCGTACGGGTTAGGATTAGGGGACGGGTGAGGGTCAGGCTTCGGGGAAGTGTTAGGGTTAGGGTTCGGGCTAGGGTTAGGGTTAGGGGACGGGGACGGTTTAGGGTCCAGGTGAGGGGACGACAACACTTTAGGGGGAGCGTACGTGTGAGGGCGCGGGTTAGTGTCTGCGTACAGGTTAGGAGTAGGGGACGGGTGAGGGTCAGGCTTCGGGGAAGGGTTAGGGTTAAGGTTAGGGCTAGGGTTAGGGGACGGGGACGGGGACGGTTTAGGGTCCAGGTGAGGGTACGACAACGCTTTAGGGGGAGCGTACGTGTGAGGGCGCGGGTTAGTGTCAGCGTACGGGTTAGGATTAGGGGACGGGTGAGGGTCAGGTTTCAGGGAAGCGTTAGGGTTAGGGTTCGGGCTAGCGTTAGGGTTAGGGTACGGGGACGGTTTAGGGTCCAGGTGAGGGTACGACAACGCTTTAGGGGGAGCGTACGTGTGAGGGCGCGGGTTAGTGTCAGCGTAAGGGTTAGGATTAGGGGACGGGTGAGGGTCAGGCTTCGGAGAAGTGTTAGGGTTAGGGTTCGGGCTAGGGTTAGGGTTAGGGGACGGGGACGGTTTAGAGTCCAGGTGAGGGTACGACAACGCTTTAGGGGGAGCGTACGTGTGAGGGCGTGGCTTAGTGTCAGCGTACGGGTTAGGATTAGGGGACGGGTGAGGGTCAGGCTTCGGGGAAGGGTTAGGGTTAGGGTGCTGGCTAGGGTTAGTGTTAGGGGATGGGGACGGTTTAGGGTCCAGGTGAGGGTACCACAACGCTTTAGGGGGAGCGTACGTGTGAGGGCTCGGGTTAGTGTCAGCGTGCGGGTTAGGATTAGGGGACGGGTAAGGGTCAGGCTTCGGGGAAGGGTTAGGGTTAGGGTTCGGGCTAGGGTTAGGGTTAGGGGACGGGGACGGTTTAGGGTCCAGGTGAGGGTACGACAACGCTTTAGGGGGAGCGTACGTGTGAGGACGCGGGTTAGAGTCAGCGTACGGGTTAGGATTAGGGGACGGGTGAGGGTCAGGTTTCGGGGAAGGGTTAGGGTGGGGGTTCGGGCTAGGGTTAGGGTTAGGGGACGGGGACGGTTTAGGTTCCCGGTGAGGGTACGACAACGCTTTAGGGGGAGCGTACGTGTGAGGGCGCGGGTTAGTGTCAGCGTACGGTTTAGGATTAGGGGACGGGTGAGTGTCAGGCTTTGGGGAAGGGTTAGGGTTAGGGTTCGGCCAAGGGTTAGGGTTAGGGGACGGGGACGGTTTAGGGTCCAGGTGAGGGTACGACAACGCTTTAGGGGGAGAGTACGTGTGAGGGCTCGGGTTAGTGTCAGCGTGCGGGTTAGGATTAGGGGACGGGTGAGGGTCAGGCTTCGGGGAAGGGTTAGTGTTAGGGTTCGGGCTACGGTTAGGGTTAGGGGACGGGGACGGTTTAGGGTCCAGGTGAGGGTATGACAACGCTTTAGGGGGAGCGTACGTGTGAGGGCGCAGGTTAGTGTCAGCGTACGGGTTAGGATTAGGGGACGGGTGAGGGTCAGGCTTCGGGGAAGCGTTAGGGTTAGGGTTCGGGCTAGGGTTAGGGTTAGGGGACGGGGACGGTTTAGGGTCCAGGTGAGGGTACGACAACGCTTTAGGGGGAGCGTACGTGTGAGGGCACGAGTTAGTGTCAGCGTACGGGTTAGGATTAGGGGATGGGTGAGGGTCAGGCTTCGTGAAGGTTTAGGGTTAGGGTTCGGGCTAGGGTTAGGGTTAGGGGACGGGGACGGTTTAGGGTCCAGGAGAGGGTACGACAACGCTTTAGGGGGAGCGTACGTGTGAGAGCGCGGGTTAGTGTCAGCGTACGGGTTAGGATTAGGGGACGGGTGAGGGTCAGGCTTCGGGGAAGGGTTATGGTTAGGGTTCGGGCTAGGGTTAGGGTTAGGGGACAAGGACGGTTTAGGGTCCAGGTGAGGGTACGAAAACGCTTTAGGGGGACCGTACGTGTGAGGGCGCGGGTTAGTGTCAGCGTACGGGTTAGGATTAGGGGACGGGTGAGGGTCAGGCTTTGGGGAAGGTTTAGAGTTAGGGTTCGGGCTAGGGTTAGGGTTAGGGGACGGGGACGGTTTAGGGTCCAGGTGAGGGTACGACAACGCTTTAGGGGGAGCGTACGTGTGAGGGCGTGAGTTAGTGTCAGCGTACGTGTTAGGATTAGGGGACGGGTGAGGGTCAGACTTCGCGGAAGGGTTAGGGTTAGGGTTCGGGCTAGGGTTAGGGTTAGGGGACGGGGACAGTTTAGGGTCCAGGTGAGGGTACGACAACGCTTTAGGGGGCACGTACGTGTGAGGGCGCGGGTTAGTGTCTGCGTACGGGTTAGGATTAGGGGACGGTTGAGGGTTAGGCTTCGGGGAAGGGTTAGGGTTAGGGTTCGGGCTAGGGTTAGGGTTAGGGGACGGGGACGGTTTAGGGTCCAGGTGATGGTACGACAACGCTTTAGGGGGAGCGTACGTGTGAGGGCGCGGGTTAGTGTCAGCGTACGCGTTAGGATTAAGGGACGGGTGAGGGTCAGGCTTCGGGGAAGGGTTAGGGTTAGGGTTCGGGCTAGGGTTATGGTTAGGAGACGGGGACGGTTTAGGGTGCAGGTGAGGGTACGACAATGCTTTAGGGGGTGCGTACGTGTGAGGGCGTTGGTTAGTGTCAGCGTACGGGTTAGGATTAGGGGACGGGTGAGGGTCAGGCTTCGGGGAAGGGTTAGGTTTAGGGTTCGGGCTAGGTTTAGGGTTAGGGGACGGGGACGGTTTAGGGTCCAGGTGAGGGTACGACAACGCTTTAAGGGGAGCGTACGTGTGAGGGCGCAGGTTAGTGTCAGCGTACGGGTTAGCATTAAGGGACGGGTGAGGGTCAGGCTTCGGGAAGTGTTAGGGTTAGGGTTCGGGCTAGGGTTAGGGTTAGGGGACGGGGACGGTTTAGGGTCCAGGTGAGGGTACGACAACGCTTTAGGGGGAGCGTACATGTGAGGGCGCGTGTTAGTGTCAGCGTACGGGTTAGGATTAGGGGACGGGTGAGTGTCAGGCTTCGGGGAAGTGTTAGTGTTAGGGTTCGGGCTAGGGTTAGTGTTAGGGGATGGGGACGGTTTAGGGTCCAGGTGCGGGTACGACAACACTTTAGGGGGAGCGTACGTGTGAGGGCGTGGGTTAGTGTCAGCGTACGGGTTAGGATTAGGGGACGGGTGAGGGTCAGACTTCGCGGAACTGTTAGGGTTTTGGTTCGGGCTAGTGTTAGGGTTAGGGGACGGGGACGGTTTAGGGTCCCGGTGAGGGTACGACAACGCTTTAGGGGGCGCGTACGTGTGAGGGCGCGGGTTAGTGTCTGAGTATGGGTTAGGATTAGGGGACGGGTGAGGGTCAGGCTTCGGGGAAGGGTTAGGTTAGGGTTCGGGCTAGGGTTAGGGTTAGGGGACGGGGACGGTTTAGGGTCTAGGTGAGGGTACGACAACGCTTTAGGGGGAGCGTACGTGTGAGGGCGCGGGTTAGTGTCAGCGTACGGGTTAGGATTAGGGGACGGGTGAGGGTCAGGCTTCGGGGAAGTGTTAGGGTTACGGTTCGGCATAGGGTTAGGGTTAGGGGACGGTTTAGGTTCCAGGTGAGGGTACGACAACGCTTTAGGGGGAGCGTAGGTGTGAGGGCGTGGGTTAGTGTCAGCGTACGGGTTAGGATTAGGGGACGGGTGAGGGTCAGACTTCGCGGAAGGGTTAGGGTTAGGGTTCGGGCTAGGGTTAGGGTTAGGGGACGGGGACGGTTTAGGGTCCAGGTGAGGGTACGACAACGCTTTAGGGGGAGCGTACGTGTGATGGCGTGGGTTAGTGTCAGCGTACGGGTTAGCATTAGGGGACGGGTGAGGGTCAGGCTTCGGGGAAGGGTTAGGGTTAGGGTTCGGGCTAGGGTTAGGGTTAGGGTTAGGGGACGGTTTAGGGTCCAGGTGAGGGTACGACAACGCATTACGGGGAGCGTACGTGTGAGGGCGCGGGTTAGTGTCAGCGTACGGGTTAGGATTAGGGGACGGGTGAGGGTCAGGCTTCGGGGAAGGGTTAGGGTTTTGGTTCGGGCTAGGGTTAGTGTTAGGGGATGGGGACGGTTTAGGGTCCAGGTGAGGGTACGACAACGCTTTAGGGGGAGCGTACGTGTGAGGGCGCGGGTTAGTGTCAGCGTACGGGTTAGGATTAGGGGACGGGTGAGGGTCAGGCTTCGGGGAAGGTTTAGGGTTAGGGTTCGAGATAGGGTTAGGGTTAGGGGACGGGGACGGTTTAGGGTCCAGGTGAGGGTACGACAACGCTTTAGGGGGAGCGTACGTGTGAGGGCGCGGGTTAGTGTCAGCGTACGGGTTAGGATTAGGGGACGAGTGAGGGTCAGGCTTCGCGGAAGGGTTAGGGTTCGGGCTAGGGTTAGGGTTAGGGGACGGGGACGGTTTAGGGTGCAGGTAAGGGTACGACAACGCTTTAGGGGGCCCGTACGTGTGAGGGCGCGGGTTAGTGTCAGCGTACGGGTTAGGATTAGGGGACGGGTGAGGGTCAGGCTTCGGGGAAGGGTTAGGGTTAGGGTTCGGGCTAGGGTTAGGGTTAGGGGACGGAGACGGTTTAGGTTCCAGGTGAGGGTACGACAACGCTTTAGGGGGAGCGTACGTGCGAGGCCACGGGTTAGTGTCAGCGTACGGGTTAGGATTAGGGGCCGGGTGAGGGTCAGGCTTCGGGTAAGGGTTAGGGTTAGGGTTCGGGCTAGGGTTAAGGTTAGGTGACGGGGACGGTTTAGGGTTCAGCTGAGGGTATGACAACGCTTTAGGGGGAGCGTACGTGTGAGGGCGCGGGTTAGTGTCACCGTACGGGTTGGATTAGGTGACGGGTGAGAGTCAGGCTTCGGGGAAGGGATAGGGTTAGGGTTCGGGCTAGGGTTAGGGTTAGGGGACAGGGACTGTTTAGGGTCCAGGTGAGGGTACGGCAACGCTTTAGGGGGAGAGTACGTGTGAGGGCGCGGGTTAGTGTCAGCGTACGGCTTAGGATTAGGGGACGGGTGAGGGTCAGGCTTCGGGGAAGGGTTAGGGTTAGTGTTCCGGCTAGGGTTAGGGTTAGGGGACGGGGACGGTTTAGGGTCCAGGTGAGGGTACGACAACGCTTTAGGGGGAGCGTACGTGTGAGGGTGCGGGTTAGTGTCAGCGTACGGGTTAGGATTATGGGACGGGTGAGGGTCAGGCTTCGGGGAAGGGTTAGGTTTAGGGTTCGGCCTAGGGTTAGGGTTAGGGGACGGGGACGGTTTAGGGTCCAGGTGAGGGTACGACAATGCTTTAGGGGGAGAGTACGTGTGAGGGCTCGGGTTAGTGTCAGCGTACGGGTTAGGATTAGGGGACGGGTGAGGGTCAGGCTTCGGGGAAGGGTTAGGGTTAGGGTTCGGGCTAGGTTTAGGGTTAAGGGACTGGGAAGGTTTAGGGTCCAGGTGAGGGTACGACAACGCTTTAGGGGGAGCGTACGTGTGAGGGCGCGGGTTAGTGTCAGCGTACGGGTTAGGATTAAGGGACGGGTGAGTGTCAGGCTTCGGGGAAGGGTTAGGGTTAGGGTTCGGCCTAGTGTTACGGTTAGGGGACGGGGACGGTTTAGGGTCCAGGTGAGGGTACGTCAACGCTTTAGGGGGAGAGTACGTGTGAGGGCTCGGGTTAGTGTCAGCGTACGGGTTAGGATTAGGGGACGGGTGAGGGTCAGGCTTCGGGGAAGTGTTAGGGTTAGGGTTCGGGCTAGTGTTAGGGTTAGGGGACGGCGACTGTTTAGGGTCCAGGTGAGGGTACGACAACGCTTTAGGGGGAGCGTACGTGTGAGGGCGCGGGTTAGTGTCAGCGTACGGGTTAGGATTAGGGGACGGGTGAGGGTCAGGCTTCGGGGAAGTGTTAGGGTTAGGGTTCGGGCTAGGGTTAGGGTTAGGGGACGGGGACGGTTTAGGGTCCAGGTGAGGGGACGACAACGCTTTAGGGGGAGCGTACGTGTGAGGGCGCGGGTTAGTGTCTGCGTACAGGTTAGGATTAGGGGACGGGTGAGGGTCAGGCTTCGTGGAAGTGTTAGGGTTAGTGTTCGGGCTAGGGTTAGGGTTAGGGGACGGGGACGGTTTAGGGTCCAGGTGAGGGTACGACAATGCTTTAGGGGGCGCGTACGTGTGAGGGCGCGGGTTAGTTTCTGCGTACGGGTTAGGATTAGGGGATGGGTGAGGGTCAGGCTTCGGGGAAGGGTTAGGGTGGGTGTTCGGGCTAGGGTTAGGGTTAGGGGACGGGGACGGTTTAGGGTCCCGGTGAGGGTACGACAACGCTTTAGGGGGCGCGTACGTGTGACGGCGCGGGTTAGTGTCAGCGTACGGGTTAGGATTAGGGGACGGGCGAGGGTCAGGCTTCGGGGAAGTGTTAGGGTTAGGGTTCGGCCAAGGGTTAGGATTATGGGACGGGGACGGTTTAGGGTCCAGGTGAGGGTACGACAATGCTTTAGGGGGAGATTACATGTGAGGGCTCGGGTTAGTGTCAGCGTGCGGGTTAGGATTAGGGGACGGGTGAGGGTCAGGCTTCGGGGAAGGGTTAGGGTTAGGGTTCGGGCTACGGTTAGGGTTAGGGGACGGGGACGGTTTAGGGTCCAGGTGAGGGTACGACAACGCTTTAGGGGGAGCGTACGTGTGAGGGCGCGGGTTAGTGTCAGCGTACGGGTTAGGATTAGGGGACGGGTGAGGGTCAGGCTTCGGGGAAGCGTTAGGGTTAGGGTTCGGGCTAGGGTTAGGGTTAGGGGACTGGGACGGTTTAGGGTCCAGGTGAGGGTACGACAATGCTTTAGGGGGAGCGTACGTGTGAGGGCACGAGTTAGTGTCAGCGTACGGGTTAGGATTAGGGGACGGGTGAGGGTCAGGCTTCGTGAAGGTTTAGGGTTAGGGTTCGGGCTAGGGTTAGGGTTAGGGGACGGGGACGGTTTAGGGTCCAGGTGAGGGTACGACAACGCTTTAGGGGGAGCGTACGTGTGAGGGCGCGGGTTAGTGTCAGCGTACGGGTTAGGATTAGGGGACGGGTGAGGGTCAGGCTTCGGGGAAGGGTTATGGTTAGGGTTCGGGCAGGGTTAGGGTTAGGGGACAAGGACGGTTTAGGGTCCAGGTGAGGGTATGAAAACGCTTTAGGGGGAGCGTACGTGTGAGGGCGCGGGTTAGTGTCAGCGTACGGGTTAGGATTAGGGGACGGGTGAGGGTCAGGCTTCGGGGAATGTTTAGGGTTAGGGTTCGGGCTAGGGTTAGGGTTAGGGGACGGGGACTGTTTAGGGTCCAGGTGAGGGTACGACAACGCTTTAGGGGGAGCGTACGTGTGAGGGCGCGGGTTAGTGTCAGCGTACGGCTTAGGATTAGGGGACGGGTGAGGGTCAGGCTTCGGGGAAGGGTTAGGGTTAGTGTTCCGGCTAGGGTTAGGGTTAGGGGACGGGGACGGTTTAGGGTCCAGGTGAGGGTACGACAACGCTTTAGGGGGAGCGTACGTGTGATGGCGCGGGTTAGTGTCAGCGTACGGGTTAGGATTATGAGACGGGTGAGGGTCAGGCTTCGGGGAAGGGTTAGGGTTAGGGTTCGGGCTAGGGTTAGGGTTAGGGGATGGGGACGGTTTAGGGTCCAGGTGAGGGTACGACAACACTTTAGGGGGAGCGTACGTGCGAGGCCACGGGTTAGTGTCAGCGTACGGGTTAGGATTAGGGGCCGGGTGAGGGTCACGCTTCGGGTAAGGGTTAGGGTTAGGGTTCGGGATAGGGTTAAGGTTAGGTGACGGGGACGGTTTAGGGTTCAGCTGAGGGTATGACAACGCTTTAGGGGGAGCGTACGTGTGAGGGCGCGGGTTAGTGTCACCGTACGGGTTGGATTAGGTGACGGGTGAGGGTCAGGCTTCGGGGAAGGGATAGGGTTAGGGTTCGGGCTAGGGTTAGGGTTAGGGGACAGGGACTGTTTAGGGTCCAGGTGAGGGTACGGCAACGCTTTAGGGGGAGCGTACGTGTGAGGGCGCGGGTTAGTGTCAGCGTACGGCTTAGGATTAGGGGACGGGTGAGGGTCAGGCTTCGGGGAAGGGTTAGGGTTAGTGTTCCGGCTAGGGTTAGGGTTAGGGGACGGGGACGATTTAGGGTCCAGGTGAGGGTACGACAACGCTTTAGGGGGAGCGTACGTGTGATGGCGCGGGTTAGTGTCAGCGTACGGGTTAGGATTATGAGACGGGTGAGGGTCAGGCTTCGGGGAAGGGTTAGGGTTAGGGTTCGGCCTAGGGTTAGGGTTAGGGGACGGGGACGGTTTAGGGTCCAGGTGAGGGTACGACAATGCTTTAGGGGGAGAGTACGTGTGAGGGCTCGGGTTAGTGTCAGCGTACGGGTTAGGATTAGGGGACGGGTGAGGGTCAGGCTTCGGGGAAGGGTTAGGGTTAGGGTTCGGGCTAGGTTTAGGGTTAGGGGACTGGGAAGGTTTAGGGTCCAGGTGAGGGTACGACAACGCTTTAGGGGGAGAGTACGTGTGAGGGCGCGGGTTAGTGTCTGCGTACAGGTTAGGATTAGGGGACGGGTGAGTGTCAGGCTTCGGGGAAGGGTTAGGGTTAGGGTTCGGCCTAGGGTTACGGTTAGGGGACGGGGACGGTTTAGGGTCCAGGTGAGGGTACGACAACGCTTTAGGGGGAGAGTACGTGTGAGGGCGCGGGTTAGTGTCTGCGTACAGGTTAGGATTAGGGGACGGGTGAGGGTCAGGCTTCGTGGAAGTGTTAGGGTTATTGTTCGGGCTAGGGTTAGGGTTAGGGGACGGGGACGGTTTAGGGTCCAGGTGAGGGTACGACAATGCTTTAGGGGGCGCGTACGTGTGAGGGTGCGGGTTAGTTTCTGCGTACGGGTTAGGATTAGGGGATGGGTGAGGGTCAGGCTTCGGGGAAGGGTTAGGGTGGGTGTTCGGGCTAGGGTTAGGGTTAGGGGACGGGGACGGTTTAGGGTCCCGGTGAGGGTACAACAACGCTTTAGGGGGCGCGTACGTGTGACGGCGCGTGTTAGTGTCAGCGTACGGGTTAGGATTAGGGGACGGGTGAGGGTCAGGCTGCGGGGAAGTGTTAGGGTTAGGGTTCGGGCTACGGTTAGGGTTAGGGGACGGGGACGGTTTAGGGTCCAGGTGAGGGTACGAAAACGCTTTAGGGGGAGCGTACGTGTGAGGGCGCGGGTTAGTGTCAGCGTACGGGTTAGGATTAGGGGACGGGTGAGGGTCAGGCTTCGGGGAAGCGTTAGGGTTAGGGTTCGGGCTAGGGTTAGGGTTAGGGGACGGGGACGGTTTAGGGTCCAGGTGAGGGTACGACAATGCTTTAGGGGGAGCGTACGTGTGAGGGCACGAGTTAGTGTCAGCGTACGGGTTAGGATTAGGGGACGGGTGAGGGTCAGGCTTCGTGAAGGTTTAGGGTTAGGGTTCGGGCTAGGGTTAGGGTTAGGGGACGGGGACGGTTTAGGGTCCAGGTGAGGGTACGACAACGCTTTAGGGGGAGCGTACGTGTGAGGGCGCGGGTTAGTGTCAGCGTACGGGTTAGGATTAGGGGACGGGTGAGGGTCAGGCTTCGGGGAAGGGTTATGGTTAGGTTTCCGGCAGGGTTAGGGTTAGGGGACAAGGACGGTTTAGGGTCCAGGTGAGGGTACGAAAACGCTTTAGGGGGAGCGTACGTGTGAGGGCGCGGGTTAGTGTCAGCGTACGGGTTAGGATTAGGGGACGGGTGAGGGTCAGGCTTCGGGGAAGGTTTAGGGTTAGGGTTCGGGCTAGGGTTAGGGTTAGGGGACGGGGACGGTTTAGGGTCCAGGTGAGGGTACGACAACGCTTTAGGGGGAGCGTACGTGTGAGGGCGCGGGTTAGTGTCAGCGTACGTGTTAGGATTAGGGGACGGCTGAGGGTCAGACTTCGCGGAAGGGTTAGGGTTAGGGTTCGGGCTAGGGTTAGGGGTAGGGGACGGGGACAGTTTAGGGTCCAGGTGAGGGTACGACAACGCTTTAGGGGGAGCGTACGTGTGAGGGCGCGGGTTAGTGTCTGCGTACGGGTTAGGATTAGGGGACGGTTGAGGGTTAGGCTTCGGGGAAGGGTTAGGGTTAGGGTTCGGGCTAGGGTTAGGGTTAGGGGACGGGGACGGTTTAGGGTCCAGGTGAGGGTACGACAACGCTTTAGGGGGAGCGTACGTGTGAGGGCGCGGGTTAGTGTCAGCGTACGCGTTAGGATTAAGGGACGGGTGAGGGTCAGGCTTCGGGGAAGGGTTAGGGTTAGGGTTCGGGCTAGGGTTATGGTTAGGAGACGGGGACGGTTTAGGGTGCAGGTGAGGGTACGACAATGCTTTAGGGGGTGCGTACGTGTGAGGGCGTTGGTTAGTGTCAGTGTACGGGTTATGATTAGGGGACGGGTGAGGGTCAGGCTTCGGGGAAGGGTTAGGGTTAGGGTTCGGGCTAGGTTTAGGGTTAGGGGATGGGGACGGTTTAGGGTCCAGGTGAGGGTACGACAACGCTTTAGGGGGAGCGTACGTGTGAGGGCGCAGGTTAGTGTCAGCGTACGGGTTAGCATTAGGGGACAGGTGAGGGTCAGGCTTCGGGAAGTGTTAGGGTTAGGGTTCGGGCTAGGGTTAGGGTTAGGGGACGGGGACGGTTTAGGGTCCAGGTGAGGGTACGACAACGCTTTAGGGGGAGCGTACATGTGAGGGCGCGGGTTAGTGTCAGCGTACGGGTTAGGATTAGGGGACGGGTGAGTGTCAGGCTTCGGGGAAGTGTTAGTGTTAGGGTTCGGGCTAGGGTTAGTGTTAGGGGATGGGGACGGTTTAGGGTCCAGGTGAGGGTACGACAACGCTTTAGGGGGAGCGTACGTGTGAGGGTGTGGGTTAGTGTCAGCGTACGGGTTAGGATTAGGGGACGGGTGAGGGTCAGACTTCGCGGAAGTGTTAGGGTTTTGGTTCGGGCTAGGGTTAGGGTTAGGGGACGGGGACGGTTTAGGGTCCAGGTGAGGGTACGACAACGCTTTAGGGGGCGCGTACGTGTGAGGGCGCGGGTTAGTGTCTGTGTATGGCTTAGGATTAGGGGACGGGTGAGGGTCAGGCTTCGGGGAAGGGTTAGGTTAGGGTTCGGGCTAGGGTTAGGGTTAGGGGACGGGGACGGTTTAGGGTCTAGGTGAGGGTACGACAAAGCTTTAGGGGGAGCGTACGTGTGAGGGCGCGGGTTAGTGTCAGCGTACGGGTTAGGATTAGGGGACGGGTGAGGGTCAGGCTTCGGGGAAGGTTTAGGGTTAGGATTCGGGCTAGGGTTAGGGTTAGGGGACGGGGACGGTTTAGGGTCCAGGTGAGGGTACGACAACGCTTTAGGGGGAGCGTATGTGTGAGGGCGCGGGTTAGTGTCAGCATACGGGTTAGGATTAGGGGACGGGTGAGGGTCAGGCTTCGTGAAGGGTTAGGGTTAGGGTTCGGGCTAGGGTTAGTTTTAGGGGATGGGGACGGTTTAGGGTCCAGGTGAGGGTACGACAACGCTTTAGGGGGAGCGTACGTGTGAGGGCGCGGGTTAGTGTCAGCGTACGGGTTAGGATTAGGGGACAGGTGAGGGTCAGGCTTCGGGGAAGTGTTAGGGGTACGGTTCGGCATAGGGTTAGGGTTAGGGGACGGTTTAGGGTCCAGCTGAGGGTACGACAACGCTTTAGGGGGTGCGTACGTGTGAGGGCGCAGGTTAGTGTCAGCGTACGGGTTAGGATTAGGGGACGGGTGAGGGTCAGGCTTCGGGGAAGGGTTAGGGTTAGGGTTCGGGCTAGGGTTAGGGTTAGGGTTAGGGGACGGTTTAGGGTCCAGGTGAGGGTACGACAACGCTATACGGGGAGCGTACGTGTGAGGGCACGGGTTAGTGTCAGCGTACGGGTTAGGATTAGGGGACGGGTGAGGGTCAGGCTTCGGGGAAGGGTTAGGGTTAGGGTTCGGGCTAGGGTTAGGGTTAGCGGACAGGGACGGTTTAGGGTCCAGTTGAGGGTACGACAACGCTTTAGGGGGAGCGTACGTGTGAGGGCGCGGGTTAGTGTCAGCGTACGGGTTAGGATTAGGGGACGGTTTAGGGTCAGGCTTCGGGGAAGTGTTAGGGTTAGGGTTCGGGCTAGGGTTAGGTTTAGGGGACGGGGACGGTTTAGGGTCCAGGTGAGGGTACGACAACGCTTTAGGGGGAGCGTACGTGTGAGGGCGCGGGTTAGTGTCAGCGTACGGGTTAGGATTAGGGGACGGGTGAGGGTCAGGCTTCGGGGAAGGGTTAGGGTTTTGGTTCGGGCTAGGGTCAGTGTTAGGGGATGGGGACGGTTTAGGGTCCAGGTGAGGGTACGACAACGCTTTAGGGGGAGCGTACGTGTGAGGGCGCGGGTTAGTGTCAGCGTACGGGTTAGGATTAGGGGACGGGTGAGGGTCAGGCTTCGGGGAAGGGTTAGGGTTAGGGTTCGAGATAGGGTTAGGGTTAGGGGACGGGGACGGTTTAGGGTCCAGGTGAGGGTACGACAACGCTTTAGGGGGAGCGTACGTGTGAGGGCGCGGGTTAGTGTCAGCGTACGGGTTAGGATTAGGGGACGAGTGAGGGTCAGGCTTCGCGGAAGGGTTAGGGTTAGGGTTCGGGCTAGGGTTAGGGTTAGGAGACGGAGACGGTTTAGGGTGCAGGTGAGGGTACGACAACGCTTTAGGGGGCCCGTACGTGTGAGGGCGCGTGTTAGTGTCAGCGTACGGGTTAGGATTAGGGGACGGGTGAGGGTCAGGCTTCGGGGAAGGGTTAGGTTTAGGGTTCGGGCTAGGGTTAGGGTTAGGGGACGGAGACGGTTTAGGTTCCAGGTGAGGGTACGACAACGCTTTAGGGGGAGCGTACGTGCGAGGGCACGGGTTAGTGTCAGCGTACGGGTTAGGATTAGGGGACGGGTGAGGGTCAGGCTTCGGGGAAGGGTTAGGGCTAGGGTTCGGGCTAGGGTTAAGGTTAGGTGACGGGGACGGTTTAGGATTCAGCTGAGGGTATGACAACGCTTTAGGGGGAGCGTACGTGTGAGGGCGCGGGTTAGTGTCACCGTACGGGTTGGATTAGGTGACGGGTGAGGGTCAGGCTTCGGGGAAGGGTTAGGGTTAGGGTTCGGGCTAGGGTTAGGGTTAGGGGACAGGGACTGTTTAGGGTCCAGGTGAGGGTACGGCAACGCTTTAGGGGGAGCGTACGTGTGAGGGCGCGGGTTAGTGTCAGCGTACGGCTTAGGATTAGGGGACGGGTGAGGGTCAGGCTTCGGGGAAGGGTTAGGGTTAGTGTTCCGGCTAGGGTTAGGGTTAGGGGACGGGGACGGTTTAGGGTCCAGGTGAGGGTACGACAACTCTTTAGGGGGAGCGTACGTGTGAGGGCGCGGGTTAGTGTCAGCGTACGGGTTAGGATTAGGGGACGGGTGAGGGTCAGGCTTCGGGGAAGGGTTAGGGTTAGGGTTCGGGCTAGGGTTAGGGTTAGGGGACGGGGACGGTTTAGGGTCCAGGTGAGGGTACGACAACGCTTTAGGGGGAGCGTAAGTGTGAGGGCGCGGGTTAGTGTCAGCGTACGGGTTAGGATTAGGGGACGGGTGAGTGTCAGGCTTCGGGGAAGTGTTAGTGTTAGGGTTCGGGCTAGGGTTAGTGTTAGGGGATGGGGACGGTTTAGGGTCCAGGTGAGGGTACGACAACGCTTTAGGGGGAGCGTACGTGTGAGGGTGTGGGTTAGTGTCAGCGTACGGGTTAGGATTAGGGGACGGGTGAGGGTCAGACTTCGCGGAAGTGTTAGGGTTTTGGTTCGGGCTAGGGTTAGGGTTAGGGGACGGGGACGGTTTAGGGTCCAGGTGAGGGTACGACAACGCTTTAGGGGGCGCGTACGTGTGAGGGCGCGGGTTAGTGTCTGTGTATGGCTTAGGATTAGGGGATGGGTGAGGGTCAGGCTTCGGGGAAGGGTTAGGTTAGGGTTCGGGCTAGGGTTAGGGTTAGGGGACGGGGACGGTTTAGGGTCTAGGTGAGGGTACGACAAAGCTTTAGGGGGAGCGTACGTGTGAGGGCGCGGGTTAGTGTCAGCGTACGGGTTAGGATTAGGGGACGGGTGAGGGTCAGGCTTCGGGGAAGGTTTAGGGTTAGGATTCGGGCTAGGGTTAGGGTTAGGGGACGGGGACGGTTTAGGGTCCAGGTGAGGGTACGACAACGCTTTAGGGGGAGCGTATGTGTGAGGGCGCGGGTTAGTGTCAGCGTACGGGTTAGGATTAGGGGACGGGTGAGGGTCAGGCTTCGTGAAGGGTTAGGGTTAGGGTTCGGGCTAGGGTTAGTTTTAGGGGATGGGGACGGTTTAGGGTCCAGGTGAGGGTACGACAACGCTTTAGGGGGAGCGTACGTGTGAGGGCGCGGGTTAGTGTCAGCGTACGGGTTAGGATTAGGGGACAGGTGAGGGTCAGGCTTCGGGGAAGTGTTAGGGGTACGGTTCGGCATAGGGTTAGGGTTAGGGGACGGTTTAGGGTCCAGCTGAGGGTACGACAACGCTTTAGGGGGTGCGTACGTGTGAGGGCGCAGGTTAGTGTCAGCGTACGGGTTAGGATTAGGGGACGGGTGAGGGTCAGGCTTCGGGGAAGGGTTAGGGTTAGGGTTCGGGCTAGGGTTAGGGTTAGGGTTAGGGGACGGTTTAGGGTCCAGGTGAGGGTACGACAACGCTTTACGGGGAGCGTACGTGTGAGGGCACGGGTTAGTGTCAGCGTACGTGTTAGGATTAGGGGACGGGTGAGGGTCAGGCTTCGGGGAAGGGTTAGGGTTAGGGTTCGGGCTAGGGTTAGGGTTAGCGGACAGGGACGGTTTAGGGTCCAGTTGAGGGTACGACAACGCTTTAGGGGGAGCGTACGTGTGAGGGCGCGGGTTAGTGTCAGCGTACGGGTTAGGATTACGGGACGGTTTAGGGTCAGGCTTCGGGGAAGTGTTAGGGTTAGGGTTCGGGCTAGGGTTAGGTTTAGGGGACGGGGACGGTTTAGGGTCCAGGTGAGGGTACGACAACGCTTTAGGGGGAGCGTACGTGTGAGGGCGCGGGTTAGTGTCAGCGTACGGGTTAGGATTAGGGGACGGGTGAGGGTCAGGCTTCGGGGAAGGGTTAGGGTTTTGGTTCGGGCTAGGGTCAGTGTTAGGGGATGGGGACGGTTTAGGGTCCAGGTGAGGGTACGACAACGCTTTAGGGGGAGCGTACGTGTGAGGGCGCGGGTTAGTGTCAGCGTACGGGTTAGGATTAGGGGACGGGTGAGGGTCAGGCTTCGGGGAAGGGTTAGGGTTAGGGTTCGAGATAGGGTTAGGGTTAGGGGACGGGGACGGTTTAGGGTCCAGGTGAGGGTACGACAACGCTTTAGGGGGAGCGTACGTGTGAGGGCGCGGGTTAGTGTCAGCGTACGGGTTAGGATTAGGGGACGGGTGAGGGTCAGGCTTCGGGGAAGGGTTAGGGTTAGGGTTCGAGATAGGGTTAGGGTTAGGGGACGGGGACGGTTTAGGGTCCAGGTGAGGGTACGACAACGCTTTAGGGGGAGCGTACGTGTGAGGGCGCGGGTTAGTGTCAGCGTACGGGTTAGGATTAGGGGACGAGTGAGGGTCAGGCTTCGCGGAAGGGTTAGGGTTAGGGTTTGGGCTAGGGTTAGGGTTAGGAGACGGAGACGGTTTAGGGTGCAGGTGAGGGTACGACAACGCTTTAGGGGGCCCGTACGTGTGAGGGCGCGTGTTAGTGTCAGCGTACGGGTTAGGATTAGGGGACGGATGAGGGTCAGGCTTCGGGGAAGGGTTAGGTTTAGGGTTCGGGCTAGGGTTAGGGTTAGGGGACGGAGACGGTTTAGGTTCCAGGTGAGGGTACGACAACGCTTTAGGGGGAGCGTACGTGCGAGGGCACGGGTTAGTGTCAGCGTACGGGTTAGGATTAGGGGACGGGTGAGGGTCAGGCTTCGGGGAAGGGTTAGGGCTAGGGTTCGGGCTAGGGTTAAGGTTAGGTGACGGGGACGGTTTAGGATTCAGCTGAGGGTATGACAACGCTTTAGGGGGAGCGTACGTGTGAGGGCGCGGGTTAGTGTCACCGTACGGGTTGGATTAGGTGACGGGTGAGGGTCAGGCTTCGGGGAAGGGTTAGGGTTAGGGTTCGGGCTAGGGTTAGGGTTAGGGGACAGGGACTGTTTAGGGTCCAGGTGAGGGTACGGCAACGCTTTAGGGGGAGCGTACGTGTGAGGGCGCGGGTTAGTGTCAGCGTACGGCTTAGGATTAGGGGACGGGTGAGGGTCAGGCTTCGGGGAAGGGTTAGGGTTAGTGTTCCGGCTAGGGTTAGGGTTAGGGGACGGGGACGGTTTAGGGTCCAGGTGAGGGTACGACAACTCTTTAGGGGGAGCGTACGTGTGAGGGCGCGGGTTAGTGTCAGCGTACGGGTTAGGATTAGGGGACGGGTGAGGGTCAGGCTTCGGGGAAGGGTTAGGGTTAGGGTTCGGGCTAGGGTTAGGGTTATGGGACGGGGACGGTTTAGGGTCCAGGTGAGGGTATGACAACGCTTTAGGGGGAGCGTAAGTGTGAGGGCGCGGGTTACTGTCAGCGTACGGGTTAGGATTAGGGGACGGGTGAGGGTCAGGCTTCGGGGAAGTGTTAGGGTTAGGGTTTGTGCTAGGGTTAGTGTTCGGGGACGGGGACTGTTTAGGGTCCAGGTGAGGGTACGACAACGCTTTAGGGGGAGCGTACGTGTGAGGGCGTGGGTTAGTGTCAGGGTACGGGTTAGGATTAGGGGACGGGTGAGGGCCAGGCTTCGGGGAAGTGTTAGGGTTAGGGTTAGGGCTAGGGTTAGGGTTAGGGGACGGGGACGTTTAGGGTTCAGGTGAGAGTATGACAATGCTTTAGGGGGAGCGTACGTGTGAGGGCGCGGGTTAGTGTCAGCGTACGGGTTGGATTAGGTGACGGGTGAGGGTAAGGCTTCGGGGAAGGGTTAGGGTTAGGGTTCGGGCTAGGGTTAGGGTTAGGGGACAGGGACAGTTTAGGGTCCAGGTGAGGGTACGGCAACGCTTTAGGGGGAGCGTACGTGTGAGGGCGCGGGTTAGTGTCAGCGTACGGCTTAGGATTAGGGGACGGGTGAGGGTCAGGCTTCGGGGAAGGGTTAGGGTTAGGGTTCGGGCTAGGGTTAGGGTTAGGGGACGGGGACGGTTTAGGGTCCAGGTGAGGGTACGGCAATGCTTTAGGGGGAGCGTACGTGTTAGGGCGCGGGTTAGTGTCAGCGTACGGGTTAGGATTAGGGGACGGGTGAGGGTCAGGCTTCAGAGAAAGGTTAGGGTTAGGGATCGGGCTAGGGTTAATGTCAGGGCATGGGGACGGTTTAGGGTCCAGGTGAGGGTACGACAACGCTTTAGGGGGAGCGTACGTGTGAGGGTGCGGGTTATTGTCAGCGTACGGGTTAGGATTAGGGGACGGGTGAGGGTCAGGCTTCGGGGAACGGTTAGGGTTAGGGTTCGGGCTAGGGTTAGGTTTAGGGAACGGGGACGGTTTAGGGTCCAGGTGAGTGTACGACAACGCTTTACGGGGAGCGTACGTGTGAGGGCACGGGTTAGTGTCAGCGTACGGGTTAGGATTAGGGGACGGGTGAGGGTTAGGCTTCGGGGAAGGGTTAGGGTTAGGGTTCGGGCTAGGGTTAGGGTTAGCGGACGGGGACGGTTTAGGGTCCAGTTGAGGGTACGACAACGCTTTAGGGGGAGCGTACGTGTGAGGGCGCGGGTTAGTGTCAGCGTACGGGTTAGGATTAGGGGACGGTTTAGGGTCAGGCTTCGGGGAAGTGTTAGGGTTAGGGTTCGGGCTAGGGTTAGGTTTAGGGGACGGGGACGGTTTAGGGTCCAGGTGAGGGTACGACAACGCTTTAGGGGGAGCGTACGTGTGAGGGCGCGGGTTAGTGTCAGCGTACGGGTTAGGATTAGGGGACGGGTGAGGGTCAGGCTTCGGGGAAGGGTTAGGGTTTTGGTTCGGGCTAGGGTCAGTGTTAGGGGATGGGGACGGTTTAGGGTCCAGGTGAGGGTACGACAACGCTTTAGGGGGAGCGTACGTGTGAGGGCGCGGGTTAGTGTCAGCGTACGGGTTAGGATTAGGGGACGGGTGAGGGTCAGGCTTCGGGGAAGGGTTAGGGTTAGGGTTCGAGATAGGGTTAGGGTTAGAGGACGGGGAAGGTTTAGGGTCCAGGTGAGGGTACGACAACGCTTTAGGGGGAGCGTACGTGTGAGGGCGCGGGTTAGTGTCAGCGTACGGGTTAGGATTAGGGGACGAGTGAGGGTCAGGCTTCGCGGAAGTGTTAGGGTTAGGGTTCGGGCTAGGGTTAGGGTTAGGAGACGGAGACGGTTTAGGGTGCAGGTGAGGGTACGACAACGCTTTAGGGGGCCCGTACGTGTGAGGGCGCGTGTTAGTGTCAGCGTACGGGTTAGGATTAGGGGACGGGTGAGGGTCAGGCTTCGGGGAAGGGTTAGGTTTAGGGTTCGGGCTAGGGTTAGGGGACGGAGACGGTTTAGGTTCCAGGTGATGGTACGACAACGCTTTAGGGGGAGCGTACGTGCGAGGGCACGGGTTAGTGTCAGCGTACGGGTTAGGATTAGGGGACGGGTGAGGGTCAGGCTTCGGGGAAGAGTTAGGGCTAGGGTTCGGGCTAGGGTTAAGGTTAGGTGACGGGGACGGTTTAGGATTCAGCTGAGGGTATGACAACGCTTTAGGGGGAGCGTACGTGTGAGGGCGCGGGTTAGTGTCACCGTACGGGTTGGATTAGGTGACGGGTGAGGGTCAGGCTTCGGGGAAGGGTTAGGGTTAGGGTTCGGGCTAGGGTTAGGGTTAGGGGACAGGGACTGTTTAGGGTCCAGGTGAGGGTACGGCAACGCTTTAGGGGGAGCGTACGTGTGAGGGCGCGGGTTAGTGTCAGCGTACGGCTTAGGATTAGGGGACGGGTGAGGGTCAGGCTTCGGGGAAGGGTTAGGGTTAGTGTTCCGGCTAGGGTTAGGGTTAGGGGACGGGGACGGTTTAGGGTCCAGGTGAGGGTACGACAACTCTTTAGGGGGAGCGTACGTGTGAGGGCGCGGGTTAGTGTCAGCGTACGGGTTAGGATTAGGGGACGGGTGAGGGTCAGGCTTCGGGGAAGGGTTAGGGTTAGGGTTCGGGCTAGGGTTAGGGTTAGGGGACGGGGACGGTTTAGGGTCCAGGTGAGGGTATGACAACGCTTTAGGGGGAGCGTAAGTGTGAGGGCGCGGGTTACTGTCAGCGTACGGGTTAGGATTAGGGGACGGGTGAGGGTCAGGCTTCGGGGAAGTGTTAGGGTTAGGGTTTGTGCTAGGGTTAGTGTTCGGGGACGGGGACTGTTTAGGGTCCAGGTGAGGGTACGACAACGCTTTAGGGGGAGCGTACGTGTGAGGGCGTGGGTTAGTGTCAGGGTACGGGTTAGGATTAGGGGACGGGTGAGGGCCAGGCTTCGGGGAAGGGTTAGGGTTAGGGTTAGGGCTAGGGTTAGGGTTAGGGGACGGGGATGTTTAGGGTTCAGGTGAGAGTATGACAATGCTTTAGGGGGAGCGTACGTGTGAGGGCGCGGGTTAGTGTCAGCGTACGGGTTGGATTAGGTGACGGGTGAGGGTCAGGCTTCGGGGAAGGGTTAGGGTTAGGGTTCGGGCTAGGGTTAGGGTTAGGGGACAGGGACAGTTTAGGGTCCAGGTGAGGGTACGGCAACGCTTTAGGGGGAGCGTACGTGTGAGGGCGCGGGTTAGTGTCAGCGTACGGCTTAGGATTAGGGGACGGGTGAGGGTCAGGCTTCGGGGAAGGGTTAGGGTTAGGGTTCGGGCTAGGGTTAGGGTTAGGGGACGGGGACGGTTTAGGGTCCAGGTGAGGGTACGGCAACGCTTTAGGGGGAGCGTACGTGTTAGGGCGCGGGTTAGTGTCAGCGTACGGGTTAGGATTAGGGGACGGGTGAGGGTCAGGCTTCAGAGAAAGGTTAGGGTTAGGGTTCGGGCTAGGGTTAATGTCAGGGCATGGGGACGGTTTAGGGTCCAGGTGAGGGTACGACAACGCTTTAGGGGGAGCGTACGTGTGAGGGTGCGGGTTATTGTCAGCGTACGGGTTACGATTAGGGGACGGATGAGGGTCAGGCTTCGGGGAACGGTTAGGGTTAGGGTTCGGGCTAGGGTTAGGTTTAGGGAACGGGGACGGTTTAGGGTCCAGGTGAGGGTACGACAACGCTTTAGGGGGAGCGTACGTGTGAGGGCGCGGGTTAGTGTCAGCGTACGGGTTAGGATTAGGGGACGGGTGAGGGTCAGGCTTCGGGGAAGTGTTAGGGTTAGGGTTCGGGCTAGGGTTAGGGATGGGGACGGGGACGGTTTAGGGTCCAGGTGAGGGTACGACAACGCTTTAGGGGGAGCGTACGTGTGAGGGCGCGGGTTAGTGTCATCGTACGGGTTAGGATTAGAGGACGGGTGAGGGTCAGGCTTCGGGGAAGTGTTAGATTTAGGGTTCGGGCTAGGGTTAGTGTTAGGGGATGGGGACGGTTTAGGGTCCAGGTGAGGGTACGACAACGCTTTAGGGGGCGCATACGAGTGAGGGCGCGGGTTAGTGTCAGCGTACGGGTTAGGATTAGGGGACGGGTGAGGGTCAGGCTTCGGGGAAGGGTTAGGGTTAAGTTTCGGTCTAGGGTTAGGGTTAGGGTTAGGGGACGGTTTAGGGTCCAGGTGAGGGTACGACAACGCTTTAGGGGGAGCGTACGTGTGAGGGCGCGGGTTAGTGTCAGCGTACGTGTTAGGATTAGGGGACGGGTGAGGGTCAGGCTTCGGGGAAAGGTTAGAGTTAGGGTTCGGTCTAGGGTTAGGGTTAGGGGACGGGGACGGTTTAGGGTCCAGGTGAGGGTACGACAATGCTTTAGGGGGAGCGTACGTGTGAGGGCGCGGGTTAGTGTCAGCGTACGGGTTAGGATTAAGGGACGGTTGAGGGTCAGGCTTCGGGGATGGGTTAGAGTTAGGGTTCGGGCTAGGGTTAGGGTTAGGGGACGGGGACGGTTTAGGGTCCAGGTGAGTGTACGACAACGCTTTAGGGGGCGCGTACATGTGAGGGCGCGGGTTAGTGTCAGCGTACGGCTTAGGATTAGGGGACGGGTGAGGGTCAGGCTTCAGGGAAGGGTTAGGGTTAGGGTTCGGGCTAGGGTTAGGGTTAGGGGACGGGGACAGTTTAGGGTCCAGGTGAGGGTACGACAACGCTTTAGGGGGAGCGTATGTGTGAGGGCACGGGTTAGTGTCAGCGTACGGGTGAGGATGAGGGGACGGGTGAGGGTCAGGCTTCGGGGAAGGGTTAGGGTTGGGGTTCGGGCTAGGTGTAGGGTTAGGGGACGGGGACCGTTTAGGGTCCAGGTGAGGGTACAACGCTTTAGGGGGAGCGTACGTGTGAGGGCGCGGGTTAGTGTCAGCGTACGGGTTAGGATTAGGGGACGGGTGAGGGTCAGGTTTCGGGGAAGGGTTAGGGTGGGGGTTCGGGCTAGGTTTAGGGTTAGGGGACGGGGACGGTTTAGGGTCCAGGTGAGGGTACGACAACGCTTTAGGGGGAGCGTACGTGTGAGCGCGCGGGTTAGTGTCGGTGTACGGGTTAGGATTAGGGGACGGGTGAGGGTCAGGCTTCGGGGAAGTGTTAGGGTTAGCGTTCGGGCTAGGGTTAGGGTTAGGGGACGGGGACGGTTTAGGGTCCAGGTGAGGGTACGACAACGCTTTAGGGGGAGCGTACGTGTGAGGGCGCTGGTTATTGTCAGCGTACGGGTTAGGATTAGGGGACGGGTGAGGGTCAGGCTTCGGGGAAGTGTTAGGGTTAGGGTTTCGGCTAGGGTTAGGGTTAGGGGACGGGGACGGTTTAGGGTCCAGGTGAGGGTACGACAACGCTTTAGGGGGAGCGTACGTGTGAGGGCGCAGGTTAGTGTCAGCGTACGTGTTAGGATTAGGGGACGGGTGAGGGTCAGGCTTCGGGGAAGGGTTAGGGTTAGGGTTCGGGCTAGGGTTAGGGTTAGGGGACGGGGACGGTTTAGGGTCCAGGTGAGGGTACGACAACGCTTTAGGGGGAGCGTACGTTTGAGGGCGTGGGTTAGTGTCAGCGTACGGGTTAGGATTAGGGGACGGGTGAGGGTCAGGCTTCGGGGAAGGGTTATGGTTAGGGTTCGGGCTAGGGTTAGGGTTAGGGGACGAGGACGGTTTAGGGTCCAGGTGAGGGTACGACAACGCTTTAGGGGGAGCGTACGTGTGAGGGCGTGGGTTAGTGTCAGCGTACGGGTTAGGATTAGGGGACGGGTGAGGGTCAGGCTTCGGGGAAGGGTTAGGGTTAGGGTTCGGGCTAGGGTTAGGGTTATGGGACGGGGACGGTTTAGGGTCCAGGTGAGGGTACGACAACGCTTTAGGGGGAGCGTAAGTGTGAGGGCGTGGGTTACTGTCAGCGTACGGGTTAGGATTAGGGGACGGGTGAGGGTCAGGCTTCGGGGAAGTGTTAGGGTTAGGGTTTGGGCTAGGGTTAGTGTTAGGGGACGGGGACTGTTTAGGGTCCAGGTGAGGGTACGACAACGCTTTAGGGGGAGCGTACGTGTGAGGGCGTGGGTTAGTGTCAGGGTACGGGTTAGGATTAGGGGACGGGTGAGGGTCAGGCTTCGGGGAAGGGTTAGGGTTAGGGTTCGGGCTAGGGTTAGGGTTAGAGGACGGGGACGGTTTAGGGTTCAGGTGAGGGTATGACAACGCTTTAGGGGGAGCTTACGTGTAAGGGCGCGGGTTAGTGTCAGCGTACGGGTTGGATTAGGTGACGGGTGAGGGTCAGGCTTCGGGGAAGGGTTAGGGTTAGGGTTCGGGCTACGGTTAGGGTTAGGGGACAGGGACTGTTTAGGGTCCAGGTGAGGGTACGGCAACGCTTTAGGGGGAGCATACGTGTGAGGGGGCGGTTTAGTGTCAGCGTACGGCTTAGGATTAGGGGACGGGTGAGGGTCAGGCTTCGGGGAAGGGTTAGGGTTAGGGTTCGGACTAGGGTTAGGGTTGGGGGACGGGGACGGTTTAGGGTCCAGGTGAGGGTACGGCAACGCTTTAGGGGGAGCGTACGTGTTAGGGCGCGGGTTAGTGTCAGCGTACGGGTTAGGATTAGGGGACGGGTGAGGGTCCGGCTTCAGGGAAAGGTTAGGGTTAGGGTTGGGGCTAGGGTTAATGTCAGGGGATGGGGACGGTTTAGGGTCCAGGTGAGCGTACGACAACGCTTTAGGGGGAGCGTACGTGTGAGGGTGCGGGTTATTGTCAGCGTACGGGTTAGGATTAGGGGACGGGTGAGGGTCAGGCTTCGGGGAACGGTTAGGGTTAGGGTTCAGGCTAGGGTTAGGGTTAGGGGACGGGGACGGTTTAGGGTCCAGGTGAGGGTACGACAACGCTTTAGGGGGAGCGTACGTGTGAGGGCGCGGGTTAGTGTCAACGTACGGGTTAGGATTAGGGGACGGGTGAGGGTCAGGCTTCGGGGAAGTGTTAGGGTTAGGGTTCGGGCTAGGGTTAGGGATAGGGGACGGGGACGGTTTAGGGTCCAGGTGAGGGTACGACAACGCTTTAGGGGGAGCGTACGTGTGAGGGCGCGGGTTAGTGTCATCGTACGGGTTAGGATTAGAGGACGGGTGAGGGTCAGGCTTCAGGGAAGGGTTAGGGTTAGGGTTCGGGCTAGGGTTAGTGTTAGGGGACGGGGACAGTTTAGGGTCCAGGTGAGGGTACGACAACGCTTTAGGGGGAGCGTATGTGTGAGGGCGCGGGTTAGTGTCAGCGTACGGGTTAGGATTAGGGGACGGTTGAGGGTCAGGCTTCGGGGAAGGGTTAGGGTTAGGGTTCGGGCTAGGTTTAGGGTTAGGGTACGGGGACCGTTTAGGGTCCAGGTGAGGGTACAACGCTTTAGGGGGAGCGTACGTGTGAGGGCGCGGGTTAGTGTCAGCGTACGGGTTAGGATTAGGGGACGGGTGAGGGTCAGGTTTCGGGGAAGGGTTAGGGTGGGGGTTCGGGCTAGGTTTAGGGTTAGGGGACGGGGACGGTTTAGGGTCCAGGTGAGGGTATGACAACGCTTTAGGGGGAGCGTACGTGTGAGGGCGCGGGTTAGTGTCGGTGTACGGGTTAGGTTTAGGGGACGGGTGAGGGTCAGGCTTCGGGGAAGGGTTAGGTTTAGCGTTCGGGCTAGGGTTAGGGTTAGGGCACGGGGACGGTTTAGGGTCCAGGTGAGGGTACGACAACGCTTTAGGGGGAGCGTACGTGTGAGGGCGTGGGTTAGTGTCAGCGTACGGGTTAGGATTAGGGGAAGGTTGAGGGTCAGGCTTCGGGGAAGGTTTAGGGTTAGGGTTCGGGCTAGGGTTAGGGTTAGGGCTAGGGTTAGGGTTAGGGGACGGGGACGCTTTAGGGTCCAGGTGAGGGTACGACAACGCTTTAGGGGGAGCGTACGTGTGAGGGCGCGGGTTAGTGTCAGCGTACGGGTTAAGATTAGGGGACGGGTGAGGTTCAGGCTTCGGGGAAGGGTTAGGGTTAAGGTTCGGTCTAGGGTTAGGGTTAGGGGACGGGAACGGTTTAGGGTCCAGGTGAGGGTACGACAACACTTTAGGGGAGCGTACGTGTGAGGGCGCGGGTTAGTGTCAGCGTACGGGTTAGGATTAGGGGACGGGTGAGGGTCAGGTTTCGGGGAAGGGTTAGGGTGGGGGTTCGGGCTAGGTTTAGGGTTAGGGGACGGGGACGGTTTAGGGTCCAGGTGAGGGTACGACAACGCTTTAGGGGGAGCGTACGTGTGAGCGCGCGGGTTAGTGTCGGTGTACGGGTTAGGATTAGGGGACGGGTGAGGGTCAGGCTTCGGGGAAGTGTTAGGGTTAGCGTTCGGGCTAGGGTTAGGGTTAGGGGACGGGGACGGTTTAGGGTCCAGGTGAGGGTACGACAACGCTTTAGGGGGAGCGTACGTGTGAGGGCGCTGGTTATTGTCAGCGTACGGGTTAGGATTAGGGGACGGGTGAGGGTCAGGCTTCGGGGAAGTGTTAGGGTTAGGGTTTCGGCTAGGGTTAGGGTTAGGGGACGGGGACGGTTTAGGGTCCAGGTGAGGGTACGACAACGCTTTAGGGGGAGCGTACGTGTGAGGGCGCAGGTTAGTGTCAGCGTACGTGTTAGGATTAGGGGACGGGTGAGGGTCAGGCTTCGGGGAAGGGTTAGGGTTAGGGTTCGGGCTAGGGTTAGGGTTAGGGGACGGGGACGGTTTAGGGTCCAGGTGAGGGTACGACAACGCTTTCGGGGGAGCGTACGTGTGAGGGCGTGGGTTAGTGTCAGCGTACGGGTTAGGATTAGGGGACGGGTGAGGGTCAGGCTTCGGGGAAGGGTTATGGTTAGGGTTCGGGCTAGGGTTAGGGTTAGGGGACGAGGACGGCTTAGGGTCCAGGTGAGGGTACGACAACGCTTTAGGGGGAGCGTACGTGTGAGGGCGCGGGTTAGTGTCAGCGTACGGGTTAGGATTAGGGGACGGGTGAGGGTCAGGCTTCGGGGAAGGGTTAGGGTTAGGGTTCGGGCTAGGGTTAGGGTTATGGGACGGGGACGGTTTAGGGTCCAGGTGAGGGTACGACAACGCTTTAGGGGGAGCGTAAGTGTGAGGGCGTGGGTTACTGTCAGCGTACGGGTTAGGATTAGGGGACGGGTGAGGGTCAGGCTTCGGGGAAGTGTTAGGGTTAGGGTTTGGGCTAGGGTTAGTGTTAGGGGACGGGGACTGTTTAGGGTCCAGGTGAGGGTACGACAACGCTTTAGGGGGAGCGTACGTGTGAGGGCGTGGGTTAGTGTCAGGGTACGGGTTAGGATTAGGGGACGGGTGAGGGTCAGGCTTCGGGGAAGGGTTAGGGTTAGGGTTCGGGCTAGGGTTAGGGTTAGAGGACGGGGACGGTTTAGGGTTCAGGTGAGGGTATGACAACGCTTTAGGGGGAGCTTACGTGTAAGGGCGCGGGTTAGTGTCAGCGTACGGGTTGGATTAGGTGACGGGTGAGGGTCAGGCTTCGGGGAAGGGTTAGGGTTAGGGTTCGGGCTACGGTTAGGGTTAGGGGACAGGGACTGTTTAGGGTCCAGGTGAGGGTACGGCAACGCTTTAGGGGGAGCATACGTGTGAGGGGGCGGTTTAGTGTCAGCGTACGGCTTAGGATTAGGGGACGGGTGAGGGTCAGGCTTCGGGGAAGGGTTAGGGTTAGGGTTCGGACTAGGGTTAGGGTTGGGGGACGGGGACGGTTTAGGGTCCAGGTGAGGGTACGGCAACGCTTTAGGGGGAGCGTACGTGTTAGGGCGCGGGTTAGTGTCAGCGTACGGGTTAGGATTAGGGGACGGGTGAGGGTCTGGCTTCAGGGAAAGGTTAGGGTTAGGGTTCGGGCTAGGGTTAATGTCAGGGGATGGGGACGGTTTAGGGTCCAGGTGAGCGTACGACAACGCTTTAGGGGGAGCGTACGTGTGAGGGTGCGGGTTATTGTCAGCGTACGGGTTAGGATTAGGGGACGGGTGAGGGTCAGGCTTCGGGGAACGGTTAGGGTTAGGGTTCAGGCTAGGGTTAGGGTTAGGGGACGGGGACGGTTTAGGGTCCAGGTGAGGGTACGACAACGCTTTAGGGGGAGCGTACGTGTGAGGGCGCGGGTTAGTGTCAACGTACGGGTTAGGATTAGGGGACGGGTGAGGGTCAGGCTTCGGGGAAGTGTTAGGGTTAGGGTTCGGGCTAGGGTTAGGGATAGGGGACGGGGACGGTTTAGGGTCCAGGTGAGGGTACGACAACGCTTTAGGGGGAGCGTACGTGTGAGGGCGCGGGTTAGTGTCATCGTACGGGTTAGGATTAGAGGACGGGTGAGGGTCAGGCTTCAGGGAAGGGTTAGGGTTAGGGTTCGGGCTAGGGTTAGTGTTAGGGGACGGGGACAGTTTAGGGTCCAGGTGAGGGTACGACAACGCTTTAGGGGGAGCGTATGTGTGAGGGCGCGGGTTAGTGTCAGCGTACGGGTTAGGATTAGGGGACGGTTGAGGGTCAGGCTTCGGGGAAGGGTTAGGGTTAGGGTTCGGGCTAGGTTTAGGGTTAGGGTACGGGGACCGTTTAGGGTCCAGGTGAGGGTACAACGCTTTAGGGGGAGCGTACGTGTGAGGGCGCGGGTTAGTGTCAGCGTACGGGTTAGGATTAGGGGACGGGTGAGGGTCAGGTTTCGGGGAAGGGTTAGGGTGGGGGTTCGGGCTAGGTTTAGGGTTAGGGGACGGGGACGGTTTAGGGTCCAGGTGAGGGTATGACAACGCTTTAGGGGGAGCGTACGTGTGAGGGCGCGGGTTAGTGTCGGTGTACGGGTTAGGTTTAGGGGACGGGTGAGGGTCAGGCTTCGGGGAAGGGTTAGGTTTAGCGTTCGGGCTAGGGTTAGGGTTAGGGCACGGGGACGGTTTAGGGTCCAGGTGAGGGTACGACAACGCTTTAGGGGGAGCGTACGTGTGAGGGCGTGGGTTAGTGTCAGCGTACGGGTTAGGATTAGGGGAAGGTTGAGGGTCAGGCTTCGGGGAAGGTTTAGGGTTAGGGTTCGGGCTAGGGTTAGGGTTAGGGCTAGGGTTAGGGTTAGGGGACGGGGACGCTTTAGGGTCCAGGTGAGGGTACGACAACGCTTTAGGGGGAGCGTACGTGTGAGGGCGCGGGTTAGTGTCAGCGTACGGGTTAAGATTAGGGGACGGGTGAGGTTCAGGCTTCGGGGAAGGGTTAGGGTTAAGGTTCGGTCTAGGGTTAGGGTTAGGGGACGGGAACGGTTTAGGGTCCAGGTGAGGGTACGACAACACTTTAGGGGAGCGTACGTGTGAGGGCGCGGGTTAGTGTCAGCGTACGGGTTAGGATTAGGGGACGGGTGAGGGTCAGGCTTCGGGGAAAGGTTAGAGTTAGGGTTCGGTCTAGGGTTTGGGTTAGGGGACGGGGACCGTTTAGTGTCCAGGTTAGTGTACGACAACGCTTTACGGGGAGTGTTCGTGTGAGGGCGTCGGTTAGTGTCAGCGTACGGGTTAGGATTAGGGGACGGTTGAGGGTCAGGCTTCGGGGAAGGGTTAGGGTTAGGGTTCGGGCTAGGGTTAGGGTTAGGGGACGGGGACGGTTTAGGGTCCAGGTGAGGGTACGACAACGCTTTAGGGGGAGCGTACGTGTGAGGGCGCGGGTTAGTGTCAGCGTACGGGTTAGGATTAGAGGACGGGTGAGGGTCAGGCTTCGGGGAAGTGTTAGGGTTAGGGTTCGGGCTAGGGTTAGGGTTATGGGACGGGGACGGTTTAGGGTCCAGGTGAGGGTACGACAACGCTTTAGGGGAAGCGTACGTGTGAGGGCGCGGGTTAGTGTCAGCGTACGGGTTAGGATTAGGGGACGGGTGAGGGTCAGGCTTCGGGGAAGGGTTAGGGTTAGGGTTCGGGCTAGGGTTAGGGTTAGGGCTAGGGTTAGGGTTATGGGACGGGGACGGTTTAGGGTTGCGTGAGGGTACGACAACGCTTTAGGGGGATCGTATGTGTGAGGGTGTGGGTTAGTGTTAGCGTACGCGTTAGGATTAGGGGACGGGTGAGGGTCAGGCTTCGTGGAAGGGTTAGGGTTAGGGTTCGGGCTAGGGTTAGGATTAGGGGACGGGGATGGTTTAGGGTCAGGGTGAGGGTACGACAACGCTTTAGGGGGAGCGTACGTGTGAGAGCGCGGGTTAGTGTTAGCGTACAGGTTAGGATTAGGGAACGGGTGAGGGTCAGGCTTCGGGGAAGGGTTATATCTAGGGTTCGGGCTAGGGTTAGGGTTAGTGGAAGGGGACGGTTTAGGGTCCAGTTGAGAGTACGACAACGCTTTAGGGGGAGCGTACGTGTGAGGGCGCGGGTTAGTGTTAGCGTACGGTTTAGGATTAGGGGACGGGTGAGTGTCAGGCTTCGGGGAAGTGTTAGGGTTATTGTTCGGGCTAGGGTTAGGTTTAGGGGATGGGGAAGGTTTAGGGTACAGGTGAGGGTACGACAATGATTTAGGGGGAGAGTACGTGTGAGGGCGCGGGTTAGGGTTAGCGTACGGGTTAGGATTAGGGGACGGGTGAGTGTCAGGCTTAGGGGAAGTGTTAGGCTTAGGGTTCGGGCTACGGTTAGGGTTAGGGGACGGGGAAGGTTTAGGGTCCGGGCGAGGATACGAAAACGCTTTAGGGGGAGTGTACGTGTGAGGGCGCGGGTTAGTGTTAGCGTACGGGTTAGGATTAGGGGACGGGTGAGGGTCAGGCTTCGGGGAAGGGTTAGGATTAGTGTTCGGTCTATGGTTAGGGTTAGGGGACGGGGACGATTTAGCTTCCTGGCGAGTGTACGACAACGCTTTAGGTGGAGCGTCCGTGTGAGGACGCCGGTTAGTGTTAGTGTACGGGTTAGGGTTAGGGGATGGGTGAGGGTCAGGTTTCGGGGAAGGGTTAGTGTTAGGGTTCGGGCTAGAGTTAGGGTTAGGGGACGGGGACGGTTTAGGGTCCGGGCGAGGGTACGACAACGCTTCTGGGGGCCGTACGTGTGAGGGCGGTGTTTAGTGTTAGCGTACGGTTTAGGATTAGGGGACGGGTGATGGTCAGGCTTCGGGGAAGGGTTAGGGTTAGGGTTCGGTCTATGGTTAGGGTTAGGGGACGGGGACGATTTAGCTTCCTGCCAAGTGTATGACAACGCTTTAGGTGGAGCGTACGTGTGAGGACGCCGGTTAGTGTTTGTGTACGGGTTAGGGTTAGGGGATGGGTGAGGGTCAGGTTTCGGGGAAGGGTTAGTGTTAGGGTTCGGGCTAGGGTTAGGGTTAGGGGACGGGGACGGTTCAGGGTCCAGGTGAGGGTACGACAACAGTTTAGGGTGAGCGTACGTGTGAGGGCACGGGTTAGTGTTAGCTTACGGTTTAGGATTACGGGATGGGTGAGTGTAAGGCTTCGGAGAAGGGTTAGGGTTAGGGTTCGGGCTAGGATTCGGGGATGGGGACGGTTTAGTGTCCAGGTGAGGGTACGACAACGGTTTAGGGTGAGCGTATGTGTGAGGGCACGGGTTAGTGTTAGCGTACGGTTTAGGACTAGGGGACGGGTGAGGGTAAGGCTTCAGGGAAGGGTTAGGGTTAGGGTTCGGGCTAGGGTTAGGGTTAGGGGACGGGGACGGTTTAGGGTCCAGGTGAGGGTACGAAAACGGTTTAGCGTGAGCGTACGTGTGAGGGCACGGGTTAGTGTTAGCGTACGGTTTAGCATTAGGGGATGGGTGAGGGTAAGGCTTCGGGGAAGGATTAGGGTTAGGGTTAGGGTTCAGTCTAGGATTAGGGTTAGGGGACGGGGATGGTTTAGGGTCCAGGTGAGGGTTCGACAACGGTTTAGGGTGAGCGTACGTGTGAGGGTACGGGTTAGTGTTAGTGTACGGGTTAGGATTAGGGGACGGGTGAGGGTAAGGCTTCGGGGAAGGGTTAGGGTTAGGGTTCGGTCTAGGATTAGGGTTAGGGGACGGGGACGGTTTAGGGTCCACGTGAGGGTACGAGAACGGTTTAGGGTGAGCGTACATGTGAGGGCACGGGTTAGAGTTAGCGTACGGGTTAGGATTAGGGGACGGGTGAGGTTAAGGCTTCGGTGAAGGGTTAGGGTTAGGGTTCGGGCTAGGGTTAGGCTTAGGTGACGGGGAAGGTTTAGGGTCCAGGTGAGGGTACAGCAAAGGTTTAGCGTGAGCGTACGTGTGAGGGCACGTGTGAGTGTTAGCGTACGAGTTAGGATTAAGGGACGGGTGAGGGTAAGGCTTCGGGGAAGCGTTAAGGTTAGGGTTCGGGCTAGGGTTAGGGTTAGGGGCCGGGGACGGTTTAGGGTGCACGTGAGAGTACGACAACGGTTTAGGGTGAGCGTACGTGTGAGGGCACGGGTTAGTGTTAGCGTACGGATTAGGATTAGGTGACAGGTTAGGGTAAGGCTACGAGGAAGGATTAGGGTTAGGGTTAGGGTTCGGTCTAGGATTAGGGTTAGGGGACGGAGATGGTTTAGGGTCCAGGTGAGGGTACGACAACGGTTTAGGGTGAGCGTATGTGTGCGGGAACGGGTTAGTGTTAGCGTACGGGTTAGGATTAGGGGACGGGTGAGGGTAAGGCTTCGGGGAAGGGTTAGGGTTAGGGTTCGGGCTAGGGTTAGGGTTAGGGGATGGGGACGGTTTAGGGTCCTGGCGAGGGTACGACAACGCTTTAGGGGCAGTTTACGTGTGAGGGCGCAGGTTAGTGTTCACGTACGGGTTAGGATTAGGGGACGGGTGAGGGTCAGGCTACGGGGAAGGGTTAGGGTTCGGGCTAGGGTTAGGGTTAGGGGACGGGGCCGGTTTAGGGTCCGGATGAGGGTACGAGAACACTTTAGGGGGAGCGTACGTGTGAAGGCGCGGGTTAGTGTTGGCGTACAGGTTAGGATTAGGGGACGGGTGAGGGTTAGGCTTCGGGGAAGGGTTAGGGTTAGGATTCGGGCTAGGGTTAGGGTTAGGGGACGGGAACGGTTTAGGGTCCGGGTGAGGGTACGAGAACGCTTTAGGAGGAGCGTATATGTGAGGGCGAAGGTTAGTGTTAGCGTACGGGTTAGGTTTAGGGGACGGGTGAGGGTCAGGCTTCTGGGAAGTGTTAGGGTTAGGGTTCGGGCTAGGGTCAGGGTTAGGGAATGGGGACGGTTTAGGGTCCGGGTGAGGGTACGACAACGCTTTAGGGGGAGCGTATGTGTGAGGGCGTGGGTTAGTGTTAGCGTACGGGTTAGGATTAGGGGACGGGTGAGGGTCAGGCTTCGGGGAAGGGTTAGGGTTAGGGTTCGGGCTAGGGTCAGGGTTAGGGGACGGGGACGGTTTAGGGTCCGGGTGAGGGTACGATAACGCTTTAGGGGGAGCGTACGTTTGAGGGCGCGTGTTAGTGTTAGCGTACGGGTTAGGATTAGGGGACGGGTGAGGGTCAGGCTTCAGGGAAGGTTTAGAGTTTGGGCTAGGGTTAGGGTTAGGGGACGGACACGGTTTAGGGTCCGGGTGAGGGTACGAGAACGCTTTAGGGGGAGCGTACGTGTGAGGGCACGGGTCAGTGTTACCGTACGGGTTAGGATTAGGTGACGGGTGAGGGTCAGGCTTCGGGGAAGGGTTAGGGTTAGGGTTCGGGCTAGGTTTAGGGTTAGGGGACGGGGACGGTTTAGGGTCCGGGTGAGTGTACGACAATGCTTTAGGGGGAGCGTACATGTGAGGGAGCGGGTTAGGGTTAGCGTACAGGTTAGGATTAGGTGATGTGTGAGTGTCAGGCTTCGGGGAAGTGTTAGGGTTAGGGTTAGGGTTCGGGCTAGGGTTAGGGTTAGGGGACGGGGACGGTTTAGGGTCCGGATGACAGTACGGCAATGATTTAGTGGGAGCGTACGTGTGAGAGCGTGGGTTAGTGTTACCGTACGGGTTAGGATTAGGAGACGGGTGAGGGTCAGGCTTCGGGGAAAGTTTAGCTTTCGGGCTAGGGTTAGGGTTAGGGGACGGGGACGGTTTAGGGTCCGGGTGAGGGAACGAAAACGCTTTAGGGGGAGCGTACGTGTGAGGGCACGGGTTAGTGTTAGCGTAGGGGTTAGGATTAGGGGACAGGTGAGGGTCAGGCTTCGGGGAAGTGTTACGGTTAGGGTTCGGGCTAGGGTTAGGGTTAGGGGACGGGGACGGTTTAGCGTCCGGGTGAGGGAACGAAAACGCTTTAGGGGGAGCGTACGTGTGAGGGCACGGGTTAGTGTTAGCATACAGGTTAGGATTAGGGGACGGGTGAGAGTCAGGCTTCGGGGAAGGGTTAGGGTTAGGGTTCGGGCTAGGATTCGGGTATGGGGACGGTTTAGTGTCCAGGTGAGGGTACGACAACGGTTTAGGGTGAGCGTATGTGTGAGGGCACGGGTTAGTGTTAGCGTACGGTTTAGGACTAGGGGACGGGTGAGGGTAAGGCTTCAGGGAAGGGTTAGGGTTAGGGTTCGGGCTAGGGTTAGGGTTAGGGGACGGGGACGGTTTAGGGTCCAGGTGAGGGTACGAAAACGGTTTAGCGTGAGCGTACGTGTGAGGGCACGGGTTAGTGTTAGCGTACGGTTTAGCATTAGGGGATGGGTGAGGGTAATGCTTCGGGGAAGGATTAGGTTTAGGGTTAGGGTTCGGTCTAGGATTAGGGTTAGGGGACGGGGATGGTTTAGGGTCCAGGTGAGGGTTCGACAACGGTTTAGGGTGAGCGTACGTGTGAGGGTACGGGTTAGTGTTAGTGTACGGGTTAGGATTAGGGGACGGGTGAGGGTAAGGCTTCGGGGAAGGGTTAGGGTTAGGGTTCGGGCTATGATTAGGGTTAGGGGACGGGGACGGTTTAGGGTCCACGTGAGGGTTCGAGAACGGTTTAGGGTGAGCGTACATGTGAGGGCACGGGTTAGAGTTAGCGTACGGGTTAGGATTAGGGGACGGGTGAGGTTAAGGCTTCGGGGAAGGGTTAGGGTTAGGGTTCGGGCTAGGGTTAGGATTAGGGGACGGGGAAGGTTTAGGGTCCAGGTGAGTGTACAGCAAAGGTTTAGCGTGAGCGTACGTGTGAGGGCACGTGTGAGTGTTAGCGTACGAGTTAGGATTAAGGAACGGGTGAGGGTAAGGCTTCGGGGAAGCGTTAAGGTTAGGGTTCGGGCTACGGTTAGGTTTAGGGGCCGGGGACGGTTTAGGGTGCACGTGAGAGTACGACAACGGTTTAGGGTGAGCGTACGTGTGAGGGCACGGGTTAGTGTTAGCGTACGGATTAGGATTAGGTGACGGGTTAGGGTAAGGCTACGAGGAAGGATTAGGGTTAGGGTTAGGGTTCGGTCTAGGATTAGGGTTAGGGGACGGAGATGGTTTAGGGTCCAGGTGAGGGTACGACAACGGTTTAGGGTGAGCGTACGTGTGCGGGCACGGGTTAGTGTTAGCGTACGGGTTAGGATTAGGGGACGGGTGAGGGTCAGGCTTCAGGGAAGTGTTAGGGTTCGGGCTAGGTTTAGGGTTAGGGGACGGGGACGGTTTAGGGTCCGGGTGAGGGTACGAGAACGCTTTAGGAGGAGCGTATATGTGAGGGCGAAGGTTAGTGTTAGCGTATGGGTTAGGTTTAGGGGACGGGTGAGGGTCAGGCTTCTGGGAAGTGTTAGGGTTAGGGTTTGGGCTAGTGTCAGGGTTAGAGAATGGGGACGGTTTAGGGTCCGGGTGAGGGTACGACAACGCTTTAGGGGGAGCGTATGTGTGAGGGCACGGGTTAGTGTTAGCGTACGGGTTAGGATTAGGGGACGGGTGAGGGTCAGGCTTCGGGGAAGGGTTAGGGTTAGGGTTCGGGCTAGGGTCAGGGTTAGGGGACGGGGACGGTTTAGGGTCCGGGTGAGGGTACGATAACGCTTTAGGGGGAGCGTACGTGTGAGGGTGCGTGTTAGTGTTAGCGTACGGGTTAGGATTAGGGGACGGGTGAGGGTCAGGCTTCAGGGAAGGTTTAGAGTTTTGGCTAGGGTTAGGGTTAGGGGACGGGGACGATTTAGGGTCCGGGTGAGGGTACGAGAACGCTTTAGGGGGAGCGTACGTGTGAGGGCGCGGGTCAGTGTTACCGTACGGGTTAGGATTAGGTGACGGGTGAGGGTCAGGCTTCGGGGAAGGGTTAGGGTTAGGGTTCGGGCTAGGTTTAGGGTTAGGGGACGGGGACGGTTTAGGGTCCGGGTGAGTGTACGACAATGCTTTAGGGGGAGCGTACATGTGAGGGAGCGGGTTAGGGTTAGCGTACGGGTTAGGATTAGGTGATGTGTGAGTGTCAGGCTTCGGGGAAGTGTTAGGGTTAGGGTTCGGGCTAGGGTTAGGGTTAGGTGACGGGGACGGTTTAGGGTCCGGGTGAGGGTACGAGAACGCTTTAGGGGGAGCGTACGTGTGAGGGCGCGGGTTAGTGTTAGCATACGGGTTAGGATTAGGGGACGGGTGAGGGTCAGGCTTCGGGGAAGGGTTAGGGTTAGGGTTCGGGCTAAGTTTAGGTTTAGGGGACGGGGACGGTTTAGGGTACGGGTGAGGGTACAACAATGCTTTAGGGGGAGCGTACGTATGAGAGGGTGTGTTAGTGTTAGCTTATGGGTTAGGATTAGGGGACGGGTGAGGGTCAGGCGTCGGGGAAGGTTTAGGGTTCGGGCTAGGGTTAGGGTTAGGGGACGGGGACGGTTTACGGTCCGGGTGAGGGTACGACAACGCTTTAGGGGGAGCGTACGTGTGAGGGCGTGTGTTAGTGTTAGCTTACGGGTTAGGATTAGGGGACGGGTGAGGGTCAGTTTTCGGGGAAAGGTTAGGGTTCGGGCTAGGGTTAGGGTTAGGGGACGGGGACGGTTTAGGGTCCGGTGAGGGTACGAGAACACTTTAGGGGCAGTGTACGTGTGAGGGCGCGGGTTAGTGTTAGCGTACGGGTTAGGATTAGGAGACGGCTGAGGGTCAGGCTTCGGGGAAGGGTTAGGGTTAGGGTTCGGTGTAGGGTTAGGGTTAGGGGACGGGGACGATTTAGCGTCCGTGCGAGTGTACGACAACGCTTTAGGTGGAGCGTACTTGTGAGGACGCGGGTTAGTGTCAGTGTACGGGTTAGGATTAGGGGACGAGTGAGGGTCAGGCTTCGGGGAAGGGTTCGGGTTAGGGTTCGGGCTAGGGTTAGGGTTAGGGGACGGGGACGGTTTAGGGTCCGGGTGAGTGTACGACAATGCTTTAGGGGCAGCGTACGTGTGAGAGCGTGTGTTAGTGTTAGCGTACGGGTTAGGATTAGGGGACAGGTGAGGGTCAGACGTCGGGGAAGGGTTAGGGTTCGGGCTAGGGTTAGGGTTAGGGGACGGGGACGGTTTAGGGTCCGGGCGAGGGTACAACAACGCTTTAGGTGGAGCGTACGTGTGAGGACGTGGGTTAGTGTTAGCGTACGGGATAGGATTATGGGATGGTGAGGGTCAGGCTTCGGGGAAGGGTTAGGGTTCGGGCTAGGGTTAGGGTTAGGGGAGGGGGACGGTTTAGGGTCCGGGTGAGGGTACGACAACGCTTTAGGGGGAGCGTACGTGTCAGGGCGTGGGGTAGTGTTAGCGTACGGGTTAGGATTAGGGGACGGGTGAGTGTCAGGCTTCGGGGAAGGTTTAGGGTTAGGGTTCGGGCTAGGGTTAGCGTTAGGGGACGGGGACGGTTTAGGGTCTGGGTGAGGGTACGACAACGGTTCTGGGGGAGCGTACGTGTGAGATTGCGCGTTAGGGATAGCGTACGGGTTAGGATTAGGGGACGGGTGCGTGTCAGGCTTTGGGGAAGTGTTAGGGTTAGGGTTCGGTTTAGGGTTAGTGTTAGGGGACAGGGACGGTTTAGGGTCCGGGCGAGGATACGACAACGCTTTAGGGGGAGCGTACGTGTGAGGGCGTGGGTTAGTGTTAGCGTACGGGTTAGGATTAGGGGACGGGTGAGGGTCAGGCTTCGGGGAAGGGGTAGGTTTAGGGTTCGGGCTAGGGTTAGGGGACGGGGACAGTTTAGGGTCCGGGTGAGGGTACGAAAACGCTTTAGGGGGAGCGTACGTGTGAGATCGCGGGTTAGTGTTAGCGTACAGGTTAGGATTAGGGGAAGGGTGAGGGTCAGTATTCGGGAAAGGGTTAGGGTTCGGGCTAGGGTTAAGGTAACGGAACGGGGACGGATTAGGGTCCGGGTGAGGGCACGACAACGCTTTAGGGGGAGCATACGTTTGAGGGGGCGGGTTAGTGTCAGCGTACGGGTTAGGATTAGGGGACTGTTGAGGGTCAGGCTTCGGGGAAGTGTTAGGGTTAGGGTTCTGGCTAGGGTTAGGGTTAGGGGACGGGGACGGTTTAGGGTCCAGGTGAGGGTACGACAACGCTTTAGGGGGAGCGTACGTGTGAGGGCGCGGGTTAGTGTCAGCGTACGGGTTAGGTTTAGGGGACGTGTGTGGGACAGGCTTCGGGGAAGGGTTAGGTTTAGGGTTTGGGCTAGGGTTAGGGTTAGGGGACGGGGACGGTTTAGGGTCCAGGTGAGGGCACGACAACGCTTTAGGGGGAGCGTACGTGTGAGGGCGCGGGTTAGTGTCAGCGTACGGGTTAGGATTAGGGGACGGGTGAGGGTCAGGCTTCGGGGAAGTGTTAGGGTTAGGGTTTGGGCTAGGGTTAGGGTTAGGGGACGGGGATGGTTTAGGGTCCGGGTGAGGGTACGACAACGCTTTAGGGGGAGCGTACGTGTGAGGGCGTGGGTTAGTGTCAGCGTACGGGTTAGGATTAGGGGACGGGTGAGGGTCAGGCTTCGGGGAAGGGTTAGGGTTAGGGTTCGGGCTAGGGTTAGGGTTAGGGGACGGGGAAGGTTTAGGGTCCAGGTGAGGGCACGACAAGGCTTTAGGGGGAGCGTACGTGTGAGGACGCGGGTTAGTGTCAGCGTACGGGTTTGGATTAGGGGACGGGTGAGAGTCAGGCTTCGGGGAAGTGTTAGGGTTAGGGTTCGGGCTAGGCTTAGGATTAGGGGACGGGGACGGTTTAAGTTGCAGGTGAGGGCACGACAATGCTTTAGGGGGAGCGTAGGGGTGAGGGCGCGGGTTAGTGTCAGCGTACGGGTTAGGATTAGGGGACGGTTGAGGGTCAGGCTTCTGGGAAGGTTTAGGGTTAGGGTTAGGGCTAGGGTTAGGGTTAGGGGACGGGGACGGTTTAGGGTCCAGGTGAGGGTACGACAACGCTTTAGGGGGAGCGTACGTGTGAGGGCGTGGGTTAGTGTCAGCGTACGGGTTACGATTAGGGGACGGGTGAGGGACAGGCTTAGGGGAAGGGTTAGGGATAGCGTTTGGGCTAGGGTTAGGGTTAGGGGAACGGGACGGTTTAGGGTCCAGGTGAGGTTACGACAACGCTTTAGGGGGAGCGTACGTGTGAGGACGCGGGTTAGTGTCAGCGTACGGGTTAGGATTAGGGGAGGGGTGAGGGTCAGGTTTCGGGGAAGAGTTAGGGTTAGGGTTCGGGCTAGGGTTAGGGTTAGGGGACGGGGAAGGTTTAGGTTCCAGGTTAGGGTACGACAACGCGTTAGGGGGATCGTACGTGTGAGGGCGCGGGTTAGTGTCAGCGTACGGGTTAGGATTAGGGGACGGGTGAGGGTCAGGCTTCGGGGAAGGGTTAGGGTTAGGTTTCGGGCTAGGGTTAGGGTTAGGGGACGGGACGGTTTAGGGTCCAGGTGAGGGCACGACAACGCTTTAGGGGGAGCGTACGTGTGAGGGCGCGGGTTAGTGTCAGCGTACGGGTTAGGATTAGGCGACGAGTGAGAGTCAGGCTTCGGGGAAGTGTTAGGGTTAGGGATCGGGCTAGGCTTAGGGTTAGGGGACGGGGACGGTTTAAGGTCCAGGTGAGGGCACGACAACGCTTTAGGGGGAGCGTACGTGTGAGGGCGCGGGTTAGTGTCAGCGTACGGGTTAGGATTAGGGCACGAGTGAGGGTCAGGCTTCGGGGAAGGGTTAGGGTTAGGGTTCGGGCTAGGGTTAGGGTTAGGGGACAGGGATGGTTTAGGGTCCAGGTGAGGGTACGAAAACGCTTTAGGGGGAGCGTACGTGTGAGGGCCCGGGTTAGTGTCAGCGTACGGGTTAGGATTAGGGCACGGGTGAGGGTCAGGCTTCGGGGAAGTGTTAGGGTTAGAGTTCGGGCTAGGGTTAGGGTTAGGGGACGGGGACGGTTTAGGGTCCAGGTGAGGGCACGACAACGCTCTAGGGGGAGTGTACGTGTGAGGGCGCGGGTTAGTGTCAGCGTACGGGTTAGGAGTAGGGGACGGGTGAGGGTCAGGCTTCGGGGAAGGGTTAGGGTTAGGGTTCGGGCTAGGGTTAGGGTTAGGGGACGGGGACGGTTTAGGGTCCAGGTGAGGGCACGACAACGCTTTAGGGGGAGCATACGTTTGAGGGGGCGGGTTAGTGTCAGCGTACGGGTTAGGATTAGGGGACTGTTGAGGGTCAGGCTTCGGGGAAGTGTTAGGGTTATGGTTCTGGCTAGGGTTGGGGTTAGGGGACGGTTTAGGGTCCAGGTGAGGGTACGACAACGCTTTAGGGGGAGCATACGTGTGAGGGCGCGGGTTAGTGTCAGCGTAGGGGTTAGGTTTAGGGGACGGGTGTGGGACAGGCTTCGGGGAAGGGTTAGGGTTAGGGTTTGGGCTAGGGTTAGGGTTAGGGGACGGGGACGGTTTAGGGTCCAGGTGAGGGCACGACAACGCTTTAGGGGGAGCGTACGTGTGAGGGCGCAGGTTAGTGTCAGCGTACGGGTTAGGATTAGGGGACGGGTGAGGGTCAGGCTTCGGGGAAGGGTTACGGTTAGGGTTTGGGCTAGGGTTAGGGTTAGGGGACGGGGATGGTTTAGGGTCCAGGTGAGGGTACGACAACGCTTTAGGGGGAGCGTACGTGTGAGGGCGTGGGTTAGTGTCAGCGTACGGGTTAGGATTAGGGGACGGGTGAGGGTCAGGCTTCGGGGAAGGGTTAGGGTTAGGGTTCGGGCTAGGGTTAGGGTTAGGGGACGGGGAAGGTTTAGGGTCCAGGTGAGGGCACGACAAGGCTTTAGGGGGAGCGTACGTGTGAGGACGCGGGTTAGTGTCAGCGTACGGGTTTGGATTAGGGGACGGGTGAGGGTCAGGTTTCGGGGAAGTGTTAGGGTTAGGGTTCGGGCTAGGGTTAGGGTTAGGGGACGGGGACGGTTTAGGTTCCAGGTGAGGGTACGACAACGCTTTAGGGGGAGAGTACGTGTGAGGGCGCGGGTTAGTGTCAGCGTACGGGTTTGGATTAGGGGACGGGTGAGGGTCAGGCTTCGGGGAAGAGTTAGGGTTAGGGTTCGGGCTAGGGTTAGGGTTAGGGGACGGGGACGGTTTAGGTTCCAGGTGAGGGTACGACAACGCTTTAGGGGGAGAGTACGTGTGAGGGCGCGGGTTAGTGTCAGCGTACGGGTTAGGATTAGGGGACGGGTGAGGGTCAGGCTTCGGGGAAGGGATAGGGTTAGGATTCGGGCTAGGGTTAGGGTTAGGGGATGGGGACGGTTTAGGGTCCAGGTGAGGGCACGACAACGCTTTAGGGGGAGCGTACGTGTGAGGGCGCGGGTTAGTGTCAGCGTACGGGTTAGGATTAGGGGACGGGTGAGAGTCAGGCTTCGGGCAAGTGTTAGGGTTAGGGATCGGGCTAGGCTTAGGGTTAGGGGACGGGGACGGTTTAAGGTCCAGGTGAGGGCACGACAACGCTTTAGGGGGAGCGTACGTGTGAGGGCACGGGTTAGTGTCAGCGTACGGGTTAGGATTAGGGGACGGGTGAGGGTCAGGCTTCGGGGAAGGGTTAGGGTTAGGGTTCGGGCTAGGGTTAGGGTTAGGGGACGGGGACGGTTTAGGGTCCAGGTGAGGGCACGACAACGCTTTAGGGGTAGCGTACGTGTGAGGGCGCGGGTTAGTGTCAGCGTACGGATTAGGATTAGGGGACGGTTGAGGGTCAGGCTTCGGGGAAGGGTTAGGGTTAGGGTTCGGGCTAGGGTTAGGGTTAGGGGACGGGGACGGTTTAGGGTCCAGGTGAGGGCACGACAACGCTTTAGGGGGAGCGTACGTGTGAGGGCGCGGGTTAATGTCAGCGTACGGGTTAGGATTAGGGCACGGGTGAGGGTCAGGCTTCGGGGAAGGGTTAGGGTTAGGGTTCGGGCTAGGGTTAGGGTTAGGGGACGGGGACGGTTTAGGGTCCAGGTGAGGGCACGACAACGCTTTAGGGGGAGCGTACGTGTGAGGGCGCGGGTTAGTGTCAGCGTACGGGTTAGGATTAGGGGACGGGTGAGGGTCAGGCTTCGGGGAAGGGATAGGGTTAGGGTTCGGGCTAGGCTTAGGGTTACGGGACGGGGACGGTTTAGGGTCTAGGTGAGGGCACGACAACGCTTTAGGGGGAGCGTACGTGTGAGGGCGCGGGTTAGTGTCACCGTACGGTTTAGGATTAGGGGACGGGTGAGAGTCAGGCTTCGGGGAAGTGTTAGGGTTAGGGATCGGGCTAGGCTTAGGGTTAGGGGACGGGGACGGTTTAAGGTCCAGGTGAGGGCACGACAATGCTTTAGGGGGAGCGTACGTGTGAGGGTGCGGGTTAGTGTCAGCGTACGGGTTAGGATTAGGGGACGGGTGAGGGTCAGGCTTCGGGGAAGGGTTAGGGTTAGGTTTCGGGCTAGGGTTAGGGTTAGGGGACGGGGACGGTTTAGGGTCCAGGTGAGGGCACGACAACGCTTTAGGGGGAGCGTACGTGTGAGGGCGCGGGTTAGTGTCAGCGTACGGGTTAGGATTAGGGGACGGGTGAGGGTCAGGCTTCGGGGAAGGGTTAGGGTTAGGGTTTGGGCTAGGGTTAGGGTTAGGGGACGGGGATGGTTTAGGGTCCAGGTGAGGGTACGACAATGCTTTAGGGGGAGCGTACGTTTGAGGGCGTGGGTTAGTGTCAGCGTACGGGTTAGGATTAGGGGACGGGTGAGGGTCAGGCTTCGGGGAAGGGTTAGGGTTAGGGTTCGGGCTAGGGTTAGTGTTAGGGGACGGGGACGGTTTAGGGTCCAGGTGAGGGCACGGCAAGGCTTTAGGGGGAGCGTACGTGTGAGGACGCGGGTTAGTGTCAGCGTACGGGTTTGGATTAGGGGACGGGTGAGGGTCAGGCTTCGGGGAAGGGTTAGGGTTAGGGTTCGGGCTAGGGTTAGGGTTAGGGGACGGGGACGGTTTAGGTTCCCGGTGAGGGTACGACAACGCTTTAGGGGGAGCGTACGTGTGAGGGCGCGGTTAGTGTTAGCGTACGGGTTAGGATTAGGGGACGGGTGAGTGTCAGGCTTCGGGGAAGGGTTAGGGTTCGGGCTAGGGTTAGGGAACGGGGACGGTTTAGGGTCCGGGTGAGGGTACGACAACGCTTTAGGGGGAGCGTACGTGTGAGGGCGCGGGTTGGTGTTAGCGTACGGTTTAGGATTAGGGGACGGGTGAGGGTCAGGCTTCGGAGAAGGGTTAGGTTTAGGGTTCCAGCTAGGTTTAGGGTTAGGGGACGGGGACGGTTTAGGGTCCGGGTGAGGGTACGACAACGCTTTAGGGGGAGTGTACGTGTGAGGGAACGGGTTAGTGTTAGCCTACGGGTTAGGATTAGGGGACGGGTGAGGGTCAGGCTTCGGGGAAGGGTTAGGGTTAGGTTTCGGGCTAGGGTTAGGGTTAGGGGACGGGACGGTTTAGGGTCCAGGTGAGGGCACGACAACGCTTTAGGGGGAGCGTACGTGTGAGGGCGCGGGTTAGTGTCAGCGTACGGGTTAGGATTAGGCGACGAGTGAGAGTCAGGCTTCGGGGAAGTGTTAGGGTTAGGGATCGGGCTAGGCTTAGGGTTAGGGGACGGGGACGGTTTAAGGTCCAGGTGAGGGCACGACAACGCTTTAGGGGGAGCGTACGTGTGAGGGCGCGGGTTAGTGTCAGCGTACGGGTTAGGATTAGGGCACGAGTGAGGGTCAGGCTTCGGGGAAGGGTTAGGGTTAGGGTTCGGGCTAGGGTTAGGGTTAGGGGACAGGGATGGTTTAGGGTCCAGGTGAGGGTACGAAAACGCTTTAGGGGGAGCGTACGTGTGAGGGCCCGGGTTAGTGTCAGCGTACGGGTTAGGATTAGGGCACGGGTGAGGGTCAGGCTTCGGGGAAGTGTTAGGGTTAGAGTTCGGGCTAGGGTTAGGGTTAGGGGACGGGGACGGTTTAGGGTCCAGGTGAGGGCACGACAACGCTCTAGGGGGAGTGTACGTGTGAGGGCGCGGGTTAGTGTCAGCGTACGGGTTAGGAGTAGGGGACGGGTGAGGGTCAGGCTTCGGGGAAGGGTTAGGGTTAGGGTTCGGGCTAGGGTTAGGGTTAGGGGACGGGGACGGTTTAGGGTCCAGGTGAGGGCACGACAACGCTTTAGGGGGAGCATACGTTTGAGGGGGCGGGTTAGTGTCAGCGTACGGGTTAGGATTAGGGGACTGTTGAGGGTCAGGCTTCGGGGAAGTGTTAGGGTTATGGTTCTGGCTAGGGTTGGGGTTAGGGGACGGTTTAGGGTCCAGGTGAGGGTACGACAACGCTTTAGGGGGAGCATACGTGTGAGGGCGCGGGTTAGTGTCAGCGTAGGGGTTAGGTTTAGGGGACGGGTGTGGGACAGGCTTCGGGGAAGGGTTAGGGTTAGGGTTTGGGCTAGGGTTAGGGTTAGGGGACGGGGACGGTTTAGGGTCCAGGTGAGGGCACGACAACGCTTTAGGGGGAGCGTACGTGTGAGGGCGCAGGTTAGTGTCAGCGTACGGGTTAGGATTAGGGGACGGGTGAGGGTCAGGCTTCGGGGAAGGGTTACGGTTAGGGTTTGGGCTAGGGTTAGGGTTAGGGGACGGGGATGGTTTAGGGTCCAGGTGAGGGTACGACAACGCTTTAGGGGGAGCGTACGTGTGAGGGCGTGGGTTAGTGTCAGCGTACGGGTTAGGATTAGGGGACGGGTGAGGGTCAGGCTTCGGGGAAGGGTTAGGGTTAGGGTTCGGGCTAGGGTTAGGGTTAGGGGACGGGGAAGGTTTAGGGTCCAGGTGAGGGCACGACAAGGCTTTAGGGGGAGCGTACGTGTGAGGACGCGGGTTAGTGTCAGCGTACGGGTTTGGATTAGGGGACGGGTGAGGGTCAGGTTTCGGGGAAGTGTTAGGGTTAGGGTTCGGGCTAGGGTTAGGGTTAGGGGACGGGGACGGTTTAGGTTCCAGGTGAGGGTACGACAACGCTTTAGGGGGAGAGTACGTGTGAGGGCGCGGGTTAGTGTCAGCGTACGGGTTTGGATTAGGGGACGGGTGAGGGTCAGGCTTCGGGGAAGAGTTAGGGTTAGGGTTCGGGCTAGGGTTAGGGTTAGGGGACGGGGACGGTTTAGGTTCCAGGTGAGGGTACGACAACGCTTTAGGGGGAGAGTACGTGTGAGGGCGCGGGTTAGTGTCAGCGTACGGGTTAGGATTAGGGGACGGGTGAGGGTCAGGCTTCGGGGAAGGGATAGGGTTAGGATTCGGGCTAGGGTTAGGGTTAGGGGATGGGGACGGTTTAGGGTCCAGGTGAGGGCACGACAACGCTTTAGGGGGAGCGTACGTGTGAGGGCGCGGGTTAGTGTCAGCGTACGGGTTAGGATTAGGGGACGGGTGAGAGTCAGGCTTCGGGCAAGTGTTAGGGTTAGGGATCGGGCTAGGCTTAGGGTTAGGGGACGGGGACGGTTTAAGGTCCAGGTGAGGGCACGACAACGCTTTAGGGGGAGCGTACGTGTGAGGGCACGGGTTAGTGTCAGCGTACGGGTTAGGATTAGGGGACGGGTGAGGGTCAGGCTTCGGGGAAGGGTTAGGGTTAGGGTTCGGGCTAGGGTTAGGGTTAGGGGACGGGGACGGTTTAGGGTCCAGGTGAGGGCACGACAACGCTTTAGGGGTAGCGTACGTGTGAGGGCGCGGGTTAGTGTCAGCGTACGGATTAGGATTAGGGGACGGTTGAGGGTCAGGCTTCGGGGAAGGGTTAGGGTTAGGGTTCGGGCTAGGGTTAGGGTTAGGGGACGGGGACGGTTTAGGGTCCAGGTGAGGGCACGACAACGCTTTAGGGGGAGCGTACGTGTGAGGGCGCGGGTTAATGTCAGCGTACGGGTTAGGATTAGGGCACGGGTGAGGGTCAGGCTTCGGGGAAGGGTTAGGGTTAGGGTTCGGGCTAGGGTTAGGGTTAGGGGACGGGGACGGTTTAGGGTCCAGGTGAGGGCACGACAACGCTTTAGGGGGAGCGTACGTGTGAGGGCGCGGGTTAGTGTCAGCGTACGGGTTAGGATTAGGGGACGGGTGAGGGTCAGGCTTCGGGGAAGGGATAGGGTTAGGGTTCGGGCTAGGCTTAGGGTTACGGGACGGGGACGGTTTAGGGTCTAGGTGAGGGCACGACAACGCTTTAGGGGGAGCGTACGTGTGAGGGCGCGGGTTAGTGTCACCGTACGGTTTAGGATTAGGGGACGGGTGAGAGTCAGGCTTCGGGGAAGTGTTAGGGTTAGGGATCGGGCTAGGCTTAGGGTTAGGGGACGGGGACGGTTTAAGGTCCAGGTGAGGGCACGACAATGCTTTAGGGGGAGCGTACGTGTGAGGGTGCGGGTTAGTGTCAGCGTACGGGTTAGGATTAGGGGACGGGTGAGGGTCAGGCTTCGGGGAAGGGTTAGGGTTAGGTTTCGGGCTAGGGTTAGGGTTAGGGGACGGGGACGGTTTAGGGTCCAGGTGAGGGCACGACAACGCTTTAGGGGGAGCGTACGTGTGAGGGCGCGGGTTAGTGTCAGCGTACGGGTTAGGATTAGGGGACGGGTGAGGGTCAGGCTTCGGGGAAGGGTTAGGGTTAGGGTTTGGGCTAGGGTTAGGGTTAGGGGACGGGGATGGTTTAGGGTCCAGGTGAGGGTACGACAATGCTTTAGGGGGAGCGTACGTTTGAGGGCGTGGGTTAGTGTCAGCGTACGGGTTAGGATTAGGGGACGGGTGAGGGTCAGGCTTCGGGGAAGGGTTAGGGTTAGGGTTCGGGCTAGGGTTAGTGTTAGGGGACGGGGACGGTTTAGGGTCCAGGTGAGGGCACGGCAAGGCTTTAGGGGGAGCGTACGTGTGAGGACGCGGGTTAGTGTCAGCGTACGGGTTTGGATTAGGGGACGGGTGAGGGTCAGGCTTCGGGGAAGGGTTAGGGTTAGGGTTCGGGCTAGGGTTAGGGTTAGGGGACGGGGACGGTTTAGGTTCCCGGTGAGGGTACGACAACGCTTTAGGGGGAGCGTACGTGTGAGGGCGCGGTTAGTGTTAGCGTACGGGTTAGGATTAGGGGACGGGTGAGTGTCAGGCTTCGGGGAAGGGTTAGGGTTCGGGCTAGGGTTAGGGAACGGGGACGGTTTAGGGTCCGGGTGAGGGTACGACAACGCTTTAGGGGGAGCGTACGTGTGAGGGCGCGGGTTGGTGTTAGCGTACGGTTTAGGATTAGGGGACGGGTGAGGGTCAGGCTTCGGAGAAGGGTTAGGTTTAGGGTTCCAGCTAGGTTTAGGGTTAGGGGACGGGGACGGTTTAGGGTCCGGGTGAGGGTACGACAACGCTTTAGGGGGAGTGTACGTGTGAGGGAACGGGTTAGTGTTAGCCTACGGGTTAGGATTAGGGGACGGGTGAGGGTCACGCTTCGGGGAAGGGTTAGGGTTAGGGTTCGGGCTAGTGTTAGGTTTAGGGGACAGGGACGGTTTAGGGTCCGGGTGAGGGTACGACAACACTTTAGGGGGACGTACGTGTGAGGGCGTGGGTTACTGTTACCCTACGTGTTTGGATTAGCGGACGGGTGAGGGTCAGGCTTCGGGAAAGCGTTAGGGTTAGGGTTCGGGCTAAGGTTAGGGTTAGGGGACAGGGACGGTTTAGGGTCCGGGTGAGGGTATGAAAATGCTTTAGGGGGAGCGTACGTGTGAGGGCGCGTGTTACTGTTAGCCTACGGGTTAGGATTATGGGACGGGTGAGGGTCAGGCTTCAGGAAAGTGTTAGGGTTAGGGTTCGGGCTAGGGTTAGGGTTAGAGGACGGGGACGGTTTAGAGTCCGGGTGAGGGTACGACAACGCTTTAGGGGGAGCGTACGTATGAGGGTGCATGTTAGTGTTAGCCTGCGGCTTAGGATTAGGGAACGGGTGAGGGTCAGGCTTCGGGCAAGCGTTAGGGTTAGGTATCGAGCTAGGGTTGGGGTTAGGGGACGGGGACGGTTTAGGGTCCAGGTGAGGGTACGAAAACGCTTTAGGGGGAGCGTACGTGTGAGGGCGCGGGTTAGTGTCAGCGTACGGGTTAGGATTAGGAGACGGGTGAGGGTCAGGCTTCGGGGAAGGTTTAGGGTTACGGTTCGGGCTAGGGATAGGGTTAGGGGACGGGGACGGTTTAGGGTCCAGGTGAGGGCACGACCAAGCTTTCAGGGGAGCGTACGTGTGAGGGCGCGGGTTAGTGTCAGCGTACGGGTTAGGATTAGAGGACGGGTGAGGGTCAGGCTTCGGGGAAGGGTTAGTGTTAGGGTTCGGGCTAGGGTTAGGGTTAGAGGACGGGGACGGTTTAGGGTCCAGGTGAGGGCACGACAATGCTTTAGGGGGAGCGTACGTGTGAGGGTGCGGGTTAGTGTCAGTGTACGGGTTAGGATTTGGGGACGGGTGAGGGTCAGGCTTCGGGGAGGGGTTAGGGTTAGGGTATGGGCTAGGGTTAGGGTTAGGGGGCGGGGATGGTTTAGGGTCCAGTTGAGGGTACGACAACGCTTTAGGGGGAGCGTACGTGTGAGGGTGCAGGTTAGTGTCAGCGTACGGGTTAGGATTAGGGGACGGGTGAGGGTCAGGCTTCGGGCAAGGGTTAGTGTTAGGGTTCGGGCTAGGGTTAGGGTTAGGGGACAGGGACGGTTTAGGGTCCAGGTGAGGGCACGACAAGGCTTTATGGGGAGCGTACGTGTGAGGACGCGGGTTAGTGTCAGCGTACGGGTTAGGATTAGGGGACGGGTGGGAGTCAGGCTTCGGGGAAGTGTTAGGGTTAGGGTTCGGGCTAGGCTTAGAGTTAGGGGACGGGGACAGTTAAAGGTCCAGTTGAGGGCACAACAATACTTTAGGGGGAGCGTACATGTGAGGGCGTGGGTTAGTGTCAGCGTACGGGTTAGGATTAGGGGACGGGTGAGGGGCAGGTTTCGGGGAAGGGTTAGGGTTAGGGTTCGGGCTAGGGTTAGGGTTAGGGGACGGGGACGGTTTAGGGTCCAGGTGAGGGCACGACAACGCTTTAGGGGGAGCGTACGTGTGAGGGCGCGGTTTAGTGTCAGCGTACGGGTTAGGATTAGGGGACGGGTGAGGGTCAGGCTTCGGGCAAGGGTTAGTGTTAGGGTTCGGGCTAGGGTTAGGGTTAGGGGACGGGGACAGTTGAGGGTCCAGGTGAGGGCACGACAAGGCTTTATGGGGAGCGTATGTGTGAGGACGCGGGTTAGTGTCAGCGTACGGGTTAGGATTAGGGGACGGGTGAGAGTCAGGCTTCGGGCAAGGGTTAGTGTTAGGGTTCGGGCTAGGGTTAGGGTTAGGGGACGGGGACGGTTTAGGGTCCAGGTGAGGGTACGACAACGCTTTAGGGGGAGCGTACGTGTGAGGACGCGGGTTAGTGTCAGCGTACGGGTTAGGTTTAGGGGACGGGTGTGGGACAGGCTTCGGGGAAGGGTTAGGGTTAGGGTTTGGGCTAGGGTTAGGGTTAGGGGACGGGGACGGTTTAGGGTCCAGGTGAGGGCACGACAACGCTTTAGGGGGAGCGTACGTGTGAGGGCGCGGGTTAGTGTCAGCGTACGGGTTAGGATTAGGGGACGGGTGACGGTCAGGCTTCGGGGAAGGGTTAGGGTTAGGGTTTGGGCTAGGGTTAGGGTTAGGGGACGGGGATGGTTTAGGGTCCAGGTGAGGGTACGACAACGCTTTAGGGGGAGCGTACGTGTGAGGGCGTGGGTTAGTGTCAGCGTACGGGTTAGGATTAGGGGACGGGTGAGGGTCAGGCTTCGGGGAAGGGTTAGGGTTAAGGTTCGGGCTAGGGTTAGGGTTAGGGGACGGGGAAGGTTTAGGGTCCAGGTGAGGGCACGACAAGGCTTTAGGGGGAGCGTACGTGTGAGGACGCGGGTTAGTGTCAGCGTACGGGTTTGGATTAGGGGACGGGTGAGAGTCAGGCTTCGGGGAAGTGTTAGGGTTAGGGTTCGGGCTAGGCTTAGGATTAGGGGACGGGGACGGTTTAAGTTGCAGGTGAGGGCACGACAATGCTTTAGGGGGAGCGTAGGGGTGAGGGCGCGGGTTAGTGTCAGCGTACGGGTTAGGATTAGGGGACGGTTGAGGGTCAGGCTTCTGGGAAGGTTTAGGGTTAGGGTTCGGGCTAGGGTTAGGGTTAGGGGACGGGGACGGTTTAGGGTCCAGGTGAGGGTACGACAACGCTTTAGGGGGAGCGTACGTGTGAGGGCGTGGGTTAGTGTCAGCGTACGGGTTACGATTAGGGGACGGGTGAGGGACAGGCTTAGGGGAAGGGTTAGGGTTAGCGTTTCGGCTAGGGTTAGGGTTAGGGGAACGGGACGGTTTAGGGTCCAGGTGAGGTTACGACAACGCTTTAGGGGGAGCGTACGTGTGAGGACGCGGGTTAGTGTCAGCGTACGGGTTAGGATTAGGGGAGGGGTGAGGGTCAGGTTTCGGGGAAGAGTTAGGGTTAGGGTTCGGGCTAGGGTTAGGGTTAGGGGACGGGGAAGGTTTAGGTTCCAGGTGAGGGTACGACAACGCTTTAGGGGGAGCGTACGTGTGAGGGCGCGGGTTAGTGTCAGCGTACAGGTTAGGATTATGGGACGGGTGAGGGTCAGGCTTCGGGGAAGGGTTAAGGTTAGGGTTCGGGCTAGGGTTAGGGTTAGGGAACGGGGACGGTTTAGGGTCCAGGTGAGGGTACGACAACGCTTTAGGGGGAGCATACGTGTGATGGCGCGGTTTAGTGTCAGCGTACGGGTTAGGATTAGGGGACGGGTGAGTGTCAGGCTTCGGGGAAGGGTTAGGGTTAGGGTTCGGGCTACGGTTAGGGTTAGGGGACGGGGACGGTTTAAGGTCCAGGTGAGGGCACGACAACGCTTTAGGGGGAGCGTACGTGTGAGGGCGCGGGTTAGTGTCAGCGTACGGGTTAGGATTAGGGCACGGGTGAGGGTCAGGCTTCGGGGAAGGGTTAGGGTTAGGGTTCGGGCTAGGGTTAGGGTTAGGGGACAGGGATGGTTTAGGGTCCAGGTGAGGGTACGAAAACGCTTTAGGGGGAGCGTACGTGTGAGGGCCCGGGTTAGTGTCAGCGTACGGGTTAGGATTAGGGCACGGCTGAGGGTCAGGCTTCGGGGAAGTGTTAGGGTTAGGGTTCGGGCTAGGGTTAGGGTTAGGGGACGGGGACGGTTTAGGGTCCAGGTGAGGGCACGACAACGCTCTAGCGGGAGTGTACGTGTGAGGGCGCGGGTTAGTGTCAGCGTACGGGTTAGGAGTAGGGGACGGGTGAGGGTCAGGCTTCGGGGAAGGGTTAGGGTTAGGGTTCGGGCTAGGGTTAGGGTTAGGGGACGGGGACGGTTTAGGGTCCAGGTGAGGGCACGACAACGCTTTAGGGGAGCATACGTTTGAGGGGGCGGGTTAGTGTCAGCGTACGGGTTAGGATTAGGGGACTGTTGAGGGTCAGGCTTCGGGGAAGTGTTAGGGTTAGGGTTCTGGCTAGGGTTGGGGTTAGGGGACGGTTTAGGGTCCAGGTGAGGGTACGACAACGCTTTAGGGGGAGCGTACGTGTGAGGGCTCGGGTTAGTGTCAGCGTACGGGTTAGGTTTAGGGGACGGGTGTGGGACAGGCTTCGGGGAAGGGTTAGGGTTAGGGTTTGGGCTAGGGTTAGGGTTAGGGGACGGGGACGGTTTAGGGTCCAGGTGAGGGCACGACAACGCTTTAGGGGGAGCGTACGTGTGAGGGCGCAGGTTAGTGTCAGCGTACGGGTTAGGATTAGGGGACGGGTGAGGGTCAGGCTTCGGGGAAGGGTTACGGTTAGGGTTTGGGCTAGGGTTAGGGTTAGGGGACGGGGATGGTTTAGGGTCCAGGTGAGGGTACGACAACGCTTTAGGGGGAGCGTACGTGTGAGGGCGTGGGTTAGTGTCAGCGTACGGGTTAGGATTAGGGGACGGGTGAGGGTCAGGCTTCGGGGAAGGGTTAGGGTTAGGGTTCGGGCTAGGGTTAGGGTTAGGGGACGGGGAAGGTTTAGGGTCCAGGTGAGGGCATGACAAGGCTTTAGGGGGAGCGTACGTGTGAGGACGCGGGTTAGTGTCAGCGTACGGGTTTGGATTAGGGGACGGGTGAGAGTCAGGCTTCGGGGAAGTGTTAGGGTTAGGGTTCGGGCTAGGCTTAGGATTAGGGGACGGGGACGGTTTAAGTTGCAGGTGAGGGCACGACAATGCTTTAGGGGGAGCGTAGGGGTGAGGGCGCGGGTTAGTGTCAGCGTACGGGTTAGGATTAGGGGACGGTTGAGGGTCAGGCTTCTGGGAAGGGTTAGGGTTAGGGTTCGGGCTAGGGTTAGGGTTAGGGGACGGGGACGGTTTAGGGTCCAGGTGAGGGTACGACAACGCTTTAGGGGGAGCGTACGTGTGAGGGCGTGGGTTAGTGTCAGCGTACGGGTTACGATTAGGGGACGGGTGAGGGACAGGCTTAGGGGCAGGGTTAGGGTTAGCGTTTGGGCTAGGGTTAGGGTTAGGGGAACGGGACGGTTTAGGGTCCAGGTGAGGTTACGACAACGCTTTAGGGGGAGCGTACGTGTGAGGACGCGGGTTAGTGTCAGCGTACGGGTTAGGATTAGGGGAGGGGTGAGGGTCAGGTTTCGGGGAAGAGTTAGGGTTAGGGTTCGGGCTAGGGTTAGGGTTAGGGGACGGGGAAGGTTTAGGTTCCAGGTGAGGGTACGACAACGCTTTAGGGGGAGCGTACGTGTGGGGGCGCGGGTTAGTGTCAGCGTACGGGTTAGGATTAGGGGACGGGTGAGGGTCAGGCTTCGGGGAAGGGTTAAGGTTAGGGTTCGGGCTAGGGTTAGGGTTAGGGAACGGGGACGGTTTAGGGTCCAGGTGAGGGCACGACAACGCTTTAGGGGGAGCGTACGTGTGAGGGCGCGGGTTAGTGTCAGTGTACGGGTTAGGATTAGGGGACGGGTGAGGGTCAGGCTTCGGGGAAGGGTTAGGTTTAGGGTTCGGGCTAGGGTTAGGGTTAGGGGACGGGGATGGTTTAGGGTCCAGGTGAGGGCACGGCAACGCTTTAGGGGGAGCGTACGTGTGAGGGCGTAGGTTAGTGTCAGCGTACGGGTTAGGATTAGGGGACGGGTGAGGGACAGGCTTCGGGGAAGTGTTAGGGTTAGGGTTTGGGCTAGGGTTAGGGTTAGGGGATGGGGACGGTTTAGGGTCCATGTGAGGGCACGACAACGCTTTAGGGGGAGCGTACGTGTGAGGGCGCGGGTCAGTGTCAGCGTACGGGTTAGGATTAGGGGACGGGTGTGGGTCAGGTTTCGGGGAAGGATTAGGGTTAGGGTTTGGGCTAGAGTTAGGGTTAGGGGACGGGGATGGTTTAGGGTCCAGGTGAGGGTACGACAACGCTTTAGGGGGAGCGTATGTGTGAGGGCGCGGGTTAGTGTCAGCGTACGGGTTAGGATTAGGGGACGGGTGAGGGTCAGGCTTCGGAGAAGGGATAGGGTTAGGATTCGGGCTAGGGTTAGGGTTAGGGGATGGGGACGGTTTAGGGTCCAGGTGAGGGCACGACAACGCTTTAGGGGGAGCGTACGTGTCAGGGCGCGGGTTAGTGTCAGCGTACGGGTTAGGATTAGGGGACGGGTGAGGGTCAGGCTTCGGGGAAGGGTTAGGGTTAGAGTTCGGGCTAGGGTTAGGGTTAGGGGACGGGGACGGTTTAGGGTCCAGGTGAGGGCACGACAACGCTTTAGGGGTAGCGTACGTGTGAGGGCGCGGGTTAGTGTCAGTGTACGGGTTAGGATTAGGGGACGGTTGAGGGTCAGGCTTCGGGGAAGGGTTAGGGTTAGGGTTCGGGCTAGGGTTAGGGTTAGGGGACGGGGACGGTTTAGGGTCCAGGTGAGGGCACGACAACGCTTTAGGGGGAGCGTACGTGTGAGGGCGCGGGTTAATGTCAGCGTACGGGTTAGGATTAGGGCACGGGTGAGGGTCAGGCTTCGGGGAAGGGTTAGGGTTAGGGTTCGGGCTAGGGTTAGGGTTAGGGGACGGGGACGGTTTAGGGTCCAGGTGAGGGCACGACAACGCTTTAGGGGGAGCGTACGTGTGAGGGCGCGGGTTAGTGTCAGCGTACGGGTTAGGATTAGGGGACGGGTGAGAGTGAGGCTTCGGGGAAGTGTTAGGGTTAGGGATCGGGCTAGGCTTAGGGTTAGGGGACGGGGACGGTTTAAGGTCCAGGTGAGGGCACGACAATGCTTTAGGGGGAGCGTACGTGTGAGGGCGCGGGTTAGTGTCAGCGTACGGGTTAGGATTAGGGGACGGGTGAGGGTCAGGTTCGGGGAAGGGTTAGGGTTAGGGTTCGGGCTAGGGTTAGGGTTAGGGGACGGGGACGGTTTAGGGTCCAGGTGAGGGCACGACAACGCTTTAGGGGGAGCGTACGTGTGAGGGCGCGGGTTAGGGTCAGCGTACGGGTTAGGATTAGGGGACGGGTGAGGGTCAGGCTTCGGGGAAGGGTTAGGGTTAGGGTTTGGGCTAGGGTTAGGGTTAGGGGACGGGGATGGTTTAGGGTCCAGGTGAGGGTACGACAACGCTTTAGGGGGAGCGTACGTGTGAGGGCGTGGGTTAGTGTCAGCGTACGGGTTAGGATTAGGGGACGGGTGAGGGTCAGGCTTCGGGGAAGGGTTAGGGTTAGGGTTCGGGCTAGGGTTAGGGTTAGGGGACGGGGACGGTTTAGGGTCCAGGTGAGGGCACGGCAAGGCTTTAGGGGGAGCGTACGTGTGAGGACGCGGGTTAGTGTCAGCGTACGGGTTTGGATTAGGGGACGGGTGAGGGTCAGGCTTCGGGGAAGAGTTAGGGTTAGGGTTCGGGCTAGGGTTAGGGTTAGGGAACGGGGACGGTTTAGGTTCCAGGTGAGGGTACGACAACGCTTTAGGGGGAGAGTACGTGTGAGGGCGCGGGTTAGTGTCAGCGTACGGGATAGGATAAGGGGACGGGTGAGGGTCAGGCTTCGGGGAAGGGTTAGGGTTAGGGTTCGGGCTAGGGTTAGGGTTAGGGGACGGGGACGGTTTAGGGTCCAGGTGAGGGTACGACAACGCTTTAGCTGGAGCGTACGTGTGAGGGCGCGGGTTAGTGTCAGCGTACGGGTTAGGATTAGGGGACGGGTGAGGGTCAGGCTTCGGGGAAGAGTTAGGGTTAGGGTTCGGGCTAGGGTTCGGGTTAGGGGACGGGGACGGTTTAGGGTCCAGGTGAGGGCACGACAACGCTTTAGGGGTAGCGTACGTGTGAGGGCGCGGGTTAGTGTCAGTGTACGGGTTAGGATTAGGGGACGGTTGAGGGTCAGGCTTCGGGGAAGGGTTAGGGTTAGGGTTCGGGCTAGGGTTAGGGTTAGGGGACGGGGACGGTTTAGGGTCCAGGTGAGGGCACGACAACGCTTTAGGGGGAGCGTACGTGTGAGGGCGCGGGTTAATGTCAGCGTACGGGTTAGGATTAGGGCACGGGTGAGGGTCAGGCTTCGGGGAAGGGTTAGGGTTAGGGTTCGGGCTAGGGTTAGGGTTAGGGGACGGGGACGGTTTAGGGTCCAGGTGAGGGCACGATAACGCTTTAGGAGGAGCGTACGTGTGAGGGCGCGGGTTAGTGGCAGCGTACGGGTTAGGATTAGGGGACGGGTGAGGGTCAGGCTTCGGGGAAGGGATAGGGTTAGGATTCGGGCTAGGGTTAGGGTTAGGGGATGGGGACGGTTTAGGGTCCAGGTGAGGGCACGACAACGCTTTAGGGGGAGCGTACGTGTGAGGGCGCGGGTTAGTGTCAGCGTACGGGTTAGGATTAGGGGACGGGTGAGAGTCAGGCTTCGGGGAAGTGTTAGGGTTAGGGATCGGGCTAGGCTTAGGGTTAGGGGTCGGGGACGGTTTAAGGTCCAGGTGAGGGCACGACAACGCTTTAGGGGGAGCGTACGTGTGAGGGCGCGGGTTAGTGTCAGCGTACGGGTTAGGATTAGGGGACGGGTGAGGGTCAGGCTTCGGGGAAGGGTTAGGGTTAGGGTTCGGGCTAGGGTTAGGGTTAGGGGACGGGGACGGTTTAGGGTCCAGGTGAGGGCACGACAACGCTTTAGGGGGAGCGTACGTGTGAGGGCGCGGGTTAGTGTCAGCGTACGGGTTAGGATTAGGGGACGGGTGAGGGACAGGCTTCGGGGAAGGGTTAGGGTTAGGGTTTGGGCCAGGGTTAGGGTTAGGGGATGGGGACGGTTTAGGGTCCATGTGAGGGCACGACAATGCTTTAGGGGGAGCGTACGTGTGAGGGCGCGGGTCAGTGTCAGCGTACGGGTTAGGATTAGGGGACGGGTGTGGGTCAGGCTTCGGGGAAGGATTAGGGTTAGGGTTTGGGCTAGAGTTAGGGTTAGGGGACGGGGATGGTTTAGGGTCCAGGTGAGGGTACGACAACGCTTTAGGGGGATCGTACGTGTGAGGGCGTGGGTTAGTGTCAGCGTACGGGTTAGGATTAGGGGACGGGTGAGGGTCAGGCTTCGGGGAAGGGATAGGGTTAGGATTCGGGCTAGGGTTAGGGTTAGGGGATGGGGACGGTTTAGGGTCCAGGTGAGGGCACGACAACGCTTTAGGGGGAGCGTACGTGTGAGGGCGCGGGTTAGTGTCAGCGTACGGGTTAGGATTAGGGGACGGGTGAGAGTCAGGCTTCGGGGAAGTGTTAGGGTTAGGGATCGGGCTAGGCTTAGGGTTAGGGGACGGGGACGGTTTAAGGTCCAGGTGAGGGCACGGCAACGCTTTAGGGGGAGAGTACGTGTGAGGGCGCGGGTTAGTGTCAGTGTACGGGTTAGGATTAGGGGACGGTTGAGGGTCAGGCTTCGGGGAAGGGTTAGGGTTAGGGTTCGGGCTAGGGTTAGGGTTAGGGGACGGGGACGGTTTAGGGTCCAGGTGAGGGCACGACAATGCTTTAGGGGGAGCGTACGTGTGAGGGCGCGGGTTAATGTCAGCGTACGGGTTAGGATTAGGGCACGGGTGAGGGTCAGGCTTCGGGGAAGGGTTAGGGTTAGGGTTCGGGCTAGGGTTAGGGTTAGGGGACGGGGACGGTTTAGGGTCCAGGTGAGGGCACGACAACGCTTTAGGGGGAGCGTACGTGTGAGGGCGCGGGTTAGTGTCAGCGTACGGGTTAGGATTAGGGGACGGGTGAGGGTCAGGCTTCGGGGAAGGGATAGGGTTAGGGTTCGGGCTAGGCTTAGGGTTACGGGACGGGGATGGTTTAGGGTCTAGGTGAGGGCACGACAACGCTTTAGGGGGAGCGTACGTGTGAGGGCGCGGGTTAGTGTCACCGTACGGTTTAGGACTAGGGGACGGGTGAGAGTCAGGCTTCGGGGAAGTGTTAGGGTTAGGGATCGGGCTAGGCTTAGGGTTAGGGGACGGGGACGGTTTAAGGTCCAGGTGAGGGCACGACAATGCTTTAGGGGGAGCGTACGTGTGAGGGTGCGGGTTAGTGTCAGCGTACGGGTTAGGATTAGGGGACGGGTGAGGGTCAGGCTTCGGGGAAGTGTTAGGGTTAGGTTTCGGGCTAGGGTTAGGGTTAGGGGACGGGGACGGTTTAGGGTCCAGGTGAGGGCACGACAACGCTTTAGGGGGAGCGTACGTGTGAGGGCGCGGGTTAGTGTCAGCGTACGGGTTAGGATTAGGGGACGGGTGAGGGTCAGGCTTCGGGGAAGGGTTAGGGTTAGGGTTTGGGCTAGGGTTAGGGTTAGGGGACGGGGATGGTTTAGGGTCCAGGTGAGGGTACGACAACGCTTTAGGGGGAGCGTACGTTTGAGGGCGTGGGTTAGTGTCAGCGTACGGGTTAGGATTAGGGGACGGGTGAGGGTCAGGCTTCGGGGAAGGGTTAGGGTTAGGGTTCGGGCTAGGGTTAGGCTTAGGGGACGGGGACGGTTTAGGGTCCAGGTGAGGGCACGGCAAGGCTTTAGGGGGAGCGTACGTGTGAGGACGCGGGTTAGTGTCAGCGTACGGGTTTGGATTAGGGGACGGGTGAGGGTCAGGCTTCGGGGAAGGGTTAGGGTTAGGGTTCGGGCTAGGTTTAGGGTTAGGGGACGGGGACGGTTTAGGTTCCAGGTGAGGGTACGACAACGCTTTAGGGGGAGCGTACGTGTGAGGGCGCGGGTTAGTGTCAGCGTACGGGTTAGGATTAGGGGACGGGTGAGGGTCAGGCTTCGGGGAAGGGTTAGGGTTAGGGATCGGGCTAGGCTTAGGGTTAGGGTACGGGGACGGTTTAAGGTCCAGGTGAGGGCACGACAATGCTTTAGGGGGAGCGTACGTGTGAGGGCGCGGGTTAGTGTCAGCGTACGGGTTAGGATTAGGGGACGGGTGAGGGTCAGGCTTCGGGGAAGTTTTAGGGTTAGGGTTCGGGCTAGGGTTACGGTTAGGGGACGGGGACGGTTTAGGGTCCAGGTGAGGGTACGAAAACGCTTTAGGGGGAGCGTACGTGTGAGGGCGCGGGTTACTGTCAGCGTACGGGTTAGGATTAGGGCACGGGTGAGGGTCAGGCTTCGGGGAAGGGGTAGGGTTAGGGTTCGGGCTAGGTTTAGGGTTAGGGGACGGGGACGGTTTAGGGTCCTGGTGAGGGCACGACAACGCTTTAGGGGGAGCGTACGTGTGAGGGCGCGGGTTAGTGTCAGAGTACGGGTTAGGATTAGGGGACGGGTGAGTGTCAGGCTTCAGGGAAGGGTTAGGGTTAGGGTTCGGGCTAGGCTTAGGGTTAGGGGACGGGGACGGTTTAGGGTCCAGGTGAGGGCACGACAACGCTTTAGGGGGAGCGTACGTGTGAGGGCGCGGGTTAGTGTCAGCGTACTGGTTAGGATTAGGGGACGGGTGAGGGTCAGGCTTCGGGGAAGGGTTAGGGTTAGGGTTCGGGCTAGGGTTAGGGTTAGGGGACGGGGACGGTTTAGGGTCCAGGTGAGGGCACGACAACGCTTTAGGGGGAGCGTACGTGTGAGGGCGCGGGTTAGTGTCAGTGTACGGGTTAGGATTAGGGGACGGTTGAGGGTCAGGCTTCGGGGAAGGGTTAGGGTTAGGGTTCGGGCTAGGGTTAGGGTTAGGGGACGGGGACGGTTTAGGGTCCAGGTGAGGGTACGAAAACGCTTTAGGGGGAGCGTACGTGTGAGGGCGCGGGTTAGTGTCAGCGTACGGGTTAGGATTAGGGGACGGGTGAGGGACAGGCTTCGGGGAAGGGTTAGGGTTAGGGTTTGGGCTAGGGTTAGGGTTAGGGGATGGGGACGGTTTAGGGTCCATGTGAGGGCACGACAACGCTTTAGGGGGAGCGTACGTGTGAGGGCGCGGGTCAGTGTCAGCGTACGGGTTAGGATTAGGGGACGGGTGTGGGTCAGGCTTCGGGGAAGGATTAGGGTTAGGGTTTGGGCTAGAGTTAGCGTTAGGGGACGGGGATGGTTTAGGGTCCAGGTGAGGGTACGACAACTCTTTAGGGGCAGCGTACGTGTGAGGGCGTGGGTTAGTGTCAGCGTACGGGTTAGGATTAGGGGACGGGTGAGGGTCAGGCTTCGGGGAAGGGATAGGGTTAGAATTCGGGCTAGGGTTAGGGTTAGGGGATGGGGACAGTTTAGGGTCCAGGTGAGGGCACGACAACGCTTTAGGGGGAGCGTACGTGTGAGGGGGCGGTTTAGTGTCAGCGTTCGGGTTAGGATTAGGGGACGGGTGAGAGTCAGGCTTCGGGGAAGTGTTAGGGTTAGGGATCGGGCTAGGCTTAGGGTTAGGGGACGGGGACGGTTTAAGGTCCAGGTGAGGGCACGACAATGCTTTAGGGGGAGCGTACGTGTGAGGGCGCGGGTTACTGTCAGCGTACGGGTTAGGATTAGGGGACGGGTGAGGGTCAGGCTTCGGGGAAGGGTTAGGGTTAGGGTTCGGGCTAGGGTTAGGGTTAGGGAACGGGGACGGTTTAGGGTCCAGGTGAGGGCACGACAACGCTTTAGGGGGAGCGTACGTGTGAGGGCGCGGGTTAGTGTCAGTGTACGGGTTAGGATTAGGGGACGGTTGAGGGTCAGGCTTCGGGGAAGGGTTAGGGTTAGGGTTCGGGCTAGGGTTAGGGTTAGGGGACGGGGACGGTTTAGGGTCCAGGTGAGGGTACGACAACGCTTTAGGGGGAGCGTACGTGTGAGGGCGCGGGTTAGTGTCAGCGTACGGGTTAGGATTAGGGGACGGGTGAGGGACAGGCTTCGGGGAAGGGTTAGGGTTAGGGTTTGGGCTAGGGTTAGGGTTAGGGGATGGGGACGGTTTAGGGTCCATGTGAGGGCACGACAACGCTTTAGGGGGAGCGTACGTGTGAGGGCGCGGGTCAGTGTCAGCGTACGGGTTAGGATTAGGGGACAGGTGTGGGTCAGGCTTCGGGGAAGGATTAGGGTTAGGGTTTGGGCTAGGGTTAGGGTTAGGGGACGGGGATGGTTTAGGGTCCAGGTGAGGGTACGACAACGCTTTAGGGGGAGCGTACGTGTGAGGGCGCGGGTTAGTGTCAGCGTACGGGTTAGGATTAGGGGACGGGTGAGGGTCAGGCTTCGGGGAAGGGATAGGGTTAGGATTCGGGCTAGGGTTAGGGTTAGGGGACGGGGACGGTTTAGGGTCCAGGTGAGGGCACGACAACGCTTTAGGGGGAGCGTACGTGTGAGGGCGCGGGTTAGTGTCAGTGTACGGGTTAGGATTAGGGGACGGTTGAGGGTCAGGCTTCGGGGAAGGGTTAGGGTTAGGGTTCGGGCTAGGGTTAGGGTTAGGGGACGGGGACGGTTTAGTGTCCAGGTGAGGGCACGACAACGCTTTAGGGGGAGCGTACGTGTGAGGGCGCGGGTTAATGTCAGCGTACGGGTTAGGATTAGGGCACGGGTGAGGGTCAGGCTTCGGGGAAGGGTTAGGGTTAGGGTTCGGGCTAGGGTTAGGGTTAGGGGACGGGGACGGTTTAGGGTCCAGGTGAGGGCACGACAACGCTTTAGGGGGAGCGTACGTGTGAGGGCGCGGGTTAGTGTCAGCGTACGGGTTAGGATTAGGGGACGGGTGAGGGTCAGGCTTCGGGGAAGGGATAGGGTTAGGGTTCGGGCTAGGCTTAGGGTTACGGGACGGGGATGGTTTAGGGTCTAGGTGAGGGCACGACAACGCTTTAGGGGGAGCGTACGTGTGAGGGCGCGGGTTAGTGTCACCGTACGGTTTAGGACTAGGGGACGGGTGAGAGTCAGGCTTCGGGGAAGTGTTAGGGTTAGGGATCGGGCTAGGCTTAGGGTTAGGGGACGGGGACGGTTTAAGGTCCAGGTGAGGGCACGACAATGCTTTAGGGGGAGCGTACGTGTGAGGGTGCGGGTTAGTGTCAGCGTACGGGTTAGGATTAGGGGACGGGTGAGGGTCAGGCTTCGGGGAAGGGTTAGGGTTAGGTTTCGGGCTAGGGTTAGGGTTAGGGGACGGGGACGGTTTAGGGTCCAGGTGAGGGCACGACAACGCTTTAGGGGGAGCGTACGTGTGAGGGCGCGGGTTAGTGTCAGCGTACGGGTTAGGATTAGGGGACGGGTGAGGGTCAGGCTTCGGGGAAGGGTTAGGGTTAGGGTTTGGGCTAGGGTTAGGGTTAGGGGACGGGGATGGTTTAGGGTCCAGGTGAGGGTACGACAACGCTTTAGGGGGAGCGTACGTTTGAGGGCGTGGGTTAGTGTCAGCGTACGGGTTAGGATTAGGGGACGGGTGAGGGTCAGGCTTCGGGGAAGGGTTAGGGTTAGGGTTCGGGCTAGGGTTAGGCTTAGGGGACGGGGACGGTTTAGGGTCCAGGTGAGGGCACGGCAAGGCTTTAGGGGGAGCGTACGTGTGAGGACGCGGGTTAGTGTCAGCGTACGGGTTTGGATTAGGGGACGGGTGAGGGTCAGGCTTCGGGGAAGGGTTAGGGTTAGGGTTCGGGCTAGGGTTAGGGTTAGGGGACGGGGACGGTTTAGGTTCCAGGTGAGGGTACGACAACGCTTTAGGGGGAGCGTACGTGTGAGGGCGCGGGTTAGTGTCAGCGTACGGGTTAGGATTAGGGGACGGGTGAGGGTCAGGCTTCGGGGAAGGGTTAGGGTTAGGGATCGGGCTAGGCTTAGGGTTAGGGTACGGGGACGGTTTAAGGTCCAGGTGAGGGCACGACAATGCTTTAGGGGGAGCGTACGTGTGAGGGCGCGGGTTAGTGTCAGCGTACGGGTTAGGATTAGGGGACGGGTGAGGGTCAGGCTTCGGGGAAGTGTTAGGGTTAGGGTTCGGGCTAGGGTTAGGGTTAGGGGACGGGGACGGTTTAGGGTCCAGGTGAGGGTACGAAAACGCTTTAGGGGGAGCGTACGTGTGAGGGCGTGGGTTACTGTCAGCGTACGGGTTAGGATTAGGGCACGGGTGAGGGTCAGGCTTCGGGGAAGGGGTAGGGTTAGGGTTCGGGCTAGGTTTAGGGTTAGGGGACGGGGACGGTTTAGGGTCCTGGTGAGGGCACGACAACGCTTTAGGGGGAGCGTACGTGTGAGGGCGCGGGTTAGTGTCAGAGTACGGGTTAGGATTAGGGGACGGGTGAGTGTCAGGCTTCAGGGAAGGGTTAGGGTTAGGGTTCGGGCTAGGCTTAGGGTTAGGGGACGGGGACGGTTTAGGGTCCAGGTGAGGGCACGACAACGCTTTAGGGGGAGCGTACGTGTGAGGGCGCGGGTTAGTTTCAGCGTACTGGTTAGGATTAGGGGACGGGTGAGGGTCAGGCTTCGGGGAAGGGTTAGGGTTAGGGTTCGGGCTAGGGTTAGGGTTAGGGGACGGGGACGGTTTAGGGTCCAGGTGAGGGCACGACAACGCTTTAGGGGGAGCGTACGTGTGAGGGCGCGGGTTAGTGTCAGTGTACGGGTTAGGATTAGGGGACGGTTGAGGGTCAGGCTTCGGGGAAGGGTTAGGGTTAGGGTTCGGGCTAGGGTTAGGGTTAGGGGACGGGGACGGTTTAGGGTCCAGGTGAGGGTACGAAAACGCTTTAGGGGGAGCGTACGTGTGAGGGCGCGGGTTAGTGTCAGCGTACGGGTTAGGATTAGGGGACGGGTGAGGGACAGGCTTCGGGGAAGGGTTAGGGTTAGGGTTTGGGCTAGGGTTAGGGTTAGGGGATGGGGACGGTTTAGGGTCCATGTGAGGGCACGACAACGCTTTAGGGGGAGCGTACGTGTGAGGGCGCGGGTCAGTGTCAGCGTACGGGTTAGGATTAGGGGACGGGTGTGGGTCAGGCTTCGGGGAAGGATTAGGGTTAGGGTTTGGGCTAGAGTTAGCGTTAGGGGACGGGGATGGTTTAGGGTCCAGGTGAGGGTACGACAACTCTTTAGGGGCAGCGTACGTGTGAGGGCGTGGGTTAGTGTCAGCGTACGGGTTAGGATTAGGGGACGGGTGAGGGTCAGGCTTCGGGGAAGGGATAGGGTTAGAATTCGGGCTAGGGTTAGGGTTAGGGGATGGGGACGGTTTAGGGTCCAGGTGAGGGCACGACAACGCTTTAGGGGGAGCGTACGTGTGAGGGGGCGGTTTAGTGTCAGCGTTCGGGTTAGGATTAGGGGACGGGTGAGAGTCAGGCTTCGGGGAAGTGTTAGGGTTAGGGATCGGGCTAGGCTTAGGGTTAGGGGACGGGGACGGTTTAAGGTCCAGGTGAGGGCACGACAATGCTTTAGGGGGAGCGTACGTGTGAGGGCGCGGGTTACTGTCAGCGTACGGGTTAGGATTAGGGGACGGGTGAGGGTCAGGCTTCGGGGAAGGGTTAGGGTTAGGGTTCGGGCTAGGGTTAGGGTTAGGGAACGGGGACGGTTTAGGGTCCAGGTGAGGGCACGACAACGCTTTAGGGGGAGCGTACGTGTGAGGGCGCGGGTTAGTGTCAGTGTACGGGTTAGGATTAGGGGACGGTTGAGGGTCAGGCTTCGGGGAAGGGTTAGGGTTAGGGTTCGGGCTAGGGTTAGGGTTAGGGGACGGGGACGGTTTAGGGTCCAGGTGAGGGTACGACAACGCTTTAGGGGGAGCGTACGTGTGAGGGCGCGGGTTAGTGTCAGCGTACGGGTTAGGATTAGGGGACGGGTGAGGGACAGGCTTCGGGGAAGGGTTAGGGTAAGGGTTTGGGCTAGGGTTAGGGTTAGGGGATGGGGACGGTTTAGGGTCCATGTGAGGGCACGACAACGCTTTAGGGGGAGCGTACGTGTGAGGGCGCGGGTCAGTGTCAGCGTACGGGTTAGGATTAGGGGACAGGTGTGGGTCAGGCTTCGGGGAAGGATTAGGGTTAGGGTTTGGGCTAGGGTTAGGGTTAGGGGACGGGGATGGTTTAGGGTCCAGGTGAGGGTACGACAACGCTTTAGGGGGAGCGTACGTGTGAGGGCGCGGGTTAGTGTCAGCGTACGGGTTAGGATTAGGGGACGGGTGAGGGTCAGGCTTCGGGGAAGGGATAGGGTTAGGATTCGGGCTAGGGTTAGGGTTAGGGGACGGGGACGGTTTAGGGTCCAGGTGAGGGCACGACAACGCTTTAGGGGGAGCGTACGTGTGAGGGCGCGGGTTAGTGTCAGTGTACGGGTTAGGATTAGGGGACGGTTGAGGGTCAGGCTTCGGGGAAGGGTTAGGGTTAGGGTTCGGGCTAGGGTTAGGGTTAGGGGACGGGGACGGTTTAGGGTCCAGGTGAGGGTACGACAACGCTTTAGGGGGAGCGTACGTGTGAGGGCGCGGGTTAGTGTCAGCGTACGGGTTAGGATTAGGGGACGGGTGAGGGACAGGCTTCGGGGAAGGGTTAGGGTTAGGGTTTGGGCTAGGGTTAGGGTTAGGGGATGGGGACGGTTTAGGGTCCATGTGAGGGCACGACAACGCTTTAGGGGGAGCGTACGTGTGAGGGCGCGGGTCAGTGTCAGCGTACGGGTTAGGATTAGGGGACGGGTGTGGGTCAGGCTTCGGGGAAGGATTAGGGTTAGGGTTTGGTCTAGAGTTAGCGTTAGGAGACGGGGATGGTTTAGGGTCCAGGTGAGGGTACGACAACGCTTTAGGGGGAGCGTACGTGTGAGGGCGCGGGTTAGTGTCAGCGTACGGGTTAGGATTAGGGGACGGGTGAGGGTCAGGCTTCGGGGAAGGGATAGGGTTAGAATTCGGGCTAGGGTTAGGGTTAGGGGATGGGGACGGTTTAGGGTCCAGGTGAGGGCACGACAACGCTTTAGGGGGAGCGTACGTGTGAGGGCGTGGGTTAGTGTCAGCGTACGGGTTAGGATTAGGGGACGGGTGAGAGTCAGGCTTCGGGGAAGTGTTAGGGTTAGGGATCGGGCTAGGCTTAGGGTTAGGGGACGGGGACGGTTTAAGGTCCAGGTGAGGGCACGACAATGCTTTAGGGGGAGCGTACGTGTGAGGGCGCGGGTTACTGTCAGCGTACGGGTTAGGATTAGGGGACGGGTGAGGGTCAGGCTTCGGGGAAGGGTTAGGGTTAGGGTTCGGGCTAGGGTTAGGGTTAGGGAACGGGGACGGTTTAGGGTCCAGGTGAGGGCACGACAACGGTTTAGGGGGAGCGTACGTGTGAGGGCGCGGGTTACTGTCAGTGTACGGGTTAGGATTAGGGGACGGTTGAGGGTCAGGCTTCGGGGAAGGGTTAGGGTTAGGGTTCGAACTAGGGTTAGGGTTAGGGGACGGGGACGGTTTAGGGTCCAGGTGAGGGTACGACAACGCTTTAGGGGGAGCGTACGTGTGAGGGCGCGGGTTAGTGTCAGCGTACGGGTTAGGATTAGGGGACGGGTGAGGGACAGGCTTCGGGGAAGGGTTAGGGTTAGGGTTTGGGCTAGGGTTAGGGTTAGGGGATGGGGACTGTTTAGGGTCCATGTGAGGGCACGACAACGCTTTAGGGGGAGCGTACGTGTGAGGGCGCGGGTCAGTGTCAGCGTACGGGTTAGGATTAGGGGACAGGTGTGGGTCAGGCTTCGGGGAAGGATTAGGGTTAGGGTTTGGGCTAGGGTTAGGGTTAGGGGACGGGGATGGTTTAGGGTCCAGGTGAGGGTACGACAACGCTTTAGGGGGAGCGGACGTGTGAGGGCGCGGGTTAGTGTCAGCGTACGGGTTAGGATTAGGGGACGGGTGAGGGTCAGGCTTCGGGGAAGGGATAGGGTTAGGATTCGGGCTAGGGTTAGGGTTAGGGGACGGGGACGGTTTAGGGTCCAGGTGAGGGCACGACAACGCTTTAGGGGGAGTGTACGTGTGAGGGCGCGGGTTAGTGTCAGTGTACGGGTTAGGATTAGGGGACGGTTGAGGGTCAGGCTTCGGGGAAGGGTTAGGGTTAGGGTTCGGGCTAGGGTTAGGGTTAGGGGACGGGGACGATTTAGGGTCCAGGTGAGGGTACGACAACGCTTTAGGGGGAGCGTACGTGTGAGGGCGCGGGTTAGTGTCAGCGTACGGGTTAGGATTAGGGGACGGGTGAGGGACAGGCTTCGGGGAAGGGTTAGGGTTAGGGTTTGGGCCAGGGTTAGGGTTAGGGGATGGGGACGGTTTAGGGTCCATGTGAGGGCACGACAATGCTTTAGGGGGAGCGTACGTGTGAGGGCGCGGGTCAGTGTCAGCGTACGGGTTAGGATTAGGGGACGGGTGTGGGTCAGGCTTCGGGGAAGGATTAGGGTTAGGGTTTGGGCTAGAGTTAGGGTTAGGGGACGGGGATGGTTTAGGGTCCAGGTGAGGGTACGACAACGCTTTAGGGGGAGCGTACGTGTGAGGGCGCGGGTTAGTGTCAGCGTACGGGTTAGGATTAGGGGACGGGTGAGGGTCAGGCTTCGGGGAAGGGATAGGGTTAGGATTCGGGCTAGGGTTAGGGTTAGGGGATGGGGACGGTTTAGGGTCCAGGTGAGGGCACGACAACGCTTTAGGGGGAGCGTACCTGTGAGGGCGCGGGTTAGTGTCAGCGTACGGGTTAGGATTAGGGGACGGGTGAGAGTCAGGCTTCGGGGAAGTGTTAGGGTTAGGGATCGGGCTAGGCTTAGGGTTAGGGGACGGGGACGGTTTAAGGTCCAGGTGAGGGCACGACAATGCTTTAGGGGGAGCGTACGTGTGAGGGCGCGGGTTAGTGTCAGCGTACGGGTTAGGATTAGGGGACGGGTGAGGGTCAGGCTTCGGGGAAGGGTTAGGGTTAGGGTTCGGGCTAGGGTTAGGGTTAAGGGATGGGGACGGTTTAGGGTCCAGGTGAGGGCACGACAACGCTTTAGGGGGAGCGTACGTGTGAGGGCACGGGTTAGTGTCAGCGTACGGGTTAGGATTAGGGGACGGGTGAGAGTCAGGCTTCGGGGAAGTGTTAGGGTTAGGGTTCGGGCTAGGCTTAGGGTTAGGGGACGGGGACGGTTTAACGTCCAGGTGAGGGCACGACAATGCTTTAGGGGGAGCGTACGTGTGAGGGCACGGGTTAGTGTCAGCGTACGGGTTAGGATTAGGGGACGGGTGAGGGTCAGGCTTCGGGGAAGGGTTAGGGTTAGTGTTCGGGCTAGGGTTAGGGTTAGGGGACGGGGACGGTTTAGGGTCCAGGTGAGGGTACGACAACGCTTTAGGGGGAGCGTACGTGTGAGGGCGCGGGTTAGTGTCAGCGTACGGGTTAGGATTAGGGGACGGGTGAGAGTCAGGCTTCGGGGAAGTGTTAGGGTTAGGGATCGGGCTAGGCTTAGGTTTAGGGGACGGGGACGGTTTAACGTCCAGGTGAGGGCATGACAATGCTTTAGGGGGAGCGTACGTGTGAGGGCGTGGGTTAGTGTCAGCGAACGGGTTAGGATTAGGGGATGGGTGAGGGTCAGGTTTCGGGGAAGGGTTAGGTTTAGGGTTCTGGCTAGGGTTAGGGTTAGGGGATGGGGACGGTTTAGGGTCCAGGTGAGGGCTCGACAACGCTTTAGGGGGATCGTACGTGTGAGGGCGCGGGTTAGTGTCAGCGTACGGGTTAGGATTAGGGGACGGGTGAGAGTCAGGCTTCGGGGAAGTGTTAGGGTTAGGGATCGGGCTAGGCTTAGGGTTAGGGGATGGGGACGGTTTAAGGTCCAGGTGAGGGCACGACATTGCTTTAGGGGGAGCGTACGTGTGAGGGCACGGGTTAGTGTCAGCGTACGGGTTAGGATTAGGGGACGGGTGAGGGTCAGGCTTCGGGGAAGGGTTAGGGTTAGGGTTCGGGCTAGGGTTAGGGTTAGGGGACGGGGACGGTTTAGGGTCCTGGTGAGGGTACGAAAACGCTTTAGGGGGAGCGTACGTGTGAGTGCGCGGGTTAGTGTCAGCGTACGGGTTAGGATTAGGGCACGGGTGAGGGTCAGGCTTCGGGGAAGGGTTAGGGTTAGGGTTCGGGCTAGGGTTAGGGTTAGGGGACGGGGACGGTTTAGGGTCCAGGTGAGGGCACGACAACGCTTTAGGGGGAGCGTACGTGTGAGGGCGCGGGTTAGTGTCAGCGTACGGGTTAGGATTAGGGGACGGGTGAGGGTCAGGCTTCGGGGAAGGGATAGGGTTAGGGTTCGGGCTAGGCTTAGGGTTAGGGGACGGGGACAGTTTAGGGTCCAGGTGAGGGCACGACAACGCTTTAGGGGGAGCGTACGTGTGAGGGCGCGGGTTAGTGTCAGCGTACGGGTTAGGATTAGGGGACGGGTGAGAGTCAGGCTTCGGGGAAGTGTTAGGGTTAGGGATCGGGCTAGGCTTAGGGTTAGGGGACGGGGACGGTTTAGGGTCCAGGTGAGGGCACGACAATGCTTTAGGGGGAGCGTACGTGTGAGGGCGCGGGTTAGTGTCAGCGTACGGGTTAGGATTAGGGGACGGGTGAGGGTCAGGCTTCGGGGAAGGGTTAGGGTTCGGGCTAGGGTTAGGGTTAGGGGACGGGGACGGTTTAGGGTCCAGGTGAGGGTACGAAAACGCTTTAGGGGGAGCGTACGTGTGAGTGCGCGGGTTAGTGTCAGCGTACGGGTTAGGATTAGGGCACGGGTGAGGGTCAGGCTTCGGGGAAGTTTTAGGGTTAGGGTTCGGGCTAGGGTTAGGGTTAGGGGACGGGGACGGTTTAGGGTCCAGGTGAGGGCACGACAACGCTTTAGGGGGAGCGTACGTGTGAGGGCGCGGGTTAGTGTCAGCGTACGGGTTAGGATTAGGGGACGGGTGAGTGTCAGGCTTCGGGGAAGGGTTAGGGTTAGGGTTCGGGCTAGGGTTAGGGTTAGGGGACGGGGACGGTTTAGGGTCCAGGTGAGGACACGACAACGCTTTAGGGGGAGCGTACGTGTGAGGGCGCGGGTTAGTGTCAGCGTACGGGTTAGGATTAGGGGACGGGTGAGGGTCAGGCTTCGGGGAAGGGTTAGGGTTAGGGTTCGGGCTAGGGTTAGGGTTAGGGGACCGGGACGGTTTAGGGTCCAGGTGAGGGCACGAAAACGCTTTAGGGGGAGCGTACGTGTGAGGGCGCGGGTTAGTGTCAGTGTACGGGTTAGGATTAGGGGACGGTTGAGGGTCAGGCTTCGGGGAAGGGTTAGGGTTAGGGTTCGGGCTAGGGTTAGGGTTAGGGGACGGGGACGGTTTAGGGTCCAGGTGAGGGTACGACAACGCTTTAGGGGGAGCGTACGTGTGAGGGCGCGGGTTAGTGTCAGCGTAAGGGTTAGGATTAGGGGACGGGTGAGGGACAGGCTTCGGGGAAGGGTTAGGGTTAGGGTTTGGGCTAGGGTTAGGGTTAGGGGATGGGGACGGTTTAGGGTCCATGTGAGGGCACGACAACGATTTAGGGGGAGCGTACGTGTGAGGGCGCGGGTCAGTGTCAGCGTACGGGTTAGGATTAGGGGACGGGTGTGGGTCAGGCTTCGGGGAAGGATTAGGGTTAGGGTTTGGGCTAGAGTTAGGATTAGGGGACGGGGATGGTTTAGGGTCCAGGTGAGGGTACGACAACGCTTTAGGGGGAGCGTACGTGTGAGGGCGTGGGTTAGTGTCAGCGTACGGGTTAGGATTAGGGGACGGGTGAGGGTCAGGCTTCGGGGAAGGGATAGGGTTAGGATTCGGGCTAGGGTTAGGGTTAGGGGATGGGGACGGTTTAGGGTCCAGGTGAGGGCACGACAACGCTTTAGGGGGAGCGTACGTGTGAGGGCGCGGGTTAGTGTCAGCGTACGGGTTAGGATTAGGGGACGGGTGAGAGTCAGGCTTCGGGGAAGTGTTAGGGTTAGGGATCGGGCTAGGCTTAGGGTTAGGGGACGGGGACGGTTTAAGGTCCAGGTGAGGGCACGACAACGCTTTAGGGGGAGCGTACGTGTGAGGGCGCGGGTTAGTGTCAGCGTACGGGTTAGGATTAGGGGACGGGTGAGGGTCAGGCTTCGGGGAAGGGTTAGGGTTAGGGTTCGGGCTAGGGTTAGGGTTAGGGGACGGGGACGGTTTAGGGTCCAGGTGAGGGCACGACAACGCTTTAGGGGTAGCGTACGTGTGAGGGCGCGGGTTAGTGTCAGTGTACGGGTTAGGATTAGGGGACGGTTGAGGGTCAGGCTTCGGGGAAGGGTTAGGGTTAGGGTTCGGGCTAGGGTTAGGGTTAGGGGACGGGGACGGTTTAGGGTCCAGGTGAGGGCACGACAACGCTTTAGGGGGAGCGTACGTGTGAGGGCGCGGGTTAATGTCAGCGTACGGGTTAGGATTAGGGCACGGGTGAGGGTCAGGCTTCGGGGAAGGGTTAGGGTTAGGGTTCGGGCTAGGGTTAGGGTTAGGGGACGGGGACGGTTTAGGGTCCAGGTGAGGGCACGACAACGCTTTAGGGGGAGCGTACGTGTGAGGGCGCGGGTTAGTGTCAGCGTACGGGTTAGGATTAGGGGACGGGTGAGGGTCAGGCTTCGGGGAAGGGATAGGGTTAGGGTTCGGGCTAGGCTTAGGGTTACGGGACGGGGATGGTTTAGGGTCTAGGTGAGGGCACGACAACGCTTTAGGGGGAGCGTACGTGTGAGGGCGCGGGTTAGTGTCACCGTACGGTTTAGGATTAGGGGACGGGTGAGAGTCAGGCTTCGGGGAAGTGTTAGGGTTAGGGATCGGGCTAGGCTTAGGGTTAGGGGACGGGGACGGTTTAAGGTCCAGGTGAGGGCACGACAATGCTTTAGGGGGAGCGTACGTGTGAGGGTGCGGGTTAGTGTCAGCGTACGGGTTAGGATTAGGGGACGGGTGAGGGTCAGGCTTCGGGGAAGGGTTAGGGTTAGGTTTCGGGCTAGGGTTAGGGTTAGGGGACGGGGACGGTTTAGGGTCCAGGTGAGGGCACGACAACGCTTTAGGGGGAGCGTACGTGTGAGGGCGCGGGTTAGTGTCAGCGTACGGGTTAGGATTAGGGGACGGGTGAGGGTCAGGCTTCGGGGAAGGGTTAGGGTTAGGGTTTGGGCTAGGGTTAGGGTTAGGGGACGGGGATGGTTTAGGGTCCAGGTGAGGGTACGACAACGCTTTAGGGGGAGCGTACGTGTGAGGACGCGGGTTAGTGTCAGCGTACGGGTTTGGATTAGGGGACGGGTGAGGGTCAGGCTTCGGGGAAGGGTTAGGGTTAGGGTTCGGGCTAGGGTTAGGGTTAGGGGACGGGGACGGTTTAGGTTCCAGGTGAGGGTACGACAACGCTTTAGGGGGAGCGTACGTGTGAGGGCGCGGGTTAGTGTCAGCGTACGGGTTAGGATTAGGGGACGGGTGAGGGTCAGGCTTCGGGGAAGGGTTAGGGTTAGGGATCGGGCTAGGCTTAGGGTTAGGGTACGGGGACGGTTTAAGGTCCAGGTGAGGCCACGACAATGCTTTAGGGGGAGCGTACGTGTGAGGGCGCGGGTTAGTGTCAGCGTACGGGTTAGGATTAGGGGACGGGTGAGGGTCAGGCTTCGGGGAAGTGTTAGGGTTAGGGTTCGGGCTAGGGTTAGGGTTAGGGGACGGGGACGGTTTAGGGTCCAGGTGAGGGTACGAAAACGCTTTAGGGGGAGCGTACGTGTGAGGGCGCGGGTTAGTGTCAGCGTACTGGTTAGGATTAGGGGACGGGTGAGGGTCAGGCTTCGGGGAAGTGTTAGGGTTAGGGTTCGGGCTAGGGTTAGGGTTAGGGGACGGGGACGGTTTAGGGTCCAGGTGAGGGCACGACAACGCTTTAGGGGGAGCGTACGTGTGAGGGCGCGGGTTAGTGTCAGTGTACGGGTTAGGATTAGGGGACGGTTGAGGGTCAGGCTTCGGGGAAGGGTTAGGGTTAGGGTTCGGGCTAGGGTTAGGGTTAGGGGACGGGGACGGTTTAGGGTCCAGGTGAGGGTACGAAAATGCTTTAGGGGGAGCGTACGTGTGAGGGCGCGGGTTAGTGTCAGCGTACGGGTTAGGATTAGGGGACGGGTGAGGGACAGGCTTCGGGGAAGGGTTAGGGTTAGGGTTTGGGCTAGGGTTAGGGTTAGGGGATGGGGACGGTTTAGGGTCCATGTGAGGGCACGACAACGCTTTAGGGGGAGCGTACGTGTGAGGGCGCGGGTCAGTGTCAGCGTACGGGTTAGGATTAGGGGACGGGTGTGGGTCAGGCTTCGGGGAAGGATTAGGGTTAGGGTTTGGGCTAGAGTTAGCGTTAGGGGACGGGGATGGTTTAGGGTCCAGGTGAGGGTACGACAACTCTTTAGGGGGAGCGTACGTGTGAGGGCGTGGGTTAGTGTCAGCGTACGGGTTAGGATTAGGGGACGGGTGAGGGTCAGGCTTCGGGGAAGGGATAGGGTTAGAATTCGGGCTAGGGTTAGGGTTAGGGGATGGGGACGGTTTAGGGTCCAGGTGAGGGCACGACAACGCTTTAGGGGGAGCGTACGTGTGAGGGGGCGGTTTAGTGTCAGCGTTCGGGTTAGGATTAGGGGACGGGTGAGAGTCAGGCTTCGGGGAAGTGTTAGGGTTAGGGATCGGGCTAGGCTTAGGGTTAGGGGACGGGGACGGTTTAAGGTCCAGGTGAGGGCACGACAATGCTTTAGGGGGAGCGTACGTGTGAGGGCGCGGGTTACTGTCAGCGTACGGGTTAGGATTAGGGGACGGGTGAGGGTCAGGCTTCGGGGAAGGGTTAGGGTTAGGGTTCGGGCTAGGGTTAGGGTTAGGGAACGGGGACGGTTTAGGGTCCAGGTGAGGGCACGACAACGCTTTAGGGGGAGCGTACGTGTGAGGGCGCGGGTTAGTGTCAGTGTACGGGTTAGGATTAGGGGACGGTTGAGGGTCAGGCTTCGGGGAAGGGTTAGGGTTAGGGTTCGGGCTAGGGTTAGGGTTAGGGGACGGGGACGGTTTAGGGTCCAGGTGAGGGTACGACAACGCTTTAGGGGGAGCGTACGTGTGAGGGCGCGGGTTAGTGTCAGCGTACGGGTTAGGATTAGGGGACGGGTGAGGGACAGGCTTCGGGGAAGGGTTAGGGTTAGGGTTTGGGCTAGGGTTAGGGTTAGGGGATGGGGACGGTTTAGGGTCCATGTGAGGGCACGACAACGCTTTAGGGGGAGCGTACGTGTGAGGGCGCGGGTCAGTGTCAGCGTACGGGTTAGGATTAGGGGACAGGTGTGGGTCAGGCTTCGGGGAAGGATTAGGGTTAGGGTTTGGGCTATGGTTAGGGTTAGGGGACGGGGATGGTTTAGGGTCCAGGTGAGGGTACGACAACGCTTTAGGGGGAGCGTACGTGTGAGGGCGCGGGTTAGTGTCAGCGTACGGGTTAGGATTAGGGGACGGGTGAGGGTCAGGCTTCGGGGAAGGGATAGGGTTAGGATTCGGGCTAGGGTTAGGGTTAGGGGACGGGGACGGTTTAGGGTCCAGGTGAGGGCACGACAACGCTTTAGGGGGAGCGTACGTGTGAGGGCGCGGGTTAGTGTCAGTGTACGGGTTAGGAATAGGGGACGGTTGAGGGTCAGGCTTCGGGGAAGGGTTAGGGTTAGGGTTCGGGCTAGGGTTAGGGTTAGGGGACGGGGACGGTTTAGGGTCCAGGTGAGGGTACGACAACGCTTTAGGGGGAGCGTACGTGTGAGGGCGCGGGTTAGTGTCAGCGTACGGGTTAGGATTAGGGGACGGGTGAGGGACAGTCTTCGGGGAAGGGTTAGGGTTAGGGTTTGGGCTAGGGTTAGGGTTAGGGGATGGGGACGGTTTAGGGTCCATGTGAGGGCACGACAACGCTTTAGGGGGAGCGTACGTGTGAGGGCGCGGGTCAGTGTCAGCGTACGGGTTAGGATTAGGGGACGGGTGTGGGTCAGGCTTCGGGGAAGGATTAGGGTTAGGGTTTGGTCTAGAGTTAGCGTTAGGGGACGGGGATGGTTTAGGGTCCAGGTGAGGGTACGACAACGCTTTAGGGGGAGCGTACGTGTGAGGGCGCGGGTTAGTGTCAGCGTACGGGTTAGGATTAGGGGACGGGTGAGGGTCAGGCTTCGGGGAAGGGATAGGGTTAGAATTCGGGCTAGGGTTAGGGTTAGGGGATGGGGACGGTTTAGGGTCCAGGTGAGGGCACGACAACGCTTTAGGGGTAGCGTACGTGTGAGGGCGCGGGTTAGTGTCAGCGTACGGGTTAGGATTAGGGGACGGGTGAGAGTCAGGCTTCGGGGAAGTGTTAGGGTTAGGGATCGGGCTAGGCTTAGGGTTAGGGGACGGGGACGGTTTAAGGTCCAGGTGAGGGCACGACAATGCTTTAGGGGGAGCGTACGTGTGAGGGCGCGGGTTACTGTCAGCGTACGGGTTAGGATTAGGGGACGGGTGAGGGTCAGGCTTCGGGGAAGGGTTAGGGTTAGGGTTCGGGCTAGGGTTAGGGTTAGGGAACGGGGACGGTTTAGGGTCCAGGTGAGGGCACGACAACGCTTTAGGGGGAGCGTACGTGTGAGGGCGCGGGTTACTGTCAGTGTACGGGTTAGGATTAGGGGACGGTTGAGGGTCAGGCTTCGGGGAAGGGTTAGGGTTAGGGTTCGGGCTAGGGTTAGGGTTAGGGGACGGGGACGGTTTAGGGTCCAGGTGAGGGTACGACAACGCTTTAGGGGGAGCGTACGTGTGAGGGCGCGGGTTAGTGTCAGCGTACGGGTTAGGATTAGGGGACGGGTGAGGGACAGGCTTCGGGGAAGGGTTAGGGTTAGGGTTTGGGCTAGGGTTAGGGTTAGGGGATGGGGACGGTTTAGGGTCCATGTGAGGGCACGACAACGCTTTAGGGGGAGCGTACGTGTGAGGGCGCGGGTCAGTGTCAGCGTACGGGTTAGGATTAGGGGACAGGTGTGGGTCAGGCTTCGGGGAAGGATTAGGGTTAGGGTTTGGGCTAGGGTTAGGGTTAGGGGACGGGGATGGTTTAGGGTCCAGGTGAGGGTACGACAACGCTTTAGGGGGAGCGTACGTGTGAGGGCGCGGGTTAGTGTCAGCGTACGGGTTAGGATTAGGGGACGGGTGAGGGTCAGGCTTCGGGGAAGGGATAGGGTTAGGATTCGGGCTAGGGTTAGGGTTAGGGGACGGGGACGGTTTAGGGTCCAGGTGAGGGCACGACAACGCTTTAGGGGGAGTGTACGTGTGAGGGCGCGGGTTAGTGTCAGTGTACGGGTTAGGATTAGGGGACGGTTGAGGGTCAGGCTTCGGGGAAGGGTTAGGGTTAGGGTTCGGGCTAGGGTTAGGGTTAGGGGACGGGGACGGTTTAGGGTCCAGGTGAGGGTACGACAACGCTTTAGGGGGAGCGTACGTGTGAGGGCGCGGGTTAGTGTCAGCGTACGGGTTAGGATTAGGGGACGGGTGAGGGACAGGCTTCGGGGAAGGGTTAGGGTTAGGGTTTGGGCCAGGGTTAGGGTTAGGGGATGGGGACGGTTTAGGGTCCATGTGAGGGCACGACAATGCTTTAGGGGGAGCGTACGTGTGAGGGCGCGGGTCAGTGTCAGCGTACGGGTTAGGATTAGGGGACGGGTGTGGGTCAGGCTTCGGGGAAGGATTAGGGTTAGGGTTTGGGCTAGAGTTAGGGTTAGGGGACGGGGATGGTTTAGGGTCCAGGTGAGGGTACGACAACGCTTTAGGGGGAGCGTACGTGTGAGGGCGCGGGTTAGTGTCAGCGTACGGGTTAGGATTAGGGGACGGGTGAGGGTCAGGCTTCGGGGAAGGGATAGGGTTAGGATTCGGGCTAGGGTTAGGGTTAGGGGATGGGGACGGTTTAGGGTCCAGGTGAGGGCACGACAACGCTTTAGGGGGAGCGTACGTGTGAGGGCGCGGGTTAGTGTCAGCGTACGGGTTAGGATTAGGGGACGGGTGAGAGTCAGGCTTCGGGGAAGTGTTAGGGTTAGGGATCGGGCTAGGCTTAGGGTTAGGGGACGGGGACGGTTTAAGGTCCAGGTGAGGGCACGACAATGCTTTAGGGGAGCGTACGTGTGAGGGCGCGTGTTAGTGTCAGCGTACGGGTTAGGATTAGGGGACGGGTGAGGGTCAGGCTTCGGGGAAGGGTTAGGGTTAGTGTTCGGGCTAGGGTTAGGGTTAGGGGACGGGGACGGTTTAGGGTCCAGGTGAGGGTACGACAACGCTTTAGGGGGAGCGTACGTGTGAGGGCGCGGGTTAGTGTCAGCGTACGGGTTAGGATTAGGGGACGGGTGAGAGTCAGGCTTCGGGGAAGTGTTAGGGTTAGGGATCGGGCTAGGCTTAGGTTTAGGGGACGGGGACGGTTTAACGTCCAGGTGAGGGCATGACAATGCTTTAGGGGGAGCGTACATGTGAGGGCGTGGGTTAGTGTCAGCGAACGGGTTAGGATTAGGGGACGGGTGAGGGTCAGGCTTCGGGGAAGTGTTAGGGTTAGGGTTCGGGCTAGGGTTAGGGTTAGGGGACGGGGACGGTTTAGGGTCCAGGTGAGGGTACGAAAACGCTTTAGGGGGAGCGTACGTGTGAGTGCGCGGGTTAGTGTCAGCGTACGGGTTAGGATTAGGGCACGGGTGAGGGTCAGGCTTCGGGGAAGGGCTAGGGTTAGGGTTCGGGCTAGGGTTAGGGTTAGGGGACGGGGACGGTTTAGGGTCCAGGTGAGGGCACGACAACGCTTTAGGGGGAGCGTACGTGTGAGGGCGCGGGTTAGTGGCAGCGTACGGGTTAGGATTAGGGGACGGGTGAGGGTCAGGCTTCGGGGAAGGGATAGGGTTAGGGTTCGGGCTAGGCTTAGGGTTAGGGGACGGGGACAGTTTAGGGTCCAGGTGAGGGCACGACAACGCTTTAGGGGGAGCGTACGTGTGAGGGCGCGGGTTAGTGTCAGCGTACGGGTTAGGATTAGGGGACGGGTGAGAGTCAGGCTTCGGGGAAGTGTTAGGGTTAGGGATCGGGCTAGGCTTAGGGTTAGGGGACGGGGACGGTTTAGGGTCCAGGTGAGGGCACGACAATGCTTTAGGGGGAGCGTACGTGTGAGGGCGCGGGTTAGTGTCAGCGTACGGGTTAGGATTAGGGGACGGGTGAGGGTCAGGCTTCGGGGAAGGGTTAGGGTTCGGGCTAGGGTTAGGGTTAGGGGACGGGGACGGTTTAGGGTCCAGGTGAGGGTACGAAAACGCTTTAGGGGGAGCGTACGTGTGAGTGCGCGGGTTAGTGTCAGCGTACGGGTTAGGATTAGGGCACGGGTGAGGGTCAGGCTTCGGGGAAGTTTTAGGGTTAGGGTTCGGGCTAGGGTTAGGGTTAGGGGACGGGGACGGTTTAGGGTCCAGGTGAGGGCACGACAACGCTTTAGGGGGAGCGTACGTGTGAGGGCGCGGGTTAGTGTCAGCGTACGGGTTAGGATTAGGGGACGGGTGAGTGTCAGGCTTCGGGGAAGGGTTAGGGTTAGGGTTCGGGCTAGGGTTAGGGTTAGGGGACGGGGACGGTTTAGGGTCCAGGTGAGGGCACGACAACGCTTTAGGGGGAGCGTACGTGTGAGGGCGCGGGTTAGTGTCAGCGTACGGGTTAGGATTAGGGGACGGGTGAGGGTCAGGCTTCTGGGAAGGGTTAGGGTTAGGGTTCGGGCTAGGGTTAGGGTTAGGGGACCGGGACGGTTTAGGGTCCAGGTGAGGGCACGAAAACGCTTTAGGGGGAGCGTACGTGTGAGGGCGCGGGTTAGTGTCAGTGTACGGGTTAGGATTAGGGGACGGTTGAGGGTCAGGCTTCGGGGAAGGGTTAGGGTTAGGGTTCGGGCTAGGGTTAGGGTTAGGGGACGGGGACGGTTTAGGGTCCAGGTGAGGGTACGACAACGCTTTAGGGGGAGCGTACGTGTGAGGGCGCGGGTTAGTGTCAGCGTACGGGTTAGGATTAGGGGACGGGTGAGGGACAGGCTTCGGGGAAGGGTTAGGGTTAGGGTTTGGGCTAGGGTTAGGGTTAGGGGATGGGGACGGTTTAGGGTCCATGTGAGGGCACGACAACGATTTAGGGGGAGCGTACGTGTGAGGGCGCGGGTCAGTGTCACCGTACGGGTTAGGATTAGGGGACGGGTGTGGGTCAGGCTTCGGGGAAGGATTAGGGTTAGGGTTTGGGCTAGATTTAGGGTTAGGGCACGGGGATGGTTTAGGGACCAGGTGAGGGTACGACAACGCTTTAGGGGGAGCGTACGTGTGAGGGCGCGGGTTAGTGTCAGCGTACGGGTTAGGATTAGGGGACGGGTGAGGGTCAGGCTTCGGGGAAGGGTTAGGGTTAGGGTTCGGGCTAGGGTTAGGGTTAGGGGACGGGGACGGTTTAGGGTACAGGTGAGGGTACGACAACGCTTTAGGTGGAGCGTACGTGTGAGTGCGCGGGTTAGTGTCAGCGTACGGGTTAGGATTAGGGCAAGGGTGAGGGTCAGGCTTCGGGGAAGGGTTAGGGTTAGGGTTCGGGCTAGGGTTAGGGTTAGGGGACGGGGACGGTTTAGGGTCCAGGTGAGGGCACGACAACGCTTTAGGGGGAGCGTACGTGTGAGGGCGCGGGTTAGTGTCAGCGTACGGGTTAGGATTAGGGGACGGGTGAGGGTCAGGCTTCTGGGAAGGGTTAGGGTTAGGGTTCGGGCTAGGGTTAGGGTTAGGGGACGGGGACGGTTTAGGGTCCAGGTGAGGGAAAGACAACGCTTTAGGGGGAGCGTACGTGTGAGGGCGCGGGTTAGTGTCAGTGTACGGGTTAGGATTAGGGGACGGTTGAGGGTCCGGCTTCGGGGAAGGGTTAGGGTTAGGGTTCGGGCTAGGGTTAGGGTTAGGGGACGGGGACGGTTTAGGGTCCAGGTGAGGGTACGAAAACGCTTTAGGGGGAGCGTACGTGTGAGGGCGCGGGTTAGTGTCAGCGTACGGGTTAGGATTAGGGGACGGGTGAGAGTCAGGCTTCGGGGAAGTGTTAGGGTTAGGGATCGGGCTAGGCTTAGGGTTAGGGGACGGGGACGGTTTAACGTCCAGGTGAAGGCACGACAATGCTTTAGGGGGAGCGTACGTGTGAGGGCGCGGGTTAGTGTCAGCGTACGGGTTAGGATTAGGGGACGGGTGAGGGTCAGGTTTCGGGGAAGGGTTAGGGTTAGGGTTCGGGCTAGGGTTAGGGTTAGGGGATGGGGACGGTTTAGGGTCCAGGTGAGGGCACGACAACGCTTTAGGGGGAGCGTACGTGTGAGGGCGCGGGTTAGTGTCAGCGTACGGGTTAGGATTAGGGGACGGGTGAGAGTCAGGCTTCGGGGAAGTGTTAGGGTTAGGGATCGGGCTAGGCTTAGGGTTAGGGGACGGGGACGGTTTAAGGTCCAGGTGAGGGCACGACAATGCTTTAGGGGGAGCGTACGTGTGAGGGCGCGGGTTAGTGTCAGCGTACGGGTTAGGATTAGGGGACGGGTGAGGGTCAGGTTTCGGGGAAGGGTTAGGGTTAGGGTTCGGGCTAGGGTTAGGGTTAGGGGATGGGGACGGTTTAGGGTCCAGGTGAGGGCACGACAACGCTTTAGTGGGAGCGTACGTGTGAGGGCGCGGGTTAGTGTCAGCGTACGGGTTAGGATTAGGGGACAGGTGAGAGTCAGGCTTCGGGGAAGTGTTAGGGTTAGGGATCGGGCTAGGCTTAGGGTTAGGGGACGGGGACGGTTTAAGGTCCAGGTGAGGGCACGACAATGCTTTAGGGGGAGCGTACGTGTGAGGGCACGGGTTAGTGTCGGCGTACGGGTTAGGATTAGGGGACGGGTGAGGGTCAGGCTTCGGGGAAGGGTTAGGGTTAGTGTTCGGGCTAGGGTTAGGGTTAGGGGACGGGGACGGTTTAGGGTCCAGGTGAGGGTACGAAAACGCTTTAGGGGGAGCGTACGTGTGAGTGCGCGGGTTAGTGTCAGCGTACGGGTTAGGATTAGGGCACGGGTGAGAGTCAGGCTTCGGGGAAGTGTTAGGGTTAGGGATCGGGCTAGGCTTAGGGTTAGGGGACGGGGACGGTTTAAGGTCCAGGTGAGGGCACGACAATGCTTTAGGGGGAGCGTACGTGTGAGGGCGCGGGTTAGTGTCAGCGTACGGGTTAGGATTAGGGGACGGGTGAGGGTCAGGCTTCGGGGAAGGGTTAGGGTTAGGGTTCGGGCTAGGGTTAGGGTTAGGGGACGGGGACGGTTTAGGGTCCAGGTGAGGGTACGAAAACGCTTTAGGGGGAGCGTACGTGTGAGTGCGCGGGTTAGTGTCAGCGTACGGGTTAGGATTAGGGGACGGGTGAGGGTCAGGCTTCTGGGAAGGGTTAGGGTTAGGGTTCGGGCTAGGGTTAGGGTTAGGGGACGGGGACGGTTTAGGGTCCAGGTGAGGGCACGACAACGCTTTAGGGGGAGCGTACGTGTGAGGGCGCGGGTTAGTGTCAGTGTACGGGTTAGGATTAGGGGACGGTTGAGGGTCCGGCTTCGGGGAAGGGTTAGGGTTAGGGTTCGGGCTAGGGTTAGGGTTAGGGGACGGGGACGGTTTAGGGTCCAGGTGAGGGTACGACAACGCTTTAGGGGGAGCGTACGTGTGAGGGCGCGGGTTAGTGTCAGCGTACGGGTTAGGATTAGGGGACGGGTGAGAGTCAGGCTTCGGGGAAGTGTTAGGGTTAGGGATCGGGCTAGGCTTAGGGTTAGGGGACGGGGACGGTTTAACGTCCAGGTGAGGGCACGACAAAGCTTTAGGGGGAGCGTACGTGTGAGGGCGCGGGTTAGTGTCAGCGTACGGGTTAGGATTAGGGGACGGGTGAGGGTCAGGTTTCGGGGAAGGGTTAGGGTTAGGGTTCGGGCTAGGGTTAGTGTTAGGGGATGGGGACGGTTTAGGGTCCAGGTGAGGGCACGACAACGCTTTAGCGGGAGCGTACGTGTGAGGGCGCGGGTTAGTGTCAGCGTACGGGTTAGGATTAGGGGACGGGTGAGAGTCAGGCTTCGGGGAAGTGTTAGGGTTAGGGATCGGGCTAGGCTTAGGGTTAGGGGACGGGGACGGTTTAGGGTCCAGGTGAGGGCACGACAATGCTTTAGGGGGAGCGTACGTGTGAGGGGGCGGGTTAGTGTCAGCGTACGGGTTAGGATTAGGGGACGGGTGAGGGTCAGGCATCGGGGAAGGGTTAGGGTTAGGGTTCGGGCTAGGGTTAGGTTTAGGGGACGGGGACGGTTTAGGGTCCAGGTGAGGGCACGACAACGCTTTAGGGGGAGCGTACGTGTGAGGGCGCGGGTTAGTGTCAGTGTACGGGTTAGGATTAGGGGACGGTTGAAGGTCAGGCTTCGGGGAAGGGTTAGGGTTAGGGTTCGGGCTAGGGTTAGGGTTAGGGGACGGGGACGGTTTAGGGTCCAGGTGAGGGTACGACAACGCTTTAGGGGGAGCGTACGTGTGAGGGCGCGGGTTAGTGTCAGCGTACGGGTTAGGATTAGGGGACGGGTGAGGGACAGGCTTCTGGGAAGTGTTAGGGTTAGGGTTTGGGCTAGGGTTAGGGTTAGGGGATGGGGACGGTTTAGGGTCCATGTGAGGGCACGACAACACTTTAGGGGGAGCGTACGTGTGAGGGCGCGGGTCAGTGTCAGCGTACGGGTTAGGATTAGGGGACGGGTGTGGGTCAGGCTTCGGGGAAGGATTAGGGTTAGGGTTTGGGCTAGATTTAGGGTTAGGGGACGGGGATGGTTTAGGGTCCAGGTGAGGGTACGACAACGCTTTAGGGGGAGCGTACGTGTGAGGGCGCGGGTTAGTGTCAGCGTACGGGTTAGGATTAGGGGACGGGTGAGGGTCAGGCTTCGGGGAAGGGATAGAGTTAGGATTCGGGCTAGTGTTAGGGTTAGGGGATGGGGACGGTTTAGGGTCCAGGTGAGGGCACGACAACGCTTTAGGGGGAGCGTACGTGTGAGGGCGCGGGTTAGTGTCAGCGTACGGGTTAGGATTAGGGGACGGGTGAGAGTCAGGCTTCGGGGAAGTGTTAGGGTTAGGGATCGGGCTAGGCTTAGGTTTAGGGGACGGGGACGGTTTAAGGTCCAGGTGAGGGCACGACAATGCTTTAGGGGGAGCGTACGTGTGAGGGCGCGGGTTAGTGTCAGCGTACGGGTTAGGATTAGGGGAGGGATGAGGGTCAGGCTTCGGGGAAGGGTTAGGGTTAGGGTTCAGGCTAGGCTTAGGGTTAGGGGACGGGGACGGTTTAGGGTCCAGGTGATGGCACGACAACACTTTAGGGGGAGCGTACGTGTGAGGGCGCGGGTTAGTGTCAGCGTACGGGTTAGGATTAGGGGACGGGTGAGGGTCAGGCTTCGGGGAAGGTTTAGGGTTAGGGTTCGGGCTAGGGTTAGGGTTAGGGGACGGGGACGGTTTAGGGTCCAGGTGAGGGCACGACAACGCTTTAGGGGGAGCGTACGTGTGAGGGCGCGGGTTAGTGTCAGTGTACGGGTTAGGATTAGGGGACGGTTGAGGGTCAGGCTTCGGGGAAGGGTTAGGGTTAGGGTTCGGGCTAGGGTTAGGGTTAGGGGACGGGGACGGTTTAGGGTCCAGGTGAGGGTACGACAACGCTTTAGGGGGAGCGTACGTGTGAGGGCGCGGGTTAGTGTCAGCGTACGGGTTAGGATTAGGGGACGGGTGAGGGACAGGCTTCGGGGAAGGGTTAGGGTTAGGGTTTGGGCTAGGGTTAGGGTTAGGGGATGGGGACGGTTTAGGGTCCATGTGAGGGCACGACAACGCTTTAGGGGGAGCGTACGTGTGAGGGCGCGGGTCAGTGTCAGCGTACGGGTTAGGATTAGGGGACAGGTGTGGGTCAGGCTTCGGGGAAGGATTAGGGTTAGGGTTTGGGCTATGGTTAGGGTTAGGGGACGGGGATGGTTTAGGGTCCAGGTGAGGGTACGACAACGCTTTAGGGGGAGCGTACGTGTGAGGGCGCGGGTTAGTGTCAGCGTACGGGTTAGGATTAGGGGACGGGTGAGGGTCAGGCTTCGGGGAAGGGATAGGGTTAGGATTCGGGCTAGGGTTAGGGTTAGGGGACGGGGACGGTTTAGGGTCCAGGTGAGGGCACGACAACGCTTTAGGGGGAGCGTACGTGTGAGGGCGCGGGTTAGTGTCAGTGTACGGGTTAGGATTAGGGGACGGTTGAGGGTCAGGCTTCGGGGAAGGGTTAGGGTTAGGGTTCGGGCTAGGGTTAGGGTTAGGGGACGGGGACGGTTTAGGGTCCAGGTGAGGGTACGACAACGCTTTAGGGGGAGCGTACGTGTGAGGGCGCGGGTTAGTGTCAGCGTACGGGTTAGGATTAGGGGACGGGTGAGGGACAGTCTTCGGGGAAGGGTTAGGGTTAGGGTTTGGGCTAGGGTTAGGGTTAGGGGATGGGGACGGTTTAGGGTCCATGTGAGGGCACGACAACGCTTTAGGGGGAGCGTACGTGTGAGGGCGCGGGTCAGTGTCAGCGTACGGGTTAGGATTAGGGGACGGGTGTGGGTCAGGCTTCGGGGAAGGATTAGGGTTAGGGTTTGGTCTAGAGTTAGCGTTAGGGGACGGGGATGGTTTAGGGTCCAGGTGAGGGTACGACAACGCTTTAGGGGGAGCGTACGTGTGAGGGCGCGGGTTAGTGTCAGCGTACGGGTTAGGATTAGGGGACGGGTGAGGGTCAGACTTCGGGGAAGGGATAGGGTTAGAATTCGGGCTAGGGTTAGGGTTAGGGGATGGGGACGGTTTAGGGTCCAGGTGAGGGCACGACAACGCTTTAGGGGTAGCGTACGTGTGAGGGCGCGGGTTAGTGTCAGCGTACGGGTTAGGATTAGGGGACGGGTGAGAGTCAGGCTTCGGGGAAGTGTTAGGGTTAGGGATAGGGCTAGGCTTAGGGTTAGGGGACGGGGACGGTTTAAGGTCCAGGTGAGGGCACGACAATGCTTTAGGGGGAGCGTACGTGTGAGGGCGCGGGTTACTGTCAGCGTACGGGTTAGGATTAGGGGACGGGTGAGGGTCAGGCTTCGGGGAAGGGTTAGGGTTAGGGTTCGGGCTAGGGTTAGGGTTAGGGAACGGGGACGGTTTAGGGTCCAGGTGAGGGCACGACAACGCTTTAGGGGGAGCGTACGTGTGAGGGCGCGGGTTACTGTCAGTGTACGGGTTAGGATTAGGGGACGGTTGAGGGTCAGGCTTCGGGGAAGGGTTAGGGTTAGGGTTCGGGCTAGGGTTAGGGTTAGGGGACGGGGACGGTTTAGGGTCCAGGTGAGGGTACGACAACGCTTTAGGGGGAGCGTACGTGTGAGGGCGCGGGTTAGTGTCAGCGTACGGGTTAGGATTAGGGGACGGGTGAGGGACAGGCTTCGGGGAAGGGTTAGGGTTAGGGTTTGGGCTAGGGTTAGGGTTAGGGGATGGGGACGGTTTAGGGTCCATGTGAGGGCACGACAACGCTTTAGGGGGAGCGTACGTGTGAGGGCGCGGGTCAGTGTCAGCGTACGGGTTAGGATTAGGGGACAGGTGTGGGTCAGGCTTCGGGGAAGGATTAGGGTTAGGGTTTGGGCTAGGGTTAGGGTTAGGGGACGGGGATGGTTTAGGGTCCAGGTGAGGGTACGACAACGCTTTAGGGGGAGCGTACGTGTGAGGGCGCGGGTTAGTGTCAGCGTACGGGTTAGGATTAGGGGACGGGTGAGGGTCAGGCTTCGGGGAAGGGATAGGGTTAGGATTCGGGCTAGGGTTAGGGTTAGGGGACGGGGACGGTTTAGGGTCCAGGTGAGGGCACGACAACGCTTTAGGGGGAGTGTACGTGTGAGGGCGCGGGTTAGTGTCAGTGTACGGGTTAGGATTAGGGGACGGTTGAGGGTCAGGCTTCGGGGAAGGGTTAGGGTTAGGGTTCGGGCTAGGGTTAGGGTTAGGGGACGGGGACGGTTTAGGGTCCAGGTGAGGGTACGACAACGCTTTAGGGGGAGCGTACGTGTGAGGGCGCGGGTTAGTGTCAGCGTACGGGTTAGGATTAGGGGACGGGTGAGGGACAGGCTTCGGGGAAGGGTTAGGGTTAGGGTTTGGGCCAGGGTTAGGGTTAGGGGATGGGGACGGTTTAGGGTCCATGTGAGGGCACGACAATGCTTTAGGGGGAGCGTACGTGTGAGGGCGCGGGTCAGTGTCAGCGTACGGGTTAGGATTAGGGGACGGGTGTGGGTCAGGCTTCGGGGAAGGATTAGGGTTAGGGTTTGGGCTAGAGTTAGGGTTAGGGGACGGGGATGGTTTAGGGTCCAGGTGAGGGTACGACAACGCTTTAGGGGGAGCGTACGTGTGAGGGCGCGGGTTAGTGTCAGCGTACGGGTTAGGATTAGGGGACGGGTGAGGGTCAGGCTTCGGGGAAGGGATAGGGTTAGGATTCGGGCTAGGGTTAGGGTTAGGGGATGGTGACGGTTTAGGGTCCAGGTGAGGGCACGACAACGCTTTAGGGGGAGCGTACGTGTGAGGGCGCGGGTTAGTGTCAGCGTACGGGTTAGGATTAGGGGACGGGTGAGAGTCAGGCTTCGGGGAAGTGTTAGGGTTAGGGATCGGGCTAGGCTTAGGGTTAGGGGACGGGGACGGTTTAAGGTCCAGGTGAGGGCACGACAATGCTTTAGGGGAGCGTACGTGTGAGGGCGCGTGTTAGTGTCAGCGTACGGGTTAGGATTAGGGGACGGGTGAGGGTCAGGCTTCGGGGAAGTGTTAGGGTTAGGGTTCGGGCTAGGGTTAGGGTTAGGGGACGGGGACGGTTTAGGGTCCAGGTGAGGGTACGAAAACGCTTTAGGGGGAGCGTACGTGTGAGTGCGCGGGTTAGTGTCAGCGTACGGGTTAGGATTAGGGCACGGGTGAGGGTCAGGCTTCGGGGAAGGGCTAGGGTTAGGGTTCGGGCTAGGGTTAGGGTTAGGGGACGGGGACGGTTTAGGGTCCAGGTGAGGGCACGACAACGCTTTAGGGGGAGCGTACGTGTGAGGGCGCGGGTTAGTGGCAGCGTACGGGTTAGGATTAGGGGACGGGTGAGGGTCAGGCTTCGGGGAAGGGATAGGGTTAGGGTTCGGGCTAGGCTTAGGGTTAGGGGACGGGGACAGTTTAGGGTCCAGGTGAGGGCACGACAACGCTTTAGGGGGAGCGTACGTGTGAGGGCGCGGGTTAGTGTCAGCGTACGGGTTAGGATTAGGGGACGGGTGAGAGTCAGGCTTCGGGGAAGTGTTAGGGTTAGGGATCGGGCTAGGCTTAGGGTTAGGGGACGGGGACGGTTTAGGGTCCAGGTGAGGGCACGACAATGCTTTAGGGGGAGCGTACGTGTGAGGGCGCGGGTTAGTGTCAGCGTACGGGTTAGGATTAGGGGACGGGTGAGGGTCAGGCTTCGGGGAAGGGTTAGGGTTCGGGCTAGGGTTAGGGTTAGGGGACGGGGACGGTTTAGGGTCCAGGTGAGGGTACGAAAACGCTTTAGGGGGAGCGTACGTGTGAGTGCGCGGGTTAGTGTCAGCGTACGGGTTAGGATTAGGGCACGGGTGAGGGTCAGGCTTCGGGGAAGTTTTAGGGTTAGGGTTCGGGCTAGGGTTAGGGTTAGGGGACGGGGACGGTTTAGGGTCCAGGTGAGGGCACGACAACGCTTTAGGGGGAGCGTACGTGTGAGGGCGCGGGTTAGTGTCAGCGTACGGGTTAGGATTAGGGGACGGGTGAGTGTCAGGCTTCGGGGAAGGGTTAGGGTTAGGGTTCGGGCTAGGGTTAGGGTTAGGGGACGGGGACGGTTTAGGGTCCAGGTGAGGGCACGACAACGCTTTAGGGGGAGCGTACGTGTGAGGGCGCGGGTTAGTGTCAGCGTACGGGTTAGGATTAGGGGACGGGTGAGGGTCAGGCTTCTGGGAAGGGTTAGGGTTAGGGTTCGGGCTAGGGTTAGGGTTAGGGGACCGGGACGGTTTAGGGTCCAGGTGAGGGCACGAAAACGCTTTAGGGGGAGCGTACGTGTGAGGGCGCGGGTTAGTGTCAGTGTACGGGTTAGGATTAGGGGACGGTTGAGGGTCAGGCTTCGGGGAAGGGTTAGGGTTAGGGTTCGGGCTAGGGTTAGGGTTAGGGGACGGGGACGGTTTAGGGTCCAGGTGAGGGTACGACAACGCTTTAGGGGGAGCGTACGTGTGAGGGCGCGGGTTAGTGTCAGCGTACGGGTTAGGATTAGGGGACGGGTGAGGGACAGGCTTCGGGGAAGGGTTAGGGTTAGGGTTTGGGCTAGGGTTAGGGTTAGGGGATGGGGACGGTTTAGGGTCCATGTGAGGGCACGACAACGATTTAGGGGGAGCGTACGTGTGAGGGCGCGGGTCAGTGTCACCGTACGGGTTAGGATTAGGGGACGGGTGTGGGTCAGGCTTCGGGGAAGGATTAGGGTTAGGGTTTGGGCTAGATTTAGGGTTAGGGCACGGGGATGGTTTAGGGACCAGGTGAGGGTACGACAACGCTTTAGGGGGAGCGTACGTGTGAGGGCGCGGGTTAGTGTCAGCGTACGGGTTAGGATTAGGGGACGGGTGAGGGTCAGGCTTCGGGGAAAGGTTAGGGTTAGGGTTCGGGCTAGGGTTAGGGTTAGGGGACGGGGACGGTTTAGGGTACAGGTGAGGGTACGACAACGCTTTAGGTGGAGCGTACGTGTGAGTGCGCGGGTTAGTGTCAGCGTACGGGTTAGGATTAGGGCAAGGGTGAGGGTCAGGCTTCGGGGAAGGGTTAGGGTTAGGGTTCGGGCTAAGGTTAGGGTTAGGGGACGGGGACGGTTTAGGGTCCAGGTGAGGGCACGACAACGCTTTAGGGGGAGCGTACGTGTGAGGGCGCGGGTTAGTGTCAGCGTACGGGTTAGGATTAGGGGACGGGTGAGGGTCAGGCTTCTGGGAAGGGTTAGGGTTAGGGTTCGGGCTAGGGTTAGGGTTAGGGGACGGGGACGGTTTAGGGTCCAGGTGAGGGAAAGACAACGCTTTAGGGGGAGCGTACGTGTGAGGGCGCGGGTTAGTGTCAGTGTACGGGTTAGGATTAGGGGACGGTTGAGGGTCCGGCTTCGGGGAAGGGTTAGGGTTAGGGTTCGGGCTAGGGTTAGGGTTAGGGGACGGGGACGGTTTAGGGTCCAGGTGAGGGTACGAAAACGCTTTAGGGGGAGCGTACGTGTGAGGGCGCGGGTTAGTGTCAGCGTACGGGTTAGGATTAGGGGACGGGTGAGAGTCAGGCTTCGGGGAAGTGTTAGGGTTAGGGATCGGGCTAGGCTTAGGGTTAGGGGACGGGGACGGTTTAACGTCCAGGTGAAGGCACGACAATGCTTTAGGGGGAGCGTACGTGTGAGGGCGCGGGTTAGTGTCAGCGTACGGGTTAGGATTAGGGGACGGGTGAGGGTCAGGTTTCGGGGAAGGGTTAGGGTTAGGGTTCGGGCTAGGGTTAGGGTTAGGGGATGGGGACGGTTTAGGGTCCAGGTGAGGGCACGACAACGCTTTAGGGGGAGCGTACGTGTGAGGGCGCGGGTTAGTGTCAGCGTACGGGTTAGGATTAGGGGACGGGTGAGAGTCAGGCTTCGGGGAAGTGTTAGGGTTAGGGATCGGGCTAGGCTTAGGGTTAGGGGACGGGGACGGTTTAAGGTCCAGGTGAGGGCACGACAATGCTTTAGGGGGAGCGTACGTGTGAGGGCGCGGGTTAGTGTCAGCGTACGGGTTAGGATTAGGGGACGGGTGAGGGTCAGGTTTCGGGGAAGGGTTAGGGTTAGGGTTCGGGCTAGGGTTAGGGTTAGGGGATGGGGACGGTTTAGGGTCCAGGTGAGGGCACGACAACGCTTTAGTGGGAGCGTACGTGTGAGGGCGCGGGTTAGTGTCAGCGTACGGGTTAGGATTAGGGGACAGGTGAGAGTCAGGCTTCGGGGAAGTGTTAGGGTTAGGGATCGGGCTAGGCTTAGGGTTAGGGGACGGGGACGGTTTAAGGTCCAGGTGAGGGCACGACAATGCTTTAGGGGGAGCGTACGTGTGAGGGCACGGGTTAGTGTCGGCGTACGGGTTAGGATTAGGGGACGGGTGAGGGTCAGGCTTCGGGGAAGGGTTAGGGTTAGTGTTCGGGCTAGGGTTAGGGTTAGGGGACGGGGACGGTTTAGGGTCCAGGTGAGGGTACGAAAACGCTTTAGGGGGAGCGTACGTGTGAGTGCGCGGGTTAGTGTCAGCGTACGGGTTAGGATTAGGGCACGGGTGAGAGTCAGGCTTCGGGGAAGTGTTAGGGTTAGGGATCGGGCTAGGCTTAGGGTTAGGGGACGGGGACGGTTTAAGGTCCAGGTGAGGGCACGACAATGCTTTAGGGGGAGCGTACGTGTGAGGGCGCGGGTTAGTGTCAGCGTACGGGTTAGGATTAGGGGACGGGTGAGGGTCAGGCTTCGGGGAAGGGTTAGGGTTAGGGTTCGGGCTAGGGTTAGGGTTAGGGGACGGGGACGGTTTAGGGTCCAGGTGAGGGTACGAAAACGCTTTAGGGGGAGCGTACGTGTGAGTGCGCGGGTTAGTGTCAGCGTACGGGTTAGGATTAGGGGACGGGTGAGGGTCAGGCTTCTGGGAAGGGTTAGGGTTAGGGTTCGGGCTAGGGTTAGGGTTAGGGGACGGGGACGGTTTAGGGTCCAGGTGAGGGCACGACAACGCTTTAGGGGGAGCGTACGTGTGAGGGCGCGGGTTAGTGTCAGTGTACGGGTTAGGATTAGGGGACGGTTGAGGGTCCGGCTTCGGGGAAGGGTTAGGGTTAGGGTTCGGGCTAGGGTTAGGGTTAGGGGACGGGGACGGTTTAGGGTCCAGGTGAGGGTACGACAACGCTTTAGGGGGAGCGTACGTGTGAGGGCGCGGGTTAGTGTCAGCGTACGGGTTAGGATTAGGGGACGGGTGAGAGTCAGGCTTCGGGGAAGTGTTAGGGTTAGGGATCGGGCTAGGCTTAGGGTTAGGGGACGGGGACGGTTTAACGTCCAGGTGAGGGCACGACAAAGCTTTAGGGGGAGCGTACGTGTGAGGGCGCGGGTTAGTGTCAGCGTACGGGTTAGGATTAGGGGACGGGTGAGGGTCAGGTTTCGGGGAAGGGTTAGGGTTAGGGTTCGGGCTAGGGTTAGTGTTAGGGGATGGGGACGGTTTAGGGTCCAGGTGAGGGCACGACAACGCTTTAGCGGGAGCGTACGTGTGAGGGCGCGGGTTAGTGTCAGCGTACGGGTTAGGATTAGGGGACGGGTGAGAGTCAGGCTTCGGGGAAGTGTTAGGGTTAGGGATCGGGCTAGGCTTAGGGTTAGGGGACGGGGACGGTTTAGGGTCCAGGTGAGGGCACGACAATGCTTTAGGGGGAGCGTACGTGTGAGGGGGCGGGTTAGTGTCAGCGTACGGGTTAGGATTAGGGGACGGGTGAGGGTCAGGCATCGGGGAAGGGTTAGGGTTAGGGTTCGGGCTAGGGTTAGGTTTAGGGGACGGGGACGGTTTAGGGTCCAGGTGAGGGCACGACAACGCTTTAGGGGGAGCGTACGTGTGAGGGCGCGGGTTAGTGTCAGTGTACGGGTTAGGATTAGGGGACGGTTGAAGGTCAGGCTTCGGGGAAGGGTTAGGGTTAGGGTTCGGGCTAGGGTTAGGGTTAGGGGACGGGGACGGTTTAGGGTCCAGGTGAGGGTACGACAACGCTTTAGGGGGAGCGTACGTGTGAGGGCGCGGGTTAGTGTCAGCGTACGGGTTAGGATTAGGGGACGGGTGAGGGACAGGCTTCTGGGAAGTGTTAGGGTTAGGGTTTGGGCTAGGGTTAGGGTTAGGGGATGGGGACGGTTTAGGGTCCATGTGAGGGCACGACAACACTTTAGGGGGAGCGTACGTGTGAGGGCGCGGGTCAGTGTCAGCGTACGGGTTAGGATTAGGGGACGGGTGTGGGTCAGGCTTCGGGGAAGGATTAGGGTTAGGGTTTGGGCTAGATTTAGGGTTAGGGGACGGGGATGGTTTAGGGTCCAGGTGAGGGTACGACAACGCTTTAGGGGGAGCGTACGTGTGAGGGCGCGGGTTAGTGTCAGCGTACGGGTTAGGATTAGGGGACGGGTGAGGGTCAGGCTTCGGGGAAGGGATAGAGTTAGGATTCGGGCTAGTGTTAGGGTTAGGGGATGGGGACGGTTTAGGGTCCAGGTGAGGGCACGACAACGCTTTAGGGGGAGCGTACGTGTGAGGGCGCGGGTTAGTGTCAGCGTACGGGTTAGGATTAGGGGACGGGTGAGAGTCAGGCTTCGGGGAAGTGTTAGGGTTAGGGATCGGGCTAGGCTTAGGTTTAGGGGACGGGGACGGTTTAAGGTCCAGGTGAGGGCACGACAATGCTTTAGGGGGAGCGTACGTGTGAGGGCGCGGGTTAGTGTCAGCGTACGGGTTAGGATTAGGGGAGGGATGAGGGTCAGGCTTCGGGGAAGGGTTAGGGTTAGGGTTCAGGCTAGGCTTAGGGTTAGGGGACGGGGACGGTTTAGGGTCCAGGTGATGGCACGACAACACTTTAGGGGGAGCGTACGTGTGAGGGCGCGGGTTAGTGTCAGCGTACGGGTTAGGATTAGGGGACGGGTGAGGGTCAGGCTTCGGGGAAGGTTTAGGGTTAGGGTTCGGGCTAGGGTTAGGGTTAGGGGACGGGGACGGTTTAGGGTCCAGGTGAGGGCACGACAACGCTTTAGGGGGAGCGTACGTGTGAGGGCGCGGGTTAGTGTCAGTGTACGGGTTAGGATTAGGGGACGGTTGAGGGTCAGGCTTCGGGCAAGTGTTAGGGTTAGGGTTCGAGCTAGGGTTAGGGTTAGGGGACGGGGACGGTTTAGGGTCCAGGTGAGTGCACGACAACGCTTTAGTGGGAGAGTACGTGTGAGGGCGCGGGTGAGTGTCAGCGTACGGGTTAGGATTAGGGGACGGGTGAGGGTCAGGCTTCGGGGAAGGGTTAGGGTTAGGGTTCGGGCTAGGGTTAGGGTTAGGGGACGGGGACGGTTTATGGTCAAGGTGAGGGCACGACAATGCTTTAGGGGGAGCGTACGTGTGAGGGCGCGGGTTAGTGTCAGCGTACGGGTTAGGATTAGGGGACGGGTGAGGGTCAGGCATCGGGGAAGGGTTAGGGTTAGGGTTCGGGCTAGGGTTAGGGTTAGGGGACGGGGACGGTTTAGGGTCCAGGTGGGGGCACGACAACGCTTTAGGGGGAGCGTTCGTGTGAGCGCGCGGGTTAGTGTCAGCATACAGGTTAGGATAGGGGACGGGTGAGGATCAGGCTTCGGGGAAGGGTTAGGGGTAGGGTTCGGGCTAGAGTTAGGGTTAGGGGACGGGGACGGTTTAGGGTCCAGGAGAAGGTACGACAACGCTTTAGAGGGAGCGTACGTGTGAGGGCGCGGGTTAGTGTCAGCGTACGGGTTATGATTACGGGACGGGTGAGGGTCAGGCTTCGGGGAAGGGTTTGGGTTAGTGTTCGGGCTAGGGTTAGGGTTAGGGGATAGGGACGGTTTAGGGTTCAGGTGAGGGTACGACAACGCTTTAGGGGGAGCGTACGTGAGAGGGCGCGGGTTAGTGTCAGCGTACGGGTTAGGATTAGGGGACGGGTGAGGGTCAGGCTTCGGGGAAGGGTTAGGGTTAGGGTTCGGGCTAGGCTTAGGGTTAGGGGACGAGGACGGGTTAGGGTCCAGGTGAGGGTACGACAACGCTTTAGGGGGAGTGTACGTGTGAGTGCGCGGGTTAGTGTCAGCGTACGGGTTAGGATTATGGGACGGGTGAGGGTCAGGCTTCGGGGAAGTGTTAGGGTTAGGGTTCGGGCTAGGGTTAGGGTTAGGGGACGGGGACGGTTTAGGGTCCAGGTGGGGGTACGACAACGCTTTAGGGGGAGCGTACGTGTGAGGGCGCGGGTTAGTGTCAGCGTACGGGTTAGGATTAGGGGACAGGTGAGGGTCAGGCTTCGGGGAAGGGTTAGGGTTACGGTTCGGGCTAGGGTTAGGGTTAGGGGACGGGGACGGTTTAGGGTCCAGGTGAGGGCACGACAACGCTTTAGGGGGAGCATACGTGTGAGGGCGCGGGTTAGTGTCAGTGTACGGGTTAGGATTGGGGACGGGCGAGGGTCAGGCTTCGGGGAAGGGTTAGGGTTAGGGTTCGGGCTAGGGTTAGGGGACGGGGATGGTTTAGGGTCCAGGTGAGGGCACGACAAGGCTTTAGGGGGAGCGTACATGTGAGGGCGCGGGGTAGTGTCACCGTACGGGTTAGTATTAGGGTACGGGTGAGGGTCAGGCTTCGGGGAAGGGTTAGGGTTAGGGTTAGGGCTAGGGATAGAGTTAGGGGACGGGGACGGTTTAGGGTCCAGGTGAGGCCACGACAACGCTTTAGGGGGAGCGTTCGTGTGAGCGCGCGGGTTAGTGTCAGCATACGGGTTAGGATAGGGGACGGGTGAGGATCAGGCTTCTGGGAAGGGTTAGGGTTAGGGTTCGGGCTAGGGTTAGGGTTAGGGGACGGGGACGGTTTAGGGTCCAGGAGAAGGTACGACAATGCTTTAGAGGGAGCGTACGTGTGAGGGCGCGGGTTAGTGTCAGCGTACGGGTTATGATTACGGGACGGGTGAGTGTCAGGCTTCGGGGAAGGGTTTGGGTTAGTGTTCGGGCTAGGGTTAGGGTTAGGGGACAGGGACGGTTTAGGGTCCAGGTGAGGGTACGACAACGCTTTAGGGGGAGCGTACGTGTGAGGGCGCGGGTTAGTGTCAGCGTACGGGTTAGGATTAGGGGAGGGGTGAGGGTCAGGCTTCGGGGAAGGGTTAGTGTTAGGGTTCGGGCCAGGGTTAGGGTTAGGGGACGGGGACGGTTTAAGGTCCAGGTGAGGGCACGACAATGCTTTAGGGGGAGCGTACGTGTGAGGGCGCGGGTTAGTGTCAGCGTACGGGTTAGGATTAGGGGACGGGTGAGGGTCAGGTTTCGGGGAAGGGTTAGGGTTAGGGTTCGGGCTAGGGTTAGGGTTAGGGGATGGGGACGGTTTAGGGTCCAGGTGAGGGCACGACAACGCTTTAGTGGGAGCGTACGTGTGAGGGCGCGGGTTAGTGTCAGCGTACGGGTTAGGATTAGGGGACAGGTGAGAGTCAGGCTTCGGGGAAGTGTTAGGGTTAGGGATCGGGCTAGGCTTAGGGTTAGGGGACGGGGACGGTTTAAGGTCCAGGTGAGGGCACGACAATGCTTTAGGGGGAGCGTACGTGTGAGGGCACGGGTTAGTGTCGGCGTACGGGTTAGGATTAGGGGACGGGTGAGGGTCAGGCTTCGGGGAAGTGTTAGCGTTAGTGTTCGGGCTAGGGTTAGGGTTAGGGGACGGGGACGGTTTATGGTCCAGGTGAGGGTACGAAAACGCTTTAGGGGGAGCGTACGTGTGAGTGCGCGGGTTAGTTTCAGCGTACGGGTTAGGATTAGGGCACGGGTGAGGGTCAGGCTTCGGGGAAGGGTTAGGGATAGGGTTCGGGCTAGGGTTAGGGTTAGGGGATGGGGACGGTTTAGGGTCCAGGTGAGGGCACGACAACGCTTTAGGGGGAGCGTACGTGTGAGGGCGCGGGTTAGTGGCAGCGTACGGGTTAGGATTAGGGGACGGGTGAGGTTCAGGCTTCGGGGAAGGGATAGGGTTAGGGTTCGGGCTAGGCTTAGGGTTAGGGGACGGGGACAGTTTAGGGTCCAGGTGAGGGCACGACAACGCTTTAGGGGGAGCGTACGTGTGAGGGCGCGGGTTAGTGTCAGCGTACGGGTTAGGATTAGGGGACGGGTGAGAGTCAGGCTTCGGGGAAGTGTTAGGGTTAGGGATCGGGCTAGGCTTAGGGTTAGGGTACGGGGACGGTTTAAGGTCCAGGTGAGGGCACGACAATGCTTTAGGGGGAGCGTACGTGTGAGGGCGCGGGTTAGTGTCAGCGTACGGGTTAGGATTAGGGGACGGGTGAGGGTCAGGCTTCGGGGAAGGGTTAGGGTTAGGGTTCGGGCTAGGGTTAGGGTTAGGGGACGGGGACGGTTTAGGGTGCAGGTGAGGGTACGAAAACGCTTTAGGGGGAGCGTACGTGTGAGTGCGCGGGTTAGTGTCAGCGTACGGGTTAGGATTAGGGCACGGGTGAGGGTCAGGCTTCGGGGAAGGGTTAGGGTTAGGGTTCGGGCTAGGGTTAGGGTTAGGGGACGGGGACGGTTTAGGGTCCAGGTGAGGGCACGACAACGCTTTAGGGGGAGCGTACGTGTGAGGGTGCGGGTTAGTGTCAGCGTACGGGTTAGGATTAGGGGACGGGTGAGGGTCAGGCTTCTGGGAAGGGTTAGGGTTAGGGTTCGGGCTAGGGTTAGGGTTAGGGGACGGGGACGGTTTAGGGTCCAGGTGAGGGCACGACAACGCTTTAGGGGGAGTGTACGTGTGAGGGCGCGGGTTAGTGTCAGTGTACGGGTTAGGATTAGGGGACGGTTGAGAGTCCGGCTTCGGGGAAGGGTTAGGGTTAGGGTTCGGGCTAGGGTTAGGGTTAGGGGACGGGGACGGTTTAGGGTCCAGGTGAGGGTACGACAACGCTTTAGGGGGAGCGTACGTGTGAGGGCGCGGGTTAGTTTCAGCGTACGGATTAGGATTAGGGGACGGGTGAGAGTCAGGCTTCGGGGAAGTGTTAGGGTTAGGGATCGGGCTAGGCTTAGGGTTAGGGGACGGGGACGGTTTAACGTCCAGGTGAGGGCACGACAATGCTTTAGGGGGAGCGTACGTGTGAGGGCGCGGGTTAGTGTCAGCGTACGGGTTAGGATTAGGGGACGGGTGAGGGTCAGGTTTCGGGGAAGGGTTAGGGTTAGGGTTCGGGCTAGGGTTAGGGTTAGGGGATGGGGACGGTTTAGGGTCCAGGTGAGGACACGACAACGCTTTAGGGGGAGCGTACGTGTGAGGGCGCGGGTTAGTGTCAGCGTACGGGTTAGGATTAGGGGACGGGTGAGAGTCAGGCTTCGGGGAAGTGTTAGGGTTAGGGATCGGGCTAGGCTTAGGGTTAGGGGACGGGGACGGTTTAAGGTCCAGGTGAGGGCACGACAATGCTTTAGAGGAAGCGTACGTGTGAGGGCACGGGTTAGTGTCAGCGTACGGGTTAGGATTAGGGGACGGGTGAGGGTCAGGTTTCGGGGAAGGGTTAGGGTTAGGGTTCGGGCTAGGGTTAGGGTTAGGGGATGGGGACGGTTTAGGGTCCAAGTGAGGGCACGACAACGCTTTAGGGGGAGCGTACGTGTGAGGGCGCGGGTTAGGGGCAGCGTACGGGTTAGGATTAGGGGACGGGTGAGGGTCAGGCTTCGGGGAAGGGATAGGGTTAGGGTTCGGGCTAGGGTTAGGGTTAGGGGACGGGGACAGTTTAGGGTCCAGGTGAGGGCACGACAACGCTTTAGGGGGAGCGTACGTGTGAGGGCGCGGGTTAGTGTCAGCGTACGGGTTAGGATTAGGGGACGGGTGAGAGTCAGGCTTCGGGGAAGTGTTAGGGTTAGGGTTCGGGCTAGGCTTAGGTTTAGGGGACGGGGACGGTTTAGGGTCCAGGTGAGGGCACGACAATGCTTTAGGGGGAGCGTACGTGTGAGGGCGCGGGTTAGTGTCAGCGTACGGGTTAGGATTAGGGGACGGGTGAAGGTCAGGCTTCGGGGAAGGGTTAGGGTTAGGGTTCGGGCTAGGGTTAGGGTTAGGGGACGGGGACGGTTTAGGGTCCAGGTGAGGGTACGAAAACGCTTTAGGGGGAGCGTACGTGTGAGTGCGCGGGTTAGTGTCAGCGTACGGGTTAGGATTAGGGCACGGGTGAGGGTCAGGCTTCGGGGAAGGGTTAGGGTTAGGGTTCGAGCTAGGGTTAGGTTTAGGGGACGGGGACGGTTTAGGGTCCAGGTGAGGGCACGACAACGCTTTAGGGGGAGCGTACGTGTGAGGGCGCGGGTTAGTGTCAGCGTACGGGTTAGGATTAGGGGACGGGTGAGTGTCAGGCTTCGGGGAAGGGTTAGGGTTAGGGTTCGGGCTAGGCTTAGGGTTAGGGGACGGGGACGGTTTAGGGTCCAGGTGAGGGTACGACAACGCTTTAGGGGGAGCGTACGTGTGAGGGCACGTGTTAGTGTCAGCGTACGGGTTAGGATTAGGGGACGGGTGAGGGACAGGCTTCGGGGAAGGGTTAGGGTTAGGGTTTGGGCAAGGGTTAGGGTTAGGGGATGGGGACGGTTTAGGGTCCATGTGAGGGCACGAAAACTCTTTAGGGGGAGCGTACGTGTGAGGGCGCGGGTCAGTGTCAGCGTATGGGTTAGGATTAGGGGACGGGTGTGGGTCAGGCTTCGGGGAAGGATTAGGGTTAGGGTTTGGGCTAGATTTAGGGTTAGGGGACGGGGATGGTTTAGGGTCCAGGTGAGGGTACGACAACGCTTTAGGGGGAGCGTACGTGTGAGGGCGCGGGTTAGTGTCAGCGTACGGGTTAGGATTAGGGGACGGGTGAGAGTCAGGCTTCGGGGAAGTGTTAGGGTTAGGGATCGGGCTAGGCTTAGGGTTAGGGGACGGGGACGGTTTAAGGTCCAGGTGAGGACACGACAATGCTTTAGGGGGAGCGTACGTGTGAGGGCGCGGGTTAGTGTCAGCGTACGGGTTAGGATTAGGGGACGGGTGAGGGTCAGGTTTCGGGGAAGGGTTAGGGTTAGGGTTCGGGCTAGGGTTAGGGTTAGGGGATGGGGACGGTTTAGGGTCCAGGTGAGGGCACGACAACGCTTTAGTGGGAGCGTACGTGTGAGGGCGCGGGTTAGTGTCAGCGTACGGGTTAGGATTAGGGGACAGGTGAGAGTCAGGCTTCGGGGAAGTGTTAGGGTTAGGGATCGGGCTAGGCTTAGGGTTAGGGGACGGGGACGGTTTAAGGTCCAGGTGAGGGCACGACAATGCTTTAGGGGGAGCGTACGTGTGAGGGCACGGGTTAGTGTCGGCGTACGGGTTAGGATTAGGGGACGGGTGAGGGTCAGGCTTCGGGGAAGGGTTAGGGTTAGTGTTCGGGCTAGGGTTAGGGTTAGGGGACGGGGACGGTTTAGGGTCCAGGTGAGGGTACGAAAACGCTTTAGGGGGAGCGTACGTGTGAGTGCGCGGGTTAGTGTCAGCGTACGGGTTAGGATTAGGGCACGGGTGAGGGTCAGGCTTCGGGGAAGGGTTAGGGATAGGGTTCGGGCTAGGGTTAGGGTTAGGGGACGCGGACGGTTTAGGGTCCAGGTGAGGGCACGACAACGCTTTAGGGGGAGCGTACGTGTGAGGGCGCGGGTTAGTGGCAGCGTACGGGTTAGGATTAGGGGACGGGTGAGGTTCAGGCTTCGGGGAAGGGATAGGGTTAGGGTTCGGGCTAGGCTTAGGGTTAGGGGACGGGGACAGTTTAGGGTCCAGGTGAGGGCACGACAACGCTTTAGGGGGAGCGTACGTGTGAGGGCGCGGGTTAGTGTCAGCGTACGGGTTAGGATTAGGGGACGGGTGAGAGTCAGGCTTCGGGGAAGTGTTAGGGTTAGGGATCGGGCTAGGCTTAGGGTTAGGGTACGGGGACGGTTTAAGGTCCAGGTGAGGGCACGACAATGCTTTAGGGGGAGCGTACGTGTGAGGGCGCGGGTTAGTGTCAGCGTACGGGTTAGGATTAGGGGACGGGTGAGGGTCAGGCTTCGGGGAAGGGTTAGGGTTAGGGTTCGGGCTAGGGTTAGGGTTAGGGGACGGGGACGGTTTAGGGTCCAGGTGAGGGTACGAAAACGCTTTAGGGGGAGCGTACGTGTGAGTGCGCGGGTTAGTGTCAGCGTACGGGTTAGGATTAGGGCACGGGTGAGGGTCAGGCTTCGGGGAAGGGTTAGGGTTAGGGTTCGGGCTAGGGTTAGGGTTAGGGGACGGGGACGGTTTAGGGTCCAGGTGAGGGCACGACAACGCTTTAGGGGGAGCGTACGTGTGAGGGTGCGGGTTAGTGTCAGCGTACGGGTTAGGATTAGGGGACGGGTGAGGGTCAGGCTTCTGGGAAGGGTTAGGGTTAGGGTTCGGGCTAGGGTTAGGGTTAGGGGACGGGGACGGTTTAGGGTCCAGGTGAGGGCACGACAACGCTTTAGTTGGAGTGTACGTGTGAGGGCGCGGGTTAGTGTCAGTGTACGGGTTAGGATTAGGGGACGGTTGAGAGTCCGGCTTCGGGGAAGGGTTAGGGTTAGGGTTCGGGCTAGGGTTAGGGTTAGGGGACGGGGACGGTTTAGGGTCCAGGTGAGGGTACGACAACGCTTTAGGGGGAGCGTACGTGTGAGGGCGCGGGTTAGTTTCAGCGTACGGGTTAGGATTAGGGGACGGGTGAGAGTCAGGCTTCGGGGAAGTGTTAGGGTTAGGGATCGGGCTAGGCTTAGGGTTAGGGGACGGGGACGGTTTAACGTCCAGGTGAGGGCACGACAATGCTTTAGGGGGAGCGTACGTGTGAGGGCGCGGGTTAGTGTCAGCGTACGGGTTAGGATTAGGGGACGGGTGAGGGTCAGGTTTCGGGGAAGGGTTAGGGTTAGGGTTCGGGCTAGGGTTAGGGTTAGGGGATGGGGACGGTTTAGGGTCCAGGTGAGGGCACGACAACGCTTTAGGGGGAGCGTATGTGTGAGGGCGCGGGTTAGTGTCAGCGTACGGGTTAGGATTAGGGGACGGGTGAGAGTCAGGCTTCGGGGAAGTGTTAGGGTTAGGGATCGGGCTAGGCTTAGGGTTAGGGGACGGGGACGGTTTAAGGTCCAGGTGAGGGCAGGACAATGGTTTAGGGGAAGCGTACGTGTGAGGGCACGGGTTAGTGTCAGCGTACGGGTTAGGATTAGGGGACGGGTGAGGGTCAGGTTTCGGGGAAGGGTTAGGGTTAGGGTTCGGGCTAGGGTTAGGGTTAGGGGACGGGGACAGTTTAGGGTCCAGGTGAGGGCACGACAACGCTTTAGGGGGAGCGTACGTGTGAGGGCGCGGGTTTGGGGCAGCGTACGGGTTAGGATTAGGGGACGGGTGAGGGTCAGGCTTCGGGGAAGGGATAGGGTTAGGGTTCGGGCTAGGGTTAGCGTTAGGGGATGGGGACGGTTTAGGGTCCATGTGAGGGCACGACAACGCTTTAGGGGGAGCGTACGTGTGAGGGCGCGGGTTAGGGGCAGCGTACGGGTTAGGATTAGGGGACGGGTGAGGGTCAGGCTTCGGGGAAGGGATAGGGTTAGGGTTCGGGCTAGGGTTAGGGTTAGGGGACGGGGACAGTTTAGGGTCCAGGTGAGGGCACGACAACGCTTTAGGGGGAGCGTACGTGTGAGGGCGCGGGTTAGTGTCAGCGTACGGGTTAGGATTAGGGGACGGGTGAGAGTCAGGCTTCGGGGAAGTGTTAGGGTTAGGGTTCGGGCTAGGCTTAGGTTTAGGGGACGGGGACGGTTTAGGGTCCAGGTGAGGGCACGACAATGCTTTAGGGGGAGCGTACGTGTGAGGGCGCGGGTTAGTGTCAGCGTACGGGTTAGGATTAGGGGACGGGTGAAGGTCAGGCTTCGGGGAAGGGTTAGGGTTAGGGTTCGGGCTAGGGTTAGGGTTAGGGGACGGGGACGGTTTAGGGTCCAGGTGAGGGTACGAAAACGCTTTAGGGGGAGCGTACGTGTGAGTGCGCGGGTTAGTGTCAGCGTACGGGTTAGGATTAGGGCACGGGTGAGGGTCAGGCTTCGGGGAAGGGTTAGGGTTAGGGTTCGGGCTAGGGTTAGGTTTAGGGGACGGGGACGGTTTAGGGTCCAGGTGAGGGCACGACAACGCTTTAGGGGGAGCGTACGTGTGAGGGCGCGGGTTAGTGTCAGCGTACGGGTTAGGATTAGGGGACGGGTGAGTGTCAGGCTTCGGGGAAGGGTTAGGGTTAGGGTTCGGGCTAGGCTTAGGGTTAGGGGACGGGGACGGTTTAGGGTCCAGGTGAGGGTACGACAACGCTTTAGGGGGAGCGTACGTGTGAGGGCACGGGTTAGTGTCAGCGTACGGGTTAGGATTAGGGGACGGGTGAGGGACAGGCTTCGGGGAAGGGTTAGGGTTAGGGTTTGGGCAAGGGTTAGGGTTAGGGGATGGGGACGGTTTAGGGTCCATGTGAGGGCACGAAAACTCTTTAGGGGGAGCGTACGTGTGAGTGCGCGGGTCAGTGTCAGCGTACGGGTTAGGATTAGGGGACGGGTGTGGGTCAGGCTTCGGGGAAGGATTAGGGTTAGGGTTTGGGCTAGATTTAGGGTTAGGGGACGGGGATGGTTTAGGGTCCAGGTGAGGGTACGACAACGCTTTAGGGGGAGCGTACGTGTGAGGGCGCGGGTTAGTGTCAGTGTACGGGTTAGGATTCGGGGACGGGTGAGGGTCAGGCTTCGGGGAAGGGATACAGTTAGGATTCGGGCTAGTGTTAGGGTTAGGGGATGGGGACGGTTTAGGGTCCAGGTGAGGGCACGACAACGCTTTAGGGGGAGCGTACGTGTGAGGGCGCGGGTTAGTGTCAGCGTACGGGTTAGGATTAGGGGACGGGTGAGAGTCAGGCTTCGGGGAAGTGTTAGGGTTAGGGATCGGGGTAGGCTTAGGGTTAGGGGACGGGGACGGTTTAAGGTCCAGGTGAGGGCACGACAATGCTTTAGGGGGAGCGTACGTGTGAGGGCGCGGGTTAGTGTCAGCGTACGGGTTAGGATTAGGGGACGGGTGAGGGTCAGGCTTCGGGGAAGGGTTAGGGTTAGGGTTCGGGCTAGGGTTAGGGTTAGGGGACGGGGACGGTTTAGGGTCCAGGTGAGGGTACGAAAACGCTTTAGGGGGAGCGTACGTGTGAGTGCGCGGGTTAGTGTCAGCGTACGGGTTAGGATTAGGGGACGGGTGAGGGTCAGGCTTCTGGGAAGGGTTAGGGTTAGGGTTCGGGCTAGGGTTAGGGTTAGGGGACGGGGACGGTTTAGGGTCCAGGTGAGGGCACGACAACGCTTTAGGGGGAGCGTACGTGTGAGGGCGCGGGTTAGTGTCAGTGTACGGGTTAGGATTAGGGGACGGTTGAAGGTCAGGCTTCGGGGAAGGGTTAGGGTTAGGGTTCGGGCTAGGGTTAGGGTTAGGGGATGGGGACGGTTTAGGGTCCAGGTGAGGGTACGATAACGCTTTAGGGGGAGCGTACGTGTGAGGGCGCGGGTTAGTGTCAGCGTACGGGTTAGGATTAGGGAACGGGTGAGGGACAGGCTTCTGGGAAGTGTTAGGGTTAGGGTTTGGGCTAGGGTTAGGGTTAGGGGATGGGGACGGTTTAGGGTCCATGTGAGGGCACGACAACACTTTAGGGGGAGCGTACGTGTGAGGGCGCGGGTCAGTGTCAGCGTACGGGTTAGGATTAGGGGACGGGTGTGGGTCAGGCTTCGGGGAAGGATTAGGGTTAGGGTTTGGGTTAGATTTAGGGTTAGGGGACGGGGATGGTTTAGGGTCCAGGTGAGGGTACGACAACGCTTTAGGGGGAGCGTACGTGTGAGGGCGCGGGTTAGTGTCAGCGTACGGGTTAGGATTAGGGGACGGGTGAGGGTCAGGCTTCGGGGAAGGGATAGAGTTAGGATTCGGGCTAGTGTTAGGGTTAGGGGATGGGGACGGTTTAGGGTCCAGGTGAGGGCACGACAACGCTTTAGGGAGAGCGTACGTGTGAGGGCGCGGGTTAGTGTCAGCGTACGGGTTAGGATTAGGGGACGGGTGAGAGTCAGGCTTCGGGGAAGTGTTAGGGTTAGGGATCGGGCTAGGCTTAGGTTTAGGGGAGGGGGACGGTTTAAGGTCCAGGTGAGGGCACGACAATGCTTTAGGGGGAGCGTACGTCTGAGGGCGCGGGTTAGTGTCAGCGTACGGGTTAGGATTAGGGGAGGGATGAGGGTCAGGCTTCGGGGAAGGGTTAGGGTTAGGGTTCAGGCTAGGCTTAGGGTTAGGGGACGGGGACGGTTTAGGGTCCAGGTGATGGCACGACAACACTTTAGGGGGAGCGTACGTGTGAGGGCGCGGGTTAGTGTCAGCGTACGGGTTAGGATTAGGGGACGGGTGAGGGTCAGGCTTCGGGGAAGGGTTAGGGTTAGGGTTCGGGCTAGGGTTAGGGTTAGGGGACGGGGACGGTTTAGGGTCCAGTTGAGGGCACGACAACGCTTTAGGGGGAGCGTACGTGTGAGGGCGCGGGTTAGTGTCAGTGTACGGGTTAGGATTAGGGGACGGTTGAGGGTCAGGCTTCGGGGAAGTGTTAGGGTTAGGGTTCGAGCTAGGGTTAGGGTTAGGGGACGGGGACGGTTTAGGGTCCAGGTGAGGGTACGACAACGCTTTAGGGGGAGCGTACGTGTGAGGGCGCGGGTTAGTGTCAGCGTTCGGGTTAGGATTAGGGGACGGGTGAGGGACAGGCTTCGGGGAAGGGTTAGGGTTAGGGTTTGGGCTAGGGTTAGGGTTAGGGGTTGGGGACGGTTTAGGGTACATGTGAGGGCACGACAACGCTTTAGGGGGAGCGCACGTGTGAGGGCGCGGGTCAGTGTCAGCGTACGGGTTAGGATTAGGGGACGGGTGTGGGTCAGGCTTCGGGGAAGGATTAGGGTTAGGGTTTGGGCTAGAGTTAGGGTTAGGGGACAGGGATGGTTTAGGGTCCAGGTGAGGGTACGAAAACGCTTTAGGGGGAGCGTACGTGTGAGGGCGCGGGTTAGTGTCAGCGTACGGGTTAGGATTAGGGGACGGGTGAGGGTCAGGCTTCGGGGAAGGGTTAGGGTTAGGGTTCGGGCTAGGGTTAGGGTTAGGGGACGGGGACGGTTTAGGGTCCAGGTGAGGGTACGAAAACGCTTTAGGGGGAGCGTACGTGTGAGTGCGCGGGTTAGTGTCAGCGTAAGGGTTAGGATTAGGGGACGGGTGTGGGTCAGGCTTCGGGGAAGGATTAGGGTTAGGCTTCGGGCTAGGCTTAGGGTTAGGGGACGGGGACGGTTTAGGGTCGAGATGAGTGCACGACAACGCTTTAGGGGGAGAGTACGTGTGAGGGCGCGGGTTAGTGTCAGCGTACGGGTTAGGATTAGGGTTCGGGCTAGGATTAGGGTTAGGGGACGGGGACGGTTTAGGGTCCAGGTGAGGGCACGACAACATTTTAGGGGGAGCGTACGTGTGAGGGCGCGGGTTAGTGTCAGCGTACGGGTTAGGATTAGGGGCCGGGTGAGTGTCAGGCTTCGGGGAAGGGTTAGGGTTAGGGTTCGGGCTAGGGTTAGGGTTAGGGGACGGGGACTGTTTAGGTTCCAGGTGAGGCTACGACAACGCTTTAGGGGGAGCATACGTGTGAGGGTGCGGGTTAGTGTCAGCGTACGGGTTAGGATTAGGGGACGGGTGAGGGTTACGCTTCGGGGAAGTGTTAGGGTTAGGGTTCGGGCTAGGGTTAGGGTTAGGGGACGGGGACGGTTTAGGGTCCAGGTGAGTGCATGACAACGCTTTAGTGGGAGAGTACGTGTGAGGGCGCGGGTGAGTGTCAGCGTACGGGTTAGGATTAGGGGACGGGTGAGGGTCAGGTTTCGGGGAAGGGTTAGGGTTAGGGTTCGGGCTAGGGTTAGGGTTAGGGGACGGGGACGGTTTAGGGTCCAGTTGAGGGCACGACAACGCTTTAGGGGGAGCGTACGTGTGAGGGCGCGGGTTAGTGTCAGTGTACGGGTTAGGATTAGGGGACGGTTGAGGGTCAGGCTTCGGGGAAGTGTTAGGGTTAGGGTTCGAGCTAGGGTTAGGGTTAGGGGACGGGGACGGTTTAGGGTCCAGGTGAGGGTACGACAACGCTTTAGGGGGAGCGTACGTGTGAGGGCGCGGGTTAGTGTCAGCGTTCGGGTTAGGATTAGGGGACGGGTGAGGGACAGGCTTCGGGGAAGGGTTAGGGTTAGGGTTTGGGCTAGGGTTAGGGTTAGGGGTTGGGGACGGTTTAGGGTACATGTGAGGGCACGACAACGCTTTAGGGGGAGCGTACGTGTGAGGGCGCGGGTCAGTGTCAGCGTACGGGTTAGGATTAGGGGACGGGTGTGGGTCAGGCTTCGGGGAAGGATTATGGTTAGGGTTTGGGCTAGAGTTAGGGTTAGGGGACAGGGATGGTTTAGGGTCCAGGTGAGGGTACGAAAACGCTTTAGGGGGAGCGTACGTGTGAGGGCGCGGGTTAGTGTCAGCGTACGGGTTAGGATTAGGGGACGGGTGAGGGTCAGGCTTCGGGGAAGGGTTAGGGTTAGGGTTCGGGCTAGGGTTAGGGTTAGGGGACGGGGACGGTTTAGGGTCCAGGTGAGGGTACGAAAACGCTTTAGGGGGAGCGTACGTGTGAGTGCGCGGGTTAGTGTCAGCGTAAGGGTTAGGATTAGGGGACGGGTGTGGGTCAGGCTTCGGGGAAGGATTAGGGTTAGGCTTCGGGCTAGGCTTAGGGTTAGGGGACGGGGACGGTTTAGGGTCGAGATGAGTGCACGACAACGCTTTAGGGGGAGAGTACGTGTGAGGGCGCGGGTTAGTGTCAGCGTACGGGTTAGGATTAGGGTTCGGGCTAGGATTAGGGTTAGGGGACGGGGACGGTTTAGGGTCCAGGTGAGGGCACGACAACATTTTAGGGGGAGCGTACGTGTGAGGGCGCGGGTTAGTGTCAGCGTACGGGTTAGGATTAGGGGCCGGGTGAGTGTCAGGCTTCGGGGAAGGGTTAGGGTTAGGGTTCGGGCTAGGGTTAGGGTTAGGGGACGGGGACTGTTTAGGTTCCAGGTGAGGCTACGACAACGCTTTAGGGGGAGCATACGTGTGAGGGTGCGGGTTAGTGTCAGCGTACGGGTTAGGATTAGGGGACGGGTGAGGGTTACGCTTCGGGGAAGTGTTAGGGTTAGGGTTCGGGCTAGGGTTAGGGTTAGGGGACGGGGACGGTTTACGGTCCAGGTGAGTGCACGACAACGCTTTAGTGGGAGAGTACGTGTGAGGGCGCGGGTGAGTGTCAGCGTACGGGTTAGGATTAGGGGACGGGTGAGGGTCAGGCTTCGGGGAAGGGTTAGGGTTATGGTTCGGGCTAGGGTTAGGGTTAGGGGACGGGGACGGTTTATGGTCAAGGTGAGGGCACGACAATGCTTTAGGGGGAGCGTACGTGTGAGGGCGCGGGTTAGTGTCAGCGTACGGGTTAGGATTAGGGGACGGGTGAGGGTCAGGCTTCGGGGAAGGGTTAGGGTTAGGGTTCGGGCTAGGGTTAGGGTTAGGGGACGGGGACGGTTTAGGGTCCAGGTGGGGGCACGACAACGCTTTAGGGGGAGCGTACGTGTGAGGGCGCGGGACAGTGTTAGCGTACGGGTTAGGAATAGGGGACGGATGAGGGTCAGGCTTCGGGGAAGGGTTAGGGTTAGGGTTCGGGCTAGGGTTAGGGTTAGGTGACAGGGATGGTTTAGCGTCAAGGTGAGGGTACGACAACGCTTTAGGGGGAGCGTACGTGTGAGGGCGCGGGTCAGTGTCAGCGTACGGGTTAGGATTAGGGGACGGGTGAGGGTCAGGCTTCGGGGAAGGGATAGAGTTAGGATTCGGGCTAGTGTTAGGGTTAGGGGATGGGGACGGTTTAGGGTCCAGGTGAGGGCACGACAACGCTTTAGGGGGAGCGTACGTGTGAGGGCGCGGGTTAGTGTCAGCGTACGGGTTAGGATTAGGGGACGGGTGAGAGTCAGGCTTCGGGGAAGTGTTAGGGTTAGGGATCGGGCTAGGCTTAGGTTTAGGGGAGGGGGACGGTTTAAGGTCCAGGTGAGGGCACGACAATGCTTTAGGGGGAGCGTACGTGTGAGGGCGCGGGTTAGTGTCAGCGTACGGGTTAGGATTAGGGGAGGGATGAGGGTCAGGCTTCGGGGAAGGGTTAGGGTTAGGGTTCAGGCTAGGCTTAGGGTTAGGGGACGGGGACGGTTTAGGGTCCAGGTGATGGCACGACAACACTTTAGGGGGAGCGTACGTGTGAGGGCGCGGGTTAGTGTCAGCGTACGGGTTAGGATTAGGGGACGGGTGAGGGTCAGGCTTCGGGGAAGGGTTAGGGTTAGGGTTCGGGCTAGGGTTAGGGTTAGGGGACGGGGACGGTTTAGGGTCCAGTTGGGGGCACGACAACGCTTTAGGGGGAGCGTACGTGTGAGGGCGCGGGTTAGTGTCAGTGTACGGGTTAGGATTAGGGGACGGTTGAGGGTCAGGCTTCGGGGAAGTGTTAGGGTTAGGGTTCGAGCTAGGGTTAGGGTTAGGGGACGGGGACGGTTTAGGGTCCAGGTGAGGGTACGACAACGCTTTAGGGGGAGCGTACGTGTGAGGGCGCGGGTTAGTGTCAGCGTTCGGTTTAGGATTAGGGGACGGGTGAGGGACAGGCTTCGGGGAAGGGTTAGGGTTAGGGTTTGGGCTAGGGTTAGGGTTAGGGGTTGGGGACGGTTTAGGGTACATGTGAGGGCACGACAACGCTTTAGGGGGAGCGTACGTGTGAGGGCGCGGGTCAGTGTCAGCGTACGGGTTAGGATTAGGGGACGGGTGTGGGTCAGGCTTCGGGGAAGGATTAGGGTTAGGGTTTGGGCTAGAGTTAGGGTTAGGGGACAGGGATGGTTTAGGGTCCAGGTGAGGGTACGAAAACGCTTTAGGGGGAGCGTACGTGTGAGGGCGCGGGTTAGTGTCAGCGTACGGGTTAGGATTAGGGGACGGGTGAGGGTCAGGCTTCGGGGAAGGGTTAGGGTTAGGGTTCGGGCTAGGGTTAGGGTTAGGGGACGGGGACGGTTTAGGGTCCAGGTGAGGGTACGAAAACGCTTTAGGGGGAGCGTACGTGTGAGTGCGCGGGTTAGTGTCAGCGTAAGGGTTAGGATTAGGGGACGGGTGTGGGTCAGGCTTCGGGGAAGGATTAGGGTTAGGCTTCGGGCTAGGCTTAGGGTTAGGGGACGGGGACGGTTTAGGGTCGAGATGAGTGCACGACAACGCTTTAGGGGGAGAGTACGTGTGAGGGCGCGGGTTAGTGTCAGCGTACGGGTTAGGATTAGGGTTCGGGCTAGGATTAGGGTTAGGGGACGGGGACGGTTTAGGGTCCAGGTGAGGGCACGACAACATTTTAGGGGGAGCGTACGTGTGAGGGCGCGGGTTAGTGTCAGCGTACGGGTTAGGATTAGGGGCCGGGTGAGTGTCAGGCTTCGGGGAAGGGTTAGGGTTAGGGTTCGGGCTAGGGTTAGGGTTAGGGGACGGGGACTGTTTAGGTTCCAGGTGAGGCTACGAGAACGCTTTAGGGGGAGCATACGTGTGAGGGTGCGGGTTAGTGTCAGCGTACGGGTTAGGATTAGGGGACGGGTGAGGGTTACGCTTCGGGGAAGTGTTAGGGTTAGGGTTCGGGCTAGGGTTAGGGTTAGGGGACGGGGACGGTTTAGGGTCCAGGTGAGTGCACGACAACGCTTTAGTGGGAGAGTACGTGTGAGGGCGCGGGTGAGTGTCAGCGTACGGGTTAGGATTAGGGGACGGGTGAGGGTCAGGCTTCGGGGAAGGGTTAGGGTTATGGTTCGGGCTAGGGTTAGGGTTAGGGGACGGGGACGGTTTATGGTCAAGGTGAGGGCACGACAATGCTTTAGGGGGAGCGTACGTGTGAGGGCGCGGGTTAGTGTCAGCGTACGGGTTAGGATTAGGGGACGGGTGAGGGTCAGGCTTCGGGGAAGGGTTAGGGTTAGGGTTCGGGCTAGGGTTAGGGTTAGGGGACGGGGACGGTTTAGGGTCCAGGTGGGGGCACGACAACGCTTTAGGGGGAGCGTACGTGTGAGGGCGCGGGACAGTGTTAGCGTACGGGTTAGGAATAGGGGACGGATGAGGGTCAGGCTTCGGGGAAGGGTTAGGGTTAGGGTTCGGGCTAGGGTTAGGGTTAGGTGACAGGGATGGTTTAGCGTCCAGGTGAGGGTACGACAACGCTTTAGGGGGAGCGTACGTGTGAGGGCGTGGGTTAGTGTCAGCGTACGGGTTAGGATTAGGGGACGGGTGACGGTCAGGCTTCGGGGAAGGGTTTGGGTTAGTGTTCGGGCTAGGGTTAGGGTTAGGGGACAGGGACGGGTTAGGGTCCAGGGGAGGGTACGACAACGCTTTAGGGGGAGCGTACGTGTGAGGGCGAGGGTTAGTGTCAGTGTACGGGTTAGGATTAGGGGACGGGTGAGGGTCAGGCTACGGGGAAGGGTTAGGGTTAGGGTTCGGGCTAGCGTTAGGGTTAGGGGACGGGGACGGTTTAGGGTCCAGGTGAGGGCACGACAACACTTTAGGGGGAGCGTACGTGTGAGGGAGCAGGTTAGTGTCAGCGTACGGGTTAGGATTAGGGGACGGGTGGGGGTCAGGCTTCGGGGAAGGGATAGGGTTATGGTTCGGGCTAGGGTTAGGGTTAGGGGACGGGGACGGTTTAGGGTCCAGGTGAGGGCACGACAACGCTTTAGGGGGAGCGTACGTGTGAGGGCGCGGGTTAGTGTCAGTGTACGGGTTAGGATTAGGGGACGGTTGAGGGTCAGGCTTCAGGTAAGGGTTAGGGTTAGGGTTCGGGCTAGGGTTAGGGTTAGGGGACGGGGACGGTTTAGGGTCCAGGGGAGGGTATGACAACGCTTTAGGGGGAGCGTACGTGTGAGGGCGCGGGTTAGTGTCAGCGTACGGTTTAGGATTAGGGGACGGGTGAGGGTCAGGCTTCGGGGAAGGTTTAGGGTTAGGGTTCGGGCTAGGGATAGTGTTAGGGGACGGGGACGGTTTAGGGTCCAGGTGAGGGCACGACAACGCTTTAGGGGGAGCGTACGTGTGAGCGCGCGGGTTAGTGTCAGCTTACGGTTTAGGATAGTGGACGGTTGAGGATCAGGCTTCGGGGAAGGGTTAGGGTTAGGGTTCGGGCTAGGGTTAGGGTTAGGGGACGGGGACTGTTTAGGGTCCAGGTGAAGGTACGACAACGCTTTAGAGGGAGCGTACGTGTGAGGGCGTGGGTTAGTGTCAGCGTACGGGTTAGGATTAGGGGACGGGTGAGGGTCAGGCTTCGGGGAAGGGTTAGGGTTAGGGTTCGAGCTAGGGTTAGCGTTAGGGGACGGGGACGGTTTAGGGTCCAGGTGAGGGTACGACAACGCTGTAGGGGGAGCGTACGTGTGAGGGCGCGGGTTAGTGTCAGTGTACGGGTTAGGATTAGGGGACGGGTGAGGGTCAGGCTTCGGGGAAGGGTTAGGGTTAGGGTTCGGGCTAGGTTTAGGGTTAGGGGACGGGGACTGTTTAGGGTCCAGGTGAGGGCACGACAACGCTTTAGGGGGAGCGTACGTGTGAGGGCGTGGGTTAGTGTCAGCGTACGGGTTAGGATTAGGGGACGGATGAGGGTCAGGCTTCGGGGAAGGGTTAGGGTTAGGGTTCGGGCTAGGGTTAGGGTTAGGGGACGGGGCCGGTATAGGGTCCAGGTGAGGGTACGACAACGCTTTAGGTGGAGCGTACGTGTGAGGGAGCGGGTTAGTGTCAGCGTACGGGTTAGGATTAGGGGACGGGTGAGGGTCAGGCTTCGGGGAAGAGTTAGGGTTCGGATTCAGGCTAGGGTTAGGGTTAGGGGACAGGGACGGTTTAAGGTCCAGGTGAGGGCACGACAACGCTTTAGGGGGAGCGTACGTGTGAGGGCGCGGGATAGTGTCAGCGTACGGGTTTGGATTAGGGGACGGGTGAGGGTCAGGCTTCGGGGAAGGGTTAGGGTTAGGGATTGGGCTAGGGATAGAGTTAGGGGACGGGGACGGTTTAGGGTCCAGGTGAGGCCACGACAACGCTTTAGGGGGAGCGTTCGTGTGAGCGCGCGGGTTAGTGTCAGCATACAGGTTAGGATAGGGGACGGGTGAGGATCAGGCTTCGGGGAAGGGTTAGGGGTAGGGTTCGGGCTAGAGTTAGGGTTAGGGGACGGGGACGGTTTAGGGTCCAGGAGAAGGTACGACAACGCTTTAGAGGGAGCGTACGTGTGAGGGCGCGGGTTAGTGTCAGCGTACGGGTTATGATTACGGGACGGGTGAGGGTCAGGCTTCGGGGAAGGGTTTGGGTTAGTGTTCGGGCTAGGGTTAGGGTTAGGGGATAGGGACGGTTTAGGGTTCAGGTGAGGGTACGACAACGCTTTAGGGGGAGCGTACGTGAGAGGGCGCGGGTTAGTGTCAGCGTACGGGTTAGGATTAGGGGACGGGTGAGGGTCAGGCTTCGGGGAAGGGTTAGGGTTAGGGTTCGGGCTAGGCTTAGGGTTAGGGGACGAGGACGGGTTAGGGTCCAGGTGAGGGTACGACAACGCTTTAGGGGGAGTGTACGTGTGAGTGCGCGGGTTAGTGTCAGCGTACGGGTTAGGATTAGGGGACGGGTGAGGGTCAGGCTTCGGGGAAGGGTGAGGATTAGGGTTCGGGCTAGGGTTAGTGTTAGGGGACGGGGACGGTTTAGGGTCCAGGTGAGGGTAAGACAACGCTTTAGGGGGAGCGTACGTGTGAGGGCGCAGGTTAGTGTCAGCGTACGGTTTAGGATTAGGGGACGGGTGAGGGTCAGGCTTCGGGGAAGTTTTAGGGTTAGGGTTCAGCCTAGTGTTAGGGTTACGGGACGGGGACGGTTTAGGGTCCAGGTGAGGGCACGACAACGCTTTAGGGGGAGCGTACGTGTGAGGGCGCGGGTTAGTGTCAGCGTACGGGTTAGGATTAGGGGACGGGTGAGGGTCATGCTTCGGGGAAGGGTTAGGGTTAGGGTTCGGGATAGGGTTAGGGTTAGGGGACGGGGACGGTTTAGGGTCCAGGTGAGGGCACGACAACGCTTTAGGGGTAGCGTACGTGTGAGGGCGCGGGTTAGTGTCAGCGTACGGGTTAGGATTAGGGGACGGTTGAGGGTCAGGCTTCGGGGAAGGTTTAGGGTTAGGGTTCGGGCTAGGGTTAGGGTTAGGGGACGGGGACGGTTTAGGGTCCAGGTGAGGGTATGACAACGCTTTAGAGGGAGCGTACGTGTGAGGGCGCGGGTTAATGTCAGCGTACGTGTTAGGATTAGGGGACGGGTGAGGGTCAGGCTTCGGGGAAGGGTTAGGGTTAGTGTTCGGGCTTGGGTTAGGGTTCGGGGACGGGGACGGTTTAGGGTCCGGGTGAGGGTACGACAACGCTTTAGGGGGAGCGTACGTGTGAGGGCGCGGATTAGTGTCAGCGTACGGGTCAGGATTAGGGGACGGGTGAGGGTCAGGTTTCGGGGAAGTGTTAGGGTTAGGGTTTGGGCTAGGGTTAGGGTTAGGGGACGGGGACGGTTTAGGGTCCAGGTGAGGGTAAGACAACGCTTTAGGGGAAGCGTACGTGTGAGGGCGCGGGTTAGTGTCAGCGTACGGGTTAGGATTAGGGGACGGGTGAGGGTCAGGCTTCGGGGAAGGGTTAGGGTTAGGGTTCGGGCTAGGGTTAGGGTTAGGGGACGGGGACGGTTTAGGGTCCAGGTGAGGGCACGACAACGCTTTAGGGGGAGCGTACGTGTGAGGGCGTGGGACAGTGTCAGCGTACGGGTTAGGAATAGGGGACGGATGAGGGTCAGGCTTCGGGGAAGGGTTAGGGTTAGGGTTCGGGCTAGGGTTAGGGTTAGGTGACAGGGATGGTTTAGGGTCCAGGTGAGGGTACGACAACGCTTTAGGGGGATCGTACGTGTGAGGGCGTGGGTTAGTGTCAGCGTACGGGTTAGGATTAGGGGACGGGTGAGGGTCAGGCTTCGGGGAAGGGTTAGGGTTAGGGTTCGGGCTAGGGTTAGGGTTAGGGGACGGGGACGGTTTAGGGTCCAGGTGAGGGTAAGACAACGCTTTAGGGGGAGCGTATGTGTGAGGGCGCGGGTTAGTGTCAGCGTACGGGTTAGCATTAGGGGACGGGTGAGGGTCAGGCTTCGGGGAAGGGTTAGGGTTAGGGTTCGGGCTAGGGTTAGGTTTAAGGAAAGGGGAAGGTTTAGGGTCCAGGTGAGGGCACGACAACGCTTTAGGGGGAGCGTACGTGTGAGGGCGTGGGTTAGTGTCAGTGTACAGGTTAGGATTAGGGGACAGGTGAGGGTCAGGCTTCAGGGAAGGGTTAGGGTTAGGGTTCGGGCTAGGGTTAGGGTTAGGGGACGGGGACGGTTTAGGGTCCAGGTGAGGGCACGACAAAGCTTTAGGGGGAGCGTCCGTGTGAGGGCGCGGGGTAGTGTCAGCGTACGGTTTAGGATTAGGGGACGGGTGAGGGTCAGGCTTCGGGGAAGGGTTAGGGTTAGGGTTCGGGCTAGGGATAGTGTTAGGGGACGGGGACGGTTTAGGGTCCAGGTGAGGGCACGACAACGCTTTAGGGGGAGCATACGTGTGAGCGCGCGGGTTAGTGTCAGCATACGGGTTAGGATAGTGGACGGTTGAGGATCAGGCTTCGGGGAAGGGTTAGGGTTAGGGTTCGGGCTAGTGTTAGGGTTAGGGGATGGGGACGGTTTAGGGTCCAGGTGAGGGTACGACAACGCTTTAGGGGGAGCGTACGTGTGAGGGAGCGGGTTAGTGTCAGCGTACGGGTTAGGATTACGGGACAGGTGAGGGTCAGGCTTCGGGGAAGTGTTAGGGTTAGGGTTCGGGCTACGGTTAGTGTTAGGGGACGGGGACGGTTTCGGGTCCAGGTGAGGGTACGACAACGCTTTAGGGGGAGCGTACGTGTGAGAGCGCGGGGTAGTGTCAGCATACAGGTTAGGATAGGGTACGGGTGAGGATCAGGCTTCGGGGAAGGGTTAGGGTTAGGGTTCGGGCTAGGGTTAGGGTTAGGGGACGGGGACGGTTTAGGGTCCAGGTGAGGGTACGACAACGCTTTAGGGGGGGCGTACGTGAGAGGGCGCGGGTTAGTGTCAGCGTACGGGTTAGGATTAGGGGACGGGTGAGGGTCAGGCTTCGGGGAAGGGTTAGGGTTAGGGTTCGGGCTAGGCTTAGGTTTAGGGGACGAGGACGGGTTAGGGTCCAGGTGAGGGTACGACAACGCTTTAGGGGGAGTGTACGTGTGAGGGCGCGGGTTAGTGTCAGCGTACGGGTTAGGATTAGGGGAGGGGTGAGTGTCAGGCTTCGGGGAAGGGTGAGGATTAGGGTTCGGGCTAGGGTTAGGGTTAGGGGACGGGGACGGTTTAGGGTCCAGGTGAGGGTAAGACAACGCTTTAGGGGGAGCGTACGTGTGAGGGCGCAGGTTAGTGTCAGCGTACGGTTTAGGATTAGGGGACGGGTGAGGGTCAGGCTTCGGGGAAGTGTTAGGGTTAGGGTTCGGGCTAGGGTTAGGGTTAGGGGACGGGGACGGTTTAGGGTCCAGGTGGGGGTACGACAACGCTTTAGGGGGAGCGTACGTGTGAGGGCGCGGGTTAGTGTCAGCGTACGGGTTAGGATTAGGGGACAGGTGAGGGTCAGGCTTCGGGGAAGGGTTAGGGTTACGGTTCGGGCTAGGGTTAGGGTTAGGGGACGGGGACGGTTTAGGGTCCAGGTGAGGGCACGACAACGCTTTAGGGGGAGCATACGTGTGAGGGCGCGGGTTAGTGTCAGTGTACGGGTTAGGATTGGGGACGGGCGAGGGTCAGGCTTCGGGGAAGGGTTAGGGTTAGGGTTCGGGCTAGGGTTAGGGTTCGGGGACGGGGACGGTTTAGGGTCCGGGTGAGGGTACGACAACGCTTTAGGGGGAGCGTACGTGTGAGGGCGCGGGTTAGTGTCAGCGTACGGGTTAGGATTAGGGGACGGGTGAGGGTCAGGCTTCGGGGAAGTGTTAGGGTTAGGGTTCGGGCTAGGGTTAGGGTTAGGGGACGGGGACGGTTTAGGGTCCATGTGAGGGTAAGACAACGCTTTAGGGGGAGCGTACGTGTGAGGGCGCGGGTTAGTGTCAGCGTACGGTTTAGGATTAGGGGACGGGTGAGGGTCAGGCTTCGGGGAAGTGTTAGGGTTAGGGTTCGGGCTAGGGTTAGGGTTAGGGGACGGGGACGGTTTAAGGTCCAGGTGAGGGTACGACAACGCTTTAGGGGGAGCGTACGTGTGAGGGCGCGGGGTAGTGTCACCGTACGGGTTAGTATTAGGGGACGGGTGAGGGTCAGGCTTCGGGGAAGGGTTAGAGTTCGGGTTCGGGCTAGGGTTAGGGTTAGGGGACGGGGACGGTTTAGGGTCCAGGTGAGGGCACGACAACGCTTTAGGGCGAGCGTACGTGTGAGGACGCGGGATAGTGTCAGCGTACGGGTTAGGATTAGGGGACGGGTGAGGGTCAGGCTTCAGGGAAGGGTTAGGGTTAGGGTTCGGGCTAGGCTTAGGGTTAGGGGACGGGGACGGTTTAGGGTCCAGGTGAGGGCACGACAACGCTTTAGGGGGAGCGTACGTGTGAGGGCGCGGGTTAGTGTCAGCGTACGGGTTAGGATTAGGGGACGGGTGAGGGTCAGGCTTCGGGGAAGGGTTAGGGTTAGGGTTTGGGCTAGGGATAGAGTTAGGGGACGGGGACGGTTTAGGGTCCAGGTGAGGCCACGACAACGCTTTAGGGGGAGCGTTCGTGTGAGCGCGCGGGTTAGTGTCAGCATACGGGTTAGGATAGGGGACGGGTGAGGATCAGGCTTCTGGGAAGGGTTAGGGTTAGGGTTCGGGCTAGGGTTAGGGTTAGGGGACGGGGACGGTTTAGGGTCCAGGAGAAGGTACGACAATGCTTTAGAGGGAGCGTACGTGTGAGGGCGCGGGTTAGTGTCAGCGTACGGGTTATGATTACGGGACGGGTGAGTGTCAGGCTTCGGGGAAGGGTTTGGGTTAGTGTTCGGGCTAGGGTTAGGGTTAGGGGACAGGGACGGTTTAGGGTCCAGGTGAGGGTACGACAACGCTTTAGGGGGAGCGTACGTGTGAGGGCGCGGGTTAGTGTCAGCGTACGGGTTAGGATTAGGGGAGGGGTGAGGGTCAGGCTTCGGGGAAGGGTTAGTGTTAGGGTTCGGGCCAGGGTTAGGGTTAGGGGACGGGGACAGTTTAGGGTCCAGGTGAGGGCACGACAACGCTTTAGGGTGAGCGTACGTGTGAGGGCGCGGGTTAGTGTCAGCGTACGGGTTAGGATTAGGGGACGGGTGAGGGTCAGGCTTCGGGGAAGGGTTACGGTTAGGGTTCGGGCTAGGGTTAGGGTTAGGGGACGGGGACGGTTTAGGGTCCAGTTGAGGGCACGACAACGCTTTAGGGGGAGCGTAGGTGTGAGGGCGCGGGATAGTGTCAGCGTACGGGTTAGGATTAGGGGACGGGTGAGGGTCAGGCTTCGGGGAAGGGTTATGGTTAGGGTTCGGGCTAGGGTTACGGTTAGGGGACGGGGACGATTTAGGGTCCAGGTGAAGGCACGACAAAGCTTTAGGGGGAGCGTACGTGTGAGGGCGCGGGTTAGTGTCAGCGTACGGTTTACGATTAGGGGACGGGTGAGGGTCAGGCTTCGGGGAAGGGTTAGGGTTAGGGTTCGGGCTAGGGATAGTGTTAGGGGACGGGGACGGTTTAGGGTCCAGGTGAGGGCACGACAACGCTTTAGGGGGTGCGTACGTGTGAGCGCGCGGGTTAGTGTCAGCATACGGGTTAGGATAGTGGACGGTTGAGGATCAGGCTTCGGGGAAGGGTTAGGGTTAGGGTTCGGGCTAGGGTTAGGGTTAGGGGACGGGGACGGTTTAGGGTCCAGGTGAGTGTACGACAACGCTTTAGGGGGAGCGTACGTGTGAGGGCGCGGGTTAGTGTCAGCGTACGGGTTAGGATTAGGGGACGGGTGAGGGTCAGGCTTCGGGGAAGGGTTAGGGTTAGGGTTCGGGCTAGGGTTAGGGTTAGGGGATGGGGACGGTTTAGGGTCCAGGTGAGGGTAAGACAACGCTTTAGGGGGAGCGTACGTGTGAGGGCGCGGGTTAGTGTCAGCGTACGGGTTAGTATTAGGGGACGGGTGAGGGTCAGGCTTCGGGGAAGCGTTAGGGTTAGAGTTCGGGCTAGGGTTAGGGTTAGGGGACGGGGACGGTTTAGGGTCCAGGTGCGGGTACGACAACGCTTTAGGGGGAGCGTACGTGTGAGGGCGTGGGTTAGTGTCAGCGTACGGGTTAGGATTAGGGGACGGGTGAGGGTCAGGCTTCGGGGAAGGGTTAGGGTTAGGGTTCGGGCTAGTGTTAGGGTTAGGGGACGGGGACGGTTTAGGGTCCAGGTGAGGGTACGACAACGCTTTAGGGGAAGCGTACGTGTGAGGGCGCGGGGTAGTGTCACCGTACGGGTTAGTATTAGGGGACGGGTGAGGGTCAGGCTTCGGGGAAGAGTTAGGGTTCGGGTTCAGGCTAGGGTTAGGGTTAGGGGACGGGGAAGGTTTAAGGTCCAGGTGAGGGCACGACAACGCTTTAGGGGGAGCGTACGTGTGAGGGCGCGGGATAGTGTCAGCGTACGGGTTAGGATTAGGGGACGGGTGAGGGTCAGGCTTCGGGGAAGGGTTAGGGTTAGGGATTGGGCTAGGGATAGAGTTAGGGGACGGGGACGGTTTAGGGTCCAGGTGAGGCCACGACAACGCTTTAGGGGGAGCGTTCGTGTGAGCGCGCGGGTTAGTGTCAGCATACGGGTTAGGATAGGGGACGGGTGAGGATCAGGCTTCGGGGAAGGGTTAGGGTTAGGGTTCGGGCTAGGGTTAGGGTTAGGGGACGGGGACGGTTTAGGGTCCAGGAGAAGGTACGACAACGCTTTAGAGGGAGCGTACGTGTGAGGGCGCGGGTTAGTGTCAGCGTACGGGTTATGATTACGGGACGGGTGAGGGTCAGGCTTCGGGGAAGGGTTTGGGTTAGTGTTCGGGCTAGGGTTAGGGTTAGGGGACAGGGACGGTTTAGGATCCAGGTGAGGGTACGACAACGCTTTAGGGGGAGCGTACGTGAGAGGGCGCGGGTTAGTGTCAGCGTACGGGTTAGGATTAGGGGACGGGTGAGGGTCATGCTTCGGGGAAGGGTTAGGGTTAGGGTTCGGGATAGGGTTAGGGTTAGGGGACGGGGACGGTTTAGGGTCCAGGTGAGGGCACGACAACGCTTTAGGGGGAGCGAACGTGTGAGGGCGTGGGTTAGTGTCAGCGTACGGATTAGGATTAGGGGACGGGAGAGGGTCAGGCTTCGGGGAAGGGTTAGGGTTAGGGTTCGGGCTAGGGTTAGAGTTAGGGGACGGGGACGGTTTAGGGTCCAGGTGAGGGTATGACAACGCTTTAGGGGGAGCGTACGTGTGAGGGCGCGGGTTAGTGTCAGCGTACGGGTTTGGATTAGGGGACGGGTGAGGGTCAGGCTTCGGGGAAGTGTTAGGGTTAGGGTTCGGGCTAGGGTTAGGGTTAGGGGACGGGGAAGGTTTAGGGTCCAGGTGAGGTCACGACAACGCTTTAGGGGTAGCGTACGTGTGAGGGCGCGGGATAGTGTCAGCGTAGGGGTGAGGATTAGGGGACGGTTGAGGGTCAGGCTTCGGGGAAGTTTTAGGGTTAGGGTTCGGGCTAGGGTTAGGGTTAGGTGACGGGGACGGTTTAGGGTCCAGGTGAGGGTATGACAACGCTTTAGAGGGAGCGTACGTGTGAGGGCGCGGGTTAGTGTCAGCGTACGGTTTATGATTAGGGGACGTGTGAGGGTCAGGCTTCGGGGAAGGGTTAGGGTTAGGGTTCGGTTTAGGTTTAGGGTTAGGGGACAGGCATAGTTTAGGGTCCAGGTGAGGGTACGACAACGCTTTAGGGGGAGCGTACGTGAGAGGGCGTGGGTTAGTGTCAGCGTACGGGTTAGGATTAGGAGACGGGTGAGGGTCAGGCTTCGGGGAAGGGTTAGGGTTAGGGTTCGGGCTAGGCTTCGGGTTAGGGGACGGGGACGGGTTAGGGTCCAGGTGAGGGTACGACAACGCTTTAGGGAGAGCGTACGTGTGAGGGCGTGGGTTAGTGTCAGCGTACGGGTTAGGATTAGGGGACGGGTGAGGGTCAGGCTTCGGGGAAGGGTTAGTGTTAGGGTTCGGGCTAGGGTTAGGGTTAGGGGACGGGGTCGGTTTAGGGTCCAGGTGAGGGTACGACAACGCTTTAGGGAGAGCGTACGTGTTAGGGTGCGGGTTAGTGTCAGCGTACGGGTTAGGATTAGGGGACGGGTGAGGGTCAGGCTTCGGGGAAGGGTTAGGGTTAGTGTTCGGGCTAGGGTTAGGGTTCGGGGACGGGGACGGTTTAGGGTCCGGGTGAGGGTACGACAACGCTTTAGGGGGAGCGTACGTGTGAGGGCGCGGGTTAGTGTCAGCGTACGGGTTAGGATTAGGGGACGGGTGAGGGTCAGGCTTCGGGGAAGTGTTAGGGTTAGGGTTCGGGCTAGGGTTAGGGTTAGGGGACGGGGACGGTTTAGGGTCCATGTGAGGGTAAGACAACGCTTTAGGGGGAGCGTACGTGTGAGAGCGCGGGTTAGTGTCAGCGTACGGTTTAGGATTAGGGGACGGGTGAGGGTCAGGCTTCGGGGAAGTGTTAGGGTTAGGGTTCGGGCTAGGGTTAGGGTTAGGGGACGGGGACGGTTTAAGGTCCAGGTGAGGGTACGACAACGCTTTAGGGGGAGCGTACGTGTGAGGGCGCGGGGTAGTGTCACCGTACGGGTTAGTATTAGGCGACGGGTGAGGGTCAGGCTTCGGGGAAGGGTTAGAGTTCGGGTTCGGGCTAGGGTTAGGGTTAGGGGACGGGGACGGTTTAGGGTCCAGGTGAGGGCACGACAACGCTTTAGGGCGAGCGTACGTGTGAGGACGCGGGATAGTGTCAGCGTACGGGTTAGGATTAGGGGACGGGTGAGGGTCAGGCTTCAGGGAAGGGTTAGGGTTAGGGTTCGGGCTAGGCTTAGGGTTAGGGGACGGGGACGGTTTAGGGTCCAGGTGAGGGCACGACAACGCTTTAGGGGGAGCGTACGTGTGAGGGCGCGGGTTAGTGTCAGCGTACGGGTTAGGATTAGGGGACGGGTGAGGGTCAGGCTTCGGGGAAGGGTTAGGGTTAGGGTTTGGGCTAGGGATAGAGTTAGGGGACGGGGACGGTTTAGGGTCCAGGTGAGGCCACGACAACGCTTTAGGGGGAGCGTTCGTGTGAGCGCGCGGGTTAGTGTCAGCATACGGGTTAGGATAGGGGACGGGTGAGGATCAGGCTTCGGGGAAGGGTTAGGGTTAGGGTTCGGGCTAGGGTTAGGGTTAGGGGACGGGGACGGTTTAGGGTCCAGGAGAAGGTACGACAACGCTTTAGAGGGAGCGTACGTGTGAGGGCGTGGGTTAGTGTCAGCGTACGGGTTATGATTACGGGACGGGTGAGGGTCAGGCTTCGGGGAAGGGTTTGGGTTAGTGTTCGGGCTAGGGTTAGGGTTAGGGGACAGGGACGGTTTAGGGTCCAGGTGAGGGTACGACAACGCTTTAGGGGGAGCGTACGTGAGAGGGCGCGGGTTAGTGTCAGCGTACGGGTTAGGATTAGGGGACGGGTGAGGGTCAGGCTTCGGGGAAGGGTTAGTTTTAGGGTTCGGGCTAGGCTTAGGGTTAGGGGACGAGCACGGGTTAGGGTCCAGGTGAGGGTACGACAACGCTTTAGGGGGAGCGTACGTGTGAGGGCACGGGTTAGTGTCAGCGTACGGGTTAGGATTAGGGGAGGGGTGAGGGTCAGGCTTCGGGGAAGGGTTAGGTTTAGGGTTAGGGCTAGGGTTAGGGTTAGGGGACGGGGACGGTTTAGGGTCCAGGTGAGGGTACGACAATGCTTTAGGGGGAGCGTACGTGTGAGGGCGTGGGTTAGTGTCAGCATACGGGTTAGCATTAGGGGACGGGTGAGGGTCAGGCTTCAGGGAAGGGTTAGGGTTAGGGTTCGGGCTAGGGTTAGGGTTAGGGGACGGGGACGGTTTAGTGTCGAGGTGAGGGTAAGACAACGCTTTAGGGGGAGCGTACGTGTGAGGGCGCGGGTTAGTGTCAGCGTACGGGTAATGATTACGGGACGGGTGAGGGTCAGGCTTCGGGGAAGGGTTTGGGTTAGTGTTCGGGCTAGGGTTAGGGTTAGGGGACAGGGACGGTTTAGGGTCCAGGTGAGGGTACGACAACGCTTTAGGGGGAGCGTACGTGAGAGGGCGCGGGTTAGTGTTAGCGTACGGGTTAGGATTAGGGGACGGGTGAGTGTCATGCTTCGGGGAAGGGTTAGGGTTAGGGTTCGGGATAGGGTTAGGGTTAGGGGACGGGAATGGTTTAGGGTCCAGGTGAGGGCACGACAACGCTTTAGGGGGATCGAACGTGTGAGGGCGCGGGTTAGTGTCAGCGTACGGGTTAGGATTATGGGACGGGAGAGGGTCAGGCTTCGGGGAAGGGTTAGGGTTAGGGTTCGGGCTAGGGTTAGGGTTAGGGGACAGGGACGGTTTAGGGTCCAGGTGAGGGCACGACAACGCTTTAGGGGTAGCGTACGTGTGAGGGCGCGGGTTAGTGTCAGCGTACGGGTTAGGATTAGGAGACGGGTGAGGGTCAGGCTTCGGGGAAGGGTTAGGGTTAGGGTTCGGGCTAGGCTTAGGGTTAGGGGACGGGGACGGGTTAGGGTCCAGGTGAGGGTACGACAACGCTTTAGGGGGAGCGTACATGTGAGGGCGTGGGGTAGTGTCACCGTACGGGTTAGTATTAGGGGACGGGTGAGGGTCAGGCTTCGGGGAAGTGTTAGGGTTCGGTTTCGGGCTAGGGTTAGGGTTAGGGGACGGGGACGGTTTAGGGTCCAGGTGAGGGCACGACAACGCTTTAGGGCGAGCGTACGTGTGAGGACGCGGGATAGTGTCAGCGTACGGGTAGGATTAGGGGACGGGTGAGGGTCAGGCTTCAGGGAAGGTTTAGGGTTAGGGTTCGGGCTAGGCTTAGGGTTAGGGTACGGGGACGGTTTAGGGTCCAGGTGAGGGCACGACAACGCTTTAGGGGGAGCGTACGTGTGAGGGCGCGGGTTAGTGTCAGCGTACAGGTTAGGATTAGGGGACGGGTGAGGGTCAGGCTTCGGGGAAGGGTTAGGGTTAGGGTTCGGGCTAGGGTTAGGGGACGGGGACGGTTTAGGGTCCTGGTGAGGGTAAGACAACGCTTTAGGGGGAGCGTACGTGTGAGGGCGCGGGTTAGTGTCAGCGTACGGGTTAGCATTAAAGGACGGGTGAGGGTCAGGCTTCGGGCAAGGATTAGGGTTAGGGTTCGGGCTAGGGTTAGGTTTACGGAAAGGGGAAGGTTTAGGGTCCAGGTGAGGGCACGACAATGCTTTAGGGGGAGCGTACGTGTGAGGGCGTGGGTTAGTGTCAGCGTACGGGTTAGGATTAGGGGACAGGTGAGGGTCAGGCTTCGGGGAAGGGTTAGGGTTAGGGTTCGGGCTAGGGTTAGGGTTAGGGGACGGGGACGGTTTAGGGTCCAGGTGAGGGCACGACAACGCTTTAGGGGGAGCGTACGTGTGAGCGCGCGGGTTAGTGTCAGCGTACGGTTTAGGATTAGGGGACGGGTGAGGGTCAGTCTTCGGGGAAGGGTTAGGGTTAGGGTTCGGGCTAGGGATAGTGTTAGGTGACGCGGACGGTTTAGGGTCCAGGTGAGGGCACGACAACGCTGTAGGGGGAGCGTACGTGTGAGGGCGCGGGATAGTGTCAGCGTACGGGTTAGGATTATGGGACGGGTGAGAATCAGGCTTCAGGGAAGGCTTAGGGTTCGGGTTCGGGCTAGGGTTAGGCTTAGGGGACGGGGACGGTTTAGGGTCCAGGTGAGGGCACGACAACGCTTTAGGGGGAGCGTACGTGTGAGGGCGCGGATTAGTGTCACCGTACGGGTTATGATTAGGGGACGGTTGAGGGTCAGGCTTCGGGGAAGGGTTTGGGTTAGTGCTCGGGCTAGGGTTAGGGTTAGGGGACAGGGACGGGTTAGGGTCCAGGTGAGGGTACGACAACGCTTTAGGGGGAGCGTACGTGTGAGGGCGTGGGTTAGTGTCAGCGTACGGGTTAGGATTAGGGGACGGGTGAGGGTCAGGCTTCGGGTAAGTGTTAGGGTTAGGGTTCGGGCTAGGGTTAGGGTTAGGGGACGGGGACGGTTTAGGGTCCAGGTGAGGTTACGACAACGCTTTAGGGGGAGCGTACGTGTGAGGGCGCGGGTTAGTGTCAGCGTACGGGTTAGGATTAGGGGACGGGTGAGGGTCAGGCTTCGGGGAAGGGTTAGGGTTAGGGTTCGGGCTAGGGTTAGGTTTAGGGGACGGGGACGGTTTAGGGTCCAGGTGAGGGCACGACAACGCTTTAGGGGGAGCGTACGTGTGAGGGCGCGGGACAGTGTCAGCGTACGGGTTAGGAATAGGGGACGGATGAGGGTCAGGCTTCGGGGAAGGGTTAGGGTTAGGGTTCGGTCTAGGGTTAGGGTTAGTGGACAGGGATAGTTTAGGGTCCAGGTGAGGGTACGACAACGCTTTAGGGGGAGCGTACGTGTTAGGGCGCGGGTTATTGTCAGCGTACGTGTTAGGATTAGGGGACGGGTGAGGGTCAGGCTTCGGGGAAGAGTTAGGGTTAGTGTTCGGGCTAGGGTTAGGGTTCGGGGACGGGGAAGGTTTAGGGTCCGGGTGAGGGTACGACAACGCTTTAGGGGGAGCGTACGTGTGAGGGCGCGGGTTAGTGTCAGCGTACGGGTTAGGATTAGGGGACGGGTGAGGGTCAGGCTTCGGGGAAGTGTTAGGGTTAGGGTTCGGGCTAGGGTTAGGGTTAGGGGACGGGGACGGTTTAGGGTCCAGGTGAGGGTAAGACAACGCTTTAGGGGGAGTGTACGTGTGAGGGCGCGGGTTAGTGTCAGCGTACGGTTTAGGATTAGGGGACGGGTGAGGGTCAGGCTTCGGGGAAGTGTTAGGGTTAGGGTTCGGGCTAGGGTTCGGGTTAGGGGACGGGGACGGTTTAGGGTCCAGGTGAGGGCACGACAACGCTTTAGGGGGAGCGTACATGTGAGGGCGCGGGGTAGTGTCACCGTACGGGTTAGTATTAGGGGACGAGTGAGTGTCAGGCTTCGGGGAAGGGTTAGGGTTAGGGTTTGGGTGAGGGATAGAGTTAGGGGACGGGGACGGTTTAGGGTCCAGGTGAGGCCACGACAACGCTTTAGGGGGAGCGTTCGTGTGAGCGCGCGGGTTAGTGTCAGCATACGGGATAGGATAGGGGACGGGTGAGGATCAGGCTTCGGGGAAGGGTTAGGGTTAGGTTTCGGGCTAGGGTTAGGGTTAGGGGACGGGGACGGTTTAGGGTCCAGGAGAAGGTACGACAACGCTTTAGAGGGAGCGTACGTGTGAGGGCGCGGGTTAGTGTCAGCGTACGGGTTATGATTACGGGACGGGTGAGGGTCAGGCTTCGGGGAAGGGTTTGGGTTAGTGTTCGGGCTAGGGTTAGGGTTAGGGGACAGGGACGGTTTAGGGTCCAGGTGAGGGTACAACAACGCTTCAGGGGGAGCGGACGTGTGAGGGCGCGGGTTAGTGTCAGCGTACGGGTTAGGATTAGGGGAGGGGTGAGGGTCAGGCTTCGGGGAAGGGTTAGGTTTAGGGTTCGGGCTAGGGTTAGGGTTAGGGGACGGGGACGGTTTAGGGTCCAGGTGAGGGTACGACAATGCTTTAGGGGGAGCGTACGTGTGAGGGCGCGGGTTAGTGTCAGCGTACGGGTTAGGATTAGGGGACGGGTGAGGGTCAGGCTTCGGGGAAGGGTTAGGGTTAGGGTTTGGGCTAGGGATAGAGTTAGGGGACGGGGACGGTTTAGGGTCCAGGTGAGGCCACGACAACGCTTTAGGGGGAGCGTTCGTGTGAGCGCGCGGGTTAGTGTCAGCATACGGGTTAGGATAGGGGACGGGTGAGGATCAGGCTTCGGGGAAGGGTTAGGGTTAGGGTTCGGGCTAGGGTTAGGGATAGTGGACGGGGACGGTTTAGGGTCCAGGAGAAGGTACGACAACGCTTTAGAGGGAGCGTACGTGTGAGGGCGTGGGTTAGTGTCAGCGTACGGGTTATGATTACGGGACGGGTGAGGGTCAGGCTTCGGCGAAGGGTTTGGGTTAGTGTTCGGGCTAGGGTTAGGTTTAGGGGACAGGGACGGTTTAGGGTCCAGGTGAGGGTTCGACAACGCTTTAGGGGGAGCGTACGTGAGAGGGCGCGGGTTAGTGTCAGCGTACTGGTTAGGATTAGGGGACGGGTGAGGGTCAGGCTTCGGGGAAGGGTTAGGGTTAGGGTTCGGGGTAGGCTTAGGGTTATGGGACGAGGACGGGTTAGGGTCCAGGTGAGGGTACGACAACGCTTTAGGGGGAGCGTACGTGTGAGGGCGCGGGTTAGTGTCAGCGTACGGGTTAGGATTAGGGGACGGGTGAGGGTCAGGCTTCGGGGAAGTGTTAGGTTTAGGGTTCGGGCTAGGGTTAGTGTTAGGGGACGGGGACGGTTTAGGGTCCAGGTGAGGGTACGACAACGCTTTAGGGGGAGCGTACGTGTGAGGGCGCGGGTTAGTGTCAGCGTACGGGTTAGCATTAGGGGACGGGTGAGGGTCAGGCTTCGGGGAAGAGTTAGGGTTAGTGTTCGGGCTAGGGTTAGGGTTCGGGGACGGGGACGGTTTAGGGTCCGGGTGAGGGTACGACAACGCTTTAGGGGGAGCGTACGTGTGAGGGCGCGGGTTAGTGTCAGCGTACGGGTTAGGATTAGGGGACGGGTGAGGGTCAGCCTTCGGGGAAGTGTTAGGGTTAGGGTTCGGGCTAGGGTTAGGGTTAGGGGACGGGGACGGTTTAGGGTCCAGGTGAGGGTAAGACAACACTTTAGGGGGAGCGTACGTGTGAGGGCGCGGGTTAGTGTCAGCGTACGGTGTAGGATTAGGGGACGGGTGAGGGTCAGGCTTCGGGGAAGTGTTAGGGTTAGGGTTCGGGCTAGGGTTAGGGTTAGGGGACGGGGACGGTTTAGGGTCCAGGAGAAGGTATGACAACGCTTTAGAGGGAGCGTACGTGTGAGGGCGCGGGTTAGTGTCAGCGTACGGGTTATGATTACGGGACGGGTGAGGGTCAGGCTTCGGGGAAGGGTTTGGGTTAGTGTTCGGGCTAGGGTTAGGGTTAGGGGACAGGGACGGTTTAGGGTCCAGGTGAGGGTACGACAACGCTTTAGGGGGAGCGTACGTGAGAGGGCGCGGGTTAGTGTCAGCGTACGGGTTAGGATTAGGGGACGGGTGAGGGTCAGGCTTCGGGGAAGGGTTAGGGTTAGGGTTCGGGCTAGGCTTAGGGTTAGGGGACGAGGACGGGTTAGGGTCCAGGTGAGGGTACGACAACGCTTTAGGGGGAGTGTACGTGTGAGGGCGCGGGTTAGTGTCAGCGTACGGGTTAGGATTAGGGGAGGGGTGAGGGTCAGGCTTCGGGGAAGGGTGAGGTTTAGGGTTCGGGGTAGGGTTAGGGTTAGGGGACGGGGACGGTTTAGGGTCCAGGTGAGGGCACGACAACGCTTTAGGGGGAGCGTACGTGTGAGGGCGCGGGTTAGTGTCAGCGTACGGGTTAGGATTAGGGGACGGGTGAGGGTCATGCTTCGGGGAAGGGTTAGGGTTAGGGTTCGGGATAGAGTTAGGGTTAGGGGACGGGAACGGTTTAGGGTCCAGGTGAGGGCACGACAACGCTTTAGGGGGAGCGAACGTGTGAGGGCGCGGGTTAGTGTCAGCGTACGGGTTAGGATTATGGGACGGGAGAGGATCAGGCTTCGGGGAAGGATTAGGGTTAGGGTTCGGGCTAGGGTTAGGGTTAGGGGACGGGGACGGTTTAGGGTCCAGGTGAGGGCACGACAACGCTTTAGGGGTAGCGTACGTGTGAGGGCGCGGGTTAGTGTCAGCGTACGGGTTAGGATTAGGGGACGGTTGAGGGTCAGGCTTCGGGGAAGGTTTAGGGTTAGGGTTCGGGCTAGGGTTAGGGTTAGGGGACGGGGACGGTTTAGGGTCCAGGTGAGGGTATGAAAACGCTTTAGAGGGAGCGTACGTGTGAGGGCGCGGGTTAGTGTCAGCGTACGGGTTATGATTACGGGACGGGTGAGGGTCAGGCTTCGGGGAAGGGTTAGGGTTAGGGTTCGGTTTAGGGTTAGGGTTAGGGGACAGGGATAGTTTAGGGTCCAGGTGAGGGTACGACAACGCTTTAGGGGGAGCGTACGTGAGGGGGCGCGGGTTAGTGTCAGCGTACGGGTTAGGATTAGGAGACGGGTGAGGGTCAGGCTTCGGGGAAGGGTTAGGGTTAGGGTTCGGGCTAGGCTTAGGGTTAGGGGACGGGGACGGGTTAGGGTCCAGGTGAGGGTACGACAACGCTTTAGGGGGAGCGGACATGTGAGGGCGCGGGGTAGTGTCACCGTACGGGTTAGTATTAGGGGACGGGTGAGGGTCAGGCTTCGGGGAAGGGTTAGGGTTCGGGTTCGGGTTAGGGTTAGGGGACGGGGACGGTTTAGGGTCCAGGTGAGGGCACGACAATGCTTTAGGGCGAGCGTACGTGTGAGGACGCGGGATAGTGTCAGCGTACGGGTAGGATTAGGGGACGGGTGAGGGTCAGGCTTCAGGGAAGGGTTAGGGTTAGGGTTCGGGCTAGGCTTAGGGTTAGGGGACGGGGACGGTTTAGGGTCCAGGTGAGGGCATGACAACGCTTTAGGGGGAGCGTACGTGTGAGGGCGCGGGTTAGTGTCAGCGTACGGGTTAGGATTAGGGGAAGGGTGAGGGTCAGGCTTCGGGGAAAGGTTAGGGTTAGTGTTTGGGCTAGGGATAGAGTTAGGGGACGGGGACGGTTTAGGGTCCAGGTGAGGCCACGACAACGCTTTAGGGGGAGCGTTCGTGTGAGCGCGCGGGTTAGTGTCAGCATACGGGTTAGGATAGGGGATGGGTGAGGATCAGGCTTCGGGGAAGGTTTAGGGTTAGGGTTCGGGCTAGGGTTAGGGTTAGCGGACGGGGACGGTTTAGGGTTCAGGAGAAGGTACGACAACGCTTTAGAGGGAGCGTACGTGTGAGGGCGTGGGTTAGTGTCAGCGTACGGGTTATGATTACGGGACGGGTGAGGGTCAGGCTTCGGGGAAGGGTTTGGGTTAGTGTTTGGGCTAGGGTTAGGGTTAGGGGACAGGGACGGTTTAGGGTCCAGGTGAGGGTACGACAACGCTTTAGGGGGAGCGTACGTGAGAGGGCGCGGGTTAGTGTCAGCGTACGGGTTAGGATTAGCGGACGGGTGAGGGTCAGGCTTCTGGGAAGGGTTAGGGTTAGGGTTCGGGCTAGGCTTAGGGTTAGGGGACGAGGACGGGTTAGGGTCCAGGTGAGGGTACGACAACGCTTTAGGGGGAGCGTACGTGTGAGGGCGCGGGTTAGTGTCAGCGTACGGGTTAGGATTAGGGGACGGGTGAGGGTCAGGCTTCGGGGAAGTATTAGGGTTAGGGTTCGGGCTAGCGTTAGGGTTAGGGGACGGGGACGGTTTAGGGTCCAGTTGAGGGCACGACAAAGCTTTAGGGGGAGCGTACGTGTGAGGGCGCGGGTTAGTGTCAGCGTACGGTTTAGGATTAGGGGACGGGTGAGGGTCAGGCTTCGGGGAAGGGTTAGGGTTAGGGTTCGGGCTAGGGATAGTGTTAGGGGACGGGGACGGTTTAGGGTCCAGGTGAGGGCACGACAACGCTTTAGGGGGAGCGTACGTGTGAGCGCGCGAGTTAGTGTCAGCATACGGGTTAGGATAGTGGACGGTTGAGGATCAGGCTTCGGGGAAGGGTTAGGGTTAGGGTTCGGGCTAGGGTTATGGTTAGGGGACGGGGACTGTTTAGGGTCCAGGTGAAGGTACGACAACGCTTTAGAGGGAGCGTACGTGTGAGGGCAAGGGTTAGTGTCAGCGTACGGGTTATGATTAGGGGACGGGTGAGGGTCAGGCTTCAGGGAAGTGTTTGGTTTAGTGTTCGGGCTAGGGTTAGGGTTAGGGGACAGGGACGGGTTAGGGTCCAGGTGAGGGTACGACAACGCTTTAGGGGGAGCGTACGTGTGAGGGCGCGGGTTAGTGTCAGCGTACGGGTTAGGATTAGGGGACGGGTGAGAGTCAGGCTTCGGGGAAGGGTTAGGGTTAAGCTTCGGGCTAGGGTTAGGGTTAGGGGACGGGGACGGTTTACGGTCCAGGTGAGGGTACGACAACGCTTTAGGGGGAGCGTACGTGTGAGGGCGTGAGTTACTGTCAGCGTACGGGTTAGGATTAGGGGACGGGTGAGGGTCAGGCTTCGGGTAAGTGTTAGGGTTAGGGTTCGGGCTAGGGTTAGGGTTAGGGGACGGGGACGGTTTAGGGTCCAGGTGAGGGTACGACAACGCTTTAGGGGTAGCGTACGTGTGAGGGCGCGGTTTAGTGTCAGTGTACGGGTTAGGATTAGGGGACGGGTGAGGGTCAGGCTTCGCGGAAGGGTTAGGGTTAGGGTTCGGGCTAGGTTTAGGGTTAGGGGACGGGGACGGTTTAGGGTCCAGGTGAGGGCACGACAACGCTTTAGGGGGAGCGTACGTGTGAGGGCGCGGGTTAGTGTCAGCGTACGGGTTAGGATTAGGGGACGTGTGAGGGTCAGGCTTGGGTGAAGGGTTAGTGTTAGGGTTCGGACTAGGGTTAGGGTTAGGGGACGAGGACGGTTTAGGGTCCAGGTGAGGGCATGACAACGCTTTAGGGGGAGCGTACGTGTGAGGGCGCGGGTTAGTGTCAGTGTACGGGTTAGGATTAGGGGACGTATGAGGGTCAGGCTTCAGGGAACGGTTAGGGTTAGGGTTCAGGCTAGGGTTAGAGTTACGGGACGCGGACGGTTTAGGGTCCAGGTGAGGGCACGACAACGCTTTAGGGGGAGCGTACGTGTGAGGGCGTGGGTTAGTGTCAGCGTACGGGTTAGGATTAGGGGACGGGTGAGGGTCATGCTTCGAGGAAGGGTTAGGGTTAGGGTTCGGTCTAGGGTTAGGGTTAGTGGACAGGGATAGTTTAGGGTCCAGGTGAGGGTACGACAACGCTATAGGGGGAGCGTACGTGTTAGGGCGCGGGTTAGTGTCAGCGTACGTGTTAGGATTAGGGGACGGGTGAGGGTCAGGCTTCGGGGAAGGGTTAGGGTTAGGGTTCGGGCTAGGGTTAGGGTTAGGGGACGGGGACGGTTTAGGGTCCAGGAGAAGGTACGACAACGCTTTAGAGGGAACGTACGTGTGAGGGCGCGGGTTAGTGTCAGCGTACGGGTTATGATTACGGGACGGGTGAGGGTCAGGCTTCGGGGAAGGGTTTGGGTTAGTGTTCGGGCTAGGGTTAGGGTTAGGGGACAGGGACGGTTTAGGGTCCAGGTGAGGGTACGACAACGCTTTAGGGGGAGCGTACGTGAGAGGGCGCGGGTTAGTGTCAGCGTACGGGTTAGGATTAGGGGACGGGTGAGGGTCAGGCTTCGGGGAAGGGTTAGGTTTAGGGTTCGGGCTAGGCTTAGGGTTAGGGGACGAGGACGGGTTAGGGTCCAGGTGAGGGTACGACAACGCTTTAGGGGGAGTGTACGTGTGAGGGCGCGGGTTAGTGTCAGCGTACGGGTTATGATTACAGGACGGGTGAGGGTCAGGCTTCGGGGAAGGGTTAGGGTTAGGGTTCGGTTTAGGGTTAGGGTTAGGGGACAGGGATAGTTTAGGGTCCAGGTGAGGGTACGACAACGCTTTAGGGGGAGCGTACGTGAGGGGGCGCGGGTTAGTGTCAGCGTACGGGTTAGGATTAGGAGACGGGTGAGGGTCAGGCTTCGGGGAAGGGTTAGGGTTAGGGTTCGGGCTAGGCTTAGGGTTAGGGGACGGGGACGGGTTAGGGTCCAGGTGAGGGTACGACAACGCTTTAGGGGGAGCGTACATGTGAGGGCGCGGGGTAGTGTCACCGTACGGGTTAGTATTAGGGGACGGGTGAGGGTCAGGCTTCGGGGAAGGGTTAGGGTTCGGGTTCGGGTTAGGGTTAGGGGACGGGGACGGTTTAGGGTCCAGGTGAGGGCACGACAATGCTTTAGGGCGAGCGTACGTGTGAGGACGCGGGATAGTGTCAGCGTACGGGTAGGATTAGGGGACGGGTGAGGGTCAGGCTTCAGGGAAGGGTTAGGGTTAGGGTTCGGGCTAGGCTTAGGGTTAGGGGATGGGGACGGTTTAGGGTCCAGGTGAGGGCATGACAACGCTTTAGGGGGAGCGTACGTGTGAGGGCGCGGGTTAGTGTCAGCGTACGGGTTAGGATTAGGGGAAGGGTGAGGGTCAGGCTTCGGGGAAGGGTTAGGGTTAGTGTTTGGGCTAGGGATAGAGTTAGGGGACGGGGACGGTTTAGGGTCCAGGTGAGGCCATGACAACGCTTTAGGGGGAGCATTCGTGTGAGCGCGCGGGTTAGTGTCAGCATACGGGTTAGGATAGGGGATGGGTGAGGATCAGGCTTCGGGGAAGGTTTAGGGTTAGGGTTCGGGCTAGGGTTAGGGTTAGCGGACGGGGACGGTTTAGGGTCCAGGAGAAGGTACGACAACGCTTTAGAGGGAGCGTACGTGTGAGGGCGTGGGTTAGTGTCAGCGTACGGGTTATGATTACGGGACGGGTGAGGGTCAGGCTTCGGGGAAGGGTTTGGGTTAGTGTTTGGGCTAGGGTTAGGGTTAGGGGACAGGGACGGTTTAGGGTCCAGGTGAGGGTACGACAACGCTTTAGGGGGAGCGTACGTGAGAGGGCGCGGGTTAGTGTCAGCGTACGGGTTAGGATTAGCGGACGGGTGAGGGTCAGGCTTCTGGGAAGGGTTAGGGTTAGGGTTCGGGCTAGGCTTAGGGTTAGGGGACGAGGACGGGTTAGGGTCCAGGTGAGGGTACGACAACGCTTTAGGGGGACCGTACGTGTGAGGGCGCGGGTTAGTGTCAGCGTACAGGTTAGGATTAGGGGACGGGTGAGGGTCAGGCTTCGGGGAAGGGTTAGGGTCAGGGTTCGGGTTAGGGTTAGGGGACGGGGACGGTTTAGGGTCCAGGTGAGGGCACGACAACACTTTAGGGGGAGCGTACGTGTGAGGGCGCGGGTTAGTGTCAGTGTACGGGTTAGGATTAGGGGACGGATGAGGGTCAGGCTTCGGGGAAGTATTAGGGTTAGGGTTCGGGCTAGCGTTAGGGTTAGGGGACGGGGACGGTTTAGGGTCCAGTTGAGGGCACGACAAAGCTTTAGGGGGAGCGTACGTGTGAGGGCGCGGGTTAGTGTCAGCGTACGGTTTAGGATTAGGGGACGGGTGAGGGTCAGGCTTCGGGGAAGGGTTAGGGTTAGGGTTCGGGCTAGGGATAGTGTTAGGGGACGGGGACGGTTTAGGGTCCAGGTGAGGGCACGACAACGCTTTAGGGGGAGCGTACGTGTGAGCGCGCGGGTTAGTGTCAGCATACGGGTTAGGATAGTGGACGGTTGAGGATCAGGCTTCGGGGAAGGGTTAGGGTTAGGGTTCGGGCTAGGGTTAGGGTTAGGGGACGGGGACTGTTTAGGGTCCAGGTGAAGGTACGACAACGCTTTAGAGGGAGCGTACGTGTGAGGGCAAGGGTTAGTGTCAGCGTACGGGTTATGATTAGGGGACGGGTGAGGGTCAGGCTTCAGGGAAGTGTTTGGTTTAGTGTTCGGGCTAGGGTTAGGGTTAGGGGACAGGGACGGGTTAGGGTCCAGGTGAGGGTACGACAACGCTTTAGGGGGAGCGTACGTGTGAGGGCGCGGGTTAGTGTCAGCGTACGGGTTAGGATTAGGGGACGGGTGAGGGTCAGGCTTCGGGGAAGGGTTAGGGTTAAGCTTCGGGCTAGGGTTAGGGTTAGGGGACGGGGACGGTTTACGGTCCAGGTGAGGGTACGACAACGCTTTAGGGGGAGCGTACGTCTGAGGGCGTGAGTTACTGTCAGCGTACGGGTTAGGATTAGGGGACGGGTGAGGGTCAGGCTTCGGGTAAGTGTTAGGGTTAGGGTTCGGGCTAGGGTTAGTGTTAGGCGACGGGGACGGTTTAGGGTCCAGGTGAGGGTACGACAACGCTTTAGGGGTAGCGTACGTGTGAGGGCGCGGTTTAGTGTCAGTGTACGGGTTAGGATTAGGGGACGGGTGAGGGTCAGGCTTCGCGGAAGGGTTAGGGTTAGGGTTCGGGCTAGGTTTAGGGTTAGGGGACGGGGACGGTTTAGGGTCCAGGTGAGGGCACGACAACGCTTTAGGGGGAGCGTACGTGTGAGGGCGCGGGTTAGTGTCAGCGTACGGGTTAGGATTAGGGGACGTGTGATGGTCAGGCTTCGGTGAAGGGTTAGTGTTAGGGTTCGGACTAGGGTTAGGGTTAGGGGACGAGGACGGTTTAAAGTTCAGGTGAGGGCATGACAACGCTTTAGGGGGAGCGTACGTGTGAGGGCGCGGGTTAGTGTCAGTGTACGGGTTAGGATTAGGGGACGTATGAGGGTCAGGCTTCAGGGAACGGTTAGGGTTAGGGTTCAGGCTAGGGTTAGAGTTACGGGACGCGGACGTTTTAGGGTCCAGGTGAGGGCACGACAACGCTTTAGGGGGAGCGTACGTGTGAGGGCGCGGGTTAGTGTCAGCGTACGGGTTAGGATTAGGGGACGGGTGAGGGTCATGCTTCGAGGAAGGGTTAGGGTTAGGGTTCGGTCTAGGGTTAGGGTTAGTGGACAGGGATAGTTTAGGGTCCAGGTGAGGGTACGACAACGCTTTAGGGGGAGCGTAAGTGTTAGGGCGCGGGTTAGTGTCAGCGTACGTGTTAGGATTAGGGGACGGGTGAGGGTCAGGCTTCGGGGAAGGGTTAGGGTTAGGGTTCGGGCTAGGGTTAGGGTTAGGGGATGGGGACGGTTTAGGGTCCAGGAGAAGGTACGACAATGCTTTAGAGGGAGCGTACGTGTGAGGGCGCGGGTTAGTGTCAGCGTACGGGTTATGATTACGGGACGGGTGAGGGTCAGGCTTCGGGGAAGGGTTTGGGTTAGTGTTCGGGCTAGGGTTAGGGTTAGGGGACAGGGACGGTTTAGGGTCCAGGTGAGGGTACGACAACGCTTTAGGGGGAGCGTACGTTAGAGCGCGCGGCTTAGTGTCAGCGAACGGGTTAGGATTAGGGGACGGGTGAGGGTCAGGCTTCGGAGAAGGGTTTGGGTTACTGTTAGGGCTAGGGATAGTGTTAGGGGACGGGGACGGTTTAGGGTCCAGGTGAGGGTACGACAACGCTTTAGGGGGAGCGTACGTGTGAGGGCGTGGGTTAGTGTCAGCGTACGGGTTAGGATTAGGGGACGGGTGAGGGTCAGACTTCGCGGAAGTGTTAGGGTTTTTGTTCGGGCTAGGGTTAGGGTTAGGGGACGGGGACGGTTTAGGGTCCAGGTGAGGGTACGACAACGCTTTAGGGGGAGCGTACGTGTGAGGGCGCGGGTTAGTGTCAGCGTACGGGTTAGGATTAGGGGACGGGTGAGGGTCAGGCTTCGTGAAGGGTTAGGGTTAGGGTTCGGGCTAGGGTTAGTGTTAGGGGATGGGGACGGTTTAGGGTCCAGGTGAGGGTACGACAACGCTTTAGGGGGAGCGTACGTGTGAGGGCGCGGGTTAGTGTCAGCGTACGGTTTAGGATTAGGGACGGGTGAGGGTCAGGCTTCGGGGAAGTGTTAGGGTTACGGTTCGGCATAGGGTTAGGGTTAGGGGACGGTTTAGGGTCCAGGTGAGGGTACGACAACGCTTTAGGGGGAGCGTACGTGTGAGGGCGTGGGTTAGTGTCAGCGTACGGGTTAGGATTAGGGGACGGGTGAGGGTCAGACTTCGCGGAAGGGTTAGGGTTAGTGTTCGGGCTAGGGTTAGGGTTAGGGGACGGAGACGGTTTAGGGTCCAGGTGAGGGTACGACAACGCTTTAGGGGGCGCGTACGTGTGAGGGCGCGGTTTAGTGTCTGCGTACGTGTTAGGATTAGGGGACGGGTGAGGGTTAGGCTTCGGGGAAGGGTTAGGGTTAGGGTTCGGGCTAGGGTAAGGGTTAGGGGACGGGTACGGTTTAGGGTCCATGTGAGGGTACGACAACGCTTTAGGGCGTGCGTACGTGTGAGGGCGCAGGTTAGTGTCAGCGTACGGGTTAGGATTAGGGGACGGGTGAGGGTCAGGCTTCGGGGAAGGGTTAGGGTTAGGGGTCGGGCTAGGGTTAGGGTTAGGGTACGGGGATGGTTTAGGGTCCAGGTGAGGGTACGACAACGCTTTAGGCGGAGCATACGTATGAGGGCGCGGGTTAGTGTCAGCGTACGGGTTAGGATTAGGGGACGGGTGAGGGTCAGGCTTCGGGGAAGGGTTAGGGTTAGGGTTCGGGCTAGGGTTAGGGTTAGGGGACGGGGACGGTTTAGGGTCTAGGTGAGGGTACGACAACGCTTTAGGGGGAGCGTACGTGTGAGGGCGCGGGTTAGTGTCAGCGTACGGGTTAGGATTATGGGACGGGTGAGGGTCAGGCTTCGTGAAGGGTTAGGGTTAGGGTTCGGGCTAGGGTTAGTGTTAGGGGATGGGGACGGTTTAGGGTCCAGGTGAGGGTACGACAAAGCTTTAGGGGGAGCGTACGTGTGAGGGCGCGGGTTAGTGTCAGCGTACGGGTTAGGATTAGGGGACGGGTGAGGGTTAGGCTACGGGGAAGAGTTAGGGTTAGGGTTCGGGCTAGGGTTAGGGTTAGGGGACGGGGACGGTTTAGGGTCCAGGTGAGGGTACGACAACGCTTTAGGGGGACCGTACGTGTGAGGGTGCGGGTTAGTGTCAGCGTACGGGTTAGCATTAGGGGACGGGTGAGGGTCAGGCTTCGGGGAAGGGTTAGTGTTAGGGTTCGGGCTAGGGTTAGGGTTAGGGTTAGGGGACGGTTTAGGGTCCAGGTGAGGGTACGACAACGCTTTACGGGGAGCGTACGTGTGAGGGCACGGGTTAGTGTCAGCGTACGGGTTAGGAATAGGGGACGGGTGAGGGTCAGGCTTCGGGGAAGGGTTAGGGTTAGGGTGCGGGCTAGGATTAGGGTTAGTGGACGGGGACGGTTTAGGGTCCAGGTGAGGGTATGACAACGCTTTAGGGGGAGCGTACGTGTGAGCGCGCGGGTTAGTGTCAGCGTACGGGTTAGGATTAGGGGACGGGTGAGGGTCAGGCTTCGGGGAAGGGTTATGGTTAGGGTTCGGCCTAGGGTTAGGGTTATGGGACGGGGACGGTTTAGGGTCCCGGTGAGGGTACGACAACGCTTTAGGGGGCTCGTACGTGAAAGGGCGCGGGTTAGTGTCAGCGTACGGGTTAGGATTAGGGGACGGGTGAGGTTCAGGCTTCGGGGAAGGGTTAGGGTTAGGGTTCGGGCTAGGGTTAGTGTTAGCGGATGGGGACGGTTTGGGGTCCAGGTGAGGGTACGACAACGCTTTAGGGGAGCGTACGTGTGAGGGCGCGGGTTAGTGTCAGCGTACGGGTTAGGATTAGGGGACGGGTGAGGGTCAGGCTTCGGGGAAAGGTTAGAGTTAGGGTTCGGTCTAGGGTTTGGGTTAGGGGACGGGGACGGTTTAGGGTCCAGGTGAGGGTACGACAACGCTTTAGGGGAGCGTACGTGTGAGGGCGCGGGTTAGTGTCAGCGTACGGGTTAGGATTAGGGGACGGGTGAGGGTCAGGCTTCGGGGAAAGGTTAGAGTTAGGGTTCGGTCTAGGGTTTGGGTTAGGGGACGCGGACCGTTTAGGGTCCAGGTGAGTGTACGACAACGCTTTAGGGGGAGCGTACGTGTGAGGGCGTGGGTTAGTGTCAGCGTACGGGTTAGGATTAGGGGACGGTTGAGGGTCAGGTTTCGGGGAAGTGTTAGGGTTAGGGTTCGGGCTAGGGTTAGGGTTAGGGGCCGGGGACGGTTTAGGGTCCAGGTGAGGGTACGACAACGCTTTAGGGGGAGCGTACGTGAGAGCGCGCGTGTTAGTGTCAGCGTACGGGTTAGGATTAGGGGACGGGTGAGGGTCAGGCTTCGGGGAAGGGTTATGGTTAGGGTTCGGCCTAGGGTTAGGGTTAGGGGACGGGGACGGTTTAGGGTCCCGGTGAGGGTACGACAACGCTTTAGGGGGCTCGTACGTGAAAGGGCGCGGGTTAGTGTCAGCGTACGGGTTAGGATTAGGGGACGGGTGAGGGTCAGGCTTCGGGGAAGGGTTAGGGTTAGGGTTCGGGCTAGGGTTAGTGTTAGCGGATGGGGACGGTTTGGGGTCCAGGTGAGGGTACGACAACGCTTTAGGGGAGCGTACGTGTGAGGGCGCGGGTTAGTGTCAGCGTACGGGTTAGGATTAGGGGACGGGTGAGGGTCAGGCTTCGGGGAAAGGTTAGAGTTAGGGTTCGGTCTAGGGTTTGGGTTAGGGGACGGCGACGGTTTAGGGTCCACGTGAGGGTACGACAACGCTTTAGGGGAGCGTACGTGTGAGGGCGCGGGTTAGTGTCAGCGTACGGGTTAGGATTACGGGCCGGGTGAGGGTCAGGCTTCGGGGAAAGGTTAGAGTTAGGGTTCGGTCTAGGGTTTGGGTTAGGGGACGCGGACCGTTTAGGGTCCAGGTGAGTGTACGACAACGCTTTAGGGGGAGCGTACGTGTGAGGGCGTGGGTTAGTGTCAGCGTACGGGTTAGGATTAGGGGACGGTTGAGTGTCAGGCTTCGGGGAAGTGTTAGGGTTAGGGTTCGGGCTAGGTTTAGGGTTAGGGGCCGGGGACGGTTTAGGGTCCAGGTGAGGGTACGACAACGCTTTAGGGGGAGCGTACGTGTGAGGGCGCGGGTTAGTGTCAGCGTACGGGTTAGGATTAGAGGACGGGTGAGGGTCAGGCTTCGGGGAAGTGTTAGGGTTAGGGTTCGGGCTAGGGTTAGGGTTAGGGGACGGGAACAGTTTAGGGTCCAGGTGAGGGTACGACAACGCTTTAGGGGGAGCGTATGTGTGAGGGCGCGGGTTAGTGTCAGCGTACGGGTTAGGATTAGGGGACGGGTGAGGGTCAGGCTTCGGGGAAGGGTTAGGATTAGGGTTCGAGCTAGGTTTAGGGTTAGGATACGGGGACCGTTTAGGGTCCAGGTGAGGGTACAACGCTTTAGGGGGAGCGTACGTGTGAGGGCGCGGGTTAGTGTCAGCGTACGGGTTAGGATTAGGGGACGGGTGAGGGTCAGGTTTCGGGGAAGGGTTAGGGTGGGGGTTCGGGCTAGGTTTAGCGTTAGGGGACGGGGACGGTTTAGGGTCCAGGTGACGGTACGACAACGCTTTAGGGGGAGCGTACGTTTGAGGGCACGGGTTAGTGTCAGCGTACGTGTTAGGATTAGGGGACGGGTGAGGGTTAGGCTTCGGGGAAGGGTTAGGGTTAGGGTTCGGGCTAGGGTTAGGGTTAGGGGACGGGGACCGTTTAGGGTCCAGCTGAGGGTATGACAACGCTTTAAGGGGAGCGTACGTGTGAGGGCGCGGGTTAGTGTCAGCGTACGGGTTAGGATTAGGGGACGGGTGAGGGTCAGGCTTCGGGGAAGGGTTAGGGTTAGGGTTCGGGCTAGGGTTAGGGTTAGGGGACGGGGACGGTTTACGGTCCAGGTGAGGGTACGACAACGCTTTAGGGGGAGCGTACGTGTGAGGGCGCGGGTTAGTGTCAGCGTACGGGTTAGGAATATGGGACGGGTGAGGGTCAGGCTTCGCGGAAGTGTTAGGGTTAGGGTTCGGGCTAGGGTTAGGGTTAGGGGACGGGGACGGTTTAGGGTCCAGGTGAGGGTACGACAACGCTTTAGGGGGAGCGTACGTGTGAGGGCGCGGGTTAGTGTTAGCGTACGGGTTAGGATTAGGGTACGGGTGAGGGTTAGGCTTCGGGGAAGAGTTAGGGTTAGGTTTCGGGCTAGGGTTAGGGTTAGGGGACGGGGACCGTTTAGGGTCCAGGTGAGGGTACGACAACGCTTTACGGGGAGCGTACGTGTGAGGGCGCAGGTTAGTGTCAGCGTACGGGTTAGGATTAGGGGACGGGTGAGGGTGAAGCTTCGGGGAAGGGTTAGGGTTAGGGTTCGGGCTATGGTTAGGGTTAGGGGACGGGGACGGTTTAGGGTCCAGGTGAGGGTACGACAACGCTTTAGGGGGAGCGTACGAGTGAGGGCGTGGGTTAGTGTCAGCGTGCGGGTTAGGATTAGGGGATGGGTGAGGGTCAGGCTTCGGGGAAGGGTTAGGGTTAGGGTTCGGGCTAGGGTTAGGGTTAGGGGACGGGGAAGGTTTAGGGTCCAGGTGAGGGTACGACAACGCTTTAGGGGGAGCGTACATGTGAGGGCGCGGGTTAGTGTCAGCGTACGGGTTAGGATTAGGGGACGGGTGAGGGTCAGGCTTCAGGGATAGGTTAGGGTTAGGGTTCGGGCTAAGGTTAGGGTTAGGGGATGGGGACGGTTTAGGGTCCAGGTGAGGGTACGACAACGCTTTAGGGGGAGCGAACGTGTGAGGGCGCGGGTTAGTGTTAGCGTACGGGTTAGGATTAGGGCACGGGTGAGGGTCAGGCTTCGGGGAAGGGTTAGGGTTACGGTTCGGGCTATGGTTACGGTTAGGGGACGGGGATGGTTTAGGGTCCAGGTGAGGGTACGACAACGCTTTAGGGGGAGCGTATGCGTGAGGGCGCGGTTTATTGTCAGCGTACGGGTTAGGATTAGGGGACGGGTGAGGGTCAGGCTTCGGGGAAGGGTTAGGGTTAGGGTTCGGGCTAGGTTCAGGGTTAGGGGACGGGAACGGTTTAGGGTCCAGGTGAGGGTATGACAACGCTTTAGGGGGAGCGTACGTGTGAGGGCGCGGGTTAGTGTCAGCGTACGGGTTAGGATTAGGGGACGGGTGAGGGTCAGGCTTCAGGGAAGGGTTAGGGTTAGGGTTCGGGCTAGGGTTAGGGTTAGGGGACGGGAACAGTTTAGGGTCCAGGTGAGGGTACAACGCTTTAGGGGGAGCGTACGTGTGAGGGCGCGGGTTAGTGTCAGCGTACGGGTTAGGATTAGGGGACGGGTGAGGGTCAGGTTTCGGGGAAGGGTTAGGGTGGGGGTTCGGGCTAGGTTTAGCGTTAGGGGACGGGGACGGTTTAGGGTCCAGGTGACGGTACGACAACGCTTTAGGGGGAGCGTACGTGTGAGGGCACGGGTTAGTGTCAGCGTACGTGTTAGGATTAGGGGACGGGTGAGGGTCAGGCTTCGGGGAAAGTTTAGAGTTAGGGTTCGGTCTAGGGTTAGGGTTAGGGGACGGGGACGGTTTAGGGTTCAGGTGAGGGTACGACAATGCTTTAGGGGGAGCGTACGTGTGAGGGCGCGGGTTAGTGTCAGCGTACGGGTTAGGATTAGGGGACGGTTGAGGGTCAGGCTTCGGGGAAGGGTTAGAGTTAGGGTTCGGGCTAGGGTTAGGGTTAGGGGACGGGGACGGTTTAGGGTCCAGGTGAGTGTACGAGAACGCTTTATGGGGCGCGTACATGTGAGGGCGCGGGTTAGTGTCAGCGTACGGGTTAGGATTAGGGGACGGGTGAGGGTCAGGCTTCAGGGAAGGGTTAGGGTTAGGGTTCGGGCTAGGGTTAGGGTTAGGGGACGGGGACAGTTTAGGGTCCAGGTGAGGGTACGACAACGCTTTAGGGGGAGCGTATGTGTGAGGGCGCGGGTTAGTGTCAGCGTACGGGTTAGGATTAGGGGACGGGTGAGGGTCAGGCTTCGGGGAAGGGTTAGGATTAGGGTTCGAGCTAGGTTTAGGGTTAGGATACGGGGACCGTTTATGGTCCAGGTGAGGGTACAACGCTTTAGGGGGAGCGTACGTGTGAAGGCGCGGGTTAGTGTCAGCGTACGGGTTAGGATTAGGGGACGGGTGAGGGTCAGGTTTCGGGGAAGGGTTAGGGTGGGGGTTCGGGCTAGGTTTAGCGTTAGTGGACGGGGACGGTTTAGGGTCCAGGTGACGGTACGACAACGCTTTAGGGGGAGCGTACGTGTGATGGCGCGGGTTAGTGTCGGTGTACGGGTTAGGATTAGGGGACGGGTGAGGGTCAGGCTTCAGGGAAGGGTTAGGGTTAGCGTTCGGGCTAGGGTTAGGGTTAGGGGACGGGGACGGTTTAGGGTCCAGGTGAGGGTACGACAACGCTTTAGGGGGAGCGTACGTGTGAGGGCGTGGGTTAGTGTCAGCGTACGGGTTAGGATTAGGGGACGGGTGAGTGTCAGGCTTCGGGGAAGGTTTAGGGTTAGGGTTCGGGCTAGGGTTAGGGTTAGGGCTAGGGTTAGGCTTAGGGGACGGGGACGGTTTAGGGTCCAGGTGAGGGTACGTCAACGCTTTAGGGGGAGCGTACATGTGAGGGCGCGGGTTAGTGTCAGCGTACGGGTTAAGATTAGGGGACGGGTGAGGGTCAGGCTTCGGGAAAGGGTTAGGGTTAAGGTTCGGGCTAGGGTTAGGGTTAGGGGACGGGGACGGTTTAGGGTCCAGGTGAGGGTACGACAACGCTTTAGGGGAGCGTTCGTGTGAGGGCGCGGGTTAGTGTCAGCGTACGGGTTAGGATTAGGGGACGGGTGAGGGTGAGGCTTCGGGGAAAGGTTAGAGTTAGGGTTCGGTCTAGGGTTTGGGTTAGGGGACGGGGACCGTTTAGGGTCCAGGTGAGTGTACGACAACGCTTTAGGGGGAGCGTCCGTGTGAGGGCGTGGGTTAGTGTCAGCGTACGGGTTAGGGTTAGGGGACGGGTGAGGGTCAGGCTTCGGGGAAGGGTTAGGGTTAGGGTTCGGGCTAGGTTCAGGGTTAGGGGACGGGAACGGTTTAGGTTCCAGGTGAGGGCATGACAACGCTTTAGGGGGAGCGTACGTGTGAGGGCGCGGGTTAGTGTCAGCGTACGGGTTAGGATTAGGGGACGGGTGAGGGTTAGGCTTCGTGGAAGGGTTAGGGTTAGGGTTCGGGCTAGGGTTAGGGTTAGGGGACGGGGACCGTTTAGGGTCCAGCTGAGGGTATGACAACGCTTTAAGGGGAGCGTACGTGTGAGGGCGCGGGTTAGTGTCAGCGTACGGGTTAGGATTAGGGGACGGGTGAGGGTCAGGCTTCGGGGAAGGGTTAGGGTTAGGGTTCGGGCTAGGGTTAGGGTTAGGTGACGGGGACGGTTTAGGGTCCAGGTGAGGGTACGACAACGCTTTAGGGGGAGCGTACGTGTGAGGGCGCGGGTTAGTGTCAGCGTACGGGTTAGGAATATGGGACGGGTGAGGGTCAGGCTTCGCGGAAGTGTTAGGGTTAGGGTTCGGGCTAGGGTTAGGGTTAGGGGACGGGGACGGTTTAGGGTCCAGGTGAGGGTACGACAACGCTTTAGGGGGAGCGTACGTGTGAGGGCGCGGGTTAGTGTCAGCGTACGGGTTAGGATTAGGGTACGGGTGAGGGTTAGGCTTCGGGGAAGAGTTAGGGTTAGGTTTCGGGCTAGGGTTAGGGTTAGGGGACGGGGACCGTTTAGGGTCCAGGTGAGGGTACGACAACGCTTTACGGGGAGCGTACGTGTGAGGGCGCAGGTTAGTGTCAGCGTACGGGTTAGGATTAGGGGACGGGTGAGGGTGAAGCTTCGGGGAAGGGTTAGGGTTAGGGTTCGGGCTATGGTTAGGGTTAGGGGACGGGGACGGTTTAGGGTCCAGGTGAGGGTACGACAACGCTTTAGGGGGAGCGTACGAGTGAGGGCGTGGGTTAGTGTCAGCGTGCGGGTTAGGATTAGGGGATGGGTGAGGGTCAGGCTTCGGGGAAGGGTTAGGGTTAGGGTTCGGGCTAGGGTTAGGGTTAGGGGACGGGGAAGGTTTAGGGTCCAGGTGAGGGTACGACAACGCTTTAGGGGGAGCGTACATGTGAGGGCGCGGGTTAGTGTCAGCGTACGGGTTAGGATTAGGGGACGGGTGAGGGTCAGGCTTCAGGGATAGGTTAGGGTTAGGGTTCGGGCTAGGGTTAGGGTTAGGGGATGGGGACGGTTTAGGGTCCAGGTGAGGGTACGACAACGCTTTAGGGGGAGCGTACGTGTGAGGGCGCGGGTTAGTGTTAGCGTACGGGTTAGGATTAGGGCACGGGTGAGGGTCAGGCTTCGGGGAAGGGTTAGGGTTACGGTTCGGGCTAGGGTTACGGTTAGGGGACGGGGATGGTTTAGGGTCCAGGTGAGGGTACGACAACGCTTTAGGGGGAGCGTATGCGTGAGGGCGCGGTTTATTGTCAGCGTACGGGTTAGGATTAGGGGACGGGTGAGGGTCAGGCTTCGGGGAAGGGTTAGGGTTAGGGTTCGGGCTAGGTTCAGGGTTAGGGGACGGGAACGGTTTAGGGTCCAGGTGAGGGTATGACAACGCTTTAGGGGGAGCGTACGTGTGAGGGCGCGGGTTAGTGTCAGCGTACGCTTTAGGATTAGGGGACGGGTGAGGGTTAGGCTTCGGGGAAGGGTTAGGGTTAGGGTTCGCGCTAGGGTTAGGCTTAGGCGACGGGGACCGTTTAGGGTCCAGGTGAGGGTATGACAACGCTTTAGGGGGAGCGTACGTGTGAGGGCGCGTGTTAGTGTCAGCGTACGGGTTAGAATTAGGGGAAGTGTGAGGGTTAGGCTACGGGGAAGAGTTAGGGTTAGGGTTCGGGTTAGGGTTAGGGTTAGGGGACGGGGACCGTTTAGGGTCCAGGTGAGGGTACGACAACGCTTTAGGGGGAGCGTACGTGTGAGGGCGCGGGTTAGTGTCAGCGTACGGGTTAGGTTTAGGGGACGGGTGAGGGTTAGGCTTCGGGGAAGGGTTAGGGTTAGGGTTCGGGCTAGGGTTAGGGTTAGGGGACGGGCACCGTTTAGGGTCCAGGTGAGGTTACGACAACGCTTTAAGGGGAGCGTACGTGTGAGTGCGCGGGTTAGTGTCAGCGTACGGGTTAGGATTAGGGTACGGGTGAGGGTTGGGCTTCGGGGAAGAGTTAGGGTTAGGGTTCGGGCTAGGGTTAGGGTTAGGGGACGGGGACCGTTTAGGGTCCAGGTGAGGGTACGACAACGCTTTACGAGGAGCGTACGTGTAAGGGCGCGGGTTAGTGTCAGCGTACAGGTTAGGATTAGGGGACGTGTGAGGGTCAAGCCTCGGGGAAGGGTTAGGGTTAGGGTTCGGGCTATGGTTAGGGTTAGGGGACGGGGACGGTTTAGGGTCCAGGTGAGGGTACGACAACGCTTTAGGGGGAGCGTACGAGTGAGGGCGTGGGTTAGTGTCAGCGTGCGGGTTAGGATTAGGGGATGGGTGAGGGTCAGGCTTCGGGGAAGGGTTAGGGTTAGGGTTCGGGCTAGGTGTAGGGTTAGGGGAGGGGAACGGTTTAGGGTCCAGGTGAGGGTACAACAACGCTTTAGGGGGAGCGTACGTGTGAGGGCGCGGGTTAGTGTCAGCGTACGGGTTGGATTAGGGGACGGGTGAGGGTCAGGCTTCGGGGAAGGGTTAGGGTTAGGGTTCGGGCTAGGGTTAGGGTTAGGGTACAGGGACTGTTTAGGGTCCAGGTGAGGGTACGGCAACGCTTTAGGGGGAGCGTACGTGTGAGGGCGCTGGTTAGTGTCAGCGTATGACTTAGGATTAGGGGACGGGTGAGGGTCAGGCTTCGGGGAAGGGTTAGGGTTAGGGTTCGGGCTAGGGTTAGGGTTAGGGGACGGGGACGGTTTAGGGTCCAGGTGAGGGTACGACAACGCTTTAGGGGGAGCGTACGTGTGAGGGCGCGGGTTAGTGTCAGCGTACGGGTTAGGATTAGGGGACGGTTGAGTGTCAGGCTTCGGGGAAGTGTTAGGGTTAGGGATCGGGCTAGGGTTAGGGTTAGGTGACTGGGACGGTTTAGGGTCCAGGTGAGGGTACGACAACGCTTTAGGTGGAGCGTACGTGTGAGGGCGCGGGTTAGTGTCAGCGTACGGGTTAGGATTAGGGGCCGGGTGAGGGTCAGGCTTCGGGGAAGTGTTAGGGTTAGGGTTCGGCCTAGGGTTAGGGTTAGGGGACGGGGATGGTTTAGGGTGCAGGTGAGGGTACGACAACGCTTTAGGGGGAGCGTACGTGTGAGGGCGCGGGTTAGTGTCAGCGTACGGGTTAGGATTAGGGGACGGGTGAGGGTCAGGCTTCGGGGAAGGGTTAGGGTTAGGGTTCGGGCTAGTGTTAGGGTTAGTGGACGGGGAAGGTTTAGGGTCCAGGTGAGGGCACGACAACGCTTTAGGGGGAGCGTACATGTTAGGGCGCGGGTTAGTGTCAGCGTACGGGTTAGGATTAAGGGACGGGTGAGGGTCAGGCTTCAGGGATAGGTTAGGGTTAGGGTTCGGGCTAGGGTTACGGTTAGGGGATGGGGACGGTTTAGGGTCCAGGTGAGGGTACGACAACGCTTTAGGGGGAGCGTACGTGTGAGGGCGCGTGTTAGTGTCAGCGTACGGGTTAGGATTAGGGGACGGGTGAGGGTCAGGCTTCGGGGAAGGGTTAGGGTTACGGTTCGGCTTAGGGTTAGGGTTAGGGGACGGGGAAAGTTTAGGGTCCAGGTGAGGGTACGACAACGCTTTAGGGGGAGCGTACGTGTGAGGGCGCGGGTTAGTGTCAGCATACGGGTTAGGTTTAGGGGATGTGTGAGGGTCACGCTTCTGGGAAGTGTTAGGGTTAGGGTTCGGGCTAGGGTTAGGGTTAGGGGACGGGGACGGTTTAGGGTCCAAGTGAGGGTACAACAACGCATTAGGGGGAGCGTACGTGTGAGGGCGCGTGTTAGTGTCAGCGTACGGGTTAGGATTATGGGACGGGTGAGGGTCAGGCTTCGGGGAAAGGTTAGGGATAGGGTTCGGGCTAGGGTTAGGGTTAGGGGACGGGGACGGTTAAGGGTCCAGGTGAGGGTACGACAACGCTTTAGGGGGAGCGTACATGTGAGGGCGGGGGTTAGTGTCAGCGTACGCTTTAGGATTAGGGGACGGGTGAGGGTTAGGCTTCGGGGAAGGGTTAGGGTTAGGGTTCGCGCTAGGGTTAGGCTTAGGCGACGGGGACCGTTTAGGGTCCAGGTGAGGGTATGACAACGCTTTAGGGGGAGCGTACGTGTGAGGGCGCGGGTTAGTGTCAGCGTACGGGTTAGAATTAGGGGAAGGGTGAGGGTTAGGCTACGGGGAAGAGTTAGGGTTAGGGTTCGGGTTAGGGTTAGGGTTAGGGGACGGGGACCGTTTAGGGTCCAGGTGAGGGTACGACAACGCTTTAGGGGGAGCGTACGTGTGAGGGCGCGGGTTAGTGTCAGCGTACGGTTTAGGATTAGGGGACGGGTGAGTGTCAGGCTTCGGGGAAATGTTAGGGTTAGGGTTCAGGCTAGGGTTAGGGTTAGGGGACGGGGACGGTTTAGGGTCCAGGTGAGGGTACGACAACGCTTTAGGGGGAGCGTACGTGTGAGCGCACGGGTTAGTGTCAGCGTACGGGTTAGGATTAGGGGACGGGTGAGGGTCAGGCTTCGGGGAAGGGTTAGGGTTAGGGTTCGGGCTAGGGTTAGGGTTAGGGGACGGGGACAGTTTAGGGTCCAGGTGAGGGTACGACAACACTTTAGGGGGAGCGTACGTGTGAGGGCGCGGGTTAGTGTCAGCGTACGGGTTAGGATTAGGGGATGGGTGAGGGTCAGGCTTCGGGGAAGGGTTACGGTTACGATTCGCGCTAGGGTTAGGGTTAGGGGACAGGGACGGTTTAGGGTCCATGTGAGGGTACGACAACGCTTTAGGGGGAGCGTACGTGTGAGGGCGCGGGTTAGTGTCAGCGTACGGGTTAGGATTAGGGGCCGGGTGAGGGTCAGGCTTCGGGGAAGGGTTAGGGTTAGGGTTCGGGGTAGGGTTAGGGTTAGGGGACGGGGACGGTTTAGGGTCCAGGTGAGGGTACGACAATGCTTTAGGGGGAGCGTACGTGTGAGGGCGCGGGTTAGTGTCTGCGTACGGGTTGGATTAGGGGACGGGTGAGGGTCAGGCTTCGGGGAAAGGTTAGGGTTAGGGTTCAGGCTAGGGTTAGGTTTAGGGGACGGGGACGGTTTAGGGTCCAGGTGAGGGTACGACAACACTTTAGCGGGAGCGTACGTGTGAGGGTGCGGGTTAGTGTCAGCGTACGGGTTAGGATTAGGGGAAGGGTGAGGGTTAGGCTACGGGGAAGAGTTAGGGTTAGGGTTCGGGTTAGGGTTAGGGTTAGGGGACGGGGACCGTTTAAGGTCCAGGTGAGGGTACGACAACGCTTTAGGGGGAGCGTACGTGTGAGGGCGCGGGTTAGTGTCAGCATACGGGTTAGGATTAGGGGACGGGTGAGGGTCAGGCTTCGGGGAAATGTTAGGGTTAGGGTTCAGGCTAGGGTTAGGGTTAGGGGACGGGGACGGTTTAGGGTCCAGGTGAGGGTACGACAACGCTTTAGGGGGAGCGTACGTGTGAGCGCACGGGTTAGTGTCAGCGTACGGGTTAGGATTAGGGGACGGGTGAGGGTCAGGCTTCGGGGAAGCGTTAGGGTTAGGGTTCGAGCTAGGGTTAGGGTTAGGGGACGGGGACGGTTTAGGGTCCAGGTGAGGCTACGACAAGGCTTTATGGGGAGCGTACGTGTGAGGGCGCGGGTTAGTGTCAGCGTACGGTTTAGGATTAGGGGACGGGTGAGGGTCAGGCTTCTGGGAAGGGTTAGGGTTAGGGTTCGGGCTAAGGTTAGGCTTAGGGGACGGGGACGGTTTAGGGTCCAGGTGAGGGTACGACAACGCTTTAGGGGGAGCGTACGTGTGAGGGCACGGGTTAGTGTCAGAGTGCGGGTTAGGATTAGGGGACGGGTGAGGGTCAGGCTTCGGGGAAGGGTTAGGGTTAGGGTTCGGGCTAGGGTTAGGGTTAGGGGATGGGGACGGTTTAGGGTGCAGGTGAGCGTACGACAACACTTTAGGGGGAGCGTACGTGTGAGGGCGCGGGTTAGTGTCAGCGTATGGGTTAGGATTAGGGGACGGGTGAGGGTCAGGCTTCAGGGAAGGGTTATGGTTAGGGTTCGGGCTAGGGTTAGGGTTAGGGGACGGGGACGGTTTAGGGTCCAGGTGAGGGTACGACAACGGTTTAGGGGGAGCGTACGTGTGAGGGCGCAGGTTAGTGTCAGCGTACGGGTTAGGATTAGGGGACGGGTGAGGGTCAGGCTTCGGGGAAGGGTTAGGGTTAGGGTTCGGGCTAGGGTTAGTGTTAGGGGATGGGGACGGTTTAGGGTCCAGGTGAGGGTACGACAACGCTTTAGGGGGAGCGTACGTGTGAGGGCGCGGGTTAGTGTCAGCGTACGGGTTAGGATTAGGGGACGGGTCAGGGTCAGGCTTCGGGGAAGTGTTAGGGTTACGGTTCGGGCTAGGGTTAGGGTTAGGGAACGGGGACAGTTTAGGGTCCAGGTGAGGGTACGACAACGCTTTAGGGGGAGCGTACGTGTGAGGGCGCGGGTTAGTGTCAGCGTACGGGTTAGGATTAGGGGACGGGTGAGGGTCAGGCTTCGCGGAAGGGTTAGGGTTAGGGTTCGGGCTAGGGTTAGGGTTAGGGGATGGGGACGGTTTAGGGTCCAGGTCAGGGTACGACAACGCTTTAGGGGGCCTGTACGTGTGAGGGCGCGGATTAGTGTCTGCGTACGTGTTAGGATTAGGGGACGGGTGAGGGTTAGGCTTCGGGGAAGTGTTAGGGTAAGGGTTCGGGCTAGGGTTAGGGTTAGGGGACGGGGACGGTTTAGGGTCCAGTTGAGGGTACGACAACGCTTTAGGGGGAGCGTACGTGTGAGGGCGCAGGTTAGTGTCAGCGTACGGGTTAGGATTAGGGGACGGGTGAGGGTCAGGCTTCGGGGAAGGGTTAGGGTTAGGGTTCTGGCTAGGGTTACGGTTAGGGGACGGGGACAGTTTAGGGTCCAGGTGAGGGTACGACAACGCTTTAGGGGGAGCGTACGTGTGAGGGCGCGGGTTAGTGTCAGCGTACGGGTTAGGATTAGGGGCCGGGTGAGGGTCAGGCTTCGGGGAAGTGTTAGGCTTAGGGTTCGGGGTAGGCTTAGGGTTAGGGGACGGGGACGGTTTAGGGTCCAGGTGAGGGTACGACAATTCTTTAGGGGGAGCGTACAAGTGAGGGCAAGGGTTAGTGTCAGCGTACGGGTTAGGATTAGGGGACGGGTGAGGGTCAGGCTTCGGGGAAGAGTTAGGGTTAGGGTTCGGGCTAGGGTTAGGGTTAGGGGACGGTGACGGTTTAGGGTCCAGGTGAGGGTACGACAACGCTTTAGGGGGAGCGTACGTGTGAGCGCGCGGGTTAGTGTCAGCGTACGCGTTAGGATTAAGGGACGGATGAGGGTCAGGCTTCGGGGAAGGGTTAGGGTTAGGGTTCAGGCTAGGGTTAGTGTTAGGAGACGGGGACGGTTTAGGGTCCAGGTGAGGGTACGACAACGCTTTAGGGGGAGCGTACGTGTGAGGGCGTGGGTTAGTGTCAGCGTACGGGTTAGGATTAGGGGACGGGTGAGGGTCAGGCTTCGGGGAAGGGTTAGGGTTCGGGCTAGGGTTAGGGTTAGGGGACGGGGACGGTTTAGGATCCAGGTGAGGGTACGACAACGCTTTAGGGGGAGCGTACGAGTGAGGGCACAGGTTAGTGTCAGCGTACGGGTTAGGATTAGGGGACGGGTTAGGGTCAGGCTTCGGGGAAAGGTTAGGGTTAGGGTTCGGGCTAGGGTTAGGGTTAGGGGACGGGGACGGTTTAGGGTCCAGGTGAGGGTACGACAACGCTTTAGGGGGAGCGTACGTGTGAGGGCGCGGGTTAGTGTCAGCGTACGGGTTAGGATTAGGGGCCGGGTGAGGGTCAGGCTTCGGGGAAGTGTTAGGGTTAGGGTTCGGCCTAGGGTTAGGGTTAGGGGACGGGGATGGTTTAGGGTGCAGGTGAGGGTACGACAACGCTTTAGGGGGAGCGTACGTGTGAGGGCGCGGGTTAGTGTCAGCGTACGGGTTAGGATTAGGGGACGGGTGAGGGTCAGGCTTCGGGGAAGGGTTAGGGTTAGGGTTCGGGCTAGTGTTAGGGTTAGTGGACGGGGAAGGCTTAGGGTCCAGGTGAGGGCACGACAACGCTTTAGGGGGAGCGTACATGTGAGGGCGCGGGTTAGTGTCAGCGTACGGGTTAGGATTAAGGGACGGGTGAGGGTCAGGCTTCAGGGAGAGGTTAGGGTTAGGGTTCGGGCTAGGGTTACGGTTAGGGGATGGGGACGGTTTAGGGTCCAGGTGAGGGTACGACAACGCTTTAGGGGGAGCGTACGTGTGAGGGCGCGTGTTAGTGTCAGCGTACGGGTTAGGATTAGGGGACGGGTGAGGGTCAGGCTTCGGGGAAGGGTTAGGGTTACGGTTCGGCTTAGGGTTAGGGTTAGGGGACGGGGAAAGTTTAGGGTCCAGGTGAGGGTACGACAACGCTTTAGGGGGAGCGTACGTGTGAGGGCGCGGGTTAGTGTCAGCATACGGGTTAGGTTTAGGGGATGTGTGAGGGTCACGCTTCTGGGAAGTGTTAGGGTTAGGGTTCGGGCTAGGGTTAGGGTTAGGGGACGGGGACGGTTTAGGGTCCAAGTGAGGGTACAACAACGCATTAGGGGGAGCGTACGTGTGAGGGCGCGGGTTAGTGTCAGCGTACGGGTTAGGATTATGGGACGGGTGAGGGTCAGGCTTCGGGGAAAGGTTAGGGTTAGGGTTCGGGCTAGGGTTAGGTTTAGGGGACGGGGACGGTTTAGGGTCCAGGTGAGGGTACGACAACACTTTAGCGGGAGCGTACGTGTGAGGGTGCGGGTTAGTGTCAGCGTACGGGTTAGGATTAGGGGAAGGGTGAGGGTTAGGCTACGGGGAAGAGTTAGGGTTAGGGTTCGGGTTAGGGTTAGGGTTAGGGGACGGGGACCGTTTAAGGTCCAGGTGAGGGTACGACAACGCTTTAGGGGGAGCGTACGTGTGAGGGCGCGGGTTAGTGTCAGCATACGGGTTAGGATTAGGGGACGGTTGAGGGTCAGGCTTCGGGGAAATGTTAGGTTTAGGGTTCAGGCTAGGGTTAGGGTTAGGGGACGGGGACGGTTTAGGGTCCAGGTGAGGGTACGACAACGCTTTAGGAGGAGCGTACGTGTGAGCGCACGGGTTAGTGTCAGCGTACGGGTTAGGATTAGGGGACGGGTGAGGGTCAGGCTTCGGGGAAGCGTTAGGGTTAGGGTTCGAGCTAGGGTTAGGGTTAGGGGACGGGGACGGTTTAGGGTCCAGGTGAGGCTACGACAAGGCTTTAGGGGGAGCGTACGTGTGAGGGCGCGGGTTAGTGTCAGCGTACGGGTTAGGATTAGGGGACGGGTGAGGGTCAGGCTTCTGGGAAGGGTTAGGGTTAGGGTTCGGGCTAGGGTTAGGCTTAGGGGACGGGGACGGTTTAGGGTCCAGGTGAGGGTACGACAACGCTTTAGGGGGAGCGTACGTGTGAGGGCACGGGTTAGTGTCAGAGTGCGGGTTAGGATTAGGGGACGGGTGAGGGTCAGGCTTCGGGGAAGGGTTAGGATTAGGGTTCGGGCTAGGGTTAGGGTTAGGGGACGGGGACGGTTTAGGGTGCAGGTGAGCGTACGACAACACTTTAGGGGGAGCGTACGTGTGAGGGCGCGGGTTAGTGTCAGCGTATGGGTTAGGATTAGGGGACGGGTGAGGGTCAGGCTTCAGGGAAGCGTTATGGTTAGGGTTCGGGCTAGGGTTAGGGTTAGGGGACGGGGACGGTTTAGGGTCCAGGTGAGGGTACGACAACGGTTTAGGGGGAGCGTACGTGTGAGGGCGCAGGTTAGTGTCAGCGTACGGGTTAGGATTAGGGGACGGGTGAGGGTCAGGCTTCGGGGAAGGGTTAGGGTTAGGGTTCGGGCTAGGGTTAGTGTTAGGGGATGGGGACGGTTTAGGGTCCAGGTGAGGGTACGACAACGCTTTAGGGGGAGCGTACGTGTGAGGGCGCGGGTTAGTGTCAGCGTACGGGTTAGGATTAGGGGACGGGTCAGGGTCAGGCTTCGGGGAAGTGTTAGGGTTACGGTTCGGGCTAGGGTTAGGGTTAGGGGACGGGGACAGTTTAGGATCCAGGTGAGGGTACGACAACGCTTTAGGGGGAGCGTACGTGTGAGGGCGCGGGTTAGTGTCAGCGTACGGGTTAGGATTAGGGGACGGGTGAGGGTCAGGCTTCGCGGAAGGGTTAGGGTTAGGGTTCGGGCTAGGGTTAGGGTTAGGGGATGGGGACGGTTTAGGGTCCAGGTCAGGGTACGACAACGCTTTAGGGGGCCTGTACGTGTGAGGGCGCGGATTAGTGTCTGCGTACGTGTTAGGATTAGGGGACGGGTGAGGGTTAGGCTTCGGGGAAGTGTTAGGATAAGGGTTCGGGCTAGGGTTAGGGTTAGGGGACGGGGACGGTTTAGGGTCCAGTTGAGGGTACGACAACGCTTTAGGGGGAGCGTACGTGTGAGGGCGCAGGTTAGTGTCAGCGTACGGGTTAGGATTAGGGGACGGGTGAGGGTCAGGCTTCGGGGAAGGGTTAGGGTTAGGGTTCTGGCTAGGGTTACGGTTAGGGGACGGGGACAGTTAAGGGTCCAGGTGAGGGTACGACAACACTTTAGGGGGAGCGTACGTGTGAGGGCGCGGGTTAGTGTCAGCGTACGGGTTAGGATTAGGGGCCGGGTGAGGGTCAGGCTTCGGGGAAGTGTTAGGGTTAGGGTATGGCCTAGGGTTAGGGTTAGGGGACGGGGATGGTTTAGGGTGCAGGTGAGGGTACGACAACGCTTTAGGGGGAGCGTACGTGTGAGGGCGCGGGTTAGTGTCAGCGTACGGGTTAGGATTAGGGGACGGGTGAGGGTCAGGCTTCGGGGAAGGGTTAGGGTTAGGGTTCGGGCTAGTGTTAGGGTTAGTGGACGGGGAAGGCTTAGGGTCCAGGTGAGGGCACGACAACGCTTTAGGGGGAGCGTACATGTGAGGGCGCGGGTTAGTGTCAGCGTACGGGTTAGGATTAAGGGACGGGTGAGGGTCAGGCTTCAGGGAGAGGTTAGGGTTAGGGTTCGGGCTAGGGTTACGGTTAGGGGATGGGGACGGTTTAGGGTCCAGGTGAGGGTACGACAACGCTTTAGGGGGAGCGTACGTGTGAGGGCGCGTGTTAGTGTCAGCGTACGGGTTAGGATTAGGGGACGGGTGAGGGTCAGGCTTCGGGGAAGGGTTAGGGTTACGGTTCGGCTTAGGGTTAGGGTTAGGGGACGGGGAAAGTTTAGGGTCCAGGTGAGGGTACGACAACGCTTTAGGGGGAGCGTACGTGTGAGGGCGCGGGTTAGTGTCAGCATACGGGTTAGGTTTAGGGGATGTGTGAGGGTCACGCTTCTGGGAAGTGTTAGGGTTAGGGTTCGGGCTAGGGTTAGGGTTAGGGGACGGGGACGGTTTAGGGTCCAAGTGAGGGTACAACAACGCATTAGGGGGAGCGTACGTGTGAGGGCGCGGGTTAGTGTCAGCGTACGGGTTAGGATTATGGGACGGGTGAGGGTCAGGCTTCGGGGAAAGGTTAGGGTTAGGGTTCGGGCTAGGGTTAGGTTTAGGGGACGGGGACGGTTTAGGGTCCAGGTGAGGGTACGACAACACTTTAGCGGGAGCGTACGTGTGAGGGTGCGGGTTAGTGTCAGCGTACGGGTTAGGATTAGGGGAAGGGTGAGGGTTAGGCTACGGGGAAGAGTTAGGGTTAGGGTTCGGGTTAGGGTTAGGGTTAGGGGACGGGGACCGTTTAAGGTCCAGGTGAGGGTACGACAACGCTTTAGGGGGAGCGTACGTGTGAGGGCGCGGGTTAGTGTCAGCATACGGGTTAGGATTAGGGGACGGTTGAGGGTCAGGCTTCGGGGAAATGTTAGGTTTAGGGTTCAGGCTAGGGTTAGGGTTAGGGGACGGGGACGGTTTAGGGTCCAGGTGAGGGTACGACAACGCTTTAGGAGGAGCGTACGTGTGAGCGCACGGGTTAGTGTCAGCGTACGGGTTAGGATTAGGGGACGGGTGAGGGTCAGGCTTCGGGGAAGCGTTAGGGTTAGGGTTCGAGCTAGGGTTAGGGTTAGGGGACGGGGACGGTTTAGGGTCCAGGTGAGGCTACGACAAGGCTTTATGGGGAGCGTACGTGTGAGGGCGCGGGTTAGTGTCAGCGTACGGTTTAGGATTAGGGGACGGGTGAGGGTCAGGCTTCTGGGAAGGGTTAGGTTTAGGGTTCGGGCTAAGGTTAGGCTTAGGGGACGGGGACGGTTTAGGGTCCAGGTGAGGGTACGACAACGCTTTAGGGGGAGCGTACGTGTGAGGGCACGGGTTAGTGTCAGAGTGCGGGTTAGGATTAGGGGACGGGTGAGGGTCAGGCTTCGGGGAAGGGTTAGGGTTAGGGTTCGGGCTAGGGTTAGGGTTAGGGGACGGGGACGGTTTAGGGTGCAGGTGAGCGTACGACAACACTTTAGGGGGAGCGTACGTGTGAGGGCGCGGGTTAGTGTCAGCGTATGGGTTAGGATTAGGGGACGGGTGAGGGTCAGGCTTCAGGGAAGGGTTATGGTTAGGGTTCGGGCTAGGGTTAGGGTTAGGGGACGGGGACGGTTTAGGGTCCAGGTGAGGGTACGACAACGGTTTAGGGGGAGCGTACGTGTGAGGGCGCAGGTTAGTGTCAGCGTACGGGTTAGGATTAGGGGACGGGTGAGGGTCAGGCTTCGGGGAAGGGTTAGGGTTAGGGTTCGGGCTAGGGTTAGTGTTAGGGGATGGGGACGGTTTAGGGTCCAGGTGAGGGTACGACAACGCTTTAGGGGGAGCGTACGTGTGAGGGCGCGGGTTAGTGTCAGCGTACGGGTTAGGATTAGGGGACGGGTCAGGGTCAGGCTTCGGGGAAGTGTTAGGGTTACGGTTCGGGCTAGGGTTAGGGTTAGGGAACGGGGACAGTTTAGGGTCCAGGTGAGGGTACGACAACGCTTTAGGGGGAGCGTACGTGTGAGGGCGCGGGTTAGTGTCAGCGTACGGGTTAGGATTAGGGGACGGGTGAGGGTCAGGCTTCGCGGAAGGGTTAGGGTTAGGGTTCGGGCTAGGGTTAGGGTTAGGGGATGGGGACGGTTTAGGGTCCAGGTCAGGGTACGACAACGCTTTAGGGGGCCTGTACGTGTGAGGGCGCGGATTAGTGTCTGCGTACGTGTTAGGATTAGGGGACGGGTGAGGGTTAGGCTTCGGGGAAGTGTTAGGGTAAGGGTTCGGGCTAGGGTTAGGGTTAGGGGACGGGGACGGTTTAGGGTCCAGTTGAGGGTACGACAACGCTTTAGGGGGAGCGTACGTGTGAGGGCGCAGGTTAGTGTCAGCGTACGGGTTAGGATTAGGGGACGGGTGAGGGTCAGGCTTCGGGGAAGGGTTAGGGTTAGGGTTCTGGCTAGGGTTACGGTTAGGGGACGGGGACAGTTTAGGGTCCAGGTGAGGGTACGACAACGCTTTAGGGGGAGCGTACGTGTGAGGGCGCGGGTTAGTGTCAGCGTACGGGTTAGGATTAGGGGCCGGGTGAGGGTCAGGCTTCGGGGAAGTGTTAGGCTTAGGGTTCGGGGTAGGCTTAGGGTTAGGGGACGGGGACGGTTTAGGGTCCAGGTGAGGGTACGACAATTCTTTAGGGGGAGCGTACAAGTGAGGGCAAGGGTTAGTGTCAGCGTACGGGTTAGGATTAGGGGACGGGTGAGGGTCAGGCTTCGGGGAAGAGTTAGGGTTAGGGTTCGGGCTAGGGTTAGGGTTAGGGGACGGTGACGGTTTAGGGTCCAGGTGAGGGTACGACAACGCTTTAGGGGGAGCGTACGTGTGAGCGCGCGGGTTAGTGTCAGCGTACGCGTTAGGATTAAGGGACGGATGAGGGTCAGGCTTCGGGGAAGGGTTAGGGTTAGGGTTCAGGCTAGGGTTAGTGTTAGGAGACGGGGACGGTTTAGGGTCCAGGTGAGGGTACGACAACGCTTTAGGGGGAGCGTACGTGTGAGGGCGTGGGTTAGTGTCAGCGTACGGGTTAGGATTAGGGGACGGGTGAGGGTCAGGCTTCGGGGAAGGGTTAGGGTTCGGGCTAGGGTTAGGGTTAGGGGACGGGGACGGTTTAGGATCCAGGTGAGGGTACGACAACGCTTTAGGGGGAGCGTACGAGTGAGGGCACAGGTTAGTGTCAGCGTACGGGTTAGGATTAGGGGACGGGTTAGGGTCAGGCTTCGGGGAAAGGTTAGGGTTAGGGTTCGGGCTAGGGTTAGGGTTAGGGGACGGGGACGGTTTAGGGTCCAGGTGAGGGTACGACAACGCTTTAGGGGGAGCGTACGTGTGAGGGCGCGGGTTAGTGTCAGCGTACGGGTTAGGATTAGGGGCCGGGTGAGGGTCAGGCTTCGGGGAAGTGTTAGGGTTAGGGTTCGGCCTAGGGTTAGGGTTAGGGGACGGGGATGGTTTAGGGTGCAGGTGAGGGTACGACAACGCTTTAGGGGGAGCGTACGTGTGAGGGCGCGGGTTAGTGTCAGCGTACGGGTTAGGATTAGGGGACGGGTGAGGGTCAGGCTTCGGGGAAGGGTTAGGGTTAGGGTTCGGGCTAGTGTTAGGGTTAGTGGACGGGGAAGGCTTAGGGTCCAGGTGAGGGCACGACAACGCTTTAGGGGGAGCGTACATGTGAGGGCGCGGGTTAGTGTCAGCGTACGGGTTAGGATTAAGGGACGGGTGAGGGTCAGGCTTCAGGGAGAGGTTAGGGTTAGGGTTCGGGCTAGGGTTACGGTTAGGGGATGGGGACGGTTTAGGGTCCAGGTGAGGGTACGACAACGCTTTAGGGGGAGCGTACGTGTGAGGGCGCGTGTTAGTGTCAGCGTACGGGTTAGGATTAGGGGACGGGTGAGGGTCAGGCTTCGGGGAAGGGTTAGGGTTACGGTTCGGCTTAGGGTTAGGGTTAGGGGACGGGGAAAGTTTAGGGTCCAGGTGAGGGTACGACAACGCTTTAGGGGGAGCGTACGTGTGAGGGCGCGGGTTAGTGTCAGCATACGGGTTAGGTTTAGGGGATGTGTGAGGGTCACGCTTCTGGGAAGTGTTAGGGTTAGGGTTCGGGCTAGGGTTAGGGTTAGGGGACGGGGACGGTTTAGGGTCCAAGTGAGGGTACAACAACGCATTAGGGGGAGCGTACGTGTGAGGGCGCGGGTTAGTGTCAGCGTACGGGTTAGGATTATGGGACGGGTGAGGGTCAGGCTTCGGGGAAAGGTTAGGGTTAGGGTTCGGGCTAGGGTTAGGTTTAGGGGACGGGGACGGTTTAGGGTCCAGGTGAGGGTACGACAACACTTTAGCGGGAGCGTACGTGTGAGGGTGCGGGTTAGTGTCAGCGTACGGGTTAGGATTAGGGGAAGGGTGAGGGTTAGGCTACGGGGAAGAGTTAGGGTTAGGGTTCGGGTTAGGGTTAGGGTTAGGGGACGGGGACCGTTTAAGGTCCAGGTGAGGGTACGACAACGCTTTAGGGGGAGCGTACGTGTGAGGGCGCGGGTTAGTGTCAGCATACGGGTTAGGATTAGGGGACGGTTGAGGGTCAGGCTTCGGGGAAATGTTAGGTTTAGGGTTCAGGCTAGGGTTAGGGTTAGGGGACGGGGACGGTTTAGGGTCCAGGTGAGGGTACGACAACGCTTTAGGAGGAGCGTACGTGTGAGCGCACGGGTTAGTGTCAGCGTACGGGTTAGGATTAGGGGACGGGTGAGGGTCAGGCTTCGGGGAAGCGTTAGGGTTAGGGTTCGAGCTAGGGTTAGGGTTAGGGGACGGGGACGGTTTAGGGTCCAGGTGAGGCTACGACAAGGCTTTAGGGGGAGCGTACGTGTGAGGGCGCGGGTTAGTGTCAGCGTACGGGTTAGGATTAGGGGACGGGTGAGGGTCAGGCTTCTGGGAAGGGTTAGGGTTAGGGTTCGGGCTAGGGTTAGGCTTAGGGGACGGGGACGGTTTAGGGTCCAGGTGAGGGTACGACAACGCTTTAGGGGGAGCGTACGTGTGAGGGCACGGGTTAGTGTCAGAGTGCGGGTTAGGATTAGGGGACGGGTGAGGGTCAGGCTTCGGGGAAGGGTTAGGATTAGGGTTCGGGCTAGGGTTAGGGTTAGGGGACGGGGACGGTTTAGGGTGCAGGTGAGCGTACGACAACACTTTAGGGGGAGCGTACGTGTGAGGGCGCGGGTTAGTGTCAGCGTATGGGTTAGGATTAGGGGACGGGTGAGGGTCAGGCTTCAGGGAAGCGTTATGGTTAGGGTTCGGGCTAGGGTTAGGGTTAGGGGACGGGGACGGTTTAGGGTCCAGGTGAGGGTACGACAACGGTTTAGGGGGAGCGTACGTGTGAGGGCGCAGGTTAGTGTCAGCGTACGGGTTAGGATTAGGGGACGGGTGAGGGTCAGGCTTCGGGGAAGGGTTAGGGTTAGGGTTCGGGCTAGGGTTAGTGTTAGGGGATGGGGACGGTTTAGGGTCCAGGTGAGGGTACGACAACGCTTTAGGGGGAGCGTACGTGTGAGGGCGCGGGTTAGTGTCAGCGTACGGGTTAGGATTAGGGGACGGGTCAGGGTCAGGCTTCGGGGAAGTGTTAGGGTTACGGTTCGGGCTAGGGTTAGGGTTAGGGGACGGGGACAGTTTAGGATCCAGGTGAGGGTACGACAACGCTTTAGGGGGAGCGTACGTGTGAGGGCGCGGGTTAGTGTCAGCGTACGGGTTAGGATTAGGGGACGGGTGAGGGTCAGGCTTCGCGGAAGGGTTAGGGTTAGGGTTCGGGCTAGGGTTAGGGTTAGGGGATGGGGACGGTTTAGGGTCCAGGTCAGGGTACGGCAACGCTTTAGGGGGCCTGTACGTGTGAGGGCGCGGATTAGTGTCTGCGTACGTGTTAGGATTAGGGGACGGGTGAGGGTTAGGCTTCGGGGAAGTGTTAGGATAAGGGTTCGGGCTAGGGTTAGGGTTAGGGGACGGGGACGGTTTAGGGTCCAGTTGAGGGTACGACAACGCTTTAGGGGGAGCGTACGTGTGAGGGCGCAGGTTAGTGTCAGCGTACGGGTTAGGATTAGGGGACGGGTGAGGGTCAGGCTTCGGGGAAGGGTTAGGGTTAGGGTTCTGGCTAGGGTTACGGTTAGGGGACGGGGACAGTTAAGGGTCCAGGTGAGGGTACGACAACACTTTAGGGGGAGCGTACGTGTGAGGGCGCGGGTTAGTGTCAGCGTACGGGTTAGGATTAGGGGCCGGGTGAGGGTCAGGCTTCGGGGAAGTGTTAGGGTTAGGGTATGGCCTAGGGTTAGGGTTAGGGGACGGGGATGGTTTAGGGTGCAGGTGAGGGTACGACAACGCTTTAGGGGGAGCGTACGTGTGAGGGCGCGGGTTAGTGTCAGCGTACGGGTTAGGATTAGGGGACGGGTGAGGGTCAGGCTTCGGGGAAGGGTTAGGGTTAGGGTTCGGGCTAGTGTTAGGGTTAGTGGACGGGGAAGGCTTAGGGTCCAGGTGAGGGCACGACAACGCTTTAGGGGGAGCGTACATGTGAGGGCGCGGGTTAGTGTCAGCGTACGGGTTAGGATTAAGGGACGGGTGAGGGTCAGGCTTCAGGGAGAGGTTAGGGTTAGGGTTCGGGCTAGGGTTACGGTTAGGGGATGGGGACGGTTTAGGGTCCAGGTGAGGGTACGACAACGCTTTAGGGGGAGCGTACGTGTGAGGGCGCGTGTTAGTGTCAGCGTACGGGTTAGGATTAGGGGACGGGTGAGGGTCAGGCTTCGGGGAAGGGTTAGGGTTACGGTTCGGCTTAGGGTTAGGGTTAGGGGACGGGGAAAGTTTAGGGTCCAGGTGAGGGTACGACAACGCTTTAGGGGGAGCGTACGTGTGAGGGCGCGGGTTAGTGTCAGCATACGGGTTAGGTTTAGGGGATGTGTGAGGGTCACGCTTCTGGGAAGTGTTAGGGTTAGGGTTCGGGCTAGGGTTAGGGTTAGGGGACGGGGACGGTTTAGGGTCCAAGTGAGGGTACAACAACGCATTAGGGGGAGCGTACGTGTGAGGGCGCGGGTTAGTGTCAGCGTACGGGTTAGGATTATGGGACGGGTGAGGGTCAGGCTTCGGGGAAAGGTTAGGGTTAGGGTTCGGGCTAGGGTTAGGTTTAGGGGACGGGGACGGTTTAGGGTCCAGGTGAGGGTACGACAACACTTTAGCGGGAGCGTACGTGTGAGGGTGCGGGTTAGTGTCAGCGTACGGGTTAGGATTAGGGGAAGGGTGAGGGTTAGGCTACGGGGAAGAGTTAGGGTTAGGGTTCGGGTTAGGGTTAGGGTTAGGGGACGGGGACCGTTTAAGGTCCAGGTGAGGGTACGACAACGCTTTAGGGGGAGCGTACGTGTGAGGGCGCGGGTTAGTGTCAGCATACGGGTTAGGATTAGGGGACGGTTGAGGGTCAGGCTTTGGGGAAATGTTAGGTTTAGGGTTCAGGCTAGGGTTAGGGTTAGGGGACGGGGACGGTTTAGGGTCCAGGTGAGGGTACGACAACGCTTTAGGAGGAGCGTACGTGTGAGCGCACGGGTTAGTGTCAGCGTACGGGTTAGGATTAGGGGACGGGTGAGGGTCAGGCTTCGGGGAAGCGTTAGGGTTAGGGTTCGAGCTAGGGTTAGGGTTAGGGGACGGGGACGGTTTAGGGTCCAGGTGAGGCTACGACAAGGCTTTAGGGGGAGCGTACGTGTGAGGGCGCGGGTTAGTGTCAGCGTACGGGTTAGGATTAGGGGACGGGTGAGGGTCAGGCTTCTGGGAAGGGTTAGGGTTAGGGTTCGGGCTAGGGTTAGGCTTAGGGGACGGGGACGGTTTAGGGTCCAGGTGAGGGTACGACAACGCTTTAGGGGGAGCGTACGTGTGAGGGCACGGGTTAGTGTCAGAGTGCGGGTTAGGAATAGGGGACGGGTGAGGGTCAGGCTTCGGGGAAGGGTTAGGATTAGGGTTCGGGCTAGGGTTAGGGTTAGGGGACGGGGACGGTTTAGGGTGCAGGTGAGCGTACGACAACACTTTAGGGGGAGCGTACGTGTGAGGGCGCGGGTTAGTGTCAGCGTATGGGTTAGGATTAGGGGACGGGTGAGGGTCAGGCTTCAGGGAAGCGTTATGGTTAGGGTTCGGGCTAGGGTTAGGGTTAGGGGACGGGGACGGTTTAGGGTCCAGGTGAGGGTACGACAACGGTTTAGGGGGAGCGTACGTGTGAGGGCGCAGGTTAGTGTCAGCGTACGGGTTAGGATTAGGGGACGGGTGAGGGTCAGGCTTCGGGGAAGGGTTAGGGTTAGGGTTCGGGCTAGGGTTAGTGTTAGGGGATGGGGACGGTTTAGGGTCCAGGTGAGGGTACGACAACGCTTTAGGGGGAGCGTACGTGTGAGGGCGCGGGTTAGTGTCAGCGTACGGGTTAGGATTAGGGGACGGGTCAGGGTCAGGCTTCGGGGAAGTGTTAGGGTTACGGTTCGGGCTAGGGTTAGGGTTAGGGGACGGGGACAGTTTAGGATCCAGGTGAGGGTACGACAACGCTTTAGGGGGAGCGTACGTGTGAGGGCGCGGGTTAGTGTCAGCGTACGGGTTAGGATTAGGGGACGGGTGAGGGTCAGGCTTCGCGGAAGGGTTAGGGTTAGGGTTCGGGCTAGTGTTAGGGTTAGGGGATGGGGACGGTTTAGGGTCCAGGTCAGGGTACGACAACGCTTTAGGGGGCCTGTACGTGTGAGGGCGCGGATTAGTGTCTGCGTACGTGTTAGGATTAGGGGACGGGTGAGGGTTAGGCTTCGGGGAAGTGTTAGGATAAGTGTTCGGGCTAGGGTTAGGGTTAGGGGACGGGGACGGTTTAGGGTCCAGTTGAGGGTACGACAACGCTTTAGGGGGAGCGTACGTGTGAGGGCGCAGGTTAGTGTCAGCGTACGGGTTAGGATTAGGGGACGGGTGAGGGTCAGGCTTCGGGGAAGGGTTAGGGTTAGGGTTCTGGCTAGGGTTACGGTTAGGGGACGGGGACAGTTAAGGGTCCAGGTGAGGGTACGACAACACTTTAGGGGGAGCGTACGTGTGAGGGCGCGGGTTAGTGTCAGCGTACGGGTTAGGATTAGGGGCCGGGTGAGGGTCAGGCTTCGGGGAAGTGTTAGGCTTAGGGTTCGGGGTAGGCTTAGGGTTAGGGGACGGGGACGGTTTAGGGTCCAGGTGAGGGTACGACAATTCTTTAGGGGGAGCGTACAAGTGAGGGCAAGGGTTAGTGTCAGCGTACGGGTTAGGATTAGGGGACGGGTGAGGGTCAGGCTTCGGGGAAGGGTTAGGGTTAGGGTTCGGGCTAGGGTTAGGGTTAGGGGACGGTGACGGTTTAGGGTCCAGGTGAGGGTACGACAACGCTTTAGGGGGAGCGTACGTGTGAGCGCGCGGGTTAGTGTCAGCGTACGCGTTAGGATTAAGGGACGGATGAGGGTCAGGCTTCGGGGAAGGGTTAGGGTTAGGGTTCAGGCTAGGGTTAGTGTTAGGAGACGGGGACGGTTTAGGGTCCAGGTGAGGGTACGACAACGCTTTAGGGGGAGCGTACGTGTGAGGGCGTGGGTTAGTGTCAGCGTACGGGTTAGGATTAGGGGACGGGTGAGGGTCAGGCTTCGGGTAAGGGTTAGGGTTAGGGTTCGGGCTAGGGTTAGGGTTAGGGGACGGGGACGGTTTAGGATCCAGGTGAGGGTACGAAAACGCTTTAGGGGGAGCGTACGAGTGAGGGCACAGGTTAGTGTCAGCGTACGGGTTAGGATTAGGGGACGGGTTAGGGTCAGGCTTCGGGGAAAGGTTAGGGTTAGGGTTCGGGCTAGGGTTAGGGTTAGGGGACGGGGACGGTTTAGGGTCCAGGTGAGGGTACGACAACGCTTTAGGGGGAGCGTACGTGTGAGGGCGCGGGTTAGTGTCAGCGTACGGGTTAGGATTAGGGGACGGGTGAGGGTCAGACTTCGGGGAAGGGTTAGGGTTAGGGTTCGGGCTAGGGTTAGGGTTAGGGGACGGGGACGGTTTAGGGTCCAGGTGAGGGTACGACAACGCTTTAGGGGGTGCGTACGTGTGAGGGCGCGGGTTAGTGTCAGCATACGGGTTAGGATTAGGGGCCGGGTGAGGTTCAGGCTTCGGGGAAGGGTTAGGGTTAGGGTTCGGGCTAGGGTTAGGGTTAGGGGATGGGGACGGTTTAGGGTCCAGGTGAGGGTACGACAACGCTTTAGCGGAAGCGTACGAGTGAGGGCACGGGTTAGTGTCAGCGTACGGGTTAGGATTAGGGGACGGGTGAGGGTCAGGCTTCGGGGAAGGGTTAGGGTTAGGGTTCGGGCTAGGTTTAGGGTTAGGGGACGGGGACGGTTTAGGGTCCAGGTGAGGGTACGACAACGCTTTAGGGGGAGCGTACGTGTGAGGGCGTGGGTTAGTGTCAGCGTACGGGTTGGATTAGGTGACGGGTGAGTGTCAGGCTTCGGGGAAGGGTTAGGGTTAGGGTTCGGGCTAGGGTTAGGGTTAGGGGACGGGGACTGTTTAGGGTCCAGGTGAGGGTACGGCAACGCTTTAGGGGGAGCATACGTGTGAGGACGCGGGTTATTGTCAGCGTACGGCTTAGGATTAGGGGACGGGTGAGGGTCAGGCTTCGGGGAAGTGTTAGGGTTAGGGTTCGGGCTAGGGTTAGGGTTAGGGGACGGGGACGGTTTAGGGTCCAGATGAGGGTACGACAACGCTTTTGGGGGAGCGTACGTGTGAGGGCAAGGGTTAGTGTCAGCGTACGGGTTAGGATTAGGGGACGGGTGAGGGTCAGGCTTCGGGGAAGGGTTAGGGTTAGGGTTCGGGCTAGGGTTAGGGTTAGGGGACGGGGAAGGTTTAGGGTCCAGGTGAGGGTACGACAACGCTTTAGGGGGAGCGTACGTGTGAGGGCGCGGGTTAGTGTCAGCGTACGGGTTAGGATTAGGGGACGGGTGAGGGTCAGGCTTCGGGGAAGGGTTAGGGTTAGGGTTAGGTTTCGGGCTAGGGTTAGGGTTAGGGGACGGGGACGGTTTAGGGTCCAGGTGAGGGTACTACAACTCTTTAGGGGGAGCGTACGTGTGAGGGCGTGGGTTAGTGTCAGCGTACGGGTTAGGATTAGGGGACGGGTGAGGGTCAGGCTTCGGGGAAGGGTTAGGGTGGGGGTTCGGGCTAGGGTTATGGTTAGGAGACGGGGACGGTTTAGGGTCCAGGTGAGGGTATGACAACGCTTTAGGGGGAGCGTACGTGTGAGGGCGCGGGTTAGTGTCAGCGTACGGGTTAGGATTAGGGGACGGGTGAGGGTCAGGCTTCGGGGAAGGTTTAGGGTTAGGGTTCCGGCTAGGGTTAGGGTTAGGGGACGGGGACGGTTTAGGGTGCAGGTGAGGGTACGACAACGCTTTAGGGGGAGCGTACGTGTGAGGGCACGGGTTAGTGTCAGCGTACGGGTTAGGATTAGGGGACGGGTGAGGGTCAGGCTTCGGGGAAGGTTTAGGGTTACGGTTCGGGCTAGGGTTAGTGTTAGGGGACGGGGACGGTTTAGGGTCCAGGTGAGGGTACGACAACGCTTTAGGGGGAGCGTACGTGTGAGGGCGCGGGTTAGTGTCAGCGTACGGGTTAGGATTAGGGGACGGGTGAGGTTCAGGCTTCGGGGAAGTGTTAGGGTGGGGGTTCGGGCTACGGTTAGGGTTAGGGGACGGGGACGGTTTAGGGTCCAGGTGAGGGTACGACAACGCTTTAGGGGGAGCGTACGTGTGAGAGCGCGGGTTAGTGTCAGCGTACGGGTCAGGATTAGGGGACGGGTGAGGGTCAGGCTTCGGGGAAGTGTTAGGGTTAGGGTTCAGGCTAGGGTTAGGGTTAGGAGACGGGGACGGTTTAGGGTACAGGTGAGGGTACGACAACGCTTTAGGGGGAGCGTACGTGTGAGGGCGTGGGTTAGTGTCAGCGTACGGGTTAGGATTAGGGGACGGGTGAGGGTCAGGCTTCGGGGAAGGGTTAGGGTTAGGGTTCGGGCTAGGGTTAGGGTTAGGGGACGGGGACGGTTTAGGATCCAGGTGAGGGTACGACAACGCTTTAGGGGGAGCGTACGAGTGAGGGCACAGGTTAGTGTCAGCGTACGGGTTAGGATTAGGGGACGGGTTAGGGTCAGGCTTCGGGGAAAGGTTAGGGTTAGGGTTCGGGCTAGGGTTAGGGTTAGGGGACGGGGACGGTTTAGGGTCCAGGTGAGGGTATGACAACGCTTTAGGGGGAGCGTACGTGTGAGGGCGCGGGTTAGTGTCAGCGTACGGGTTAGGATTAGGGGACGGGTGAGGGTCAGGCTTCGGGGAAGGTTTAGGGTTAGGGTTCGGGCTAGGGTTAGGGTTAGGGGACGGGGCCGGTTTAGGGTCCAGGTGAGGGTACGACAACGCTTTAGGGGGCGCGTACGTGTGATGGCGCGGGTTAGTGTCAGCGTACGGGTTAGGATTAGGGGCCGGGTGAGGTTCAGGCTTCGGGGAAGGGTTAGGGTTAGGGTTCGGGCTAGGGTTAGGGTTAGGGGATGGGGACGGTTTAGGGTCCAGGTGAGGGTACGACAACGCTTTAGGGGAAGCGTACGTGTGAGGGCGTGGGTTAGTGTCAGCGTACGGGTTAGGATTAGGGGACGGGTGAGGGTCAGGCTTCGGGGAAGTGTTAGGGTTAGGGTTCGGGCTAGGTTTAGGGTTAGGGGACGGGGACGGTTTAGGGTCCAGGTGAGGGTACGACAACGCTTTAGGGGGCGTGTACGTGTGAGGGCGTGGGTTAGTGTCAGCGTACGGGTTCGATTAGGTGACGGGTGAGTGTCAGGCTTCGGGGAAGGGTTAGGGTTAGGGTTCGGGCTAGGGTTAGGGTTAGGGGACGGGGACTGTTTAGGGTCCAGGTGAGGGTACGGCAACGCTTTAGGGGGAGCATACGTGTGAGGACGCGGGTTATTGTCAGCGTACGGCTTAGGATTAGGGGACGGGTGAGGGTCAGGCTTCGGGGAAGTGTTAGGGTTAGGGTTCGGGCTAGGTTTAGGGTTAGGGGACGGGGACGGTTTAGAGTCCAGATGAGGGTACGACAACGCTTTAGGGGGAGCGTACGTGTGAGGGCAAGGGTTAGTGTCAGCGTACGGGTTAGGATTAGGGGACGGGTGAGGGTCAGGCTTCGGGGAAGTGTTAGGGTTAGGGTTCGGGCTAGGGTTAGGGTTAGGGGACGGGGAAGGTTTAGGGTCCAGGTGAGGGTACGACAACGCTTTAGGGGGAGCGTACGTGTGAGGGCGCGGGTTAGTGTCAGCGTACGGGTTAGGATTAGGGGACGGGTGAGGGTCAGGCTTCGGGGAAGGGTTAGGGTTAGGGTTCGGGCTAGGGTTAGGGTTAGGGGACGGGGACGGTTTAGGGTCCAGGTGAGGGTACGACAACGCTTTAGGGGGAGCGTACGTGTGAGGGCGTGGGTTAGTGTCAGCGTACGGGTTAGGATTAGGGGACGGGTGAGGGTCAGGCTTCGGGGAAGGGTTAGGGTTAGGGTTCGGGCTAGGGTTATGGTTAGGGGACGGGGACGGTTTAGGGTCCAGGTGAGGGTACGACAACGCTTTAGGGGGAGCGTACGTGTGAGGGCGCGGGTTAGTGTCAGCGTACGGGTTAGGATTAGGGGACGGGTGAGGGTCAGGCTTCGGGGAAGGGTTAGGGTTAGGGTTCCGGCTAGGGTTAGGGTTAGGGGACGGGGACGGTTTAGGGTGCAGGTGAGGGTACGACAACGCTTTAGGGGGAGCGTACGTGTGAGGGCACGGGTTAGTGTCAGCGTACGGGTTAGGATTAGGGGACGGGTGATGGTCAGGATTCGGGGAAGGGTTAGGGTTACGGTTCGGGCTAGGGTTAGGGTTAGGGGACGGGGACGGTTTAGGGTCCAGGTGAGGGTACGAGAACGCTTTAGGGGGAGCGTACGTGTGAGGGCGCGGGTTAGTGTCAGCGTACGGGTTAGGATTAGGGGACGGGTGAGGGTCAGGCTTCGGGGAAGGGTTATGGTTAGGTTTCGGGCTTGGGTTAGGGTTAGGGGACGGGGACGGTTTACGGTCCAGTTGAGGGTACGACAACGCTTTAGGGGGAGCGTACATGTGAGGGCGCGGGTTAGTGTCAGCGTACGGGTTAGGATTAGGGGACGGGTGAGGGTCAGGCTTCAGGGAAGGGTTAGGGTTAGGGTTCGGGCTAGGGTTAGGGTTAGGGGATGGGGACGGTTTAAGGTCCAGGTGAGGGTACGACAACGCTTTAGGGGGAGCGTACGTGTGAGGGCGCGGGTTAGTGTCAGCGTACGGGTTAGGATTAGGGGACGGGTGAGGGTCAGGCTTCGGGGAAGGGTTAGGGTTAGGGTTCGGGCTAGGGTTAGGGTTAGGGGACGGGGACGGTTTAGGGTCCAGGTGAGGGTACGATAACGCTTTAGGGGGAGCGTACGTGTGAGGGCGCGGGTTAGTGTCAGCGTACGGGTTAGGATTAGGGGACGGGTGAGGTTCAGGCTTCGGGGAAGGGTTAGGGTGGGGGTTCGGGCTAGGGTTAGGGTTAGTGGACGGGGACGGTTTAGGGTCCAGGTGAGGGTACGACAACGCTTTAGGGGGAGCGTACGTGTGAGAGCGCGGGTTAGTGTCAGCGTACGGGTCAGGATTAGGGGACGGGTGAGGGTCAGGCTTCGGGGAAGGGTTATCGTTAGGGTTCGGGCTAGGGTTAGGGTTAGGGGACGGGGACGGTTTAGGGTCCAGGTGAGGGTATGACAGCGCTTTAGGGGGAGCGTACGTGTGAGGGCGCGGGTTAGTGTCAGCGTACGGGTTAGGATTAGGGGACGGGTGAGGGTCAGGCTTCGTGGAAGGTTTAGGGTTAGGGTTCGGGCTAGGGTTAGGGTTAGGGGACGGGGACGGTTTATGGTCCAGGTGAGGGTACAACAACGCTTTAGGGGGCGTGTACGTGTGAGGGCGCGGGTTAGTGTCAGCGTACGGGTTAGGATTAGGGGACGGGTGAGGGTCAGGCTTCGGGGAAGTGTTAGGGTTAGGGTTCGGGCTAGGGTTAGGGTTAGGGGACGGGGACGGTTTAGAGTCCAGGTGAGGGTACGACAATGCTTTAGGGGAAGCGTACGTGTGAGGGCGCGGGTTAGTGTCAGCGTACGGGTTAGGATTAGGGGACGGGTGAGGTTCAGGCTTCGGGGAAGGGTTAGGGTGGGGGTTCGGGCTAGGGTTAGGGTTACGGGACGGGGACGGTTTAGGGTCCAGGTGAGGGTACGACAACGCTTTAGGGGGAGCGTACGTGTGAGAGCGCGGGTTAGTTTCAGCGTACGGGTTAGGATTAGGGGACGGTTGAGGGTCAGGCTTCGGGGAAGGGTTAGGGTTAGGGTTCGGGCTAGGGTTAGGGTTAGGGGACGGGGACGGTTTACGGTCCAGGTGAGGGTACGACAACGCTTTAGGGGGAGCGTACATGTGAGGGCGCGGGTTAGTGTCAGCGTACGGGTTAGGATTAGGGGACGGGTAAGGGTCAGGCTTCGAGGAAGGGTTAGGGTTAGGGTTCGGGCTAGGGTTAGGGTTAGGGGACGGGGACCGTTTAGTTTCCAGGTGAGGGTACGACGACGCTTTAGGGGGAGCGTACGTGTGAGGGCACGGGTTAGTGTCAGCGTACCGGTTAGGATTAGGGGACGGGTGAGGGTCAGGCTTCGGGGAAGGGTTAGGGTGGGGGTTCGGGCTAGGGTTAGGGTTAGGGTTAGGGGCCGGGGACGGTGTATGGTCCAGGTGAGGGTACGACAACGCTTTAGGGGGAGCGTACGTGTGAGGGCGCGGGTTAGTGTCAGCATACGGTTTAGGATTAGGGGACGGGTGAGTGTCAGGCTTCGGGGAAGTGTTAGGGTTAGGGTTCGGGCTAGGGTTAGGGTTAGGGGACGGCGAGGGTTTAGGGTCCAGGTGAGGGTACGACAACGCTTTAGGGGGAGCGTACGTGTGAGGGCGTGGGTTAGTGTCAGCGTACGGGTTAGAATTAGGGGACGGGTGAGGGTCAGGCTTCGGGGAAGGGTTAGGGTTACGGTTCGGGCTAGGGTTAGGGTTAGGGGACGGGGACGGTTTAGGGTCCAGGTGAGGGTACGACAACGCTTTAGGGGGAGCGTACGTGTGAGGGCGCGGGTTAGTGTCAGCGTACGGGTTAGGATTAGGGGACGGGTGAGGGTCAGGCTTCGGGGAAGGGTTAGGATTAGGGTTCGGGCTAGGTTTATGGTTAGGGGACGGGGACGGTTTAGGGTCCAGGTGAGGGTACGACAACGCTTTAGGGGGAGCGTACGTGTGAGGGCGTGGGTTAGTGTCAGCGTAAGGGTTCGATTAGGTGACGGGTGAGTGTCAGGCTTCGGGGAAGGGTTAGGGGACGGGGACTGTTTAGGGTCCAGGTGAGGGTACGGCAACGCTTTAGGGGGAGCATACGTGTGAGGACGCGGGTTATTGTCAGCGTACGGCTTAGGATTAGGGGACGGGTGAGGGTCAGGCTTCGGGGAAGTGTTAGGGTTAGGGTTCGGGCTAGGGTTAGGGTTAGGGGACGGGGACGGTTTAGGGTCCAGATGAGGGTACGACAACGCTTTAGGGGGAGCGTACGTGTGAGGGCAAGGGTTAGTGTCAGCGTACGGGTTAGGATTAGGGGACGGGTGAGGGTCAGGCTTCGGGGAAGGGTTAGGGTTAGGGTTCGGGCTAGGGTTAGGGTTAGGGGACGGGGACGGTTTAGGATCCAGGTGAGGGTACGAAAACGCTTTAGGGGGAGCGTACGAGTGAGGGCACAGGTTAGTGTCAGCGTACGGGTTAGGATTAGGGGACGGGTTAGGGTCAGGCTTCGGGGAAAGGTTAGGGTTAGGGTTCGGGCTAGGGTTAGGGTTAGGGGACGGGGACGGTTTAGGGTCCAGGTGAGGGTACGACAACGCTTTAGGGGGAGCGTACGTGTGAGGGCGCGGGTTAGTGTCAGCGTACGGGTTAGGATTAGGGGACGGGTGAGGGTCAGACTTCGGGGAAGGGTTAGGGTTAGGGTTCGGGCTAGGGTTAGGGTTAGGGGACGGGGACGGTTTAGGGTCCAGGTGAGGGTACGACAACGCTTTAGGGGGTGCGTACGTGTGAGGGCGCGGGTTAGTGTCAGCATACGGGTTAGGATTAGGGGCCGGGTGAGGTTCAGGCTTCGGGGAAGGGTTAGGGTTAGGGTTCGGGCTAGGGTTAGGGTTAGGGGATGGGGACGGTTTAGGGTCCAGGTGAGGGTACGACAACGCTTTAGCGGAAGCGTACGAGTGAGGGCACGGGTTAGTGTCAGCGTACGGGTTAGGATTAGGGGACGGGTGAGGGTCAGGCTTCGGGGAAGGGTTAGGGTTAGGGTTCGGGCTAGGTTTAGGGTTAGGGGACGGGGACGGTTTAGGGTCCAGGTGAGGGTACGACAACGCTTTAGGGGGAGCGTACGTGTGAGGGCGTGGGTTAGTGTCAGCGTACGGGTTGGATTAGGTGACGGGTGAGTGTCAGGCTTCGGGGAAGGGTTAGGGTTAGGGTTCGGGCTAGGGTTAGGGTTAGGGGACGGGGACTGTTTAGGGTCCAGGTGAGGGTACGGCAACGCTTTAGGGGGAGCATACGTGTGAGGACGCGGGTTATTGTCAGCGTACGGCTTAGGATTAGGGGACGGGTGAGGGTCAGGCTTCGGGGAAGTGTTAGGGTTAGGGTTCGGGCTAGGGTTAGGGTTAGGGGACGGGGACGGTTTAGGGTCCAGATGAGGGTACGACAACGCTTTTGGGGGAGCGTACGTGTGAGGGCAAGGGTTAGTGTCAGCGTACGGGTTAGGATTAGGGGACGGGTGAGGGTCAGGCTTCGGGGAAGGGTTAGGGTTAGGGTTCGGGCTAGGGTTAGGGTTAGGGGACGGGGAAGGTTTAGGGTCCAGGTGAGGGTACGACAACGCTTTAGGGGGAGCGTACGTGTGAGGGCGCGGGTTAGTGTCAGCGTACGGGTTAGGATTAGGGGACGGGTGAGGGTCAGGCTTCGGGGAAGGGTTAGGGTTAGGGTTAGGTTTCGGGCTAGGGTTAGGTTTAGGGGACGGGGACGGTTTAGGGTCCAGGTGAGGGTACTACAACTCTTTAGGGGGAGCGTACGTGTGAGGGCGTGGGTTAGTGTCAGCGTACGGGTTAGGATTAGGGGACGGGTGAGGGTCAGGCTTCGGGGAAGGGTTAGGGTGGGGGTTCGGGCTAGGGTTATGGTTAGGAGACGGGGACGGTTTAGGGTCCAGGTGAGGGTATGACAACGCTTTAGGGGGAGCGTACGTGTGAGGGCGCGGGTTAGTGTCAGCGTACGGGTTAGGATTAGGGGACGGGTGAGGGTCAGGCTTCGGGGAAGGTTTAGGGTTAGGGTTCCGGCTAGGGTTAGGGTTAGGGGACGGGGACGGTTTAGGGTGCAGGTGAGGGTACGACAACGCTTTAGGGGGAGCGTACGTGTGAGGGCACGGGTTAGTGTCAGCGTACGGGTTAGGATTAGGGGACGGGTGAGGGTCAGGCTTCGGGGAAGGTTTAGGGTTACGGTTCGGGCTAGGGTTAGTGTTAGGGGACGGGGACGGTTTAGGGTCCAGGTGAGGGTACGACAACGCTTTAGGGGGAGCGTACGTGTGAGGGCGCGGGTTAGTGTCAGCGTACGGGTTAGGATTAGGGGACGGGTGAGGTTCAGGCTTCGGGGAAGTGTTAGGGTGGGGGTTCGGGCTACGGTTAGGGTTAGGGGACGGGGACGGTTTAGGGTCCAGGTGAGGGTACGACAACGCTTTAGGGGGAGCGTACGTGTGAGAGCGCGGGTTAGTGTCAGCGTACGGGTCAGGATTAGGGGACGGGTGAGGGTCAGGCTTCGGGGAAGTGTTAGGGTTAGGGTTCAGGCTAGGGTTAGGGTTAGGAGACGGGGACGGTTTAGGGTACAGGTGAGGGTACGACAACGCTTTAGGGGGAGCGTACGTGTGAGGGCGTGGGTTAGTGTCATCGTACGGGTTAGGATTAGGGGACGGGTGAGGGTCAGGCTTCGGGGAAGGGTTAGGGTTAGGGTTCGGGCTAGGGTTAGGGTTAGGGGACGGGGACGGTTTAGGATCCAGGTGAGGGTACGACAACGCTTTAGGGGGAGCGTACGAGTGAGGGCACAGGTTAGTGTCAGCGTACGGGTTAGGATTAGGGGACGGGTTAGGGTCAGGCTTCGGGGAAAGGTTAGGGTTAGGGTTCGGGCTAGGGTTAGGGTTAGGGGACGGGGACGGTTTAGGGTCCAGGTGAGGGTATGACAACGCTTTAGGGGGAGCGTACGTGTGAGGGCGCGGGTTAGTGTCAGCGTACGGGTTAGGATTAGGGGACGGGTGAGGGTCAGGCTTCGGGGAAGGTTTAGGGTTAGGGTTCGGGCTAGGGTTAGGGTTAGGGGACGGGGCCGGTTTAGGGTCCAGGTGAGGGTACGACAACGCTTTAGGGGGCGCGTACGTGTGATGGCGCGGGTTAGTGTCAGCGTACGGGTTAGGATTAGGGGCCGGGTGAGGTTCAGGCTTCGGGGAAGGGTTAGGGTTAGGGTTCGGGCTAGGGTTAGGGTTAGGGGATGGGGACGGTTTAGGGTCCAGGTGAGGGTACGACAACGCTTTAGGGGAAGCGTATGTGTGAGGGCGTGGGTTAGTGTCAGCGTACGGGTTAGGATTAGGGGACGGGTGAGGGTCAGGCTTCGGGGAAGTGTTAGGGTTAGGGTTCGGGCTAGGTTTAGGGTTAGGGGACGGGGACGGTTTAGGGTCCAGGTGAGGGTACGACAACGCTTTAGGGGGAGCGTACGTGTGAGGGCGTGGGTTAGTGTCAGCGTACGGGTTCGATTAGGTGACGGGTGAGTGTCAGGCTTCGGGGAAGGGTTAGGGTTAGGGTTCGGGCTAGGGTTAGGGTTAGGGGACGGGGACTGTTTAGGGTCCAGGTGAGGGTACGGCAACGCTTTAGGGGGAGCATACGTGTGAGGACGCGGGTTATTGACAGCGTACGGCTTAGGATTAGGGGACGGGTGAGGGTCAGGCTTCGGGGAAGTGTTAGGGTTAGGGTTCGGGCTAGGTTTAGGGTTAGGGGACGGGGACGGTTTAGAGTCCAGATGAGGGTACGACAACGCTTTAGGGGGAGCGTACGTGTGAGGGCAAGGGTTAGTGTCAGCGTACGGGTTAGGATTAGGGGACGGGTGAGGGTCAGGCTTCGGGGAAGTGTTAGGGTTAGGGTTCGGGCTAGGGTTAGGGTTAGGGGACGGGGAAGGTTTAGGGTCCAGGTGAGGGTACGACAACGCTTTAGGGGGAGCGTACGTGTGAGGGCGCGGGTTAGTGTCAGCGTACGGGTTAGGATTAGGGGCCGGGTGAGGGTCAGGCTTCGGGGAAGGGTTAGGGTTAGGGTTCGGGCTAGGGTTAGGGTTAGGGGACGGGGACGGTTTAGGGTCCAGGTGAGGGTACGACAACGCTTTAGGGGGAGCGTACGTGTGAGGGCGTGGGTTAGTGTCAGCGTACGGGTTAGGATTAGGGGACGGGTGAGGGTCAGGCTTCGGGGAAGTGTTAGGGTTAGGGTTCGGGCTAGGGTTATGGTTAGGGGACGGGGACGGTTTAGGGTCCAGGTGAGGGTACGACAACGCTTTAGGGGGAGCGTACGTGTGAGGGCGCGGGTTAGTGTCAGCGTACGGGTTAGGATTAGGGGACGGGTGAGGGTCAGGCTTCGGGGAAGGGTTAGGGTTAGGGTTCCGGCTAGGGTTAGGGTTAGGGGACGGGGACGGTTTAGGGTGCAGGTGAGGGTACGACAACGCTTTAGGGGGAGCGTACGTGTGAGGGCACGGGTTAGTGTCAGCGTACGGGTTAGGATTAGGGGACGGGTGATGGTCAGGATTCGGGGAAGGGTTAGGGTTACGGTTCGGGCTAGGGTTAGGGTTAGGGGACGGGGACGGTTTAGGGTCCAGGTGAGGGTACGAGAACGCTTTAGGGGGAGCGTACGTGTGAGGGCGTGGGTTAGTGTCAGCGTACGGGTTAGGATTAGGGGACGGGTGAGGGTCAGGCTTCGGGGAAGGGTTATGGTTAGGTTTCGGGCTTGGGTTAGGGTTAGGGGACGGGGACGGTTTACGGTCCAGTTGAGGGTACGACAACGCTTTAGGGGGAGCGTACATGTGAGGGCGCGGGTTAGTGTCAGCGTACGGGTTAGGATTAGGGGACGGGTGAGGGTCAGGCTTCAGGGAAGGGTTAGGGTTAGGGTTCGGGCTAGGGTTAGGGTTAGGGGATGGGGACGGTTTAAGGTCCAGGTGAGGGTACGACAACGCTTTAGGGGGAGCGTACGTGTGAGGGCGCGGGTTAGTGTCAGCGTACGGGTTAGGATTAGGGGACGGGTGAGGGTCAGGCTTCGGGGAAGGGTTAGGGTTAGGGTTCGGGCTAGGGTTAGGGTTAGGGGACGGGGACGGTTTAGGGTCCAGGTGAGGGTACGATAACGCTTTAGGGGGAGCGTACGTGTGAGGGCGCGGGTTAGTGTCAGCGTACGGGTTAGGATTAGGGGACGGGTGAGGTTCAGGCTTCGGGGAAGGGTTAGGGTGGGGGTTCGGGCTAGGGTTAGGGTTAGTGGACGGGGACGGTTTAGGGTCCAGGTGAGGGTACGACAACGCTTTAGGGGGAGCGTACGTGTGAGAGCGCGGGTTAGTGTCAGCGTACGGGTCAGGATTAGGGGACGGGTGAGGGTCAGGCTTCGGGGAAGGGTTATGGTTAGGGTTCGGGCTAGGGTTAGGGTTAGGGGACGGGGACGGTTTAGGGTCCAGGTGAGGGTATGACAGCGCTTTAGGGGGAGCGTACGTGTGAGGGCGCGGGTTAGTGTCAGCGTACGGGTTAGGATTAGGGGACGGGTGAGGGTCAGGCTTCGTGGAAGGTTTAGGGTTAGGGTTCGGGCTAGGGTTAGGGTTAGGGGACGGGGACGGTTTATGGTCCAGGTGAGGGTACAACAACGCTTTAGGGGGCGTGTACGTGTGAGGGCGCGGGTTAGTGTCAGCGTACGGGTTAGGATTAGGGGACGGGTGAGGGTCAGGCTTCGGGGAAGTGTTAGGGTTAGGGTTCGGGCTAGGGTTAGGGTTAGGGGACGGGGACGGTTTAGAGTCCAGGTGAGGGTACGACAATGCTTTAGGGGAAGCGTACGTGTGAGGGCGCGGGTTAGTGTCAGCGTACGGGTTAGGATTAGGGGACGGGTGAGGTTCAGGCTTCGGGGAAGGGTTAGGGTGGGGGTTCGGGCTAGGGTTAGGGTTACGGGACGGGGACGGTTTAGGGTCCAGGTGAGGGTACGACAACGCTTTAGGGGGAGCGTACGTGTGAGAGCGCGGGTTAGTTTCAGCGTACGGGTTAGGATTAGGGGACGGTTGAGGGTCAGGCTTCGGGGAAGGGTTAGGGTTAGGGTTCGGGCTAGGGTTAGGGTTAGGGGACGGGGACGGTTTACGGTCCAGGTGAGGGTACGACAACGCTTTAGGGGGAGCGTACATGTGAGGGCGCGGGTTAGTGTCAGCGTACGGGTTAGGATTAGGGGACGGGTGAGGGTCAGGCTTCGAGGAAGGGTTAGGGTTAGGGTTCGGGCTAGGGTTAGGGTTAGGGGACGGGGACCGTTTAGTTTCCAGGTGAGGGTACGACGACGCTTTAGGGGGAGCGTACGTGTGAGGGCACGGGTTAGTGTCAGCGTACCGGTTAGGATTAGGGGACGGGTGAGGGTCAGGCTTCGGGGAAGGGTTAGGGTGGGGGTTCGGGCTAGGGTTAGGGTTAGGGTTAGGGGCCGGGGACGGTGTATGGTCCAGGTGAGGGTACGACAACGCTTTAGGGGGAGCGTACGTGTGAGGGCGCGGGTTAGTGTCAGCATACGGTTTAGGATTAGGGGACGGGTGAGTGTCAGGCTTCGGGGAAGTGTTAGGGTTAGGGTTCGGGCTAGGGTTAGGGTTAGGGGACGGCGAGGGTTTAGGGTCCAGGTGAGGGTACGACAACGCTTTAGGGGGAGCGTACGTGTGAGGGCGTGGGTTAGTGTCAGCGTACGGGTTAGAATTAGGGGACGGGTGAGGGTCAGGCTTCGGGGAAGGGTTAGGGTTACGGTTCGGGCTAGGGTTAGGGTTAGGGGACGGGGACGGTTTAGGGTCCAGGTGAGGGTACGACAACGCTTTAGGGGGAGCATACGTGTGAGGGCGCGGGTTAGTGTCAGCGTACGGGTTAGGATTAGGGGACGGGTGAGGGTCAGGCTTCGGGGAAGGGTTAGGATTAGGGTTCGGGCTAGGTTTATGGTTAGGGGACGGGGACGGTTTAGGGTCCAGGTGAGGGTACGACAACGCTTTAGGGGGAGCGTACGTGTGAGGGCGTGGGTTAGTGTCAGCGTAAGGGTTCGATTAGGTGACGGGTGAGTGTCAGGCTTCGGGGAAGGGTTAGGGGACGGGGACTGTTTAGGGTCCAGGTGAGGGTACGGCAACGCTTTAGGGGGAGCATACGTGTGAGGACGCGGGTTATTGTCAGCGTACGGCTTAGGATTAGGGGACGGGTGAGGGTCAGGCTTCGGGGAAGTGTTAGGGTTAGGGTTCGGGCTAGGGTTAGGGTTAGGGGACGGGGACGGTTTAGGGTCCAGATGAGGGTACGACAACGCTTTAGGGGGAGCGTACGTGTGAGGGCAAGGGTTAGTGTCAGCGTACGGGTTAGGATTAGGGGACGGGTGAGGGTCAGGCTTCGGGGAAGGGTTAGGGTTAGGGTTCGGGCTAGGGTTAGGGTTAGGGGACGGGGAAGGTTTAGGGTCCAGGTGAGGGTACGACAACGCTTTAGGGGGAGCGTACGTGTGAGGGCGCGGGTTAGTGTCAGCGTACGGGTTAGGATTAGGGGACGGGTGAGGGTCAGGCTTCGGGGAAGGGTTAGGGTTAGGGTTCGGGCTAGGGTTAGGGTTAGGGGACGGGGACGGTTTAGGGTCCAGTTGAGGGTACGACAACGCTTTAGGGGGAGCGTACGTGTGAGGGCGTGGGTTAGTGTCAGCGTACGGGTTAGGATTAGGGGACGGGTGAGGGTCAGGCTTCGGGGAAGGGTTAGGGTGGGGGTTCGGGCTAGGGTTATGGTTAGGGGACGGGGACGGTTTAGGGTCCAGGTGAGGGTACGACAACGCTTTAGGGGGAGCGTACGTGTGAGGGCGCGGGTTAGTGTCAGCGTACGGGTTAGGATTAGGGGACGGGTGAGGGTCAGGCTTCGGGGAAGGGTTAGGGTTAGGGTTCCGGCTAGGGTTAGGTTTAGGGGACGGGGACGGTTTAGGGTGCAGGTGAGGGTACGACAACGCTTTAGGGGGAGCGTACGTGTGAGGGCACGGGTTAGTGTCAGCGTACGGGTTAGGATTAGGGGACGGGTGATGGTCAGGATTCGGGGAAGGGTTAGGGTTACGGTTCGGGCTAGGGTTAGGGTTAGGGGACGGGGACGGTTTAGGGTCCAGGTGAGGGTACGAGAACGCTTTAGGGGGAGCGTACGTGTGAGGGCGCGGGTTAGTGTCAGCGTACGGGTTAGGATTAGGGGACGGGTGAGGGTCAGGCTTCGGGGAAGTGTTATGGTTAGGGTTCGGGCTTGGGTTAGGGTTAGGGGACGGGGACGGTTTACGGTCCAGGTGAGGGTACGACAACGCTTTAGGGGGAGCGTACATGTGAGGGCGCGGGTTAGTGTCAGCGTACGGGTTAGGATTAGGGGACGGGTGAGGGTCAGGCTTCGGGGAAGTGTTAGGGTTAGGGTTCGGGCTAGGGTTAGGGTTAGGGGATGGGGACGGTTTAAGGTCCAGGTGAGGGTACGACAACGCTTTAGGGGGAGCGTACGTGTGAGGGCGCGGGTTAGTGTCAGCGTACGGGTTAGGATTAGGGGACGGGTGAGGGTCAGGCTTCGGGGAAGGGTTAGGGTTAGGGTTCGGGCTAGGGTTAGGGTTAGGGGACGGGGACGGTTTAGGGTCCAGGTGAGGGTACGACAACGCTTTAGGGGGAGCGTACGTGTGAGGGCGCGGGTTAGTGTCAGCGTACGGGTTAGGATTAGGGGACGGGTGAGGTTCAGGCTTCGGGGAAGGGTTAGGGTGGGGGTTCGGGCTAGGGTTAGGGTTAGGGGACGGGGACGGTTTAGGGTCCAGGTGAGGGTATGACAGCGCTTTAGGGGGAGCGTACGTGTGAGGGCGCGGGTTAGTGTCAGCGTACGGGTTAGGATTAGGGGACGGGTGAGGGTCAGGCTTCGTGGAAGGTTTAGGGTTAGGGTTCGGGCTAGGGTTAGGGTTAGGGGACGGGGACGGTTTATGGTCCAGGTGAGGGTACAACAACGCTTTAGGGGGCGTGTACGTGTGAGGGCGCGGGTTAGTGTCAGCGTACGGGTTAGGATTAGGGGACGGTTGAGGGTCAGGCTTCGGGGAAGGGTTAGGGTTAGGGTTCGGGCTAGGGTTAGGGTTAGGGGACGGGGACGGTTTAGGGTCCATGTGAGGGTACGACAACTCTTTAGGGGGAGCATACGTGTGAGGGCGCGGGTTAGTGTCAGCGTACGGGTTAGGATTAGGGGACGGGTGAGGGTCAGGCTTCGAGGAAGTGTTAGGGTTAGGGTTCGGGCTAGGGTTAGGGTTAGGGGACGGGGACGGTTTAGAGTCCAGGTGAGGGTACGACAATGCTTTAGGGGAAGCGTACGTGTGAGGGCGCGGGTTAGTGTCAGCATACGGGTTAGGATTAGGGGACGGGTGAGGTTCAGGCTTCGGGGAAGGGTTAGGGTGGGGGTTCGGACTAGGGTTAGGGTTACGGGACGGGGACGGTTTAGGGTCCAGGTGAGGGTACGACAACGCTTTAGGGGGAGCGTACGTGTGAGAGCGCGGGTTAGTGTCAGCGTACGGGTTAGGATTAGGGGACTGGTGAGGGTCAGGCTTCGGGGAAGGGTTAGGGTTAGGGTTCGGGCTAGGGTTAGGGTTAGGGGACGGGGACAGTTTACGGTCCAGGTGAGGGTACGACAACGCTTTAGGGGGAGCCTACATGTGAGGGCGCGGGTTAGTGTCAGCGTACGGGTTAGGATTAGGGGACGGGTGAGGGTCAGGCTTCGAGGAAGGGTTAGGGTTAGGGTTCGGGCTAGGGTTAGGGTTAGGGGACGGGGACGGTTTAGTTTCCAGGTGAGGGTACGACGACGCTTTAGGGGGAGCGTACGTGTGAGGGCACAGGTTAGTGTCAGCGTACGGGTTAGGATTAGGGGACGGGTGAGGGTCAGGCTTCGGGGAAGGGTTAGGGTGGGGGTTCGGGCTAGGGTTAGGGTTAGGGTTAGGGGCCGGGGACGGTGTATGGTCCAGGTGAGGGTACGACAACGCTTTAGGGGGAGCGTACGTGTGAGGGCGCGGGTTAGTGTCAGCATACGGTTTAGGATTAGGGGACGGGTGAGGGTCAGGCTTCGGGGAAGTGTTAGGGTTAGGGTTCGGGCTAGGGTTAGGGTTAGGTGACGGGGAGGGTTTAGGGTCCAGGTGAGGGTACGACAACGCTTTAGGGGGAGCGTACGTGTGAGGGCCTGGGTTAGTGTCAGCGTACGGGTTAGGATTAGGGGACGGGTGAGGGTCAGGCTTCGGGGAAGGGTTAGGGTTACGGTTCGGGCTAGGGTTAGGGTTAGGGGACGGGGACGGTTTAGGGTCCAGGTGAGGGTACGACAACGCTTTAGGGGGAGCGTACGTGTGAGGGCGCGGGTTAGTGTCAGCGTACGGGTTAGGATTAGGGGACGGGTGAGGGTCAGGCTTCGGGGAAGGGTTATGGTTAGAGTTCGGGCTAGGGTTAGGGTTAGGGTCGGGGACGGTTTACGGTCCAGGTGAGGGTACGACAACGCTTTAGGGGGAGCGTACATGTGAGGGCGCGGGTTAGTGTCAGCGTACGGGTTAGGATTAGGGGACGGGTGAGGGTCAGGCTTCGGGGAAGGGTTAGGGTTAGGGTTCGGGCTAGGGTTAGGGTTAGGGGACGGGGACGGTTTAGGGTCCAGGTGAGTGTACGACAATGCTTTAGGGGGAGCGTACGTGTGAGGGCGCGGGTTAGTGTCAGCGTACGGGTTAGGATTAGGGGACGGGTGAGGTTCAGGCTTCGGGGAAGTGTTAGGGTGGGGGTTCGGGCTAGGGTTAGGGTTAGGGGAAGGGGACGGTTTAGGGTCCAGGTGAGGGTATGACAACGCTTTAGGGGGAGCGTACGTGTGAGAGCGCGGGTTAGTGTCAGCGTACGGGTTAGGATTAGGGGACGGGTGAGGGTCAGGCTTCGGGGAAGGGTTAGGGTTAGGGTTCGGGCTAGGGTTAGGGTTAGGGGACGGGGACGGTTTAGGGTCCAGGTGAGGGTACGACAACGCTTTAGGGGGAGCGTACGTGTGAGGGCGCGGGTTAGTGTCAGCGTACGGGTTAGGATTAGGGGACGGGTGAGGGTCAGGCTTCGGGGAAGGGTTATGGTTAGGGTTCGGACTAGGCTTAGGGTTAGGGGACGGGGACGGTTTACGGTCCAGGTGAGGGTACGACGACGCTTTAGGGGGAGCGTACGTGTGAGGGTGCGGGTTAGTGTCAGCGTACGGGTTAGGATTAGGGGACGGGTGAGGGTCAGGCTTCGGCTAAGGTTTAGATTTAGGGTTCGGGCTAGGGGTAGGTTTAGGAGACGGGGACAGTTTAGGGTGCAGGTGAGGGTACGACAACGCTTTAGGGGGAGCGTACGTGTGAGGGCGCGTGTTAGTGTCAGCGTACGGGTTAGGATGAGTGGACGGATGAGGGTCAGGCTTTGGGGAAGGGTTAGGGTTAGGGTTCGGGCTAGGGTTAGGTTTAGGGGACTGGGACGGTTTACGGTCCAGGTGAGGCTACGACAACGCTTTAGGGGGAGCGTACGTGTGAGGGCGCGGGTTAGTGTCAGCGTACGTGTTAGGATTAGGGGACGGGTGAGGGTCAGGCTTCGGGGAAGTGTTAGGTTTAGGGTTCGGGCTAGGGTTAGGGTTAGGGGACGGGGACGGTTTAGGGTCCAGATGAGTGCACGACAACGCTTTAGGGGGAGAGTACGTGTGACGGCGCGGGTTAGTGTCAGCGTACGGGTTAGGATTAGGGTTCGGGCTAGGATTAGGGTTAGGGGACGGGGACGGTTTAGGGTCCAGGTGAGGGCACGACAACATTTTAGGGGGAGCGTACGTGTGAGGGCGCGGGTTAGTGTCAGCGTACGGGTTAGGATTAGGGGCCGGGTGAGTGTCAGGCTTCGGGGAAGGGTTAGGGTTAGGGTTCGGGCTAGGGTTAGGGTTAGGGGACGGGGACTGTTTAGGGTCCAGGTGAGGCTACGACAACGATTTAGGGGGAGCGTACGTGTGAGGGTGCGGGTTAGTGTCAGCGTACGGGTTAGGATTAGGGGACGGGTGAGGGTTACGCTTCGGGGAAGTGTTAGGGTTAGGGTTCGGGCTAGGGTTAGGGTTAGGGGACGGGGACGGTTTAGGGTCCAGGTGAGTGCACGACAACGCTTTAGGGGGAGAGTACGTGTGAGGGCGCGGGTTAGTGTCAGCGTACGGGTTAGGATTAGGGGACGGGTGAGGGTCAGGCTTCGGGGAAGGGTTAGGGTTATGGTTCGGGCTAGGGTTAGGGTTAGGGGACGGGGACGGTTTATGGTCCAGGTGAGGGCACAACAATGCTTTAGGGGGAGCGTACGTGTGAGGGCGCGGGTTAGTGTCAGCGTACGGGTTAGGATTAGGGGACGGGTGAGGGTCAGGCTTCGGGGAAGGGTTAGGGTTAGGGTTCGGGCTAGGGTTAGTGTTAGGGGACGGGGACGGTTTAGGATCCAGGTGAGGGTACGACAACGCTTTAGGGGGATCGTACGTGTGAGGGCGCGGGTTAGTGCCAGCGTACAGATTAGGATTAGGGGACGGGTGAGGGTCAGCCTTCGGGAAGTGTTAGGGTTAGGGTTCGGGCTAGGGTTAGGGTTAGGGGACGGGGACGGTTTAGGGTCCAGGTGAGGGCACGACCAAGCTTTAGGGGGAACGTACGTGTGAGGGCGCGGGTTAGTGTCAGCGTACGGGTTAGGATTAGGGGACGGGTGAGGGTCAGGCTTCGGGGAAGTGTTAGGGTTAGGGTTCGGGCTAGGGTTAGGGTTAGGGGACGGGGACGGTTTAGTGTCCAGGTGAGGGTACGACAACGCTTTAGGGGGAGCGTACGTGTGAGGGCGCGGGTTAGTGTCAGCGTACGGGTTAGGATTAGGGGACGGGTGAGGGTTAGGCTTCGGGGAAGGGTTAGGGTTAGGGTTCGGGCGAGGCTTAGGGTTAGGGGACGGGTACGGTTTAGGGTCCAGGTGAAGGTACGACAACGCTTTAGGGGGAGCGTACGTGTGAGGCCGCGGGTTAGTGTCAGCGTACGGGTTAGGATTATGGGACGCGTGAGGGTCAGGCTTCGGGGAAGGGTTAGTGTTAGGGTTCGGGCTAGGGTTAGGGTTAGGGGACGGGGACGGTTTAGGGTCCAGGTGAGGGTAATACAACGCTTTAGGGGGAGCGTACGTGTGAGGGCGCGGGTTAGTGTCAGCGTACGTGTTAGGATTAGGGGACGGGTGAGGGTCAGGCTTCGGGGAAGTGTTAGGGTTAGGGTTTGGGCTAGGGTTAGGTTACGGGGACGGTTTAGGGTGCAGGTGAGGGTACGACAACGCTTTAGGGGGAGCGTACGTGTGAGGGCGCGGGTTAGTGTCAGCGTACGGGTTAGGATTAGGGGCCGGGTGAGGGTCAGGCTTCGGGGAAGGGTTAGGGTTAGGGTTCGGGCTAGGGTTAGGGTTAGGGGACGGGGACGGTTTAGGGTCCAGGTGAGGGTACGACAACGCTTTAGGGGGAGCGTACGTGTGAGGGCGCGGGTTAGTGTCAGCGTACGGGTTAGGATTAGGGGACTGGTGAGGGTCAGGCTTCGGGGAAGGGTTAGGGTTAGGGTTCGGGCTAGGGTTAGGGTTAGGGGACGGGGACGGTTTAGGGTCCAGGTGAGGGTACGACAACGCTTTAGGGGGAGCGTACGTGTGAGGGCGCGGGTTAGTGTCAGCGTACGGGTTAGGATTAGGGGACGGGTGAGGGTCAGGCTTCGGGGAAGGGTTAGGGTTAGGGTTCGGGCTAGGGTTAGGGGACGGGGACCGGGACGGTTTAGGGACCACGTGAGGGTATGACAGCGCTTTAGGGGGAGCGTTCGTGAGAGGGCGCGGGTTAGTGTCAGCGTACAGGTTAGGATTAGGGGACAGGTGAGTGTCAGGCTTCGGGGAAGGGTTAGGTTGGGGGTTCGGGCTAGGGTTAGGGTTAGGGGACGGGGCCGGTTTATGGTCCAGGTGAGGGTACGACAACGCTTTAGGGGGAGCGTACGTGTGCGGGCGCGGGTTAGTGTCAGCGTACGGGTTAGGATTAGGGAACGGGTGAGCGTCAGGCTTCGGGGAAGGGTTAGGGTTAGGGTTCGGGCTAGGGTTAGGTTTAGGGTTAGGGGACGGTTTAGGGTCCTGTTGATGGTACGACAACGCTTTAGGGGGAGCGTACGTGTGAGGGCACGGGTTAGTGTCAGCGTACAGGTTAGGATTAGGTGACGGGTGAGGGCCAGGCTTCGGGGAAGGGTTAGGGTTAGGGTTCTGGCTAGGGTTAGGGTTAGGGGATGGGGACGGTTTAGGGTCCATGTGACGGTACGACAACGCTTTAGGGGGAGTGTAAGTGTGAGGTTGTGGGTTAGTGTCAGCGTACGAGTTAGGATTAGGGGACGGGTGAGGGTCAGGCTTTGGGGAAGGGTTAGGGTTAGGGTTCGGGCTAGGGTTAGGGTTAGGGGACGGGGACGGTTTAGGGTCCAGGTGAGGGTACGACAACGCTTTAGGTGTAGCGTACGTGTGAGGGCGCGTGTTAGTGTCAGCGTATGGGTTAGGAGTAGGGGACGGGTGAGGGTCAGGCTTCGGTGAAGGGTTAGGGTTAGGGTTCGGGCTAGGGTTAGGGTTAGGGGACGGGGACAGTTTAGGGTACAGGTGAGGGTACGACAACGCTTTAGGGGGAGCGTACGTGTGAGAGCGCGGGTTAGTGTCAGCGTACGTGTTAGGATTAGGGGACGGGTGAGGGTCAGGCTTCGGGGAAGTGTTAGGGTTAGGGTTTGGGCTAGGGTTAGGGGACGGGGACGGTTTAGGGTGCAGGTGAGGGTACGACAATGCTTTAGGGGGAGCGTACGTGTGAGGGCGCGGGTTAGTGTCAGCGTACGTGTTAGGATTAGGCGACGGGTGAGGGTCAGGCTTCGGGAAAGTGTTAGGGTTAGGGTTCGGGCTAGGGTTAGGTTTAGGGGACGGGGACGGTTTAGGGTCCAGGTGATGGTACGAAAACGCTTTAGGGGGCGCGTACGTGTGAGGGCGTGGGTTAGTGTCAGCGTACGGGTTAGGATTATGGGACGGGTGAGGATCAGGTTTCAGGGAAGTGTTAGGGTTAGGGTTCGGGCTAGGCTTAGGGTTAGGGGACGGGGACGGTTTTGGGTCCAGGTGAGGGTATGACAACGCTTTAGGGAGAGCGTACGTGTGAGGGCGCGTGTTAGTGTCAGCGTACGGGTTAGGATTAGGGGACGGGTGAGGGTCAGGCTTCGGGGAAGGGTTAGGGTTAGGGTTCGGGCTAGGGTTAGGGGACGGGGACGGGGACGGTTTAGGGACCACGTGAGGGTATGACAACGCTTTAGGGGGAGCGTACGTGTGAGGGCGCGGGTTAGTGTCAGCGTATCTGTTAGGATTAGGGGACGGGTGAGGGTCATGCTTCGGGGAAGGGTTAGGGTTAGGATTCGGGCTAGGGTTAGGGTTAGGGGACGGGACGGTTTAGGGTCCAGCTGAGGGCACGACAACGCTTTAGGGGGAGCGTACGTGTGAGGGCGTGGGTTAGTGTCAGCGTACGGGTTAGGATTAGGCGACGAGTGAGAGTCAGGCTTCGGGGAAGTGTTAGGGTTTGGGATCGGGCTAGGCTTAGGGTTAGGGGACGGGGACGGTTTAAGGTCCAGGTGAGGGCACGACAATACTTTAGGGGGAGCGTACGTGTGAGGGCGCGGGTTAGTGTCAGCGTACGGTTTAGGATTAGGGGACGGTTGAGTGTCAGGCTTCGGGGAAGGGTTAGTGTTAGGGTTCGGGCTAGGGTTAGGGTTAGGGGACGGGGACGGTTTAGGGTCCAAGTGAGTGTACGAGAACGCTTTAGGGGGATCGTACGTGTGAGGGCGTGGGTTAGTGTTAGCGTACGGGTTAGGATTAGGGGACGGGTGAGGGTCAGGCTTCGGGGAAGGGTTAGGGTTAGGGTTCGGGCTAGCGTTAGTGTTAGGGTACGGGGACGGTTTAGGGTCCAGGTGAGGGCACGACAACGCTTTAGGGGGAGCGTACGTGTGAGGGCGCATGTTAGTGTCAGCGTACGGGTTAGGATAAGGGGACGGGTGAGTGTCAGGCTTCGGGGAAGGGTTAGGGCTAGGGTTCGGGCTAGGCTTAGGGTTAGGGGACGGGGACGGTTTAGGGTCCAGGTGAGGGCACGACAACGCTTTAGGGGGAGCGTACGTGTGAGGGCGCGGGTTAGTGTCAGCGTACGGGTTAGGATTAGGGGACGGGTGAGGGTCAGGCTTCGGGGAAGGGTTAGGGTTAGGGCTCGGGCTAGGGTTAGGGTTAGGGGACGGGGACGGTTTAGGGTCCAGGTGAGGGCACGACAACGCTTTAGGGGGAGCGTACGTGTGAGGGCGCGGGTTAGTGTCAGTGTACGGGTTAGGATTAGGGGACGGTTGAGGGTCAGGCTTCGGGGAAGGGTTAGGGTTAGGGTTCGGGCTAGGGTTAGGGTTAGGGGACGGGGACGGTTTAGGGTCCAGGTGAGGGTACGACAACGCTTTAGGGGGAGCGTACGTGTGAGGGCGCGGGTTAGTGTCAGCGTACGGGTTAGGATTAGGGGACGGGTGAGGGTCAGGCTTCGGGGAAGGGTTAGGGTTAGGGTTCGTGCTAGGGTTAGGGTTAGGGGACGGGGACGGTTTAGGGTCCAGGTGAGTGCACGGCAACGCTTTAGGGGGAGCGTACGTGTGAGGGCGCGGGTTAGTGTCAGCATACGGGTTAGGATTAGGGGACGGGTGAGGGTCAGGCTTCAGGGAAGGGTTAGGGTTAGGGTTCGGGCTAGGGTTAGGGTTAGGGGACGGGGACGGTTTAGGGTCCAGGTGAGGGCACGACAAGGCTTTAGGGGGAGCGTATGTGTGAGGCCGTGGGTTAGTGTCAGCGTACGGTTTAGGATTAGGGGACGGGTGAGGGTCAGGCTTCGGGGAAGCGTTAGGTTAGGGTTTGGGCTAGGCTTAGGGTTAGGGGACGGGGACGGTTTAGGGTCTAGGTGAGGGTACGACAACGCTTTAGGGGGAGCGTACGTGTGAGGGCGCGGGTTAGTGTCAGCGTACGGGTTAGGATTAGGGGACGGGTGAGGGTCAGGCTTCGGGGAAGTGTTAGGGTTAGGGTTCAGGCTAGGCTTAGGGTTAGGGGCCGGGGACGGTTTAGGGTCCAGGTGAGGGTACGACAATGCTTTAGGGGGAACGTACGTGTGAGGGCGTGGGATAGTGTCAGTGTACAGGTTAGGATTAGGGGACAGGTGAGGGTCAGGTTTCGGGGAAGGGGTAGGGTTAGGGTTCGGGCTAGGGTTAGGGTTAGGGGACGGGGACGGTTTAGGGTCCAGGTGAGGGCACGACAACGATTTAGGGGGAGCGTACGTGTGAGGGCACGGGTTAGTGTCAGCGTACAGCTTAGGATTATGGGACGGGTGAGTGTCAGGCTTCGGGGAAGGGTTAGGGTTAGGGTTCGGGCTAGGGTTAGGGTTAGGGGACGGGGACGGTTTAGGGTCCAGGTGAGGGTAGGACAACGCTTTAGGGGGAGCGTACGTGTGAGGGCGCGGGTTAGTGTCAGCGTAAGGGTTAGGATTAAGGGACGGGTGAGGGTCAGGCTTCGGGGAAGTGTTAGGTTTAGGGTTCGGGCTAGGCTTAGGGTTAGGGGACGGGGACGGTTTAGGGTCCAGGTGAGGGTATGACAACGCTTTAGGGGGAGCGTACGTTTGAGGGCGTGGGTTAGTGGCAGTGTACGGGTTAGGATTATGGGACGGGTGAGGGTCAGGCTTCAGGGAAGGGTTAGGGTTAGGGTTCGGGCTAGGCTTAGGGTTAGGGGACGGGGACGGTTTAGGGTCCAGGTGAGGGTATGACAACGCTTTAGGGAGAGCGTACGTGTGAGGGCGCGGGTTAGTGTCAGCGTACGGGTTAGGATTAGGGGACGGGTGAGGGTCAGGCTTCGGGGAAGGGTTAGGGTTAGGGTTCGGACTATGGTTAAGGTTAGGGGACGGGGACGGTTTAGGGTCCAGGTGAGGGCACGACAACGCTTTAGGGGGAGCGTACGTGTGAGGGCGCTGGTTAGTGTCAGCGTACGGGTTAGGATTAGGGGACGGGTGAGGGTCAGGCTTCGGGGAAGTGTTAGGGTTAGGGTTCGGGCTAGGGTTAGGTTTAGGGGACTGGGACGGTTTACGGTCCAGGTGAGGCTACGACAACGCTTTAGGGGGAGCGTACGTGTGAGGGCGCGGGTTAGTGTCAGCGTACGTGTTAGGATTAGGGGACGGGAGAGGGTCAGGCTTCGGGGAAGTGTTAGGTTTAGGGTTCGGGCTAGGGTTAGGGTTAGGGGACGGGGACGGTTTAGGGTCCAGATGAGTGCACGACAACGCTTTAGGGGGAGAGTACGTGTGACGGCGCGGGTTAGTGTCAGCGTACGGGTTAGGATTAGGGTTCGGGCTAGGGGACGGGGACGGTTTAGGGTCCAGGTGAGGGTACGACAACGCTTTAGGGGGAGAGTACGTGTGAGGGCGCGGGTTAGTGTCAGCGTACGGTTTAGGATTAGGGGACGGGTGAGGGTCAGGCTTCGGGGAAGTGTTAGGGTTAGGGTTCGGGCTATGGTTAGGGTTAGGGGACGGGGACGGTTTAGGGTCCAGGTGAGGGTACGACAATGCTTTAGGGGGAGCGTACGTGTGAGGGCGCGGGTTAGTGGCAGCGTACGGGTTAGGATTAGGGGACGGGTGAGGGTCAGGCTTCGGGGAAGGGTTAGGGTTAGGGTTAGGGCTAGGGTTAGGGTTAGGGGACGGGGACGGTTTAGGGTCCAGGTGAGGGTAGCACAACGCTTTAGGGTGAGCGTACGTGTGAGGGCGCGGGTTAGTGTCAGCGTACGGGTTAGGATTAGGGGACGGGTGAGGGTCAGGCTTCGGAGAAGGGTTAGGGTTAGGGTTCGGACTAGGGATAGTGTTAGGGGATGGGGACGGTTTACGGTCCAGGTGAGGGCACGACAACGCTTTAGGGGGAGCGTACGTGTGAGAGCTTGGGTTAGTGTCAGCATACGGGTTAGGATAGGGGACGGTTGAGGATCAGGCTTCGGGGAAGGGTTAGGCTTAGGGTTCGGGCTAGGGTTAGGGTTAGGGGACGGGGACGGTTTAGGGTCCAGGTGAGGGTACGACAATGCTTTAGGGGGAGAGTACGTGTGAGGGCGCGGGTTAGTGTTAGCGTACGGTTTAGGATTAGGGGACGGGTGAGGGTCAGGCTTCGGGGAAGTTTTAGGGTTAGGGTTCGGGCTATGGTTAGGGTTAGGGGACGGGGACGGTTTAGGGTCCAGGTGAGGGTACGACAACGCTTTAGGGGGAGCGTACGTGTGAGGGCGCGGGTTAGTGGCAGCGTACGGGTTAGGATTAGGGGACGGGTGAGGGTCAGGCTTCAGGGAAGGGTTAGGGTTAGGGTTCGGGCTAGGGTTAGGGTTAGGGGACGGGGACGGTTTAGGGTCCAGGTGAGGGCACGACAAGGCTTTAGGGGGAGCGTATGTGTGAGGCCGTGGGTTAGTGTCAGCGTACGGTTTAGGATTAGGGGACGGGTGAGGGTCAGGCTTCGGGGAAGCGTTAGGTTAGGGTTTGGGCTAGGCTTAGGGTTAGGGGACGGGGACGGTTTAGGGTCTAGGTGAGGGTACGACAACGCTTTAGGGGGAGCGTACGTGTGAGGGCGCGGGTTAGTGTCAGCGTACGGGTTAGGATTAGGGGACGGGTGAGGGTCAGGCTTCGGGGAAGTGTTAGGGTTAGGGTTCAGGCTAGGCTTAGGGTTAGGGGCCGGGGACGGTTTAGGGTCCAGGTGAGGGTACGACAATGCTTTAGGGGGAACGTACGTGTGAGGGCGTGGGATAGTGTCAGTGTACAGGTTAGGATTAGGGGACAGGTGAGGGTCAGGTTTCGGGGAAGGGGTAGGGTTAGGGTTCGGGCTAGGGTTAGGGTTAGGGGACGGGGACGGTTTAGGGTCCAGGTGAGGGCACGACAACGATTTAGGGGGAGCGTACGTGTGAGGGCACGGGTTAGTGTCAGCGTACAGCTTAGGATTATGGGACGGGTGAGTGTCAGGCTTCGGGGAAGGGTTAGGGTTAGGGTTCGGGCTAGGGTTAGGGTTAGGGGACGGGGACGGTTTAGGGTCCAGGTGAGGGTAGGACAACGCTTTAGGGGGAGCGTACGTGTGAGGGCGCGGGTTAGTGTCAGCGTAAGGGTTAGGATTAAGGGACGGGTGAGGGTCAGGCTTCGGGGAAGTGTTAGGTTTAGGGTTCGGGCTAGGCTTAGGGTTAGGGGACGGGGACGGTTTAGGGTCCAGGTGAGGGTATGACAACGCTTTAGGGGGAGCGTACGTTTGAGGGCGTGGGTTAGTGGCAGTGTACGGGTTAGGATTATGGGACGGGTGAGGGTCAGGCTTCAGGGAAGGGTTAGGGTTAGGGTTCGGGCTAGGCTTAGGGTTAGGGGACGGGGACGGTTTAGGGTCCAGGTGAGGGTATGACAACGCTTTAGGGAGAGCGTACGTGTGAGGGCGCGGGTTAGTGTCAGCGTACGGGTTAGGATTAGGGGACGGGTGAGGGTCAGGCTTCGGGGAAGGGTTAGGGTTAGGGTTCGGACTATGGTTAAGGTTAGGGGACGGGGACGGTTTAGGGTCCAGGTGAGGGCACGACAACGCTTTAGGGGGAGCGTACGTGTGAGGGCGCTGGTTAGTGTCAGCGTACGGGTTAGGATTAGGGGACGGGTGAGGGTCAGGCTTCGGGGAAGTGTTAGGGTTAGGGTTCGGGCTAGGGTTAGGTTTAGGGGACTGGGACGGTTTACGGTCCAGGTGAGGCTACGACAACGCTTTAGGGGGAGCGTACGTGTGAGGGCGCGGGTTAGTGTCAGCGTACGTGTTAGGATTAGGGGACGGGAGAGGGTCAGGCTTCGGGGAAGTGTTAGGTTTAGGGTTCGGGCTAGGGTTAGGGTTAGGGGACGGGGACGGTTTAGGGTCCAGATGAGTGCACGACAACGCTTTAGGGGGAGAGTACGTGTGACGGCGCGGGTTAGTGTCAGCGTACGGGTTAGGATTAGGGTTCGGGCTAGGGGACGGGGACGGTTTAGGGTCCAGGTGAGGGTACGACAACGCTTTAGGGGGAGAGTACGTGTGAGGGCGCGGGTTAGTGTCAGCGTACGGTTTAGGATTAGGGGACGGGTGAGGGTCAGGCTTCGGGGAAGTGTTAGGGTTAGGGTTCGGGCTATGGTTAGGGTTAGGGGACGGGGACGGTTTAGGGTCCAGGTGAGGGTACGACAATGCTTTAGGGGGAGCGTACGTGTGAGGGCGCGGGTTAGTGGCAGCGTACGGGTTAGGATTAGGGGACGGGTGAGGGTCAGGCTTCGGGGAAGGGTTAGGGTTAGGGTTAGGGCTAGGGTTAGGGTTAGGGGACGGGGACGGTTTAGGGTCCAGGTGAGGGTAGCACAACGCTTTAGGGTGAGCGTACGTGTGAGGGCGCGGGTTAGTGTCAGCGTACGGGTTAGGATTAGGGGACGGGTGAGGGTCAGGCTTCGGAGAAGGGTTAGGGTTAGGGTTCGGACTAGGGATAGTGTTAGGGGATGGGGACGGTTTACGGTCCAGGTGAGGGCACGACAACGCTTTAGGGGGAGCGTACGTGTGAGAGCTTGGGTTAGTGTCAGCATACGGGTTAGGATAGGGGACGGTTGAGGATCAGGCTTCGGGGAAGGGTTAGGCTTAGGGTTCGGGCTAGGGTTAGGGTTAGGGGACGGGGACGGTTTAGGGTCCAGGTGAGGGTACGACAATGCTTTAGGGGGAGAGTACGTGTGAGGGCGCGGGTTAGTGTTAGCGTACGGTTTAGGATTAGGGGACGGGTGAGGGTCAGGCTTCGGGGAAGTTTTAGGGTTAGGGTTCGGGCTATGGTTAGGGTTAGGGGACGGGGACGGTTTAGGGTCCAGGTGAGGGTACGACAACGCTTTAGGGGGAGCGTACGTGTGAGGGCGCGGGTTAGTGGCAGCGTACGGGTTAGGATTAGGGGACGGGTGAGGGTCAGGCTTCGGGGAAGGGTTAGGGTTAGGGTTAGGGCTAGGGTTAGGGTTAGGGGACGGGGACGGTTTAGGGTCCAGGTGAGGGTACGACAACGCTTTAGGGTGAGCGTACGTGTGAGGGCGCGGGTTAGTGTCAGCGTACGGGTTCGGATTAGGGGACGGGTGAGGGTCAGGCTTCGGGGAAGTGTGAGGGTTAGGGTTCGGGCTAGGGTTAGGGTTAGGGGACGGAGACGGTTTAGGGTCCAGGTGAGGGTACGACAACGCTTTAGGGGGAGCGTACGTGTGAGGGCGCGGGTTAGTGTCAGCGTACGGGTTAGGATTAGGGGACGGGTGAGTGTCAGGCTTCGGGGAAGGGTTAGGGTTAGGGTTCGGCCTAGGGTTACGGTTAGGGGACGGAGACGGTTTAGGGTCCAGGTGAGGGTACGACAACGCTTTAGGGGGAGAGTACGTGTGAGGGCTCGGGTTAGTGTCAGCGTACGGGTTAGGATTAGGGGACGGGTGAGGGTCAGGCTTCGGGGAAGTGTTAGGGTTAGGGTTCGGGCTAGTGTTAGGGTTAGGGGACGGCGACTTTTTAGGGTCCAGGTGAGGGTACGACAACGCTTTAGGGGGAGCGTACGTGTGAGGGCGCGGGTTAGTGTCAGCGTACGGGTTAGGATTAGGGGACGGGTGAGGGTCAGGCTTCGGGGAAGTGTTAGGGTTAGGGTTCGGGCTAGGGTTAGGGTTAGGGGACGGGGACGGTTTAGGGTCCAGGTGAGGGGACGACAACACTTTAGGGGGAGCGTACGTGTGAGGGCGCGGGTTAGTGTCTGCGTACAGGTTAGGAGTAGGGGACGGGTGAGGGTCAGGCTTCGGGGAAGGGTTAGGGTTAAGGTTAGGGCTAGGGTTAGGGGACGGGGACGGGGACGGTTTAGGGTCCAGGTGAGGGTACGACAACGCTTTAGGGGGAGCGTACGTGTGAGGGCGCGGGTTAGTGTCAGCGTACGGGTTAGGATTAGGGGACGGGTGAGGGTCAGGTTTCAGGGAAGCGTTAGGGTTAGGGTTCGGGCTAGCGTTAGGGTTAGGGTACGGGGACGGTTTAGGGTCCAGGTGAGGGTACGACAACGCTTTAGGGGGAGCGTACGTGTGAGGGCGCGGGTTAGTGTCAGCGTAAGGGTTAGGATTAGGGGACGGGTGAGGGTCAGGCTTCGGAGAAGTGTTAGGGTTAGGGTTCGGGCTAGGGTTAGGGTTAGGGGACGGGGACGGTTTAGAGTCCAGGTGAGGGTACGACAACGCTTTAGGGGGAGCGTACGTGTGAGGGCGTGGCTTAGTGTCAGCGTACGGGTTAGGATTAGGGGACGGGTGAGGGTCAGGCTTCGGGGAAGGGTTAGGGTTAGGGTGCTGGCTAGGGTTAGTGTTAGGGGATGGGGACGGTTTAGGGTCCAGGTGAGGGTACCACAACGCTTTAGGGGGAGCGTACGTGTGAGGGCTCGGGTTAGTGTCAGCGTGCGGGTTAGGATTAGGGGACGGGTAAGGGTCAGGCTTCGGGGAAGGGTTAGGGTTAGGGTTCGGGCTAGGGTTAGGGTTAGGGGACGGGGACGGTTTAGGGTCCAGGTGAGGGTACGACAACGCTTTAGGGGGAGCGTACGTGTGAGGACGCGGGTTAGAGTCAGCGTACGGGTTAGGATTAGGGGACGGGTGAGGGTCAGGTTTCGGGGAAGGGTTAGGGTGGGGGTTCGGGCTAGGGTTAGGGTTAGGGGACGGGGACGGTTTAGGTTCCCGGTGAGGGTACGACAACGCTTTAGGGGGAGCGTACGTGTGAGGGCGCGGGTTAGTGTCAGCGTACGGTTTAGGATTAGGGGACGGGTGAGTGTCAGGCTTTGGGGAAGGGTTAGGGTTAGGGTTCGGCCAAGGGTTAGGGTTAGGGGACGGGGACGGTTTAGGGTCCAGGTGAGGGTACGACAACGCTTTAGGGGGAGAGTACGTGTGAGGGCTCGGGTTAGTGTCAGCGTGCGGGTTAGGATTAGGGGACGGGTGAGGGTCAGGCTTCGGGGAAGGGTTAGTGTTAGGGTTCGGGCTACGGTTAGGGTTAGGGGACGGGGACGGTTTAGGGTCCAGGTGAGGGTATGACAACGCTTTAGGGGGAGCGTACGTGTGAGGGCGCAGGTTAGTGTCAGCGTACGGGTTAGGATTAGGGGACGGGTGAGGGTCAGGCTTCGGGGAAGCGTTAGGGTTAGGGTTCGGGCTAGGGTTAGGGTTAGGGGACGGGGACGGTTTAGGGTCCAGGTGAGGGTACGACAACGCTTTAGGGGGAGCGTACGTGTGAGGGCACGAGTTAGTGTCAGCGTACGGGTTAGGATTAGGGGATGGGTGAGGGTCAGGCTTCGTGAAGGTTTAGGGTTAGGGTTCGGGCTAGGGTTAGGGTTAGGGGACGGGGACGGTTTAGGGTCCAGGAGAGGGTACGACAACGCTTTAGGGGGAGCGTACGTGTGAGAGCGCGGGTTAGTGTCAGCGTACGGGTTAGGATTAGGGGACGGGTGAGGGTCAGGCTTCGGGGAAGGGTTATGGTTAGGGTTCGGGCTAGGGTTAGGGTTAGGGGACAAGGACGGTTTAGGGTCCAGGTGAGGGTACGAAAACGCTTTAGGGGGACCGTACGTGTGAGGGCGCGGGTTAGTGTCAGCGTACGGGTTAGGATTAGGGGACGGGTGAGGGTCAGGCTTTGGGGAAGGTTTAGAGTTAGGGTTCGGGCTAGGGTTAGGGTTAGGGGACGGGGACGGTTTAGGGTCCAGGTGAGGGTACGACAACGCTTTAGGGGGAGCGTACGTGTGAGGGCGTGAGTTAGTGTCAGCGTACGTGTTAGGATTAGGGGACGGGTGAGGGTCAGACTTCGCGGAAGGGTTAGGGTTAGGGTTCGGGCTAGGGTTAGGGTTAGGGGACGGGGACAGTTTAGGGTCCAGGTGAGGGTACGACAACGCTTTAGGGGGCACGTACGTGTGAGGGCGCGGGTTAGTGTCTGCGTACGGGTTAGGATTAGGGGACGGTTGAGGGTTAGGCTTCGGGGAAGGGTTAGGGTTAGGGTTCGGGCTAGGGTTAGGGTTAGGGGACGGGGACGGTTTAGGGTCCAGGTGATGGTACGACAACGCTTTAGGGGGAGCGTACGTGTGAGGGCGCGGGTTAGTGTCAGCGTACGCGTTAGGATTAAGGGACGGGTGAGGGTCAGGCTTCGGGGAAGGGTTAGGGTTAGGGTTCGGGCTAGGGTTATGGTTAGGAGACGGGGACGGTTTAGGGTGCAGGTGAGGGTACGACAATGCTTTAGGGGGTGCGTACGTGTGAGGGCGTTGGTTAGTGTCAGCGTACGGGTTAGGATTAGGGGACGGGTGAGGGTCAGGCTTCGGGGAAGGGTTAGGTTTAGGGTTCGGGCTAGGTTTAGGGTTAGGGGACGGGGACGGTTTAGGGTCCAGGTGAGGGTACGACAACGCTTTAAGGGGAGCGTACGTGTGAGGGCGCAGGTTAGTGTCAGCGTACGGGTTAGCATTAAGGGACGGGTGAGGGTCAGGCTTCGGGAAGTGTTAGGGTTAGGGTTCGGGCTAGGGTTAGGGTTAGGGGACGGGGACGGTTTAGGGTCCAGGTGAGGGTACGACAACGCTTTAGGGGGAGCGTACATGTGAGGGCGCGTGTTAGTGTCAGCGTACGGGTTAGGATTAGGGGACGGGTGAGTGTCAGGCTTCGGGGAAGTGTTAGTGTTAGGGTTCGGGCTAGGGTTAGTGTTAGGGGATGGGGACGGTTTAGGGTCCAGGTGCGGGTACGACAACACTTTAGGGGGAGCGTACGTGTGAGGGCGTGGGTTAGTGTCAGCGTACGGGTTAGGATTAGGGGACGGGTGAGGGTCAGACTTCGCGGAACTGTTAGGGTTTTGGTTCGGGCTAGTGTTAGGGTTAGGGGACGGGGACGGTTTAGGGTCCCGGTGAGGGTACGACAACGCTTTAGGGGGCGCGTACGTGTGAGGGCGCGGGTTAGTGTCTGAGTATGGGTTAGGATTAGGGGACGGGTGAGGGTCAGGCTTCGGGGAAGGGTTAGGTTAGGGTTCGGGCTAGGGTTAGGGTTAGGGGACGGGGACGGTTTAGGGTCTAGGTGAGGGTACGACAACGCTTTAGGGGGAGCGTACGTGTGAGGGCGCGGGTTAGTGTCAGCGTACGGGTTAGGATTAGGGGACGGGTGAGGGTCAGGCTTCGGGGAAGTGTTAGGGTTACGGTTCGGCATAGGGTTAGGGTTAGGGGACGGTTTAGGTTCCAGGTGAGGGTACGACAACGCTTTAGGGGGAGCGTAGGTGTGAGGGCGTGGGTTAGTGTCAGCGTACGGGTTAGGATTAGGGGACGGGTGAGGGTCAGACTTCGCGGAAGGGTTAGGGTTAGGGTTCGGGCTAGGGTTAGGGTTAGGGGACGGGGACGGTTTAGGGTCCAGGTGAGGGTACGACAACGCTTTAGGGGGAGCGTACGTGTGATGGCGTGGGTTAGTGTCAGCGTACGGGTTAGCATTAGGGGACGGGTGAGGGTCAGGCTTCGGGGAAGGGTTAGGGTTAGGGTTCGGGCTAGGGTTAGGGTTAGGGTTAGGGGACGGTTTAGGGTCCAGGTGAGGGTACGACAACGCATTACGGGGAGCGTACGTGTGAGGGCGCGGGTTAGTGTCAGCGTACGGGTTAGGATTAGGGGACGGGTGAGGGTCAGGCTTCGGGGAAGGGTTAGGGTTTTGGTTCGGGCTAGGGTTAGTGTTAGGGGATGGGGACGGTTTAGGGTCCAGGTGAGGGTACGACAACGCTTTAGGGGGAGCGTACGTGTGAGGGCGCGGGTTAGTGTCAGCGTACGGGTTAGGATTAGGGGACGGGTGAGGGTCAGGCTTCGGGGAAGGTTTAGGGTTAGGGTTCGAGATAGGGTTAGGGTTAGGGGACGGGGACGGTTTAGGGTCCAGGTGAGGGTACGACAACGCTTTAGGGGGAGCGTACGTGTGAGGGCGCGGGTTAGTGTCAGCGTACGGGTTAGGATTAGGGGACGAGTGAGGGTCAGGCTTCGCGGAAGGGTTAGGGTTCGGGCTAGGGTTAGGGTTAGGGGACGGGGACGGTTTAGGGTGCAGGTAAGGGTACGACAACGCTTTAGGGGGCCCGTACGTGTGAGGGCGCGGGTTAGTGTCAGCGTACGGGTTAGGATTAGGGGACGGGTGAGGGTCAGGCTTCGGGGAAGGGTTAGGGTTAGGGTTCGGGCTAGGGTTAGGGTTAGGGGACGGAGACGGTTTAGGTTCCAGGTGAGGGTACGACAACGCTTTAGGGGGAGCGTACGTGCGAGGCCACGGGTTAGTGTCAGCGTACGGGTTAGGATTAGGGGCCGGGTGAGGGTCAGGCTTCGGGTAAGGGTTAGGGTTAGGGTTCGGGCTAGGGTTAAGGTTAGGTGACGGGGACGGTTTAGGGTTCAGCTGAGGGTATGACAACGCTTTAGGGGGAGCGTACGTGTGAGGGCGCGGGTTAGTGTCACCGTACGGGTTGGATTAGGTGACGGGTGAGAGTCAGGCTTCGGGGAAGGGATAGGGTTAGGGTTCGGGCTAGGGTTAGGGTTAGGGGACAGGGACTGTTTAGGGTCCAGGTGAGGGTACGGCAACGCTTTAGGGGGAGAGTACGTGTGAGGGCGCGGGTTAGTGTCAGCGTACGGCTTAGGATTAGGGGACGGGTGAGGGTCAGGCTTCGGGGAAGGGTTAGGGTTAGTGTTCCGGCTAGGGTTAGGGTTAGGGGACGGGGACGGTTTAGGGTCCAGGTGAGGGTACGACAACGCTTTAGGGGGAGCGTACGTGTGAGGGTGCGGGTTAGTGTCAGCGTACGGGTTAGGATTATGGGACGGGTGAGGGTCAGGCTTCGGGGAAGGGTTAGGTTTAGGGTTCGGCCTAGGGTTAGGGTTAGGGGACGGGGACGGTTTAGGGTCCAGGTGAGGGTACGACAATGCTTTAGGGGGAGAGTACGTGTGAGGGCTCGGGTTAGTGTCAGCGTACGGGTTAGGATTAGGGGACGGGTGAGGGTCAGGCTTCGGGGAAGGGTTAGGGTTAGGGTTCGGGCTAGGTTTAGGGTTAAGGGACTGGGAAGGTTTAGGGTCCAGGTGAGGGTACGACAACGCTTTAGGGGGAGCGTACGTGTGAGGGCGCGGGTTAGTGTCAGCGTACGGGTTAGGATTAAGGGACGGGTGAGTGTCAGGCTTCGGGGAAGGGTTAGGGTTAGGGTTCGGCCTAGTGTTACGGTTAGGGGACGGGGACGGTTTAGGGTCCAGGTGAGGGTACGTCAACGCTTTAGGGGGAGAGTACGTGTGAGGGCTCGGGTTAGTGTCAGCGTACGGGTTAGGATTAGGGGACGGGTGAGGGTCAGGCTTCGGGGAAGTGTTAGGGTTAGGGTTCGGGCTAGTGTTAGGGTTAGGGGACGGCGACTGTTTAGGGTCCAGGTGAGGGTACGACAACGCTTTAGGGGGAGCGTACGTGTGAGGGCGCGGGTTAGTGTCAGCGTACGGGTTAGGATTAGGGGACGGGTGAGGGTCAGGCTTCGGGGAAGTGTTAGGGTTAGGGTTCGGGCTAGGGTTAGGGTTAGGGGACGGGGACGGTTTAGGGTCCAGGTGAGGGGACGACAACGCTTTAGGGGGAGCGTACGTGTGAGGGCGCGGGTTAGTGTCTGCGTACAGGTTAGGATTAGGGGACGGGTGAGGGTCAGGCTTCGTGGAAGTGTTAGGGTTAGTGTTCGGGCTAGGGTTAGGGTTAGGGGACGGGGACGGTTTAGGGTCCAGGTGAGGGTACGACAATGCTTTAGGGGGCGCGTACGTGTGAGGGCGCGGGTTAGTTTCTGCGTACGGGTTAGGATTAGGGGATGGGTGAGGGTCAGGCTTCGGGGAAGGGTTAGGGTGGGTGTTCGGGCTAGGGTTAGGGTTAGGGGACGGGGACGGTTTAGGGTCCCGGTGAGGGTACGACAACGCTTTAGGGGGCGCGTACGTGTGACGGCGCGGGTTAGTGTCAGCGTACGGGTTAGGATTAGGGGACGGGTGAGGGTCAGGCTTCGGGGAAGTGTTAGGGTTAGGGTTCGGCCAAGGGTTAGGATTATGGGACGGGGACGGTTTAGGGTCCAGGTGAGGGTACGACAATGCTTTAGGGGGAGATTACATGTGAGGGCTCGGGTTAGTGTCAGCGTGCGGGTTAGGATTAGGGGACGGGTGAGGGTCAGGCTTCGGGGAAGGGTTAGGGTTAGGGTTCGGGCTACGGTTAGGGTTAGGGGACGGGGACGGTTTAGGGTCCAGGTGAGGGTACGACAACGCTTTAGGGGGAGCGTACGTGTGAGGGCGCGGGTTAGTGTCAGCGTACGGGTTAGGATTAGGGGACGGGTGAGGGTCAGGCTTCGGGGAAGCGTTAGGGTTAGGGTTCGGGCTAGGGTTAGGGTTAGGGGACTGGGACGGTTTAGGGTCCAGGTGAGGGTACGACAATGCTTTAGGGGGAGCGTACGTGTGAGGGCACGAGTTAGTGTCAGCGTACGGGTTAGGATTAGGGGACGGGTGAGGGTCAGGCTTCGTGAAGGTTTAGGGTTAGGGTTCGGGCTAGGGTTAGGGTTAGGGGACGGGGACGGTTTAGGGTCCAGGTGAGGGTACGACAACGCTTTAGGGGGAGCGTACGTGTGAGGGCGCGGGTTAGTGTCAGCGTACGGGTTAGGATTAGGGGACGGGTGAGGGTCAGGCTTCGGGGAAGGGTTATGGTTAGGGTTCGGGCAGGGTTAGGGTTAGGGGACAAGGACGGTTTAGGGTCCAGGTGAGGGTACGAAAACGCTTTAGGGGGAGCGTACGTGTGAGGGCGCGGGTTAGTGTCAGCGTACGGGTTAGGATTAGGGGACGGGTGAGGGTCAGGCTTCGGGGAATGTTTAGGGTTAGGGTTCGGGCTAGGGTTAGGGTTAGGGGACGGGGACTGTTTAGGGTCCAGGTGAGGGTACGACAACGCTTTAGGGGGAGCGTACGTGTGAGGGCGCGGGTTAGTGTCAGCGTACGGCTTAGGATTAGGGGACGGGTGAGGGTCAGGCTTCGGGGAAGGGTTAGGGTTAGTGTTCCGGCTAGGGTTAGGGTTAGGGGACGGGGACGGTTTAGGGTCCAGGTGAGGGTACGACAACGCTTTAGGGGGAGCGTACGTGTGATGGCGCGGGTTAGTGTCAGCGTACGGGTTAGGATTATGAGACGGGTGAGGGTCAGGCTTCGGGGAAGGGTTAGGGTTAGGGTTCGGGCTAGGGTTAGGGTTAGGGGATGGGGACGGTTTAGGGTCCAGGTGAGGGTACGACAACACTTTAGGGGGAGCGTACGTGCGAGGCCACGGGTTAGTGTCAGCGTACGGGTTAGGATTAGGGGCCGGGTGAGGGTCACGCTTCGGGTAAGGGTTAGGGTTAGGGTTCGGGATAGGGTTAAGGTTAGGTGACGGGGACGGTTTAGGGTTCAGCTGAGGGTATGACAACGCTTTAGGGGGAGCGTACGTGTGAGGGCGCGGGTTAGTGTCACCGTACGGGTTGGATTAGGTGACGGGTGAGGGTCAGGCTTCGGGGAAGGGATAGGGTTAGGGTTCGGGCTAGGGTTAGGGTTAGGGGACAGGGACTGTTTAGGGTCCAGGTGAGGGTACGGCAACGCTTTAGGGGGAGCGTACGTGTGAGGGCGCGGGTTAGTGTCAGCGTACGGCTTAGGATTAGGGGACGGGTGAGGGTCAGGCTTCGGGGAAGGGTTAGGGTTAGTGTTCCGGCTAGGGTTAGGGTTAGGGGACGGGGACGATTTAGGGTCCAGGTGAGGGTACGACAACGCTTTAGGGGGAGCGTACGTGTGATGGCGCGGGTTAGTGTCAGCGTACGGGTTAGGATTATGAGACGGGTGAGGGTCAGGCTTCGGGGAAGGGTTAGGGTTAGGGTTCGGCCTAGGGTTAGGGTTAGGGGACGGGGACGGTTTAGGGTCCAGGTGAGGGTACGACAATGCTTTAGGGGGAGAGTACGTGTGAGGGCTCGGGTTAGTGTCAGCGTACGGGTTAGGATTAGGGGACGGGTGAGGGTCAGGCTTCGGGGAAGGGTTAGGGTTAGGGTTCGGGCTAGGTTTAGGGTTAGGGGACTGGGAAGGTTTAGGGTCCAGGTGAGGGTACGACAACGCTTTAGGGGGAGAGTACGTGTGAGGGCGCGGGTTAGTGTCTGCGTACAGGTTAGGATTAGGGGACGGGTGAGTGTCAGGCTTCGGGGAAGGGTTAGGGTTAGGGTTCGGCCTAGGGTTACGGTTAGGGGACGGGGACGGTTTAGGGTCCAGGTGAGGGTACGACAACGCTTTAGGGGGAGAGTACGTGTGAGGGCGCGGGTTAGTGTCTGCGTACAGGTTAGGATTAGGGGACGGGTGAGGGTCAGGCTTCGTGGAAGTGTTAGGGTTATTGTTCGGGCTAGGGTTAGGGTTAGGGGACGGGGACGGTTTAGGGTCCAGGTGAGGGTACGACAATGCTTTAGGGGGCGCGTACGTGTGAGGGTGCGGGTTAGTTTCTGCGTACGGGTTAGGATTAGGGGATGGGTGAGGGTCAGGCTTCGGGGAAGGGTTAGGGTGGGTGTTCGGGCTAGGGTTAGGGTTAGGGGACGGGGACGGTTTAGGGTCCCGGTGAGGGTACAACAACGCTTTAGGGGGCGCGTACGTGTGACGGCGCGTGTTAGTGTCAGCGTACGGGTTAGGATTAGGGGACGGGTGAGGGTCAGGCTGCGGGGAAGTGTTAGGGTTAGGGTTCGGGCTACGGTTAGGGTTAGGGGACGGGGACGGTTTAGGGTCCAGGTGAGGGTACGACAACGCTTTAGGGGGAGCGTACGTGTGAGGGCGCGGGTTAGTGTCAGCGTACGGGTTAGGATTAGGGGACGGGTGAGGGTCAGGCTTCGGGGAAGCGTTAGGGTTAGGGTTCGGGCTAGGGTTAGGGTTAGGGGACGGGGACGGTTTAGGGTCCAGGTGAGGGTACGACAATGCTTTAGGGGGAGCGTACGTGTGAGGGCACGAGTTAGTGTCAGCGTACGGGTTAGGATTAGGGGACGGGTGAGGGTCAGGCTTCGTGAAGGTTTAGGGTTAGGGTTCGGGCTAGGGTTAGGGTTAGGGGACGGGGACGGTTTAGGGTCCAGGTGAGGGTACGACAACGCTTTAGGGGGAGCGTACGTGTGAGGGCGCGGGTTAGTGTCAGCGTACGGGTTAGGATTAGGGGACGGGTGAGGGTCAGGCTTCGGGGAAGGGTTATGGTTAGGTTTCCGGCAGGGTTAGGGTTAGGGGACAAGGACGGTTTAGGGTCCAGGTGAGGGTACGAAAACGCTTTAGGGGGAGCGTACGTGTGAGGGCGCGGGTTAGTGTCAGCGTACGGGTTAGGATTAGGGGACGGGTGAGGGTCAGGCTTCGGGGAAGGTTTAGGGTTAGGGTTCGGGCTAGGGTTAGGGTTAGGGGACGGGGACGGTTTAGGGTCCAGGTGAGGGTACGACAACGCTTTAGGGGGAGCGTACGTGTGAGGGCGCGGGTTAGTGTCAGCGTACGTGTTAGGATTAGGGGACGGCTGAGGGTCAGACTTCGCGGAAGGGTTAGGGTTAGGGTTCGGGCTAGGGTTAGGGGTAGGGGACGGGGACAGTTTAGGGTCCAGGTGAGGGTACGACAACGCTTTAGGGGGAGCGTACGTGTGAGGGCGCGGGTTAGTGTCTGCGTACGGGTTAGGATTAGGGGACGGTTGAGGGTTAGGCTTCGGGGAAGGGTTAGGGTTAGGGTTCGGGCTAGGGTTAGGGTTAGGGGACGGGGACGGTTTAGGGTCCAGGTGAGGGTACGACAACGCTTTAGGGGGAGCGTACGTGTGAGGGCGCGGGTTAGTGTCAGCGTACGCGTTAGGATTAAGGGACGGGTGAGGGTCAGGCTTCGGGGAAGGGTTAGGGTTAGGGTTCGGGCTAGGGTTATGGTTAGGAGACGGGGACGGTTTAGGGTGCAGGTGAGGGTACGACAATGCTTTAGGGGGTGCGTACGTGTGAGGGCGTTGGTTAGTGTCAGTGTACGGGTTATGATTAGGGGACGGGTGAGGGTCAGGCTTCGGGGAAGGGTTAGGGTTAGGGTTCGGGCTAGGTTTAGGGTTAGGGGATGGGGACGGTTTAGGGTCCAGGTGAGGGTACGACAACGCTTTAGGGGGAGCGTACGTGTGAGGGCGCAGGTTAGTGTCAGCGTACGGGTTAGCATTAGGGGACAGGTGAGGGTCAGGCTTCGGGAAGTGTTAGGGTTAGGGTTCGGGCTAGGGTTAGGGTTAGGGGACGGGGACGGTTTAGGGTCCAGGTGACGGTACGACAACGCTTTAGGGGGAGCGTACATGTGAGGGCGCGGGTTAGTGTCAGCGTACGGGTTAGGATTAGGGGACGGGTGAGTGTCAGGCTTCGGGGAAGTGTTAGTGTTAGGGTTCGGGCTAGGGTTAGTGTTAGGGGATGGGGACGGTTTAGGGTCCAGGTGAGGGTACGACAACGCTTTAGGGGGAGCGTACGTGTGAGGGTGTGGGTTAGTGTCAGCGTACGGGTTAGGATTAGGGGACGGGTGAGGGTCAGACTTCGCGGAAGTGTTAGGGTTTTGGTTCGGGCTAGGGTTAGGGTTAGGGGACGGGGACGGTTTAGGGTCCAGGTGAGGGTACGACAACGCTTTAGGGGGCGCGTACGTGTGAGGGCGCGGGTTAGTGTCTGTGTATGGCTTAGGATTAGGGGACGGGTGAGGGTCAGGCTTCGGGGAAGGGTTAGGTTAGGGTTCGGGCTAGGGTTAGGGTTAGGGGACGGGGACGGTTTAGGGTCTAGGTGAGGGTACGACAAAGCTTTAGGGGGAGCGTACGTGTGAGGGCGCGGGTTAGTGTCAGCGTACGGGTTAGGATTAGGGGACGGGTGAGGGTCAGGCTTCGGGGAAGGTTTAGGGTTAGGATTCGGGCTAGGGTTAGGGTTAGGGGACGGGGACGGTTTAGGGTCCAGGTGAGGGTACGACAACGCTTTAGGGGGAGCGTATGTGTGAGGGCGCGGGTTAGTGTCAGCATACGGGTTAGGATTAGGGGACGGGTGAGGGTCAGGCTTCGTGAAGGGTTAGGGTTAGGGTTCGGGCTAGGGTTAGTTTTAGGGGATGGGGACGGTTTAGGGTCCAGGTGAGGGTACGACAACGCTTTAGGGGGAGCGTACGTGTGAGGGCGCGGGTTAGTGTCAGCGTACGGGTTAGGATTAGGGGACAGGTGAGGGTCAGGCTTCGGGGAAGTGTTAGGGGTACGGTTCGGCATAGGGTTAGGGTTAGGGGACGGTTTAGGGTCCAGCTGAGGGTACGACAACGCTTTAGGGGGTGCGTACGTGTGAGGGCGCAGGTTAGTGTCAGCGTACGGGTTAGGATTAGGGGACGGGTGAGGGTCAGGCTTCGGGGAAGGGTTAGGGTTAGGGTTCGGGCTAGGGTTAGGGTTAGGGTTAGGGGACGGTTTAGGGTCCAGGTGAGGGTACGACAACGCTATACGGGGAGCGTACGTGTGAGGGCACGGGTTAGTGTCAGCGTACGGGTTAGGATTAGGGGACGGGTGAGGGTCAGGCTTCGGGGAAGGGTTAGGGTTAGGGTTCGGGCTAGGGTTAGGGTTAGCGGACAGGGACGGTTTAGGGTCCAGTTGAGGGTACGACAACGCTTTAGGGGGAGCGTACGTGTGAGGGCGCGGGTTAGTGTCAGCGTACGGGTTAGGATTAGGGGACGGTTTAGGGTCAGGCTTCGGGGAAGTGTTAGGGTTAGGGTTCGGGCTAGGGTTAGGTTTAGGGGACGGGGACGGTTTAGGGTCCAGGTGAGGGTACGACAACGCTTTAGGGGGAGCGTACGTGTGAGGGCGCGGGTTAGTGTCAGCGTACGGGTTAGGATTAGGGGACGGGTGAGGGTCAGGCTTCGGGGAAGGGTTAGGGTTTTGGTTCGGGCTAGGGTCAGTGTTAGGGGATGGGGACGGTTTAGGGTCCAGGTGAGGGTACGACAACGCTTTAGGGGGAGCGTACGTGTGAGGGCGCGGGTTAGTGTCAGCGTACGGGTTAGGATTAGGGGACGGGTGAGGGTCAGGCTTCGGGGAAGGGTTAGGGTTAGGGTTCGAGATAGGGTTAGGGTTAGGGGACGGGGACGGTTTAGGGTCCAGGTGAGGGTACGACAACGCTTTAGGGGGAGCGTACGTGTGAGGGCGCGGGTTAGTGTCAGCGTACGGGTTAGGATTAGGGGACGAGTGAGGGTCAGGCTTCGCGGAAGGGTTAGGGTTAGGGTTCGGGCTAGGGTTAGGGTTAGGAGACGGAGACGGTTTAGGGTGCAGGTGAGGGTACGACAACGCTTTAGGGGGCCCGTACGTGTGAGGGCGCGTGTTAGTGTCAGCGTACGGGTTAGGATTAGGGGACGGGTGAGGGTCAGGCTTCGGGGAAGGGTTAGGTTTAGGGTTCGGGCTAGGGTTAGGGTTAGGGGACGGAGACGGTTTAGGTTCCAGGTGAGGGTACGACAACGCTTTAGGGGGAGCGTACGTGCGAGGGCACGGGTTAGTGTCAGCGTACGGGTTAGGATTAGGGGACGGGTGAGGGTCAGGCTTCGGGGAAGGGTTAGGGCTAGGGTTCGGGCTAGGGTTAAGGTTAGGTGACGGGGACGGTTTAGGATTCAGCTGAGGGTATGACAACGCTTTAGGGGGAGCGTACGTGTGAGGGCGCGGGTTAGTGTCACCGTACGGGTTGGATTAGGTGACGGGTGAGGGTCAGGCTTCGGGGAAGGGTTAGGGTTAGGGTTCGGGCTAGGGTTAGGGTTAGGGGACAGGGACTGTTTAGGGTCCAGGTGAGGGTACGGCAACGCTTTAGGGGGAGCGTACGTGTGAGGGCGCGGGTTAGTGTCAGCGTACGGCTTAGGATTAGGGGACGGGTGAGGGTCAGGCTTCGGGGAAGGGTTAGGGTTAGTGTTCCGGCTAGGGTTAGGGTTAGGGGACGGGGACGGTTTAGGGTCCAGGTGAGGGTACGACAACTCTTTAGGGGGAGCGTACGTGTGAGGGCGCGGGTTAGTGTCAGCGTACGGGTTAGGATTAGGGGACGGGTGAGGGTCAGGCTTCGGGGAAGGGTTAGGGTTAGGGTTCGGGCTAGGGTTAGGGTTAGGGGACGGGGACGGTTTAGGGTCCAGGTGAGGGTACGACAACGCTTTAGGGGGAGCGTAAGTGTGAGGGCGCGGGTTAGTGTCAGCGTACGGGTTAGGATTAGGGGACGGGTGAGTGTCAGGCTTCGGGGAAGTGTTAGTGTTAGGGTTCGGGCTAGGGTTAGTGTTAGGGGATGGGGACGGTTTAGGGTCCAGGTGAGGGTACGACAACGCTTTAGGGGGAGCGTACGTGTGAGGGTGTGGGTTAGTGTCAGCGTACGGGTTAGGATTAGGGGACGGGTGAGGGTCAGACTTCGCGGAAGTGTTAGGGTTTTGGTTCGGGCTAGGGTTAGGGTTAGGGGACGGGGACGGTTTAGGGTCCAGGTGAGGGTACGACAACGCTTTAGGGGGCGCGTACGTGTGAGGGCGCGGGTTAGTGTCTGTGTATGGCTTAGGATTAGGGGATGGGTGAGGGTCAGGCTTCGGGGAAGGGTTAGGTTAGGGTTCGGGCTAGGGTTAGGGTTAGGGGACGGGGACGGTTTAGGGTCTAGGTGAGGGTACGACAAAGCTTTAGGGGGAGCGTACGTGTGAGGGCGCGGGTTAGTGTCAGCGTACGGGTTAGGATTAGGGGACGGGTGAGGGTCAGGCTTCGGGGAAGGTTTAGGGTTAGGATTCGGGCTAGGGTTAGGGTTAGGGGACGGGGACGGTTTAGGGTCCAGGTGAGGGTACGACAACGCTTTAGGGGGAGCGTATGTGTGAGGGCGCGGGTTAGTGTCAGCGTACGGGTTAGGATTAGGGGACGGGTGAGGGTCAGGCTTCGTGAAGGGTTAGGGTTAGGGTTCGGGCTAGGGTTAGTTTTAGGGGATGGGGACGGTTTAGGGTCCAGGTGAGGGTACGACAACGCTTTAGGGGGAGCGTACGTGTGAGGGCGCGGGTTAGTGTCAGCGTACGGGTTAGGATTAGGGGACAGGTGAGGGTCAGGCTTCGGGGAAGTGTTAGGGGTACGGTTCGGCATAGGGTTAGGGTTAGGGGACGGTTTAGGGTCCAGCTGAGGGTACGACAACGCTTTAGGGGGTGCGTACGTGTGAGGGCGCAGGTTAGTGTCAGCGTACGGGTTAGGATTAGGGGACGGGTGAGGGTCAGGCTTCGGGGAAGGGTTAGGGTTAGGGTTCGGGCTAGGGTTAGGGTTAGGGTTAGGGGACGGTTTAGGGTCCAGGTGAGGGTACGACAACGCTTTACGGGGAGCGTACGTGTGAGGGCACGGGTTAGTGTCAGCGTACGGGTTAGGATTAGGGGACGGGTGAGGGTCAGGCTTCGGGGAAGGGTTAGGGTTAGGGTTCGGGCTAGGGTTAGGGTTAGCGGACAGGGACGGTTTAGGGTCCAGTTGAGGGTACGACAACGCTTTAGGGGGAGCGTACGTGTGAGGGCGCGAGTTAGTGTCAGCGTACGGGTTAGGATTACGGGACGGTTTAGGGTCAGGCTTCGGGGAAGTGTTAGGGTTAGGGTTCGGGCTAGGGTTAGGTTTAGGGGACGGGGACGGTTTAGGGTCCAGGTGAGGGTACGACAACGCTTTAGGGGGAGCGTACGTGTGAGGGCGCGGGTTAGTGTCAGCGTACGGGTTAGGATTAGGGGACGGGTGAGGGTCAGGCTTCGGGGAAGGGTTAGGGTTTTGGTTCGGGCTAGGGTCAGTGTTAGGGGATGGGGACGGTTTAGGGTCCAGGTGAGGGTACGACAACGCTTTAGGGGGAGCGTACGTGTGAGGGCGCGGGTTAGTGTCAGCGTACGGGTTAGGATTAGGGGACGGGTGAGGGTCAGGCTTCGGGGAAGGGTTAGGGTTAGGGTTCGAGATAGGGTTAGGGTTAGGGGACGGGGACGGTTTAGGGTCCAGGTGAGGGTACGACAACGCTTTAGGGGGAGCGTACGTGTGAGGGCGCGGGTTAGTGTCAGCGTACGGGTTAGGATTAGGGGACGGGTGAGGGTCAGGCTTCGGGGAAGGGTTAGGGTTAGGGTTCGAGATAGGGTTAGGGTTAGGGGACGGGGACGGTTTAGGGTCCAGGTGAGGGTACGACAACGCTTTAGGGGGAGCGTACGTGTGAGGGCGCGGGTTAGTGTCAGCGTACGGGTTAGGATTAGGGGACGAGTGAGGGTCAGGCTTCGCGGAAGGGTTAGGGTTAGGGTTCGGGCTAGGGTTAGGGTTAGGAGACGGAGACGGTTTAGGGTGCAGGTGAGGGTACGACAACGCTTTAGGGGGCCCGTACGTGTGAGGGCGCGTGTTAGTGTCAGCGTACGGGTTAGGATTAGGGGACGGATGAGGGTCAGGCTTCGGGGAAGGGTTAGGTTTAGGGTTCGGGCTAGGGTTAGGGTTAGGGGACGGAGACGGTTTAGGTTCCAGGTGAGGGTACGACAACGCTTTAGGGGGAGCGTACGTGCGAGGGCACGGGTTAGTGTCAGCGTACGGGTTAGGATTAGGGGACGGGTGAGGGTCAGGCTTCGGGGAAGGGTTAGGGCTAGGGTTCGGGCTAGGGTTAAGGTTAGGTGACGGGGACGGTTTAGGATTCAGCTGAGGGTATGACAACGCTTTAGGGGGAGCGTACGTGTGAGGGCGCGGGTTAGTGTCACCGTACGGGTTGGATTAGGTGACGGGTGAGGGTCAGGCTTCGGGGAAGGGTTAGGGTTAGGGTTCGGGCTAGGGTTAGGGTTAGGGGACAGGGACTGTTTAGGGTCCAGGTGAGGGTACGGCAACGCTTTAGGGGGAGCGTACGTGTGAGGGCGCGGGTTAGTGTCAGCGTACGGCTTAGGATTAGGGGACGGGTGAGGGTCAGGCTTCGGGGAAGGGTTAGGGTTAGTGTTCCGGCTAGGGTTAGGGTTAGGGGACGGGGACGGTTTAGGGTCCAGGTGAGGGTACGACAACTCTTTAGGGGGAGCGTACGTGTGAGGGCGCGGGTTAGTGTCAGCGTACGGGTTAGGATTAGGGGACGGGTGAGGGTCAGGCTTCGGGGAAGGGTTAGGGTTAGGGTTCGGGCTAGGGTTAGGGTTATGGGACGGGGACGGTTTAGGGTCCAGGTGAGGGTATGACAACGCTTTAGGGGGAGCGTAAGTGTGAGGGCGCGGGTTACTGTCAGCGTACGGGTTAGGATTAGGGGACGGGTGAGGGTCAGGCTTCGGGGAAGTGTTAGGGTTAGGGTTTGTGCTAGGGTTAGTGTTCGGGGACGGGGACTGTTTAGGGTCCAGGTGAGGGTACGACAACGCTTTAGGGGGAGCGTACGTGTGAGGGCGTGGGTTAGTGTCAGGGTACGGGTTAGGATTAGGGGACGGGTGAGGGCCAGGCTTCGGGGAAGTGTTAGGGTTAGGGTTAGGGCTAGGGTTAGGGTTAGGGGACGGGGACGTTTAGGGTTCAGGTGAGAGTATGACAATGCTTTAGGGGGAGCGTACGTGTGAGGGCGCGGGTTAGTGTCAGCGTACGGGTTGGATTAGGTGACGGGTGAGGGTAAGGCTTCGGGGAAGGGTTAGGGTTAGGGTTCGGGCTAGGGTTAGGGTTAGGGGACAGGGACAGTTTAGGGTCCAGGTGAGGGTACGGCAACGCTTTAGGGGGAGCGTACGTGTGAGGGCGCGGGTTAGTGTCAGCGTACGGCTTAGGATTAGGGGACGGGTGAGGGTCAGGCTTCGGGGAAGGGTTAGGGTTAGGGTTCGGGCTAGGGTTAGGGTTAGGGGACGGGGACGGTTTAGGGTCCAGGTGAGGGTACGGCAACGCTTTAGGGGGAGCGTACGTGTTAGGGCGCGGGTTAGTGTCAGCGTACGGGTTAGGATTAGGGGACGGGTGAGGGTCAGGCTTCAGAGAAAGGTTAGGGTTAGGGATCGGGCTAGGGTTAATGTCAGGGCATGGGGACGGTTTAGGGTCCAGGTGAGGGTACGACAACGCTTTAGGGGGAGCGTACGTGTGAGGGTGCGGGTTATTGTCAGCGTACGGGTTAGGATTAGGGGACGGGTGAGGGTCAGGCTTCGGGGAACGGTTAGGGTTAGGGTTCGGGCTAGGGTTAGGTTTAGGGAACGGGGACGGTTTAGGGTCCAGGTGAGTGTACGACAACGCTTTACGGGGAGCGTACGTGTGAGGGCACGGGTTAGTGTCAGCGTACGGGTTAGGATTAGGGGACGGGTGAGGGTTAGGCTTCGGGGAAGGGTTAGGGTTAGGGTTCGGGCTAGGGTTAGGGTTAGCGGACGGGGACGGTTTAGGGTCCAGTTGAGGGTACGACAACGCTTTAGGGGGAGCGTACGTGTGAGGGCGCGGGTTAGTGTCAGCGTACGGGTTAGGATTAGGGGACGGTTTAGGGTCAGGCTTCGGGGAAGTGTTAGGGTTAGGGTTCGGGCTAGGGTTAGGTTTAGGGGACGGGGACGGTTTAGGGTCCAGGTGAGGGTACGACAACGCTTTAGGGGGAGCGTACGTGTGAGGGCGCGGGTTAGTGTCAGCGTACGGGTTAGGATTAGGGGACGGGTGAGGGTCAGGCTTCGGGGAAGGGTTAGGGTTTTGGTTCGGGCTAGGGTCAGTGTTAGGGGATGGGGACGGTTTAGGGTCCAGGTGAGGGTACGACAACGCTTTAGGGGGAGCGTACGTGTGAGGGCGCGGGTTAGTGTCAGCGTACGGGTTAGGATTAGGGGACGGGTGAGGGTCAGGCTTCGGGGAAGGGTTAGGGTTAGGGTTCGAGATAGGGTTAGGGTTAGAGGACGGGGAAGGTTTAGGGTCCAGGTGAGGGTACGACAACGCTTTAGGGGGAGCGTACGTGTGAGGGCGCGGGTTAGTGTCAGCGTACGGGTTAGGATTAGGGGACGAGTGAGGGTCAGGCTTCGCGGAAGTGTTAGGGTTAGGGTTCGGGCTAGGGTTAGGGTTAGGAGACGGAGACGGTTTAGGGTGCAGGTGAGGGTACGACAACGCTTTAGGGGGCCCGTACGTGTGAGGGCGCGTGTTAGTGTCAGCGTACGGGTTAGGATTAGGGGACGGGTGAGGGTCAGGCTTCGGGGAAGGGTTAGGTTTAGGGTTCGGGCTAGGGTTAGGGGACGGAGACGGTTTAGGTTCCAGGTGATGGTACGACAACGCTTTAGGGGGAGCGTACGTGCGAGGGCACGGGTTAGTGTCAGCGTACGGGTTAGGATTAGGGGACGGGTGAGGGTCAGGCTTCGGGGAAGAGTTAGGGCTAGGGTTCGGGCTAGGGTTAAGGTTAGGTGACGGGGACGGTTTAGGATTCAGCTGAGGGTATGACAACGCTTTAGGGGGAGCGTACGTGTGAGGGCGCGGGTTAGTGTCACCGTACGGGTTGGATTAGGTGACGGGTGAGGGTCAGGCTTCGGGGAAGGGTTAGGGTTAGGGTTCGGGCTAGGGTTAGGGTTAGGGGACAGGGACTGTTTAGGGTCCAGGTGAGGGTACGGCAACGCTTTAGGGGGAGCGTACGTGTGAGGGCGCGGGTTAGTGTCAGCGTACGGCTTAGGATTAGGGGACGGGTGAGGGTCAGGCTTCGGGGAAGGGTTAGGGTTAGTGTTCCGGCTAGGGTTAGGGTTAGGGGACGGGGACGGTTTAGGGTCCAGGTGAGGGTACGACAACTCTTTAGGGGGAGCGTACGTGTGAGGGCGCGGGTTAGTGTCAGCGTACGGGTTAGGATTAGGGGACGGGTGAGGGTCAGGCTTCGGGGAAGGGTTAGGGTTAGGGTTCGGGCTAGGGTTAGGGTTAGGGGACGGGGACGGTTTAGGGTCCAGGTGAGGGTATGACAACGCTTTAGGGGGAGCGTAAGTGTGAGGGCGCGGGTTACTGTCAGCGTACGGGTTAGGATTAGGGGACGGGTGAGGGTCAGGCTTCGGGGAAGTGTTAGGGTTAGGGTTTGTGCTAGGGTTAGTGTTCGGGGACGGGGACTGTTTAGGGTCCAGGTGAGGGTACGACAACGCTTTAGGGGGAGCGTACGTGTGAGGGCGTGGGTTAGTGTCAGGGTACGGGTTAGGATTAGGGGACGGGTGAGGGCCAGGCTTCGGGGAAGGGTTAGGGTTAGGGTTAGGGCTAGGGTTAGGGTTAGGGGACGGGGATGTTTAGGGTTCAGGTGAGAGTATGACAATGCTTTAGGGGGAGCGTACGTGTGAGGGCGCGGGTTAGTGTCAGCGTACGGGTTGGATTAGGTGACGGGTGAGGGTCAGGCTTCGGGGAAGGGTTAGGGTTAGGGTTCGGGCTAGGGTTAGGGTTAGGGGACAGGGACAGTTTAGGGTCCAGGTGAGGGTACGGCAACGCTTTAGGGGGAGCGTACGTGTGAGGGCGCGGGTTAGTGTCAGCGTACGGCTTAGGATTAGGGGACGGGTGAGGGTCAGGCTTCGGGGAAGGGTTAGGGTTAGGGTTCGGGCTAGGGTTAGGGTTAGGGGACGGGGACGGTTTAGGGTCCAGGTGAGGGTACGGCAACGCTTTAGGGGGAGCGTACGTGTTAGGGCGCGGGTTAGTGTCAGCGTACGGGTTAGGATTAGGGGACGGGTGAGGGTCAGGCTTCAGAGAAAGGTTAGGGTTAGGGTTCGGGCTAGGGTTAATGTCAGGGCATGGGGACGGTTTAGGGTCCAGGTGAGGGTACGACAACGCTTTAGGGGGAGCGTACGTGTGAGGGTGCGGGTTATTGTCAGCGTACGGGTTACGATTAGGGGACGGATGAGGGTCAGGCTTCGGGGAACGGTTAGGGTTAGGGTTCGGGCTAGGGTTAGGTTTAGGGAACGGGGACGGTTTAGGGTCCAGGTGAGGGTACGACAACGCTTTAGGGGGAGCGTACGTGTGAGGGCGCGGGTTAGTGTCAGCGTACGGGTTAGGATTAGGGGACGGGTGAGGGTCAGGCTTCGGGGAAGTGTTAGGGTTAGGGTTCGGGCTAGGGTTAGGGATGGGGACGGGGACGGTTTAGGGTCCAGGTGAGGGTACGACAACGCTTTAGGGGGAGCGTACGTGTGAGGGCGCGGGTTAGTGTCATCGTACGGGTTAGGATTAGAGGACGGGTGAGGGTCAGGCTTCGGGGAAGTGTTAGATTTAGGGTTCGGGCTAGGGTTAGTGTTAGGGGATGGGGACGGTTTAGGGTCCAGGTGAGGGTACGACAACGCTTTAGGGGGCGCATACGAGTGAGGGCGCGGGTTAGTGTCAGCGTACGGGTTAGGATTAGGGGACGGGTGAGGGTCAGGCTTCGGGGAAGGGTTAGGGTTAAGTTTCGGTCTAGGGTTAGGGTTAGGGTTAGGGGACGGTTTAGGGTCCAGGTGAGGGTACGACAACGCTTTAGGGGGAGCGTACGTGTGAGGGCGCGGGTTAGTGTCAGCGTACGTGTTAGGATTAGGGGACGGGTGAGGGTCAGGCTTCGGGGAAAGGTTAGAGTTAGGGTTCGGTCTAGGGTTAGGGTTAGGGGACGGGGACGGTTTAGGGTCCAGGTGAGGGTACGACAATGCTTTAGGGGGAGCGTACGTGTGAGGGCGCGGGTTAGTGTCAGCGTACGGGTTAGGATTAAGGGACGGTTGAGGGTCAGGCTTCGGGGATGGGTTAGAGTTAGGGTTCGGGCTAGGGTTAGGGTTAGGGGACGGGGACGGTTTAGGGTCCAGGTGAGTGTACGACAACGCTTTAGGGGGCGCGTACATGTGAGGGCGCGGGTTAGTGTCAGCGTACGGCTTAGGATTAGGGGACGGGTGAGGGTCAGGCTTCAGGGAAGGGTTAGGGTTAGGGTTCGGGCTAGGGTTAGGGTTAGGGGACGGGGACAGTTTAGGGTCCAGGTGAGGGTACGACAACGCTTTAGGGGGAGCGTATGTGTGAGGGCACGGGTTAGTGTCAGCGTACGGGTGAGGATGAGGGGACGGGTGAGGGTCAGGCTTCGGGGAAGGGTTAGGGTTGGGGTTCGGGCTAGGTGTAGGGTTAGGGGACGGGGACCGTTTAGGGTCCAGGTGAGGGTACAACGCTTTAGGGGGAGCGTACGTGTGAGGGCGCGGGTTAGTGTCAGCGTACGGGTTAGGATTAGGGGACGGGTGAGGGTCAGGTTTCGGGGAAGGGTTAGGGTGGGGGTTCGGGCTAGGTTTAGGGTTAGGGGACGGGGACGGTTTAGGGTCCAGGTGAGGGTACGACAACGCTTTAGGGGGAGCGTACGTGTGAGCGCGCGGGTTAGTGTCGGTGTACGGGTTAGGATTAGGGGACGGGTGAGGGTCAGGCTTCGGGGAAGTGTTAGGGTTAGCGTTCGGGCTAGGGTTAGGGTTAGGGGACGGGGACGGTTTAGGGTCCAGGTGAGGGTACGACAACGCTTTAGGGGGAGCGTACGTGTGAGGGCGCTGGTTATTGTCAGCGTACGGGTTAGGATTAGGGGACGGGTGAGGGTCAGGCTTCGGGGAAGTGTTAGGGTTAGGGTTTCGGCTAGGGTTAGGGTTAGGGGACGGGGACGGTTTAGGGTCCAGGTGAGGGTACGACAACGCTTTAGGGGGAGCGTACGTGTGAGGGCGCAGGTTAGTGTCAGCGTACGTGTTAGGATTAGGGGACGGGTGAGGGTCAGGCTTCGGGGAAGGGTTAGGGTTAGGGTTCGGGCTAGGGTTAGGGTTAGGGGACGGGGACGGTTTAGGGTCCAGGTGAGGGTACGACAACGCTTTAGGGGGAGCGTACGTGTGAGGGCGTGGGTTAGTGTCAGCGTACGGGTTAGGATTAGGGGACGGGTGAGGGTCAGGCTTCGGGGAAGGGTTATGGTTAGGGTTCGGGCTAGGGTTAGGGTTAGGGGACGAGGACGGTTTAGGGTCCAGGTGAGGGTACGACAACGCTTTAGGGGGAGCGTACGTGTGAGGGCGTGGGTTAGTGTCAGCGTACGGGTTAGGATTAGGGGACGGGTGAGGGTCAGGCTTCGGGGAAGGGTTAGGGTTAGGGTTCGGGCTAGGGTTAGGGTTATGGGACGGGGACGGTTTAGGGTCCAGGTGAGGGTACGACAACGCTTTAGGGGGAGCGTAAGTGTGAGGGCGTGGGTTACTGTCAGCGTACGGGTTAGGATTAGGGGACGGGTGAGGGTCAGGCTTCGGGGAAGTGTTAGGGTTAGGGTTTGGGCTAGGGTTAGTGTTAGGGGACGGGGACTGTTTAGGGTCCAGGTGAGGGTACGACAACGCTTTAGGGGGAGCGTACGTGTGAGGGCGTGGGTTAGTGTCAGGGTACGGGTTAGGATTAGGGGACGGGTGAGGGTCAGGCTTCGGGGAAGGGTTAGGGTTAGGGTTCGGGCTAGGGTTAGGGTTAGAGGACGGGGACGGTTTAGGGTTCAGGTGAGGGTATGACAACGCTTTAGGGGGAGCTTACGTGTAAGGGCGCGGGTTAGTGTCAGCGTACGGGTTGGATTAGGTGACGGGTGAGGGTCAGGCTTCGGGGAAGGGTTAGGGTTAGGGTTCGGGCTACGGTTAGGGTTAGGGGACAGGGACTGTTTAGGGTCCAGGTGAGGGTACGGCAACGCTTTAGGGGGAGCATACGTGTGAGGGGGCGGTTTAGTGTCAGCGTACGGCTTAGGATTAGGGGACGGGTGAGGGTCAGGCTTCGGGGAAGGGTTAGGGTTAGGGTTCGGACTAGGGTTAGGGTTGGGGGACGGGGACGGTTTAGGGTCCAGGTGAGGGTACGGCAACGCTTTAGGGGGAGCGTACGTGTTAGGGCGCGGGTTAGTGTCAGCGTACGGGTTAGGATTAGGGGACGGGTGAGGGTCCGGCTTCAGGGAAAGGTTAGGGTTAGGGTTGGGGCTAGGGTTAATGTCAGGGGATGGGGACGGTTTAGGGTCCAGGTGAGCGTACGACAACGCTTTAGGGGGAGCGTACGTGTGAGGGTGCGGGTTATTGTCAGCGTACGGGTTAGGATTAGGGGACGGGTGAGGGTCAGGCTTCGGGGAACGGTTAGGGTTAGGGTTCAGGCTAGGGTTAGGGTTAGGGGACGGGGACGGTTTAGGGTCCAGGTGAGGGTACGACAACGCTTTAGGGGGAGCGTACGTGTGAGGGCGCGGGTTAGTGTCAACGTACGGGTTAGGATTAGGGGACGGGTGAGGGTCAGGCTTCGGGGAAGTGTTAGGGTTAGGGTTCGGGCTAGGGTTAGGGATAGGGGACGGGGACGGTTTAGGGTCCAGGTGAGGGTACGACAACGCTTTAGGGGGAGCGTACGTGTGAGGGCGCGGGTTAGTGTCATCGTACGGGTTAGGATTAGAGGACGGGTGAGGGTCAGGCTTCAGGGAAGGGTTAGGGTTAGGGTTCGGGCTAGGGTTAGTGTTAGGGGACGGGGACAGTTTAGGGTCCAGGTGAGGGTACGACAACGCTTTAGGGGGAGCGTATGTGTGAGGGCGCGGGTTAGTGTCAGCGTACGGGTTAGGATTAGGGGACGGTTGAGGGTCAGGCTTCGGGGAAGGGTTAGGGTTAGGGTTCGGGCTAGGTTTAGGGTTAGGGTACGGGGACCGTTTAGGGTCCAGGTGAGGGTACAACGCTTTAGGGGGAGCGTACGTGTGAGGGCGCGGGTTAGTGTCAGCGTACGGGTTAGGATTAGGGGACGGGTGAGGGTCAGGTTTCGGGGAAGGGTTAGGGTGGGGGTTCGGGCTAGGTTTAGGGTTAGGGGACGGGGACGGTTTAGGGTCCAGGTGAGGGTATGACAACGCTTTAGGGGGAGCGTACGTGTGAGGGCGCGGGTTAGTGTCGGTGTACGGGTTAGGTTTAGGGGACGGGTGAGGGTCAGGCTTCGGGGAAGGGTTAGGTTTAGCGTTCGGGCTAGGGTTAGGGTTAGGGCACGGGGACGGTTTAGGGTCCAGGTGAGGGTACGACAACGCTTTAGGGGGAGCGTACGTGTGAGGGCGTGGGTTAGTGTCAGCGTACGGGTTAGGATTAGGGGAAGGTTGAGGGTCAGGCTTCGGGGAAGGTTTAGGGTTAGGGTTCGGGCTAGGGTTAGGGTTAGGGCTAGGGTTAGGGTTAGGGGACGGGGACGCTTTAGGGTCCAGGTGAGGGTACGACAACGCTTTAGGGGGAGCGTACGTGTGAGGGCGCGGGTTAGTGTCAGCGTACGGGTTAAGATTAGGGGACGGGTGAGGTTCAGGCTTCGGGGAAGGGTTAGGGTTAAGGTTCGGTCTAGGGTTAGGGTTAGGGGACGGGAACGGTTTAGGGTCCAGGTGAGGGTACGACAACACTTTAGGGGAGCGTACGTGTGAGGGCGCGGGTTAGTGTCAGCGTACGGGTTAGGATTAGGGGACGGGTGAGGGTCAGGTTTCGGGGAAGGGTTAGGGTGGGGGTTCGGGCTAGGTTTAGGGTTAGGGGACGGGGACGGTTTAGGGTCCAGGTGAGGGTACGACAACGCTTTAGGGGGAGCGTACGTGTGAGCGCGCGGGTTAGTGTCGGTGTACGGGTTAGGATTAGGGGACGGGTGAGGGTCAGGCTTCGGGGAAGTGTTAGGGTTAGCGTTCGGGCTAGGGTTAGGGTTAGGGGACGGGGACGGTTTAGGGTCCAGGTGAGGGTACGACAACGCTTTAGGGGGAGCGTACGTGTGAGGGCGCTGGTTATTGTCAGCGTACGGGTTAGGATTAGGGGACGGGTGAGGGTCAGGCTTCGGGGAAGTGTTAGGGTTAGGGTTTCGGCTAGGGTTAGGGTTAGGGGACGGGGACGGTTTAGGGTCCAGGTGAGGGTACGACAACGCTTTAGGGGGAGCGTACGTGTGAGGGCGCAGGTTAGTGTCAGCGTACGTGTTAGGATTAGGGGACGGGTGAGGGTCAGGCTTCGGGGAAGGGTTAGGGTTAGGGTTCGGGCTAGGGTTAGGGTTAGGGGACGGGGACGGTTTAGGGTCCAGGTGAGGGTACGACAACGCTTTAGGGGGAGCGTACGTGTGAGGGCGTGGGTTAGTGTCAGCGTACGGGTTAGGATTAGGGGACGGGTGAGGGTCAGGCTTCGGGGAAGGGTTATGGTTAGGGTTCGGGCTAGGGTTAGGGTTAGGGGACGAGGACGGCTTAGGGTCCAGGTGAGGGTACGACAACGCTTTAGGGGGAGCGTACGTGTGAGGGCGCGGGTTAGTGTCAGCGTACGGGTTAGGATTAGGGGACGGGTGAGGGTCAGGCTTCGGGGAAGGGTTAGGGTTAGGGTTCGGGCTAGGGTTAGGGTTATGGGACGGGGACGGTTTAGGGTCCAGGTGAGGGTACGACAACGCTTTAGGGGGAGCGTAAGTGTGAGGGCGTGGGTTACTGTCAGCGTACGGGTTAGGATTAGGGGACGGGTGAGGGTCAGGCTTCGGGGAAGTGTTAGGGTTAGGGTTTGGGCTAGGGTTAGTGTTAGGGGACGGGGACTGTTTAGGGTCCAGGTGAGGGTACGACAACGCTTTAGGGGGAGCGTACGTGTGAGGGCGTGGGTTAGTGTCAGGGTACGGGTTAGGATTAGGGGACGGGTGAGGGTCAGGCTTCGGGGAAGGGTTAGGGTTAGGGTTCGGGCTAGGGTTAGGGTTAGAGGACGGGGACGGTTTAGGGTTCAGGTGAGGGTATGACAACGCTTTAGGGGGAGCTTACGTGTAAGGGCGCGGGTTAGTGTCAGCGTACGGGTTGGATTAGGTGACGGGTGAGGGTCAGGCTTCGGGGAAGGGTTAGGGTTAGGGTTCGGGCTACGGTTAGGGTTAGGGGACAGGGACTGTTTAGGGTCCAGGTGAGGGTACGGCAACGCTTTAGGGGGAGCATACGTGTGAGGGGGCGGTTTAGTGTCAGCGTACGGCTTAGGATTAGGGGACGGGTGAGGGTCAGGCTTCGGGGAAGGGTTAGGGTTAGGGTTCGGACTAGGGTTAGGGTTGGGGGACGGGGACGGTTTAGGGTCCAGGTGAGGGTACGGCAACGCTTTAGGGGGAGCGTACGTGTTAGGGCGCGGGTTAGTGTCAGCGTACGGGTTAGGATTAGGGGACGGGTGAGGGTCTGGCTTCAGGGAAAGGTTAGGGTTAGGGTTCGGGCTAGGGTTAATGTCAGGGGATGGGGACGGTTTAGGGTCCAGGTGAGCGTACGACAACGCTTTAGGGGGAGCGTACGTGTGAGGGTGCGGGTTATTGTCAGCGTACGGGTTAGGATTAGGGGACGGGTGAGGGTCAGGCTTCGGGGAACGGTTAGGGTTAGGGTTCAGGCTAGGGTTAGGGTTAGGGGACGGGGACGGTTTAGGGTCCAGGTGAGGGTACGACAACGCTTTAGGGGGAGCGTACGTGTGAGGGCGCGGGTTAGTGTCAACGTACGGGTTAGGATTAGGGGACGGGTGAGGGTCAGGCTTCGGGGAAGTGTTAGGGTTAGGGTTCGGGCTAGGGTTAGGGATAGGGGACGGGGACGGTTTAGGGTCCAGGTGAGGGTACGACAACGCTTTAGGGGGAGCGTACGTGTGAGGGCGCGGGTTAGTGTCATCGTACGGGTTAGGATTAGAGGACGGGTGAGGGTCAGGCTTCAGGGAAGGGTTAGGGTTAGGGTTCGGGCTAGGGTTAGTGTTAGGGGACGGGGACAGTTTAGGGTCCAGGTGAGGGTACGACAACGCTTTAGGGGGAGCGTATGTGTGAGGGCGCGGGTTAGTGTCAGCGTACGGGTTAGGATTAGGGGCCGGTTGAGGGTCAGGCTTCGGGGAAGGGTTAGGGTTAGGGTTCGGGCTAGGTTTAGGGTTAGGGTACGGGGACCGTTTAGGGTCCAGGTGAGGGTACAACGCTTTAGGGGGAGCGTACGTGTGAGGGCGCGGGTTAGTGTCAGCGTACGGGTTAGGATTAGGGGACGGGTGAGGGTCAGGTTTCGGGGAAGGGTTAGGGTGGGGGTTCGGGCTAGGTTTAGGGTTAGGGGACGGGGACGGTTTAGGGTCCAGGTGAGGGTATGACAACGCTTTAGGGGGAGCGTACGTGTGAGGGCGCGGGTTAGTGTCGGTGTACGGGTTAGGTTTAGGGGACGGGTGAGGGTCAGGCTTCGGGGAAGGGTTAGGTTTAGCGTTCGGGCTAGGGTTAGGGTTAGGGCACGGGGACGGTTTAGGGTCCAGGTGAGGGTACGACAACGCTTTAGGGGGAGCGTACGTGTGAGGGCGTGGGTTAGTGTCAGCGTACGGGTTAGGATTAGGGGAAGGTTGAGGGTCAGGCTTCGGGGAAGGTTTAGGGTTAGGGTTCGGGCTAGGGTTAGGGTTAGGGCTAGGGTTAGGGTTAGGGGACGGGGACGCTTTAGGGTCCAGGTGAGGGTACGACAACGCTTTAGGGGGAGCGTACGTGTGAGGGCGCGGGTTAGTGTCAGCGTACGGGTTAAGATTAGGGGACGGGTGAGGTTCAGGCTTCGGGGAAGGGTTAGGGTTAAGGTTCGGTCTAGGGTTAGGGTTAGGGGACGGGAACGGTTTAGGGTCCAGGTGAGGGTACGACAACACTTTAGGGGAGCGTACGTGTGAGGGCGCGGGTTAGTGTCAGCGTACGGGTTAGGATTAGGGGACGGGTGAGGGTCAGGCTTCGGGGAAAGGTTAGAGTTAGGGTTCGGTCTAGGGTTTGGGTTAGGGGACGGGGACCGTTTAGTGTCCAGGTTAGTGTACGACAACGCTTTACGGGGAGTGTTCGTGTGAGGGCGTCGGTTAGTGTCAGCGTACGGGTTAGGATTAGGGGACGGTTGAGGGTCAGGCTTCGGGGAAGGGTTAGGGTTAGGGTTCGGGCTAGGGTTAGGGTTAGGGGACGGGGACGGTTTAGGGTCCAGGTGAGGGTACGACAACGCTTTAGGGGGAGCGTACGTGTGAGGGCGCGGGTTAGTGTCAGCGTACGGGTTAGGATTAGAGGACGGGTGAGGGTCAGGCTTCGGGGAAGTGTTAGGGTTAGGGTTCGGGCTAGGGTTAGGGTTATGGGACGGGGACGGTTTAGGGTCCAGGTGAGGGTACGACAACGCTTTAGGGGAAGCGTACGTGTGAGGGCGCGGGTTAGTGTCAGCGTACGGGTTAGGATTAGGGGACGGGTGAGGGTCAGGCTTCGGGGAAGGGTTAGGGTTAGGGTTCGGGCTAGGGTTAGGGTTAGGGCTAGGGTTAGGGTTAGGGGACGGGGACGGTTTAGGGTCCAGGTGAGGGTACGACAACGCTTTAGGGGAGCGTACGTGTGAGGGCGCTGGTTAGTGTCAGCGTACGGGTTAGGATTAGGGGACGGGTGTGGGTCAGGCTTCGGGGAAGGGTTAGGGTTAGGGTTCGGGCTAGGGTTAGAGTTAGGGGATGGGGACGGTTTAGGGTCCAGGTGAGGGTACGACAACGCTTTAGGGGGAGCGTACGTGTGAGGGTGCCAGTTAGTGTCAGCGTACGGGTTAGGATTAGGGGACGGGTGAGGGTCAGGCTTCGGGGAAGGTTTAGGGTTAGGGTTCGGGCTAGGGTTAGGGTTAGGGGACGGGGACAGTTTAGGGTCCAGGTGAGGGTACGACAACGCTTTAGGGGGAGCGTACGTGTGAGGGCGCGGGTTAGTGTCATCGTACGGGTTAGGATTAGACGACGGGTGAGGGTCAGGCTTCGGGCAAGGGTTAGGTTTAGGGTTCGGGCTAGGGTTAGTGTTAGGGGATGGGGACGGTTTAGGGTCCAGGTGAGGGTACGACAACGCTTTAGGGGGCGCATACGAGTGAGGGCGCGGGTTAGTCTCAGCGTTCGGTTTAGGATTAGGGGACGGGTGAGGGTCAGGCTTCGGGGAAGTGTTAGGGTTAGGGTTTCGGCTAGGGTTAGGGTTAGGGGACGGGGACGGTTTAGGGTCCAGGTGAGGGTACGACAACGCTTTAGGGGGAGCGTACGTGTGAGGGCGCAGGTTAGTGTCAGCGTACGTGTTAGGATTAGGGGACGGGTGAGGGTCAGGCTTCGGGGAAGGGTTAGGGTTAGGGTTCGGGCTAGGGTTAGGGTTAGGGGACGGGGACGGTTTAGGGTCCAGGTGAGGGTACGACAACGCTTTAGGGGGAGCGTACGTGTGAGGGCGTGGGTTAGTGTCAGCGTACGGGTTAGGATTAGGGGACGGGTGAGGGTCAGGCTTCGGGGAAGGGTTATGGTTAGGGTTCGGGCTAGGGTTAGGGTTAGGGGACGAGGACGGCTTAGGGTCCAGGTGAGGGTACGACAACGCTTTAGGGGGAGCGTACGTGTGAGGGCGCGGGTTAGTGTCAGCGTACGGGTTAGGATTAGGGGACGGGTGAGGGTCAGGCTTCGGGGAAGGGTTAGGGTTAGGGTTCGGGCTAGGGTTAGGGTTATGGGACGGGGACGGTTTAGGGTCCAGGTGAGGGTACGACAACGCTTTAGGGGGAGCGTAAGTGTGAGGGCGTGGGTTACTGTCAGCGTACGGGTTAGGATTAGGGGACGGGTGAGGGTCAGGCTTCGGGGAAGTGTTAGGGTTAGGGTTTGGGCTAGGGTTAGTGTTAGGGGACGGGGACTGTTTAGGGTCCAGGTGAGGGTACGACAACGCTTTAGGGGGAGCGTACGTGTGAGGGCGTGGGTTAGTGTCAGGGTACGGGTTAGGATTAGGGGACGGGTGAGGGTCAGGCTTCGGGGAAGGGTTAGGGTTAGGGTTCGGGCTAGGGTTAGGGTTAGAGGACGGGGACGGTTTAGGGTTCAGGTGAGGGTATGACAACGCTTTAGGGGGAGCTTACGTGTAAGGGCGCGGGTTAGTGTCAGCGTACGGGTTGGATTAGGTGACGGGTGAGGGTCAGGCTTCGGGGAAGGGTTAGGGTTAGGGTTCGGGCTACGGTTAGGGTTAGGGGACAGGGACTGTTTAGGGTCCAGGTGAGGGTACGGCAACGCTTTAGGGGGAGCATACGTGTGAGGGGGCGGTTTAGTGTCAGCGTACGGCTTAGGATTAGGGGACGGGTGAGGGTCAGGCTTCGGGGAAGGGTTAGGGTTAGGGTTCGGACTAGGGTTAGGGTTGGGGGACGGGGACGGTTTAGGGTCCAGGTGAGGGTACGGCAACGCTTTAGGGGGAGCGTACGTGTTAGGGCGCGGGTTAGTGTCAGCGTACGGGTTAGGATTAGGGGACGGGTGAGGGTCTGGCTTCAGGGAAAGGTTAGGGTTAGGGTTCGGGCTAGGGTTAATGTCAGGGGATGGGGACGGTTTAGGGTCCAGGTGAGCGTACGACAACGCTTTAGGGGGAGCGTACGTGTGAGGGTGCGGGTTATTGTCAGCGTACGGGTTAGGATTAGGGGACGGGTGAGGGTCAGGCTTCGGGGAACGGTTAGGGTTAGGGTTCAGGCTAGGGTTAGGGTTAGGGGACGGGGACGGTTTAGGGTCCAGGTGAGGGTACGACAACGCTTTAGGGGGAGCGTACGTGTGAGGGCGCGGGTTAGTGTCAACGTACGGGTTAGGATTAGGGGACGGGTGAGGGTCAGGCTTCGGGGAAGTGTTAGGGTTAGGGTTCGGGCTAGGGTTAGGGATAGGGGACGGGGACGGTTTAGGGTCCAGGTGAGGGTACGACAACGCTTTAGGGGGAGCGTACGTGTGAGGGCGCGGGTTAGTGTCATCGTACGGGTTAGGATTAGAGGACGGGTGAGGGTCAGGCTTCAGGGAAGGGTTAGGGTTAGGGTTCGGGCTAGGGTTAGTGTTAGGGGACGGGGACAGTTTAGGGTCCAGGTGAGGGTACGACAACGCTTTAGGGGGAGCGTATGTGTGAGGGCGCGGGTTAGTGTCAGCGTACGGGTTAGGATTAGGGGACGGTTGAGGGTCAGGCTTCGGGGAAGGGTTAGGGTTAGGGTTCGGGCTAGGTTTAGGGTTAGGGTACGGGGACCGTTTAGGGTCCAGGTGAGGGTACAACGCTTTAGGGGGAGCGTACGTGTGAGGGCGCGGGTTAGTGTCAGCGTACGGGTTAGGATTAGGGGACGGGTGAGGGTCAGGTTTCGGGGAAGGGTTAGGGTGGGGGTTCGGGCTAGGTTTAGGGTTAGGGGACGGGGACGGTTTAGGGTCCAGGTGAGGGTATGACAACGCTTTAGGGGGAGCGTACGTGTGAGGGCGCGGGTTAGTGTCGGTGTACGGGTTAGGTTTAGGGGACGGGTGAGGGTCAGGCTTCGGGGAAGGGTTAGGTTTAGCGTTCGGGCTAGGGTTAGGGTTAGGGCACGGGGACGGTTTAGGGTCCAGGTGAGGGTACGACAACGCTTTAGGGGGAGCGTACGTGTGAGGGCGTGGGTTAGTGTCAGCGTACGGGTTAGGATTAGGGGAAGGTTGAGGGTCAGGCTTCGGGGAAGGTTTAGGGTTAGGGTTCGGGCTAGGGTTAGGGTTAGGGCTAGGGTTAGGGTTAGGGGACGGGGACGCTTTAGGGTCCAGGTGAGGGTACGACAACGCTTTAGGGGGAGCGTACGTGTGAGGGCGCGGGTTAGTGTCAGCGTACGGGTTAAGATTAGGGGACGGGTGAGGTTCAGGCTTCGGGGAAGGGTTAGGGTTAAGGTTCGGTCTAGGGTTAGGGTTAGGGGACGGGAACGGTTTAGGGTCCAGGTGAGGGTACGACAACACTTTAGGGGAGCGTACGTGTGAGGGCGCGGGTTAGTGTCAGCGTACGGGTTAGGATTAGGGGACGGGTGAGGGTCAGGCTTCGGGGAAAGGTTAGAGTTAGGGTTCGGTCTAGGGTTTGGGTTAGGGGACGGGGACCGTTTAGTGTCCAGGTTAGTGTACGACAACGCTTTACGGGGAGTGTTCGTGTGAGGGCGTCGGTTAGTGTCAGCGTACGGGTTAGGATTAGGGGACGGTTGAGGGTCAGGCTTCGGGGAAGGGTTAGGGTTAGGGTTCGGGCTAGGGTTAGGGTTAGGGGACGGGGACGGTTTAGGGTCCAGGTGAGGGTACGACAACGCTTTAGGGGGAGCGTACGTGTGAGGGCGCGGGTTAGTGTCAGCGTACGGGTTAGGATTAGAGGACGGGTGAGGGTCAGGCTTCGGGGAAGTGTTAGGGTTAGGGTTCGGGCTAGGGTTAGGGTTATGGGACGGGGACGGTTTAGGGTCCAGGTGAGGGTACGACAACGCTTTAGGGGAAGCGTACGTGTGAGGGCGCGGGTTAGTGTCAGCGTACGGGTTAGGATTAGGGGACGGGTGAGGGTCAGGCTTCGGGGAAGGGTTAGGGTTAGGGTTCGGGCTAGGGTTAGGGTTAGGGCTAGGGTTAGGGTTAGGGGACGGGGACGGTTTAGGGTCCAGGTGAGGGTACGACAACGCTTTAGGGGAGCGTACGTGTGAGGGCGCTGGTTAGTGTCAGCGTACGGGTTAGGATTAGGGGACGGGTGTGGGTCAGGCTTCGGGGAAGGGTTAGGGTTAGGGTTCGGGCTAGGGTTAGAGTTAGGGGATGGGGACGGTTTAGGGTCCAGGTGAGGGTACGACAACGCTTTAGGGGGAGCGTACGTGTGAGGGTGCCAGTTAGTGTCAGCGTACGGGTTAGGATTAGGGGACGGGTGAGGGTCAGGCTTCGGGGAAGGTTTAGGGTTAGGGTTCGGGCTAGGGTTAGGGTTAGGGGACGGGGACAGTTTAGGGTCCAGGTGAGGGTACGACAACGCTTTAGGGGGAGCGTACGTGTGAGGGCGCGGGTTAGTGTCATCGTACGGGTTAGGATTAGACGACGGGTGAGGGTCAGGCTTCGGGCAAGGGTTAGGTTTAGGGTTCGGGCTAGGGTTAGTGTTAGGGGATGGGGACGGTTTAGGGTCCAGGTGAGGGTACGACAACGCTTTAGGGGGCGCATACGAGTGAGGGCGCGGGTTAGTCTCAGCGTTCGGTTTAGGATTAGGGGACGGGTGAGGGTCAGGCTTCGGGGAAGTGTTAGGGTTAAGGTTCGGTCTAGGGTTAGGGTTAGGGTTAGGGGACGGTTTAGGTTCCAGGTGAGGGTACGACAACGCTTTAGGGGGCGCGTACGTGTGAGGGCGCGGGTTAGTGTCAGCGTACGTGTTAGGATTAGGGGACGGGTGAGGGTCAGGCTTCGGGGAAAGGTTAGAGTTAGGGTTCGGTCTAGGGTTAGGGTTAGGGGACGGGGACGGTTTAGGGTTCAGGTGAGGGTACGACAATGCTTTAGGGGGAGCGTACGTGTGAGGGCGCGGGTTAGTGTCAGCGTACGGGTTAGGATTAGGGGACGGTTGAGGGTCAGGCTTCGGGGAAGTGTTAGAGTTAGGGTTCGGGCTAGGGTTAGGGTTAGGGGACGGGGACGGTTTAGGGTCCAGGTGAGTGTACGACAACGCTTTAGGGGGCGCGTACATGTGAGGGCGCGGGTTAGTGTCAGCGTACGGGTTAGGATTAGGGGACGGGTGAGGGTCAGGCTTCAGGGAAGGGTTAGGGTTAGGGTTCGGGCTAGGGTTAGGGTTAGGGGACGGGGACAGTTTAGGGTCCAGGTGAGGGTACGACAACGCTTTAGGGGGAGCGTATGTGTGAGGGCGCGGGTTAGTGTCAGCATACGGGTTAGGATTAGGGGACGGGTGAGGGTCAGGCTTCGGGGAAGGGTTAGGATTAGGGTTCGGGCTAAGTTTAGGGTTAGGATACGGGGACCGTTTAGGGTCCAGGTGAGGGTACAACGCTTTAGGGGGAGCGTACGTGTGAGGGCGCGGGTTAGTGTCAGCGTACGGGTTAGGATTAGGGGACGGGTGAGGGTCAGGTTTCGGGGAAGTGTTAGGGTGGGGGTTCGGGCTAGGTTTAGGGTTAGGGGACGGGGACGGTTTAGGGTCCAAGTGAGGGTACGACAACGCTTTAGGGGGAGCGTACGTGTGAGGGCGCGGGTTAGTGTCGGTGTACGGGTTAGGATTAGGGGACGGGTGAGGGTCAGGCTTCGGGGAAGGGTTAGGGTTAGCGTTCGGGCTAGGGTTAGGGTTTGGGGACGGGGACGGTTTAGGGTCCAGGTGAGGGTACGACAACGCTTTAGGGGTAGCGTACGTGTGAGGGCGTGGGTTAGTGTCAGCGTATGGGTTAGGATTAGGGGACGGGTGAGGGTCAGGCTTCGGGGAAGGTTTAGGGTTAGGGTTCGGGCTAGGGTTAGGGTTAGTGCTAGGGTTAGGGTTAGGGGACGGGGACGGTTTAGGGTCCAGGTGAGGGTACGACAACGCTTTAGGGGGAGCGTACATGTGAGGGCGCGTGTTAGTGTCAGCGTACGGGTTAAGATTAGGGGACGGGTGAGGGTCAGGCTTCGGGAAAGGGTTAGGGTTAAGGTTCGGGCTAGGGTTAGGGTTATGGGACGGGGACGGTTTAGGGTCCAGGTGAGGGTACGACAACGCTTTAGGGGAGCGTTCGTGTGAGGGCGCGGGTTAGTGTCAGCGTACGGGTTAGGATTAGGGGACGGGTGAGGGTCAGGCTTCGGGGAAAGGTTAGAGTTAGGGTTCGGTCTAGGGTTTGGGTTAGGGGACGGGGACCGTTTAGGGTCCAGGTGAGTGTACGACAACGCTTTAGGGGGAGCGGACGTGTGAGGGTGTGGGTTAGTGTCAGCGTACGGGTTAGGATTAGGGGACGGGTGAGGGTCAGGCTTCGGGGAAGGGTTAGGGTTAGGGTTCGGGCTAGGGTTAGGGTTAGGGGACGGGGACGGTTTAGGGTCCAGGTGAGGGTACGACAACGCTTTAGGGGGAGCGTACGTGTGAGGGCGCTGGTTAGTGTCAGCGTACGGGTTAGGATTAGAGGACGGGTGAGGGTCAGGCTTCGGGGAAGTGTTAGGGTTAGGGTTCGGGCTAGGGTTAGGGTTATGGGACGGGGACGGTTTAGGGTCCAGGTGAGGGTACGACAACGCTTTAGGGGGAGCGTACGTGTGAGGGCGCGGGTTAGTGTCAGCGTACGGGTTAGGTTTAGGGGACGGGTGAGGGTCAGGCTTCGGGGAAGGGTTAGGGTTAGGGTTCGGGCTAGGGTTAGGGTTAGAGGACGGGGACGGTTTAGGGTCCAGGTGAGGGTACGACAACGCTTTAGGGGGAGCGTACGTGTGAGGGCGCAGGTTAGTGTCAGCGTACGGGTTAGGATTAGGGGACGGGTGAGGGTCAGGCTTCGGGGAAGTGTTAGGGTTAGGGTTCGGGCTAGGGTTAGGGTTAGGGGACGGGGACGGTTTAGGGTCCAGGTGAGGGTACGACAACGCTTTAGGGGGAGCATATGTGTGAGGGCGTGGGTTAGTGTCAGCGTACGGGTTAGGATTAGGGGACGGGTGAGGGTCAGGCTTCGGGGAAGGGTTATGGTTAGGGTTCGGGCTAGGGTTAGGGTTAGGGGACGAGGACGGTTTAGGGTCCAGGTGAGGGTACGACAACGCTTTAGGGGGAGCGTACGTGTGAGGGCGCGGGTTAGTGTCAGCGTACGGGTTAGGATTAGGGGACGGGTGAGGGTCAGGCTTCGGGGAAGGGTTAGGGTTAGGGTTCGGGCTAGGGTTAGGGTTATGGGACGGGGACGGTTTAGGGTCCAGGTGAGGGTACGACAACGCTTTAGGGGGAGCGTAAGTGTGAGGGCGTGGGTTACTGTCAGCGTACGGGTTAGGATTAGGGGACGGGTGAGGGTCAGGCTTCGGGGAAGTGTTAGGGTTAGGGTTTGGGCTAGGGTTAGTGTTAGGGGACGGGGACTGTTTAGGGTCCAGGTGAGGGTACGACAACGCTTTAGGGGGAGCGTACGTGTGAGGGCGTGGGTTAGTGTCAGGGTACGGGTTAGGATTAGGGGACGGGTGAGGGTCAGGCTTCGGGGAAGGGTTAGGGTTAGGGTTCGGGCTAGGGTTAGGGTTAGGGGACGGGGACGGTTTAGGGTTCAGGTGAGGGTATGACAACGCTTTAGGGGGAGCGTACGTGTAAGGGCGCGGGTTAGTGTCAGCGTACGGGTTGGATTAGGTGACGGGTGAGGGTCAGGCTTCGGGAAGGGTTAGGGTTAGGGTTCGGGCTAGGGTTAGGGTTAGGGGACAGGGACTGTTTAGGTTCCAGGTGAGGGTACGGCAACGCTTTAGGGGGAGCATACGTGTGAGGGGGCGGTTTAGTGTCAGCGTACGGCTTAGGATTAGGGGACGGGTGAGAGTCAGGCTTCGGGGAAGGGTTAGGGTTAGGGTTCGGGCTAGGGTTAGGGTTAGGGGACGGGGACGGTTTAGGGTCCAGGTGAGGGTACGGCAACGCTTTAGGGGGAGCGTACGTGTTAGGGCGCGGGTTAGTGTCAGCGTACGGGTTAGGATTAGGGGACGGGTGAGGGTCCGGCTTCAGGGAAAGGTTAGGGTTAGGGTTCGGGCTAGGGTTAATGTCAGGGGATGGGGACGGTTTAGGGTCCAGGTGAGGGTACGACAACGCTTTAGGGGGAGCGTACGTGTGAGGGTGCGGTTTATTGTCAGCGTACGGGTTAGGATTAGGGGACGGGTGAGGGTCAGGCTTCGGGGAACGGTTAGGGTTAGGGTTCGGGCTAGGGTTAGGGTTAGGGGACGGGGACGGTTTAGGGTCCAGGTGAGGGTACGACTACGCTTTAGGGGGAGCGTACATGTGAGGGCACGGGTTAGTGTCAACGTACGGGTTAGGATTAGGGGACGGGTGAGGGTCAGGCTTCGGGGAAGTGTTAGGGTTAGGGTTCGGGCTAGGGTTAGGGATAGGGGACGGGGACGGTTTAGGGTCCAGGTGAGGGTACGACAACGCTTTAGGGGGAGCGTACGTGTGAGGGCGCCGGTTAGTGTCATCGTACGGGTTAGGATTAGAGGATGGGTGAGGGTCAGGCTTCAGGGAAGGGTTAGGGTTAGGGTTCGGGCTAGGGTTAGGGTTAGGGGACGGGGACAGTTTAGGGTCCAGGTGAGGGTACGACAACGCTTTAGGGGGAGCGTATGTGTGAGGGCGCGGGTTAGTGTCAGCGTACGGGTTAGGATTAGGGGACGGTTGAGGGTCAGGCTTCGGGGAAGGGTTAGGGTTAGGGTTCGGGCTAGGTTTAGGGTTAGGGTACGGGGACCGTTTAGGGTCCAGGTGAGGGTACAACGCTTTAGGGGGAGCGTACGTGTGAGGGCGCGGGTTAGTGTCAGCGTACGGGTTAGGATTAGGGGACGGGTGAGGGTCAGGTTTCGGGGAAGGTTTAGGGTGGGGGTTCGGGCTAGGTTTAGGGTTAGGGGACGGGGACGGTTTAGGGTCCAGGTGAGGGTATGACAACGCTTTAGGGGGAGCGTACGTGTGAGGGCGCGGGTTAGTGTCGGTGTACGGGTTAGGATTAGGGGACGGGTGAGGGTCAGGCTTCGGGGAAGGGTTAGGGTTAGCGTTCGGGCTAGGGTTAGGGTTAGGGCACGGGGACGGTTTAGGGTCCAGGTGAGGGTACGACAACGCTTTAGGGGGAGCGTACGTGTGAGGGCGTGGGTTAGTGTCAGCGTACGGGTTAGGATTAGGGGACGGTTGAGGGTCAGGCTTCGGGGAAGGTTTAGGGTTAGGGTTCGGGCTAGGGTTAGGGTTAGGGCTAGGGTTAGGGTTAGGGGACGGGGACGCTTTAGGGTCCAGGTGAGGGTACGACAACGCTTTCGGGGGAGCGTACGTGTGAGGGCGCGGGTTAGTGTCATCGTACGGGTTAGGATTAGAGGACAGGTGAGGGTCAGGCTTCAGGGAAGGGTTAGGGTTAGGGTTCGGGCTAGGGTTAGGGTTAGGGGACGGGGACAGTTTAGGGTCCAGGTGAGGGTACGACAACGCTTTAGGGGGAGCGTATGTGTGAGGGCGCGGGTTAGTGTCAGCGTACGGGTTAGGATTAGGGGCCGGTTGAGGGTCAGGCATCGGGGTAGGGTTAGGGTTAGGGTTCGGGCTAGGTTTAGGGTTAGGGTACGGGGACCGTTTAGGGTCCAGGTGAGGGTACAACGCTTTAGGGGGAGCGTACGTGTGAGGGTGCAGGTTAGTGTCAGCGTACGGCTTAGGATTAGGGGACGGGTGAGGGTCAGGTTTCGGGGAAGGGTTAGGGTGGGGGTTCGGGCTAGGTTTAGGGTTAGGGGACGGGGACGGTTTAGGGTCCAGGTGAGGGTATGACAATGCTTTAGGGGGAGCGTACGTGTGAGGGCGCGGGTTAGTGTCGGTGTACGGGTTAGGATTAGGGGACGGGTGAGGGTCAGGCTTCGGGGAAGGGTTAGGGTTAGCGTTCGGGCTAGGGTTAGGGTTAGGGCACGGGGACGGTTTAGGGTCCAGGTGAGGGTACGACAACGCTTTAGGGGGAGCGTACGTGTGAGGGCGCGGGTTAGTGTCAGCGTACGGGTTAAGATTAGGGGACGGGTGAGGTTCAGGCTTCGGGGAAGGGTTAGGGTTAAGGTTCGGTCTATGGTTAGGGTTAGGGGACGGGAACGGTTTAGGGTCCAGGTGAGGGTACGACAACACTTTAGGGGAGCGTACGTGTGAGGGCGCGGGTTAGTGTCAGCGTACGGGTTAGGATTAGGGGACGGGTGAGGGTCAGGCTTCGGGGAAAGTTTAGAGTTAGGGTTCGGTCTAGGGTTTGCGTTAGGGGACGGGGACCGTTTAGTGTCCAGGTGAGTGTACGACAACGCTTTACGGGGAGTGTTCGTGTGAGAGCGTGGGTTAGTGTCAGCGTACGGGTTAGGATTAGGGGACGGTTGAGGGTCAGGCTTCGGGGAAGGGTTAGGGTTAGGGTTCGGGCTAGGGTTAGGGTTAGGGGACGGGGACGGTTTAGGGTCCAGGTGAGGGTACGACAACACTTTAGGGGGAGCGTACGTGTGAGGGCGCGGGTTAGTGTCAGCGTACGGGTTAGGATTAGAGGACGGGTGAGGGTCAGGCTTCGGGGAAGTGTTAGGGTTAGGGTTCGGGCTAGGGTTAGGGTTATGGGACGGGGACGGTTTAGGGTCCAGGTGAGGGTACGACAACGCTTTAGGGGGAGCGTACGTGTGAGGGCGCGGGTTAGTGTCAGCGTACGGGTTAGGATTAGGGGAGGGGTGAGGGTCAGGCTTCGGGGAAGGTTTAGGGTTAGGGTTCGGGCTAGGGTTAGGGTTAGGGCTAGGGTTAGGGTTAGGGGACGGGGACGGTTTAGGGTCCAGGTGAGGGTACGACAACGCTTTAGGGGAGCGTACGTGTGAGGGCGCTGGTTAGTGTCAGCGTACGGGTTAGGATTAGGGGACGGGTGAGGGTCAGGCTTCGGGGAAGGGTTAGGGTTAGGGTTCGGGCTAGGGTTAGTGTTAGGGGATGGGGACGGTTTAGGGTCCAGGTGAGGGTACGACAACGCTTTAGGGGGAGCGTACGTGTGAGGGTGCCAGTTAGTGTCAGCGTACGGGTTAGGATTAGGGGACGGGTGAGGGTCAGGCTTCGGGGAAGGTTTAGGGTTAGGGTTCGGGCTACGGTTAGGGTTAGGGGACGGGGACTGTTTAGGGTCCAGGTGAGGGTACGACAACGCTTTAGGGGGAGCGTACGTGTGAGGGCGCGGGTTAGTGTCAGCGTACGGGTTAGGATTAGGGGACGGGTGAAGGTCAGGCTTCGGGGAAGGGTTATGGTTAGGGTTCAGGCTAGGGTTAGGGTTAGGGGACGGGGACGGTTTAGGGTCCAGGTGAGGGTACGACAACGCTTTAGGGGGAGCGTACGTGTGAGGGCGCGGGTTAGTGTCAGCGTACGGGTTAGGATTAGGGGCCGGCTGAGGGTCAGGCTTCGGGGAAGGGTTAGGGTTAGGGTTCGGGCTAGGGTTAGGGTTAGGGTTAGGGGACGGTTTAGGGTCCAGGTGAGGGTAAGACAATGCTTTAGGGGGAGCGTACGTGTGAGGGCGTGGGTTAGTGTCAGCGTACGGGTTAGGATTAGACGACGGGTGAGGGTCAGGCTTCGGGGAAGTGTTAGGTTTAGGGTTCGGGCTAGGGTTAATGTTAGGGGATGGGGACGGTTTAGGGTCCAGGTGAGGGTACGACAACGCTTTAGGGGGCGCATACGAGTGAGGGCGCGGGTTAGTCTCAGCGTTCGGTTTAGGATTAGGGGACGGGTGAGGGTCAGGCTTCGGGGAAGGGTTAGGGTTAAGGTTCGGTCTAGGGTTAGGGTTAGGGTTAGGGGACGGTTTAGGGTCCAGGTGAGGGTACGACAACGCTTTAGGGGGAGCGTACGTGTGAGGGCGCGGGTTAGTGTCAGCGTACGTGTTAGGATTAGGGGACGGGTGAGGGTCAGGCTTCGGGGAAAGGTTAGAGTTAGGGTTCGGTCTAGGGTTAGGGTTAGGGGACGGGGACGGTTTAGGGTTCAGGTGAGGGTACGACAATGCTTTAGGGGGAGCGTACGTGTGAGGGCGCGGGTTAGTGTCAGCGTACGGGTTAGGATTAGGGGACGGTTGAGGGTCAGGCTTCGGGGAAGTGTTAGAGTTAGGGTTCGGGCTAGGGTTAGGGTTAGGGGACGGGGACGGTTTAGGGTCCAGGTGAGTGTACGACAACGCTTTAGGGGGCGCGTACATGTGAGGGCGCGGGTTAGTGTCAGCGTACGGGTTAGGATTAGGGGACGGGTGAGGGTCAGGCTTCAGGGAAGGGTTAGGGTTAGGGTTCGGGCTAGGGTTAGGTTTAGGGGACGGGGACAGTTTAGGGTCCAGGTGAGGGTACGACAACGCTTTAGGGGGAGCGTATGTGTGAGGGCGCGGGTTAGTGTCAGCATACGGGTTAGGATTAGGGGACGGGTGAGGGTCAGGCTTCGGGGAAGGGTTAGGATTAGGGTTCGGGCTAGGTTTAGGGTTAGGATACGGGGACCGTTTAGGGTCCAGGTGAGGGTACAACGCTTTAGGGGGAGTGTACGTGTGAGGGCGTGGGTTAGTGTCAGCGTACGGGTTAGGATTACGGGACGGGTGAGGGTCAGGTTTCGGGGAAGTGTTAGGGTGGGGGTTCGGGCTAGGTTTAGGGTTAGGGGACGGGGACGGTTTAGGGTCCAGGTGAGGGTACGACAACGCTTTAGGGGGATCGTACGTGTGAGGGCGCGGGTTAGTGTCGGTGTACGGGTTAGGATTAGGGGACGGGTGAGGGTCAGGCTTCGGGGAAGGGTTAGGGTTAGCGTTCGGGCTAGGGTTAGGGTTTGGGGACGGGGACGGTTTAGGGTCCAGGTGAGGGTACGACAACGCTTTAGGGGGAGCGTACGTGTGAGGGGGTGGGTTAGTGTCAGCGTACGGGTTAGGATTAGGGGACGGGTGAGGGTCAGGCTTCGGGGAAGGTTTAGGGTTAGGGTTCGGGCTAGGGTTAGGGTTAGGGCTAGGGTTAGGGTTAGGGGACGGGGACGGTTTAGGGTCCAGGTGAGGGTACGACAACGCTTTAGGGGGAGCGTACATGTGAGGGCGCGTGTTAGTGTCAGCGTACGGGTTAAGATTAGGGGACGGGTGAGGGTCAGGCTTCGGGAAAGGGTTAGGGTTAAGGTTCGGGCTAGGGTTAGGGTTAGGGGACGGGGACGGTTTAGGGTCCAGGTGAGGGTACGACAACGCTTTAGGGGAGCGTTCGTGTGAGGGCGCGGGTTAGTGTCAGCGTACGGGTTAGGATTAGGGGACGGGTGAGGGTCAGGCTTCGGGGAAAGGTTAGAGTTAGGGTTCGGTCTAGGGTTTGGGTTAGGGGACGGGGACCGTTTAGGGTCCAGGTGAGTGTACGACAACGCTTTAGGGGGAGCGTACGTGTGAGGGCGTGGGTTAGTGTCAGCGTACGGGTTAGGATTAGGGGACGGGTGAGGGTCAGGCTTCGGGGAAGGGTTAGGGTTAGGGTTCGGGCTAGGGTTAGGGTTAGGGGACGGGGACGGTTTAGGGTCCAGGTGAGGGTACGACAACGCTTTAGGGGGAGCGTACGTGTGAGGGCGCGGGTTAGTGTCAGCGTACGGGTTAGGATTAGGGGACGGGTGAGGGTCAGGTTTCGGGGAAGGGTTAGGGTGGGGGTTCGGGCTAGGTTTAGGGTTAGGGGACGGGGACGGTTTAGGGTCCAGGTGAGGGTATGACAATGCTTTAGGGGGAGCGTACGTGTGAGGTCGCGGGTTAGTGTCGGTGTACGGGTTAGGATTAGGGGACGGGTGAGGGTCAGGCTTCGGGGAAGGGTTAGGGTTAGCGTTCGGGCTAGGGTTAGGGTTAGGGCACAGGGACGGTTTAGGGTCCAGGTGAGGGTACGACAACGCTTTAGGGGGAGCGTACGTGTGAGGGCGCGGGTTAGTGTCAGCGTACGGGTTAAGATTAGGGGACGGGTGAGGTTCAGGCTTCGGGGAAGGGTTAGGGTTAAGGTTCGGTCTAGGGTTAGGGTTAGGGGACGGGAACGGTTTAGGGTCCAGGTGAGGGTACGACAACACTTTAGGGGAGCGTACGTGTGAGGGCGCGGGTTAGTGTCAGCGTACGGGTTAGGATTAGGGGACGGGTGAGGGTCAGGCTTCGGGGAAAGGTTAGAGTTAGGGTTCGGTCTAGGGTTTGGGTTAGGGGACGGGGACCGTTTAGTGTCCAGGTGAGTGTACGACAATGCTTTACGGGGAGTGTTCGTGTGAGGGCGTGGGTTAGTGTCAGCGTACGGGTTAGGATTAGGGGACGGTTGAGGGTCAGGCTTCCGGGAAGGGTTAGGGTTAGGGTTCGGGCTAGGGTTAGGGTTAGGGGACGGGGACGGTTTAGGGTCCAGGTGAGGGTACGACAACGCTTTAGGGGGAGCGTACGTGTGAGGGCGCGGGTTAGTGTCAGCGTACGGGTTAGGATTAGAGGACGGGTGAGGGTCAGGCTTCGGGGAAGTGTTAGGGTTAGGGTTCGGGCTAGGGTTAGGGTTATGGGACGGGGACGGTTTAGGGTCCAGGTGAGGGTACGACAACGCTTTAGGGGGAGCGTACGTGTGAGGGCGCGGGTTAGTGTCAGCGTACGGGTTAGGATTAGGGGACGGGTGAGGGTCAGGCTTCGGGGAAGGGTTAGGGTTAGGGTTCGGGCTAGGGTTAGGGTTAGGGCTAGGGTTAGGGTTAGGGGACGGGGACGGTTTAGGGTCCAGGTGAGGGTACGACAACGCTTTAGGGGAGCGTACGTGTGAGGGCGCTGGTTAGTGTCAGCGTACGGGTTAGGATTAGGGGACGGGTGAGGGTCAGGCTTCGGGGAAGGGTTAGGGTTAGGGTTCGGGCTAGGGTTAGTGTTAGGGGATGGGGACGGTTTAGGGTCCAGGTGAGGGTACGACAACGCTTTAGGGGGAGCGTACGTGTGAGGGTGCCAGTTAGTGTCAGCGTACGGGTTAGGATTAGGGGACGGGTGAGGGTCAGGCTTCGGGGAAGGTTTAGGGTTAGGGTTCGGGCTAGGGTTAGGGTTAGGGGACGGGGACAGTTTAGGGTCCAGGTGAGGGTACGACAACGCTTTAGGGGGAGCGTACGTGTGAGGGCGCGGGTTAGTGTCAGCGTACGGGTTAGGATTAGGGGACGGGTGAAGGTCAGGCTTCGGGGAAGGGTTATGGTTAGGGTTCGGGCTAGGGTTAGGGTTAGGGGACGGGGACGGTTTAGGGTCCAGGTGAGGGTACGACAACGCTTTAGGGGGAGCGTACGTGTGAGGGCGCGGGTTAGTGTCAGCGTACGGGTTAGGATTAGGGGCCGGCTGAGGGTCAGGCTTCGGGGAAGGGTTAGGGTTAGGGTTCGGGCTAGGGTTAGGGTTAGGGTTAGGGGACGGTTTAGGGTCCAGGTGAGGGTAAGACAATGCTTTAGGGGGAGCGTACGTGTGAGGGCGCGGGTTAGTGTCATCGTACGGGTTAGGATTAGACGACGGGTGAGGGTCAGGCTTCGGGGAAGTGTTAGGTTTAGGGTTCGGGCTAGGGTTAGTGTTAGGGGATGGGGACGGTTTAGGGTCCAGGTGAGGGTACGACAACGCTTTAGGGGGCGCATACGAGTGAGGGCGCGGGTTAGTCTCAGCGTTCGGTTTAGGATTAGGGGACGGGTGAGGGTCAGGCTTCGGGGAAGGGTTAGGGTTAAGGTTCGGTCTAGGGTTAGGGTTAGGGTTAGGGGACGGTTTAGGGTCCAGGTGAGGGTACGACAACGCTTTAGGGGGAGCGTACGTGTGAGGGCGCGGGTTAGTGTCAGCGTACGTGTTAGGATTAGGGGACGGGTGAGGGTCAGGCTTCGGGGAAAGGTTAGAGTTAGGGTTCGGTCTAGGGTTAGGGTTAGGGGACGGGGACGGTTTAGGGTCCAGGTGAGTGTACGACAACGCTTTAGGGGGCGCGTACATGTGAGGGCGCGGGTTAGTGTCAGCGTACGGGTTAGGATTAGGGGACGTGTGAGGGTCAGGCTTCAGGGAAGGGTTAGGGTTAGGGTTCGGGCTAGGGTTAGGGTTAGGGGACGGGGACAGTTTAGGGTCCAGGTGAGGGTACGACAACGCTTTAGGGGGAGCATATGTGTGAGGGCGCGGGTTAGTGTCAGCATACGGGTTAGGATTAGGGGACGGGTGAGGGTCAGGCTTCGGGGAAGGGTTAGGATTAGGGTTCGGGCTAGGTTTAGGGTTAGGATACGGGGACCGTTTAGGGTCCAGGTGAGGGTACAACGCTTTAGGGGGAGCGTACGTGTGAGGGCGCGGGTTAGTGTCAGCGTACGGGTTAGGATTAGGGGACGGGTGAGGGTCAGGTTTCGGGGAAGTGTTAGGGTGGGTGTTCGGGCTAGGTTTAGGGTTAGGGGACGGGGACGGTTTAGGGTCCAGGTGAGGGTACGACAACGCTTTAGGGGGAGCGTACGTGTGAGGGCGCGGGTTAGTGTCGGTGTACGGGTTAGGATTAGGGGACGGGTGAGGGTCAGGCTTCGGGGAAGGGTTAGGGTTAGCGTTCGGGCTAGGGTTAGGGTTTGGGGACGGGGACGGTTTAGGGTCCAGGTGAGGGTACGACAACGCTTTAGGGGGAGCGTACGTGTGAGGGCGTGGGTTAGTGTCAGCGTACGGGTTAGGATTAGGGGACGGGTGAGGGTCAGGCTTCGGGGAAGGTTTAGGGTTAGGGTTCCGGCTAGGGTTAGGGTTAGGGCTAGGGTTAGGGTTAGGGGACGGGGACGGTTTAGGGTTCAGGTGAGGGTACGACAACGCTTTAGGGGGAGCGTACATGTGAGGGCACGTGTTAGTGTCAGCGTACGGGTTAAGATTAGGGGACGGGTGAGGGTCAGGCTTCGGGAAAGGGTTAGGGTTAAGGTTCGGGCTAGGGTTAGGGTTAGGGGACGGGGACGGTTTAGGGTCCAGGTGAGGGTACGACAACGCTTTAGGGGAGCGTTCGTGTGAGGGCGCGGGTTAGTGTCAGCGTACGGGTTAGGATTAGGGGACGGGTGAGGGTCAGGCTTCGGGGAAGGGTTAGGGTTAGGGTTCGGGCTAGGGTTAGGGTTAGGGGACGGGGACGGTTTAGGGTCCAGGTGAGGGTACGACAACGCTTTAGGGGGAGCGTACGTGTGAGGGCGCGGGTTAGTGTCAGCGTACGGGTTAGGAATATGGGACGAGTGAGGGTCAGGCTTCACGAAAGTGTTAGGGTTAAGGTTCGGGCTAGGGTTAGGGTTAGGGGACGGGGACGGTTTAGGGTCCAGGTAAGGGTACGACAACACTTTAGGGGGAGCGTACGTGTGAGGGCGCGGGTTAGTGTCAGCGTACGGGTTAGGATTAGGGGACGGGTGAGGGTCAGGTTTCGGGGAAGTGTTAGGGTGGGGGTTCGGGCTAGGTTTAGGGTTAGGGGACGGGGACGGTTTAGGGTCCAGGTGAGGGTACGACAACGCTTTAGGGGGAGCGTACGTGTGAGGGCGCGGGTTAGTGTCAGTGTACGGGTTAGGATTAGGGGACGGGTGAGGGTCAGGCTTCGGGGAAGGTTTAGGGTTAGGGTTCGGGCTACGGTTAGGGTTAGGGCTAGGGTTAGGGTTAGGGGACGGGGACGGTTTAGGGTCCAGGTGAGGGTACGACAACGCTTTAGGGGGAGCGTACATGTGAGGGCGCGTGTTAGTGTCAGCGTACGGGTTAAGATTAGGGGACGGGTGAGGGTCAGGCTTCGGGGAAAGGTTAGAGTTAGGGTTCGGTCTAGGGTTTGGGTTAGGGGACGGGGACCGTTTAGGGTCCAGGTGAGTGTACGACAACGCTTTAGGGGGAGCGTACGTGTGAGGGCGTGGGTTAGTGTCAGCGTAAGGGTTAGGATTAGGGGACGGGTGAGGGTCAGGCTTCGGGGAAGGGTTAGGGTTAGCGTTCGGGCTAGGGTTAGGGTTAGGGCACAGGGACGGTTTAGGGTCCACGTGAGGGTACGACAACGCTTTAGGGGGAGCGTACGTGTGAGGGCGCGGGTTAGTGTCAGCGTACGGGTTAAGATTAGGGGACGGGTGAGGTTCAGGCTTCGGGGAAGGGTTAGGGTTAAGGTTCGGTCTAGGGTTAGGGTTAGGGGACGGGAACGGTTTAGGGTCCAGGTGAGGGTACGACAACACTTTAGGGGAGCGTACGTGTGAGGGCGCGGGTTAGTGTCAGCGTACGGGTTAGGATTAGGGGACGGGTGAGGGTCAGGCTTCGGGGAAAGGTTAGAGTTAGGGTTCGGTCTAGGGTTTGGGTTAGGGGACGGGGACCGTTTAGTGTCCAGGTGAGTGTACGACAACGCTTTACGGGGAGTGTTCGTGTGAGGGCGTGGGTTAGTGTGAGCGTACGGGTTAGGATTAGGGGACGGTTGAGGGTCAGGCTTCGGGGAAGGGTTAGGGTTAGGGTTCGGGCTAGGGTTAGGGTTATGGGACGGGGACGGTTTAGGGTCCAGGTGAGGGTACGACAACGCTTTAGGGGGAGCGTACGTGTGAGGGCGCGGGTTAGTGTCAGCGTACGGGTTAGGATTAGAGGACGGGTGAGGGTCAGGCTTCGGGGAAGTGTTAGGGTTAGGGTTCGGGCTAGGGTTAGGGTTATGGGACGGGGACGGTTTAGGGTCCAGGTGAGGGTACGACAACGCTTTAGGGGGAGCGTACGTGTGAGGGCGCGGGTTAGTGTCAGCGTACGGGTTAGGATTAGGGGACGGGTGAGGGTCAGGCTTCGGGGAAGGGTTAGGGTTAGGGTTCGGGCTAGGGTTAGGGTTAGGGCTAGGGTTAGGGTTAGGGGACGGGGACGGTTTAGGGTCCAGGTGAGGGTACGACAACGCTTTAGGGGAGCGTACGTGTGAGGGCGCTGGTTAGTGTCAGCGTACGGGTTAGGATTAGGGGACGGGTGAGGGTCAGGCTTCGGGGAAGTGTTAGGGTTAGGGTTCGGGCTAGGGTTAGTGTTAGGGGATGGGGACGGTTTAGGGTCCAGGTGAGGGTACGACAACGCTTTAGGGGGAGCGTACGTGTGAGGGTGCCAGTTAGTGTCAGCGTACGGGTTAGGATTAGGGGACAGGTGAGGGTCAGGCTTCGGGGAAGGTTTAGGGTTAGGGTTCGGGCTAGGGTTAGGGTTAGGGGACGGGGACAGTTTAGGGTCCAGGTGAGGGTACGACAACGCTTTAGGGGGAGCGTACGTGTGAGGGCGCGGGTTAGTGTCAGCGTACGGGTTAGGATTAGGGGACGGGTGAAGGTCAGGCTTCGGGGAAGGGTTATGGTTAGGGTTCGGGCTAGGGTTAGGGTTAGGGGACGGGGACGGTTTAGGGTCCAGGTGAGGGTACGACAACGCTTTAGGGGGAGCGTACGTGTGAGGGCGCGGGTTAGTGTCAGCGTACGGGTTAGGATTAGGGGCCGGCTGAGGGTCAGGCTTTGGGGAAGGGTTAGGGTTAGGGTTCGGGCTAGGGTTAGGGTTAGGGTTAGGGGACGGTTTAGGGTCCAGGTGAGGGTAAGACAATGCTTTAGGGGGAGCGTACGTGTGAGGGCGCGGGTTAGTGTCATCGTACGGGTTAGGATTAGACGACGGGTGAGGGTCAGGCTTCGGGGAAGTGTTAGGTTTAGGGTTCGGGCTAGGGTTAGTGTTAGGGGATGGGGACGGTTTAGGGTCCAGGTGAGGGTACGACAACGCTTTAGGGGGCGCATACGAGTGAGGGCGCGGGTTAGTCTCAGCGTTCGGTTTAGGATTAGGGGACGGGTGAGGGTCAGGCTTCGGGGAAGGGTTAGGGTTAAGGTTCGGTCTAGGGTTAGGGTTAGGGTTAGGGGACGGTTTAGGGTCCAGGTGAGGGTACGACAACGCTTTAGGGGGAGCGTACGTGTGAGGGCGCGGGTTAGTGTCAGCGTACGTGTTAGGATTAGGGGACGGGTGAGGGTCAGGCTTCGGGGAAAGGTTAGAGTTAGGGTTCGGTCTAGGGTTAGGGTTAGGGGACGGGGACGGTTTAGGGTTCAGGTGAGGGTACGACAATGCTTTAGGGGGAGCGTACGTGTGAGGGCGCGGGTTAGTGTCAGCGTACGGGTTAGGATTAGGGGACGGTTGAGGGTCAGGCTTCGGGGAAGTGTTACAGTTAGGGTTCGGGCTAGGGTTAGGGTTAGGGGACGGGGACGGTTTAGGGTCCAGGTGAGTGTACGACAACGCTTTAGGGGGCGCGTACATGTGAGGGCGCGGGTTAGTGTCAGCGTACGGGTTAGGATTAGGGGACGGGTGAGGGTCAGGCTTCAGGGAAGGGTTAGGGTTAGGGTTCGGGCTAGGGTTAGGGTTAGGGAACGGGGACAGTTTAGGGTCCAGGTGAGGGTACGACAACGCTTTAGGGGGAGCGTATGTGTGAGGGCGCGGGTTAGTGTCAGCATACGGGTTAGGATTAGGGGACGGGTGAGGGTCAGGCTTCGGGGAAGGGTTAGGATTAGGGTTCGGGCTAGGTTTAGGGTTAGGATATGGGGACCGTTTAGGGTCCAGGTGAGGGTACAACGCTTTAGGGGGAGCGTACGTGTGAGGGCGCGGGTTAGTGTCAGCGTACGGGTTAGGATTAGGGGACGGGTGAGGGTCAGGTTTCGGGGAAGTGTTAGGGTGGGGGTTCGGGCTAGGTTTAGGGTTAGGGGACGGGGACGGTTTAGGGTCCAGGTGAGGGTACGACAACGCTTTAGGGGGAGCGTACGTGTGAGGGCGCGGGTTAGTGTCGGTGTACGGGTTAGGATTAGGGGACGGGTGAGGGTCAGGCTTCGGGGAAGGGTTAGGGTTAGCGTTCGGGCTAGGGTTAGGGTTTGGGGACGGGGACGGTTTAGGGTCCAGGTGAGGGTACGACAACGCTTTAGGGGGAGCGTACGTGTGAGGGCGTGGGTTAGTGTCAGCGTACGGGTTAGGATTAGGGGACGGGTGAGGGTCAGGCTTCGGGGAAGGTTTAGGGTTAGGGTTCGGGCTAGGGTTAGGGTTAGGGCTAGGGTTAGGGTTAGGGGACGGGGACGGTTTAGGGTCCAGGTGAGGGTACGACAACGCTTTAGGGGGAGCGTACATGTGAGGGCGCGTGTTAGTGTCAGCGTACGGGTTAAGATTAGGGGACGGGTGAGGGTCAGGCTTCGGGAAAGGGTTAGGGTTAAGGTTCGGGCTAGGGTTAGGGTTAGGGGACGGGGACGGTTTAGGGTCCAGGTGAGGGTACGACAACGCTTTAGGGGAGCGTTCGTGTGAGGGCGCGGGTTAGTGTCAGCGTACGGGTTAGGATTAGGGGACGGGTGAGGGTCAGGCTTCGGGGAAATGTTAGAGTTAGGGTTCGGTCTAGGGTTTGGGTTAGGGGACGGGGACCGTTTAGGGTCCAGGTGAGTGTACGACAACGCTTTAGGGGGAGCGTACGTGTGAGGGCGTGGGTTAGTGTCAGCGTACGGGTTAGGATTAGGGGACGGGTGAGGGTCAGGCTTCGGGGAAGGGTTAGGGTTAGGGTTCGGGCTAGGGTTAGGGTTAGGGGACGGGGATGGTTTAGGGTCCAGGTGAGGGTACGACAACGCTTTAGGGGGAGCGTACGTGTGAGGGCGCGGGTTAGTGTCAGCGTACGGGTTAGGATTAGAGGACGGGTGAGGGTCAGGCTTCGGTGAAGTGTTAGGGTTAGGGTTCGGGCTAGGGTTAGGGTTATGGGACGGGGACGGTTTAGGGTCCAGGTGAGGGTACGACAACGCTTTAGGGGGAGCGTATGCGTGAGGGCGCGGTTTATTGTCAGCGTACGGGTTAGGATTAGGGGACGGGTGAGGGTCAGGCTTCGGGGAAGGGTTAGGGTTAGGGTTCGGGCTAGGTTCAGGGTTAGGGGACGGGGACGGTTTAGGGTCCAGGTGAGGGTATGACAACGCTTTAGGGAGAGCGTACGTGTGAGGGCGCGGGTTAGTGTCAGCGTACGGGTTAGGATTAGGGGACGGGTGAGGGTCAGGCTTCGGGGAAGGGTTAGGGTTAGGGTTCGGGCTAGGGTTAGGGTTAGGGGACGGGTACCGTTTAGGGTCCAGGTGAGGGTACGACAACGCTTTAAGGGGAGCGTACATGTGAGGGCGCGGGTTAGTGTCAGCGTACGGGTTAGGATTAGGGGACGGGTGAGGGTCAGGCTTCGGGGAAGGGTTAGGGTTAGGGTTCGGGCTAGGGTTAGGGTTAGGGGACGGGGACGGTTTAGGGTCCAGGTAAGGGTACGACAACGCTTTAGGGGGAGCGTACGTGTGAGGGCGCGGGTTAGTGTCAGCGTACGGGTTAGGATTAGGGGACGGGTGAGGGTCAGGTTTCGGGGAAGTGTTAGGGTGGGGGTTCGGGCTAGGTTTAGGGTTAGGGGACGGGGACGGTTTAGGGTCCAGGTGAGGGTACGACAACGCTTTAGGGGGAGCGTACGTGTGAGGGCGCGGGTTAGTGTCGGTGTACGGGTTAGGATTAGGGGACGGGTGAGGGTCAGGCTTCGGGGAAGGGTTAGGGTTAGCGTTCGGGCTAGGGTTAGGGTTAGGGGACGGGGACGGTTTAGGGTCCAGGTGAGGATACGACAACGCTTTAGGGGGAGCGTACGTGTGAGGGCGCGGGTTAGTGTCAGCGTACGGGTTAGGATTAGGGGACGGGTGAGGGTCAGGCTTCGGGGAAGGTTTAGGGTTAGGGTTCGGGCTACGGTTAGGGTTAGGGCTAGGGTTAGGGTTAGGGGACGGGGACGGTTTAGGGTCCAGGTGAGGGTACGACAACGCTTTAGGGGGAGCGTACATGTGAGGGCGCGTGTTAGTGTCAGCGTACGGGTTAAGATTAGGGGACGGGTGAGGGTCAGGCTTCGGGAAAGGGTTAGGGTTAAGGTTCGGGCTAGGGTTAGGGTTAGGGGACGGGGACGGTTTAGGGTCCAGGTGAGGGTACGACAACGCTTTAGGGGAGCGTTCGTGTGAGGGCGCGGGTTAGTGTCAGCGTACGGGTTAGGATTAGGGGACGGGTGAGGGTCAGGCTTCGGGGAAAGGTTAGAGTTAGGGTTCGGTCTAGGGTTTGGGTTAGGGGACGGGGACCGTTTAGGGTCCAGGTGAGTGTACGACAACGCTTTAGGGGGAGCGTACGTGTGAGGGCGTGGGTTAGTGTCAGCGTAAGGGTTAGGATTAGGGGACGGGTGAGGATTAGGCTTCGGGGAAGGGTTAGGGTTAGGGTTCGGGCTAGGGTTAGGGTTAGGGGACGGGGACGGTTTAGGGTCCAGGTGAGGGTACGACAACGCTTTAGGGGGAGCGTACGTGTGAGGGCGCAGGTTAGTGTCAGCGTAAGGGTTAGGATTAGAGGACGGGTGAGGGTCAGGCTTCGGGGAAGTGTTAGGGTTAGGGTTCGGGCTAGGGTTAGGGTTTTGGGACGGGGACGGTTTAGGGTCCAGGTGAGGGTACGACAACGCTTTAGGGGGAGCGTACGTGTGAGGGCGCCGGTTAGTGTCAGCGTACGGGTTAGGATTAGGGGACGGGTGAGGGTCAGGCTTCGGGGAAGGGTTAGGGTTAGGGTTCGGGCTAGGTTCAGGGTTAGGGGACGGGAACGGTTTAGGGTCCAGGTGAGGGTACGACAACGCTTTAAGGGGAGCGTACGTGTGAGGGCGCAGGTTAGTGTCAGCGTACGGGTTAGGATTAGGGGACGGGTGAGGGTCAAGCTTCGGGGAAGGGTTAGGGTTAGGGTTTGGGCTATGGTTAGGGTTAGGGGACGGGGACGGTTTAGGGTCCAGGTGAGGGTACGACAACGCTTTAGGGGGAGCGTACGAGTGAGGGCGTGGGTTAGTGTCAGCGTGCGGGTTAGGATTAGGGGATGGGTGAGGGTCAGGCTTCGGGGAAGGGTTAGGGTTAGGGTTCGGGCTAGGGTTAGGGTTAGGGGACGGGGAAGGTTTAGGGTCCAGGTGAGGGTACGACAACGCTTTAGGGGGAGCGTACATGTGAGGGCGCGGGTTAGTGTTAGCGTACGTGTTAGGATTAGGGGACGGGTGAGGGTCAGGCTTCGGGGAAGGGTTAGTGTTACGGTTCGGGCTAGGGTTAGGGTTAGGGGACAGGGATGGTTTAGGGTCCAGTTGAGGGTACGACAACGCTTTAGGGGGAGCGTATGCGTGAGGGCGCGGTTTATTGTCAGCGTACGGGTTGGGATTAGGGGACGGGTGAGGGTCAGGCTTCGGGGAAGGGTTAGGGTTAGGGTTCGGGCTAGGTTCAGGGTTAGGGGACGGGAACGGTTTAGGGTCCAGGTGAGGGTATGACAACGCTTTAGGGGGAGCGTACGTGTGAGGGCGCGGGTTAGTGTCAGCGTACGGGTTAGGATTAGGGGACGGGTGAGGGTTAGGCTTCGGGGAAGGGTTAGGGTTAGGGTTCGGGCTAGGGTTAGGGTTAGGGGACGGGGACCGTTTAGGGTCCAGGTGAGGGTACGACAACGCTTTAAGGGGAGCGTACGTGTGAGGGCGCGGGTTAGTGTCAGCGTACGGGTTAGGATTAGGGGACGGGTGAGGGTCAGGCTTCGGGGAAGGGTTAGGGTTAGGGTTCGGGCTAGGGTTAGGGTTAGGGGACGGGGACGGTTTAGGGTCCAGGTGAGGGTACGACAACGCTTTAGGGGGAGCGTACGTGTGAGGGCGCGGGTTAGTGTCAGCGTACGGGTTAGGAATATGGGACGGGTGAGGGTCAGGCTTCGCGGAAGTGTTAGGGTTAGGGTTCGGGCTAGGGTTAGGGTTAGGGGACGGGGACGGTTTAGGGTCCAGGTGAGGGTACGACAACGCTTTAGGGGGAGCGTACGTGTGAGGGCGCGGGTTAGTGTCAGCGTACGGGTTAGGATTAGGGTACGGGTGAGGGTTAGGCTTCGGGGAAGAGTTAGGGTTAGGTTTCGGGCTAGGGTTACGGTTAGGGGACGGGGACCATTTAGGGTCCAGGTGAGGGTACGACAACGCTTTAGGGGGAGCGTACGTGTGAGGGCGCGGGTTAGTGTCAGCGTACGGGTTGGATTAGGGGACGGGTGAGGGTCAGGCTTCGGGGAAGGGTTAGGGTTAGGGTTCGGGCTAGGGTTAGGGTTAGGGTACAGGAACTGTTTAGGGTCCAGGTGAGCGTACGGCAACGGTTTAGGGGGAGCGTACGTGTGAGGGCGCTGGTTAGTGTCAGCGTACGACTTAGGATTAGGGGACGGGTGAGGGTCAGGCTTCGGGGAAGGGTTAGGGTTAGGGTTCGGGCTAGGGTTAGGGTTAGGGGACGGGGAAGGTTTAGGGTGCAGGTGAGGGTACGACAACGCTTTAGGTGGAGCGTACGTTTGAGGGCGCGGGTTTTTGTCAGCGTACGGGTTAGGATTAGGGGACGGGTGAGGGTCAGGCTTCGGGGAAGGGTTAGGGTTAGGTTTTGGGCTAGGGTTAGGGTTAGGGGACGGGGATGGTTTAGGGTCCAGGTGAGGGTACGACAACGCTTTAGGGGGAGCGTAAGTGTGAGGGCGCGTGTTAGTGTCAGCATACGGGTTAGGATTAGGGGACGGGTGAGGGTCAGGCTTCGGGGAAGGGTTAGGGTTAGGGTTCGGGCTAGGGTTAGGGTTAGGGGACGGGGACGGTTTAGGGTCCAGATGAGGGTACGGCAACGCTTTAGGGGGAGCGTACGTGTGAGGGCGCGGGTTAGTGTCAGCGTACGGGTTAGGATTAGGTGACGGGTGAGGGTCAGGCTTCGCGGAAGTGTTAGGGTTAGGGTTCGAGCTAGGGTTAGGGTTAGGGGACGGGGACGGTTTAGGGTCCAGGTGAGGGTACGACAATGCTTTAGGGGGAGCGTGCGTGTGAGGGCGCGGGTTAGTGTCAGCGTACGGGTTAGGATTTGGGGACGGGTGAGGGTCAGGTTTAGGGGAAGTTCTAGGGTTCGGGCTAGGGTTAGGGTTAGGGGACGGGGACAGTTTAGGGTCCAGGTGAGGGTACGACAACGCTTTAGGGGGAGCGTACGTGTGAGGGCGCGGGTTAGTGTCAGCGTACGGGTTAGGATTAGGGGATGGGTGAGGGTCAGGCTTCTTGGAAGTGTTAGGGTTATGGTTCGGGCTAGGGTTAGGGTTAGGGGACGGGGACGGTTTAGGGTCCAAGTGAGAGTACGACAACGCTTTAGGGGGAGCGTACGTGTGAGGGCGCGGGTTAGTGTCTGCGTACGGGTTAGGATTAGGGGACGGGTGAGGGTTAGGCTTCAGGGAAGGGTTAGGGTTAGGGTTCGGGCTAGGGTTAGGGTTAGGGGACGGGGACGGTTTAGGGTCCAGGTGAGATACGACAACGCTTTAGGGGGAGCGTACATGTGAGGGCGCATGTTAGTGTCAGCGTACGGGTTAGGATTAGGGGACGGGTGAGGGTCAGGCTTCGGGGAAGGTTTAGGGTTAGGGTTCGGGCTAGGGTTAGGGTTAGGGGACGGGGACGGTTTAGGGTCCAGGTGAGGGTACGACAACGCTTTAGGGGGAGCGTACGTGTGAGGGCGCGGTTTAGTTTCAGCGTACGGGTTAGGATTAGGGGACGGGTGAGGGTCAGGCTTCGGGGAAAGGTTAGGGTTAGGGTTCGGGCTAGTGTTAGGGTTAGGGGACGGGGACAGTTTAGGATCCAGGTGAGGGTACAAAAACGCTTTAGGGGGAGCGTACGTGTGAGGGCGACGGTTAGTGTCAGCGTTCGGGTTAGGATTATGGGACGGGTGAGGGTTAGGCTTCGGGGAAGTGTTAGGGTTAGGGTTCGGGCTAGGGTTAGGGTTAGGGGACGGGGACAGTTTAGGGTCCAGGTGTGGGTACGACAACGCTTTAGGGGGAGCGTACGTGTGAGGGCGCGGGTTAGTGTCAGCGTACGGGTTAGGATTATGGGACGGGTGAGGGTCAGGCTTCGCGGAAGGGTTAGGGTTAGGGTTCGGGCTAGGGTTAGGGTTAGGGGATGGGGACGGTTTAGGGTCCAGGTCAGGGTACGACAACGCTTTAGGGGGCCCGTACGTGTGAGGGCGCGGATTAGTGTCTGCGTACGGGTTAGGATTAGGGGACGGGTGAGGGTTAGGCTTCGGGGAAGTGTTAGGGTAAGGGTTCGGGCTAGGGTTAGGGTTAGGGGACGGGGACGGTTTAGGGTCCAGTTGAGGGTACGACAACGCTTTAGGGGGAGCGTACGTGTGAGGGCGCGGGTTAGTGTCAGGGTACGGGTTAGGATTAGGGGACGGGTGAGGGTCAGGCTTCGGGGAAGGGTTAGGGTTAGGGTTCGGGCTAGGGTTAGGGTTAGGGGACGGGGACAGTTTAGGGTCCAGGTGAGGGTACGACAACACTTTAGGGGGAGCGTACGTGTGAGGGCGCGGGTTAGTGTCAGCGTACGGGTTAGGATTAGGGGACGGGTGAGGGTCAGGCTTCGGGGAAGGGTTACGGTTACGATTCGCGCTAGGGTTAGGGTTAGGGGACGGGGACGGTTTAGGGTCCAGGTGAGGGTACGACAACGCTTTAGGAGGAGCGTACGTGTGAGGGCGCGGGTTAGTGTCAGCGTACGGGTTAGGATTAGGGGCCGGGTGAGGGTCAGGCTTCGGGGAAGGGTTAGGGTTAGGGTTCGGGTTAGGGTTAGGGTTAGGGGACGGGGACGGTTTAGGGTCCAGGTGAGGGTACGACAATGTTTTAGGGGGAGCGTACGTGTGAGGGCGCGGGTTAGTGTCAGCGTACGGGTTGGATTAGGTGACGGGTGAGGGTCAGGCTTCGGGGAAAGGTTAGGGTTAGGGTTCGGGCTAGGGTTAGGGTTAGGGGACGGGGACGGTTTAGGGTCCAGGTGAGGGTACGACAACACTTTAGCGGGAGCGTACGTGTGAGGGCGCGGGTTAGTGTCAGCGTACGGGTTAGGATTAGGGGAAGGGTGAGGGTTAGGCTACGGGGAAGAGTTAGGGTTAGGGTTCGGGTTAGGGTTCGGGTTAGGGGACGGGGACCGTTTAGGGTCCAGGTGAGGTTACGACAACGCTTTAGGGGGAGCGTAAGTGTGAGGGCGCGGGTTAGTGTCAGCGTACGGGTTAGGATTAGGGGACGGGTGAGGGTCAGGCTTCGGGGAAATGTTAGGGTTAGGGTTCAGGCTAGGGTTAGGGTTAGGGGACGGGGACGGTTTAGGGTCCAGGTGAGGGTACGACAACGCTTTAGGGGGAGCGTACATGTGAGGGCGCGTGTTAGTGTCAGCGTACGGGTTAGGATTAGGGGACGGGTGAGGGTCAGGCTTCGGGGAAGGGTTAGGGTTAGGGTTCGGGCTAGGGTTAGGGTTAGGGGACGGGGACGGTTTAGGGTCCAGGTGAGGGTACGACAACGCTTTAGGGGGAGCGTACGTGTGAGGGCGCGGGTTAGTGTCAGCGTACGGGTTAGGATTAGGGGACGGGTGAGGGTCAGGCTTCGGGGAAGGGTTAGGGTTAGGGTTCGGGCTAGGGTTAGGGTTAGGGGACGGTGACGGTTTAGGGTCCAGGTGAGGGTACGACAACGCTTTAGGGGGAGCGTACGTGTGAGGGCGCGGGTTAGTGTCAGCGTACGCGTTAGGATTAAGGGACGGGTGAGGGTCAGGATTCGGGGAAGGGTTAGGGTTAGGGTTCAGGCTAGGGTTAGGGTTAGGAGACAGGGACGGTTTAGGGTGCAGGTGAGGGTACGACAACGCTTTAGGGGGAGCGTACGTGTGAGGGCGCGGGTTAGTGTCAGCGTACGGGTTAGGATTAGGGGACGGGTGAGGGTCAGGCTTCGGGGAAGGGTTAGGGTTAGGGTTCGGGCTAGGGTTAGGGTTAGGGGACGGGGACGGTTTAGGGTCCAGGTGAGGGTACGACAATGCTTTAGGGGGAGCGTACGTGTGAGGGCGCGGGTTAGTGTCAGTGTACGGGTTGGATTAGGTGACGGGTGAGTGTCAGGCTTCGCGGAAGGGTTAGGGTTAGGGTTCGGGCTAGGATTAGGGTTAGGGGACAGGGACTGTTTAGGGTCCAGGTGAGGGTACGGCAACACTTTAGGGGGAGCATACGTGTGAGGACGCGGGTTATTGTCAACGTACGGCTTAGGATTAGGGGACGGGTGAGGGTCAGGCTTCGGGGAAGTGTTAGGGTTAGGGTTCGGGCTAGGGTTAGGGTTAGGGGACGGGGACGGTTTAGGGTCCAGATGAGGGTACGACAACGCTTTAGGGGGAGCGTACAAGTGAGGGCAAGGGTTAGTGTCAGCGTACGGGTTAGGATTAGGGGACGGGTGAGGGTCAGGCTTCGGGGAAGGGTTAGGGTTAGGGTTCGGGCTAGGGTTAGGGTTAGGGGACGGTGACGGTTTAGGGTCCAGGTGAGGGTACGACAACGCTTTAGGGGGAGCGTACGTGTGAGGGCGCGGGTTAGTGTCAGCGTACGCGTTAGGATTAAGGGACGGGTCAGGGTCAGGCTTCGGGGAAGGGTTAGGGTTAGGGTTCAGGCTAGGGTTAGGGTTAGGAGACGGGGAAGGTTTAGGGTGCAGGTGAGGGTACGACAACGCTTTAGGGGGAGCGTACGTGTGAGGGCGTGGGTTAGTGTCAGCGTACGGGTTAGGATTAGGGGACGGGTGAGGGTCAGGCTTCGGGGAAGGGTTAGGGTTAGGGTTCGGGCTAGGGTTAGGGTTAGGGGACGGGGACGGTTTAGGATCCAGGTGAGGGTACGACAACGCTTTACGGGGAGCGTACGAGTGAGGGCACAGGTTAGTGTCAGCGTACGGGTTAGGATTAGGGGACGGGTGAGGGTCAGGCTTCGGGGAAGGGTTAGGGTTAGGGTTCGGGCTAGGGTTAGGGTTAGGGGACGGGGACCGTTTAGGGTCCAGCTCAGGGTACGACAACGCTATAGGGGGCCCGTACGTGTGAGGGCGCGGATTAGTGTCGGCGTACGGGTTAGGATTAAGGGACGGGTTAGGGTCAGGCTTCGGGGAAAGGTTAGGGTTAGGGTTCGGGCTAGGGTTAGGGTTAGGGGACGGGGACGATTTAGGGTCCAGGTGAGGGTACGACAACGCTTTAGGGGGAGCGTACGTGTGAGGGCGCGGGTTAGTGTCAGCGTACTGGTTAGGATTAGGGGACGGGTGAGGGTCAGGCTTCGGGGAAGGGTTAGGGTTAGGGTTCGGGCTAGGGTTAGGGTTAGGGGACGGGGACGGTTTAGGGTCCAGGTGAGGGTACGACAACGCTTTAGGGGGAGCGTACGTGTGAGGGCGCGGGTTAGTGTCAGCGTACGGGTTAGGATTAGGGGACGGGTGAGGGTCAGGCTTCGGGGAAGGGTTACGGTTACGATTCGCGCTCTGGTTAGGGTTAGGGGAAGGGGACGGTTTAGGGTCCAGGTGAGGGTACGACAACGCTTTAGGGGGAGCGTACGTGTGAGGGCGCGGGTTAGTGTCAGCGTACGGGTTAGGATTAGGGGCCGGGTGAGGCTCAGGCTTCGGGGAAGGGTTAGGGTTAGGGTTCGGGGTAGGGTTAGGGTTAGGGGACGGGGACGGTTTAGGGTCCAGGTGAGGGTACGACAATGCTTTAGGGGGAGCGTACGTGTGAGGGCGCGGGTTAGTGTCAGCGTACGGGTTGGATTAGGTGACGGGTGAGTGTCAGGCTTCGCGGAAGGGTTAGGGTTAGGGTTCGGGCTAGGGTTAGGGTTAGGGGACAGGGACTGTTTAGGGTCCAGGTGAGGGTACGGCAACACTTTAGGGGGAACATACGTGTGAGGACGCGGGTTATTGTCAGCGTACGGCTTAGGATTAGGGGACGGGTGAGGGTCAGGCTTCGGGGAAGTGTTAGGGTTAGGGTTCGGGCTAGGGTTAGGGTTAGGGGACGGGGACGGTTTAGGGTCCAGATGAGGGTACGACAACGCTTTAGGGGGAGCGTACAAGTGAGGGCAAGGGTTAGTGTCAGCGTACGGGTTAGGATTAGGGGACGGGTGAGGGTCAGGCTTCGGGGAAGTGTTAGGGTTACGGTTCGGGCTAGGGTTAGGGTTAGGGGACGGGGACGGTTTAGGGTCCAGGTGAGGGTACGACAACGTTTTAGGGGGAGCGTACGTGTGAGGGCGCATGTTAGTGTCTGCGTACGGGTTAGGATTAGGGGACGGGTGAGGGTTAGGCTTCAGGGAAGGGTTAGGGTTAGGGTTCGGGCTAGGGTTAGGGTTAGGGGACGGGGACGGTTTAGGGTCCAGGTGAGATACGACAACGCTTTAGGGGGAGCGTACATGTGAGGGCGCATGTTAGTGTCAGCGTACGGGTTAGGATTAGGGGACGGGTGAGGGTCAGGCTTCGGGGAAGGTTTAGGGTTAGGGTTCGGGCTAGGGTTAGGGTTAGGGGACGGGGACGGTTTAGGGTCCAGGTGAGGGTACGACAACGCTTTAGGGGGAGCGTACGTGTGAGGGCGCGGTTTAGTTTCAGCGTACGGGTTAGGATTAGGGGACGGGTGAGGGTCAGGCTTCGGGGAAGGGTTAGGGTTAGGGTTCGGGCTAGGGTTAGGGTTAGGGGACGGGGACAGTTTAGGATCCAGGTGAGGGTACAAAAACGCTTTAGGGGGAGCGTACGTGTGAGGGCGCCGGTTAGTGTCAGCGTTCGGGTTAGGATTATGGGACGGGTGAGGGTTAGGCTTCGGGGAAGTGTTAGGGTTAGGGTTCGGGCTAGGGTTAGGGTTAGGGGACGGGGACAGTTTAGGGTCCAGGTGAGGGTACGACAACGCTTTAGGGGGAGCGTACGTGTGAGGGCGCGGGTTAGTGTCAGCGTACGGGTTAGGATTAGGGGACGGGTGAGGGTCAGGCTTCGCGGAAGGGTTAGGGTTAGGGTTCGGGCTAGGGTTAGGGTTAGGGGATGGGGACGGTTTAGGGTCCAGGTCAGGGTACGACAACGCTTTAGGGGGCCCGTACGTGTGAGGGCGCGGATTAGTGTCTGCGTACGGGTTAGGATTAGGGGACGGGTGAGGGTTAGGCTTCGGGGAAGTGTTAGGGTAAGGGTTCGGGCTAGGGTTAGGGTTAGGGGACGGGGACGGTTTAGGGTCCAGTTGAGGGTACGACAACGCTTTAGGGGGAGCGTACGTGTGAGGGCGTGGGTTAGTGTCAGCGTACGGGTTAGGATTAGGGGCCGGGTGAGGGTCAGGCTTCGGGGAAGGGTTAGGGTCAGGCTTCGGGGAAGGGTTAGGGTTAGGGTTCGGGCTAGGGTTAGGGTTAGGGGACGGGGACAGTTTAGGGTCCAGGTGAGGGTACGACAACACTTTAGGGGGAGCGTACGTGTGAGGGCGCGGTTTAGTGTCAGCGTACGGGTTAGGATTAGGGGACGGGTGAGGGTCAGGCTTCGGGGAAGGGTTACGGTTACGATTCGCGCTAGGGTTAGGGTTAGGGGACGGGGACGGTTTAGGGTCCAGGTGAGGGTACGACAACGCTTTAGGAGGAGCGTACGTGTGAGGGCGCGGGTTAGTGTCAGCGTGCGGGTTAGGATTAGGGGCCGGGTGAGGGTCAGGCTTCGGGGAAGGGTTAGGGTTAGGGTTCGGGTTAGGGTTAGGGTTAGGGGACGGGGACGGTTTAGGGTCCAGGTGAGGGTACGACAATGCTTTAGGGGGAGCGTAAGTGTGAGGGCGCGGGTTAGTGTCAGCGTACGGGTTAGGATTAGGGGACGGGTGAGGGTCAGGCTTCGGGGAAATGTTAGGGTTAGGGTTCAGGCTAGGGTTAGGGTTAGGGGACGGGGACGGTTTAGGGTCCAGGTGAGGGTACGACAACGCTTTAGGGGGAGCGTACGTGTGAGCGCACCGGTTAGTGTCAGCGTACGGGTTAGGATTAGGGGACGGGTGAGGGTCAGGCTTCGGGGAAGCGTTAGGGTTAGGGTTCGGGCTAGGGTTAGGGTTAGGGGACGGGGACGGTTTAGGTTCCAGGTGAGGGTACGACAACGCTTTAGGGGGAGCGTACGTGTGAGGGGGCGGGTTAGTGTCAGCGTACGGGTTAGGATTAGGGGACGGGTGAGGGTCAGGCTTCTGGGAAGCTTTAGGGTTAGGGTTCGGGCTAGGGTTAGGCTTAGGGGACGGGGACGGTATACGGTCCAGGTGAGGGTACGACAACGCTTTAGGGGGAGCGAACGTGTGAGGGCACGGGTTAGTGTCAGAGTGCGGGTTAGGATTAGGGGACGGGTGAGGGTCAGGCTTCGGGGAAGGGTTAGGGTTAGGGTTCGGGCTAGGGTTAGGGTTAGGGGACGGGGACGGTTTAGGGTGCAGGTGAGCGTACGACAACACTTTAGGGGGAGCGTACGTGTGAGGGCGCGGGTTAGTGTCAGCGTATGGGTTAGGATTAGGTGACGGGTGAGGGTCAGGCTTCGGGGAAGGGTTATGGTTAGGGTTCAGGCTAGGGTTAGGGTTAGGGGACGGGGACGGTTTAGGATCCAGGTGAGGGTACGACAACGCTTTAGGGGGAGCGTACGTGTGAGGGCGCAGGTTAGTGTCAGCGTACGGGTTAGGATTAGGGGACGGGTGAGGGTCAGGCTTCGGGGAAGGGTTAGGGTTAGGGTTCGGGCTAGGGTTAGTGTTAGGGGATGGGGACGGTTTAGGGTCCAGGTGAGGGTACGACAACGTTTTAGGGGGAGCGTACGTGTGAGGGCGCGGGTTAGTGTCAGCGTACGGGTTAGGATTAGGGGACGGGTGAGGGTCAGGCTTCGGGGAAGTGTTAGGGTTACGGTTCGGGCTAGGGTTAGGGTTAGGGGACGGGGACGGTTTAGGGTCCAGGTGAGGGTACGACAACGCTTTATGGGGCCCGTACGTGTGAGGGCGCAGGTTAGTGTCTGCGTACGGGTTAGGATTAGGGGACGGGTGAGGGTTAGGCTTCGGGGAAGGGTTAGGGTTAGGGTTCGGGCTAGGGTTAGGGTTAGGGGACGGGGACGGTTTAGGGTCCAGGTGAGGGTACGACAACGCTTTAGGGGGAGCGTACATGTGAGGGCGCGTGTTAGTGTCAGCGTACGGGTTAGGATTAGGGGACGGGTGAGGGTCAGGCTTCGGGGAAGGGTTAGGGTTAGGGTTCGGGCTAGGGTTAGGGTTAGGGGACGGGGACGGTTTAGGGTCCAGGTGAGGGTACGACAACGCTTTAGGGGGAGCGTACGTGTGAGGGCGCGGTTTAGTGTCAGCGTACGGGTTAGGATTAGGGGACGGGTTAGGGTCAGGCTTCGGGGAAAGGTTAGGGTTAGGGTTCGGGTTAGGGTTAGGGTTAGGGGACGGGGACGGTTTAGGGTCCAGGTGAGGGTACGACAACGCTTTAGGGGGAGCGTACGTGTGAGGGCGCGGGTTAGTGTCAGCGTACGCGTTAGGATTAAGGGACGGGTGAGGGTCAGGCTTCGGGGAAGGGTTAGGGTTAGGGTTCAGGCTAGGGTTAGGGTTAGGAGACGGGGACGGTTTAGGGTGCAGGTGAGGGTACGACAACGCTTTAGGGGGAGCGTACGTGTGAGGGCGTGGGTTAGTGTCAGCGTACGGGTTAGGATTAGGGGACGGGTGAGGGTCAGGCTTCGGGGAAGGGTTAGGGTTAGGGTTCGGGCTAGGGTTAGGGTTAGGGGACGGGGACGGTTTAGGATCCAGGTGAGGGTACGACAACGCTTTAGGGGGAGCGTACGAGTGAGGGCACAGGTTAGTGTCAGCGTACGGGTTAGGATTAGGGGACGGGTTAGGGTCAGGCTTCAGGGAAAGGTTAGGGTTAGGGTTCGGGCTAGGGTTAGGGTTAGGGGACGGGGACGATTTAGGGTCCAGGTGAGGGTACGACAACGCTTTAGGGGGAGCGTACGTGTGAGGGCGCGGGTTAGTGTCAGCGTACGGCTTAGGATTAGGGGACGGGTGAGGGTCAGGCTTCGGGGAAGGGTTAGGGTTAGGGTTCGGGCTAGGGTTAGGGTTAGGGGACGGGGACGGTTTAGGGTCCAGGTGAGGGTACGACAACGCTTTAGGGGGCGCGTACGTGTGAGGGCGCGGGTTAGTGTCAGCGTACGGGTTAGGATTAGGGGCCGGGTGAGGGTCAGGCTTCGGGGAAAGGTTAGGGTTAGGGTTCGGGGTAGGGTTAGGGTTAGGGGACGGGGACGGTTTAGGGTCCAGGTGAGGGTACGACAATGCTTTAGGGGGAGCGTACGTGTGAGGGCGCGGGTTAGTGTCAGCGTACGGGTTGGATTAGGTGACGGGTGAGGGTCAGGCTTCGGGGAAAGGTTAGGGTTAGGGTTCGGGCTAGGGTTAGGGTTAGGGGACGGGGACGGTTTAGGGTCCAGGTGAGGGTACGACAACACTTTAGCGGGAGCGTACGTGTGAGGGCGCGGGTTAGTGTCAGCGTACGGGTTAGGATTAGGGGACGGGTGAGGGTCAGGCTTCGGGGAAGGGTTAGGCTTAGGGTTCGGGCTAGGGTTAGTGTTAGGGGATGGGGACGGTTTAGGGTCCAGGTGAGGGTACGACAACGTTTTAGGGGGAGCGTACGTGTGAGGGCGCGGGTTAGTGTCAGCGTACGGGTTAGGATTAGGGGACGGGTGAGGGTCAGGCTTCGGGGAAGTGTTAGGGTTACGGTTCGGGCTAGGGTTAGGGTTAGGGGACGGGGACGGTTTAGGGTCCAGGTGAGGGTACGACAACGCTTTTTGGGGCCCGTACGTGTGAGGGCGCGGGTTAGTGTCTGCGTACGGGTTAGGATTATGGGACGGGTGAGGGTCAGGCTTCGGGGAAGGGTTAGGGTTAGGGTTCGGGCTAGGGTTAGGGTTATGGGACGGTGACGGTTTAGGGTCCAGGTGAGGGTACGACAACGCTTTAGGGGGAGCGTACGTGTGAGGGCGTGGGTTAGTGTCAGCGTACGCGTTAGGATTAAGGGACGGGTGATGGTCAGGCTTCGGGGAAGGGTTAGGGTTAGGGTTCAGGCTAGGGTTAGGGTTAGGAGACGGGGACGGTTTAGGGTGCAGGTGAGGGTACGACAACGCTTTAGGGGGAGCGTACGTGTGAGGGCGCGGGTTAGTGTCAGCGTACGGGTTAGGATTAGGGGACGGGTGAGGGTCAGGCTTCGGGGAAGGGTTAGGGTTAGGGTTCGGGCTAGGGTTAGGGTTAGGGGACGGGGACGGTTTAAGGTCCAGGTCAGGGTACGACAACGCTATAGGGGGCCCGTACGTGTGAGGGCGCGGATTAGTGTCTGCGTACAGGTTAGGATTAGGGGACGGGTGAGGGTCAGGTTTCGGGGAAAGGTTAGGTTTAGGGTTCGGGCTAGGGTTAGGGTTAGGGGACGGGGACGATTTAGGGTCCAGGTGAGGGTACGACAACGCTTTAGGGGGAGCGTACGTGTGAGGGCGCGGGTTAGTGTCAGCGTACGGGTTAGGATAAGGGGACGGGTGAGGGTCAGGCTTCGGGGAAGGGTTAGGGTTAGGGTTCGGGCTAGGGTTAGGGTTAGGGGACGGGGACGGTTTAGGGTCCAGGTGAGGGTACGACAATGCTTTAGGGGGAGCGTACGTGTGAGGGCGCGGGTTAGTGTCAGCGTACGGGTTGGATTAGGTGACGGGTGAGTGTCAGGCTTCGGGGAAGGGTTAGGGTTAGGGTTCGGGCTAGGGTTAGGGTTAGGGGACAGGGACTGTTTAGGGTCCAGGTGAGGGTACGGCAACGCTTTAGGGGGAGCATACGTGTGAGGACGCGGGTTATTGTCAGCGTACGGCTTAGGATTAGGGGACGGGTGAGGGTCAGGCTTCGGGGAAGTGTTAGGGTTAGGGTTCGGGCTAGGGTTAGGGTTAGGGGACGGGGATGGTTTAGGGTCCAGATGAGGGTACGACAACGCTTTAGGGGGAGCGTACAAGTGAGGGCAAGGGTTAGTGTCAGCGTACGGGTTAGGATTACGGGACGGGTGAGGGTCAGGCTTCGGGGAAGGGTTAGGGTTAGGGTTCGGGCTAGGGTTAGGGTTAGGGGACGGTGACGGTTTAGGGTCCAGGTGAGGGTACGACAACGCTTTAGGGGGAGCGTACGTGTGAGGGCGCGGGTTAGTGTCAGCGTACGCGTTAGGATTAAGGGACGGGTGAGGGTCAGGCTTCGGGGAAGAGTTAGGGTTAGGGTTCAGGCTAGGGTTAGGGTTAGGAGACGGGGACGGTTTAGGGTGCAGGTGAGGGTACGACAACGCTTTAGGGGGAGCGTACGTGTGAGGGCGTGGGTTAGTGTCAGCGTACGGGTTAGGATTAGGGGACGGGTGAGGGTCAGCCTTCGGGGAAGGGTTAGGGTTAGGGTTCGGGCTAGGGTTAGGGTTAGGGGATGGGGACGGTTTAGGATCCAGGTGAGTGTACGACAACGCTTTAGGGAGAGCGTACGAGTGAGGGCACAGGTTAGTGTCAGCGTACGGGTTAGGATTAGGGGACGGGTTAGGGTCAGGCTTCGGGGAAAGGTTAGGGTTAGGGTTCGGGCTAGGGTTAGGGTTAGGGGACGGGGACGGTTTAGGGTCCAGGTGAGGGTACGACAACGCTTTAGGGGGAGCGTACGTGTGAGGGCGCGGGTTAGTGTCAGCGTACGCGTTAGGATTAAGGGACGGGTGAGGGTCAGGCTTCGGGGAAGGGTTAGGGTTAGGGTTCAGGCTAGGGTTAGGGTTAGAGGACGGGAAGGTTTAGGGTGCAGGTGAGGGTACGACAACGCTTTAGGGGGAGCGTACGTGTGAGGGCGTGGGTTAGTGTCAGCGTACGGGTTAGGATTAGGGGACGGGTGAGGGTCAGGCTTCGGGGAAGGGTTAGGGTTAGGGTTCGGGCTAGGGTTAGGGTTAGGGGACGGGGACGGTTTAGGGTCCAGGTGAGGGTACGACAACGCTTTAGGGGGCGCGTAAGTGTGAGGGCGCCGGTTAGTGTCAGCGTACGGGTTAGGATTAGGGGCCGGGTGAGGGTCAGGCTTCGGGGAAGGGTTAGGGTTAGGGTTCGGGCTAGGGTTAGGGTTAGGGGATGGGGACGGTTTAGGGTCCAGGTGAGGGTACGACAACGCTTTAGGGGGAGCGTACGTGTGAGGGCGCGGGTTAGTGTCAGCGTACGGGTTAGGATTAAGGGACGGGTGAGGGTCAGGCTTCGGGGAAGGATTAGGGTTAGGGTTCGGGCTAGGGTTAGGGTTAGGGGACGGGGACTGTTTAGGGTCCAGGTGAGGGTACGACAACGATTTACGGGGCGCGTACGTGTGAGGGCGCGGGTTAGTGTCAGCGTACGGGTTAGGATTAGGGGACGGGTGAGGGTCAGGCTTCGAGGAAATGTTAGGGTTAGGCTTCCGGCTAGGGTTAGGGTTAGGGGACGGGGACGGTTTAGGGTCCAGGTGAGGGTACGACAACGCTTTACGGGGAGCGTACGTGTGAGGGCGCGGGTTAGTGTCAGCGTACGGGTTGGATTAGGTGACGGGTGAGTGTCAGGCTTCGGGGAAGGGTTAGGGTTAGGGTTCAGGCTAGGGTTAGGGTTAGGGGACAGGGACTGTTTAGGGTCCAGGTGAGGGTACGGCAACGCTTTAAGGGGAGCATACGTGTGAGGACGCGGGTTATTGTCAGCGTACGGCTTAGGATTAGGTGACGGGTGAGGGTCAGGCTTCGGGGAAGTGTTAGGGTTAGGGTTCGGGCTAGGGTTAGGGTTAGGGGACGGGGACGGTTTAGGGTCCAGATGAGGGTACGACAACGCTTTAGGGGGAGCGTACAAGTGAGGGCAAGGGTTAGTGTCAGCGTACGGGTTAGGATTAGGGGACGGGTGAGGGTCAGGCTTCGGGGAAGGGTTAGGGTTAGGGTTCGGGCTAGGGTTAGGGTTAGGGGACGGTGACGGTTTAGGGTCCAGGTGAGGGTACGACAACGCTTTAGGGGGAGCGTACGTGTGAGGGCGCGGGTTAGTGTCAGCGTACGCATTAGGATTAAGGGACGGGTGAGGGTCAGGCTTCGGGGAAGGGTTAGGGTTAGGGTTCAGGCTAGGGTTAGGGTTAGGAGACGGGGACGGTTTAGGGTGCAGGTGAGGGTACGACAACGCTTTAGGGGGAGCGTACGTGTGAGGGCGTGGGTTAGTGTCAGCGTACGGGTTAGGATTAGGGGACGGGTGAGGGTCAGGCTTCGGGGAAGGGTTAGGGTTAGGGTTCGGGCTAGGGTTAGGGTTAGGGGACGGGGACGGTTTAGGATCCAGGTGAGGGTACGACAATGCTTTAGGGGGAGCGTACGAGTGAGGGCACAGGTTAGTGTTAGCGTACGGGTTAGGATTAGGGGACGGGTTAGGGTCAGGCTTCGGGGAAAGGTTAGGGTTAGGGTTCGGGCTAGGGTTAGGGTTAGGGGACTGGGACTGTTTAGGGTCCAGGTGAGGGTACGACAACGCTTTAGGGGGAGCGTACGTGTGAGGGCGCGGGTTAGTGTCAGCGTACGCGTTAGGATTAAGGGACGGGTGAGGGTCAGGCTTCGGGGAAGGGTTAGGGTTAGGGTTCAGGCTAGGGTTAGGGTTAGGAGACGGGGACGGTTTAGGGTGCAGGTGAGGGTACGACAACGCTTTAGGGGGAGCGTACGTGTGAGGGCGTGGGTTAGTGTCAGCGTACGGGTTAGGATTAGGGGACGGGTGAGGGTCAGGCTTCGGGGAAGGGTTAGGGTTAGGGTTCGGGCTAGGGTTAGGGTTAGGGAACGGGGACGGTTTAGGATCCAGGTGAGGGTACGACAACGCTTTAGGGGGAGCGTACGAGTGAGGGCACAGGTTAGTGTCAGCGTACGGGTTAAGATTAGGGGACGGGTTAGGGTCAGGCTTCGGGGAAAGGTTAGGGTTAGGGTTCGGGCTAGGGTTAGGGTTAGGGGACGGGGACGATTTAGGGTCCAGGTGAGGGTACGACAACGCTTTAGGGGGAGCGTACGTGTGAGGGCGCGGGTTAGTGTCAGCGTACGGGTTGGATTAGGTGACGGGTGAGGGTCAGGCTTCGGGGAAAGGTTAGGGTTAGGGTTCGGGCTAGGGTTAGGGTTAGGGGACGGGGACGGTTTAGGGTCCAGGTGAGGGTACGACAACACTTTAGGGGGAGCGTACAAGTGAGGGCAAGGGTTAGTGTCAGCGTACGGGTTAGGATTAGGGGACGGGTGAGGGTCAGGCTTCGGGGAAGGGTTAGGGTTAGGGTTCGGGCTAGGGTTAGGGTTAGGGGACGGTGACGGTTTAGGGTCCAGGTGAGGGTACGACAACGCTTTAGGGGGAGCGTACGTGTGAGGGCGCGGGTTAGTGTCAGCGTACGCGTTAGGATTAAGGGACGGGTGAGGGTCAGGCTTCGGGGAAGGGTTAGGGTTAGGGTTCAGGCTAGGGTTAGGGTTAGGAGACGGGGACGGTTTAGGGTGCAGGTGAGGGTACGACAACGCTTTAGGGGGAGCGTACGTGTGAGGGCGTGGGTTAGTGTCAGCATACGGGTTAGGATTAGGGGACGGGTGAGGGTCAGGCTTCGGGGAAGGGTTAGGGTTAGGGTTCGGGCTAGGGTTAGGGTTAGGGGATGGGGACGGTTTAGGATCCAGGTGAGTGTACGACAACGCTTTAGGGGGAGCGTACGAGTGAGGGCACAGGTTAGTGTCAGCGTACGGGTTAGGATTAGGGGACGGGTTAGGGTCAGGCTTCGGGGAAAGGTTAGGGTTAGGGTTCGGGCTAGGGTTAGGGTTAGGGGACGGGGACAGTTTAGGGTCCAGGTGAGGGTACGACAACGCTTTAGGGGGAGCGTACGTGTGAGGGCGCGGGTTAGTGTCAGCGTACGCGTTAGGATTAAGGGACGGGTGAGGGTCAGGCTTCGGGGAAGGGTTAGGGTTAGGGTTCAGGCTAGGGTTAGGGTTAGAGGACGGGGACGGTTTAGGGTGCAGGTGAGGGTACGACAACGCTTTAGGGGGAGCGTACGTGTGAGGGCGTGGGTTAGTGTCAGCGTACGGGTTAGGATTAGGGGACGGGTGAGGGTCAGGCTTCGGGGAAGGGTTAGGGTTAGGGTTCGGGCTAGGGTTAGGGTTAGGGGACGGGGACGGTTTAGGATCCAGGTGAGGGTACGACAACGCTTTAGGGGGAGCGTACGAGTGAGGGCACTGGTTAGTGTCAGCGTACGGGTTAGGATTAGGGGACGGGTTAGGGTCAGGCTTCGGGGAAAGTTTAGGGTTAGGGTTCGGGCTAGGGTTAGGGTTAGGGGACGGGGACGATTTAGGGTCCAGGTGAGGGTACGACAACGCTTTAGGGGGAGCGTACGTGTGAGGGCGCGGGTTAGTGTCAGCGTACGGGTTAGGATTAGGGGACGGGTGAGGGTCAGGCTTCGGGGAAGGGTTAGGTTTAGGGTTCGGGCTAGGGTTAGGGTTAGGGGACGGGGACGGTTTAGGGTCCAGGTGAGGGTACGACAACGCTTTAGGGGGCGCGTACGTGTGAGGGCGCGGGTTAGTGTCAGCGTACGGGTTAGGATTAGGGGCCGGGTGAGGGTCAGGCTTCGGGGAAGGGTTAGGGTTAGGCTTCCGGCTAGGGTTAGGGTTAGGGGACGGGGACGGTTTAGGGTCCAGGTGAGGGTACGACAATGCTTTAGGGGGAGCGTACGTGTGAGGGCGCGGGTTAGTGTCAGCGTACGGGTTGGATTAGGTGACGGGTGAGTGTCAGGCTTCGGGGAAGGGTTAGGGTTAGGGTTCAGGCTAGGGTTAGGGTTAGGGGACAGGGACAGTTTAGGGTCCAGGTGAGGGTACGGCAACGCTTTAGGGGGAGCATACGTGTGAGGACGCGGGTTATTGTCAGCGTACGGCTTAGGATTACGGGACGGGTGAGGGTCAGGCTTCGGGGAAGTGTTAGGGTTAGGGTTCCGGCTAGGGTTAGGGTTAGGGGACGGGGACGGTTTAGGGTCCAGATGAGGGTACGACAACGCTTTAGGGGGAGCGTACAAGTGAGGGCAAGGGTTAGTGTCAGCGTACGGGTTAGGATTAGGGGACGGGTGAGGGTCAGGCTTCGGGGAAGGGTTAGGGTTAGGGTTCGGGCTAGGGTTAGGGTTAGGGGACGGTGACGGTTTAGGGTCCAGGTGAGGGTACGACAACGCTTTAGGGGGAGCGTACGTGTGAGGGCGCGGGTTAGTGTCAGCGTACTCATTAGGATTAAGGGACGGGTGAGGGTCAGGCTTCGGGGAAGGGTCAGGGTTAGGGTTCAGGCTAGGGTTAGGGTTAGGAGACGGGGACGGTTTAGGGTGCAGGTGAGGGTACGACAACGCTTTAGGGGGAGCGTACGTGTGAGGGCACAGGTTAGTGTCAGCGTACGGGTTAGGATTAGGGGACGGGTGAGGGTCAGGCTTTTGGGAAGGGTTAGGGTTAGGGTTCGGGCTAGGGTTAGGGTTAGGGGACGGGGACGGTTTAGGATCCAGGTGAGGGTACGACAACGCTTTAGGGGGAGCGTACGAGTGAGGGCACAGGTTAGTGTCAGCGTACGTGTTAGGATTAGGGGACGGGTTAGGGTCAGGCTTCGGGGAAAGGTTAGGGTTAGGGTTCGGGCTAGGGTTAGGGTTAGGGGACTGGGACTGTTTAGGGTCCAGGTGAGGGTACGACAACGCTTTAGGGGGAGCGTACGTGTGAGGGCGCGGGTTAGTGTCAGCGTACGCGTTAGGATTAAGGGATGGGTGAGGGTCAGGCTTCGGGGAAGGGTTAGGGTTAGGGTTCAGGCTAGGGTTAGGGTTAGGAGACGGGGACGGTTTAGGGTGCAGGTGAGGGTACGACAACGCTTTAGGGGGAGCGTACGTGTGAGGGCGTGAGTTAGTGTCAGCGTACGGGTTAGGATTAGGGGACGGGTGAGGGTCAGGCTTCGGGGAAGGGTTAGGGTTAGGGCTCGGGCTAGGGTTAGGGTTAGGGAACGGGGACGGTTTAGGATCCAGGTGAGGGTACGACAACGCTTTAGGGGGAGCGTACGAGTGAGGGCACAGGTTAGTGTCAGCGTACGGGTTAGGATTAGGGGACGGGTTAGGGTCAGGCTTCGGGGAAAGGTTAGGGTTAGGGTTCGGGCTAGGGTTAGGGTTAGGGGACGGGGACGATTTAGGGTCCAGGTGAGGGTACGACAACGCTTTAGGGGGAGCGTACGTGTGAGGGCGTGGGTTAGTGTCAGCGTACGGGTTGGATTAGGTGACGGGTGAGGGTCAGGCTTCGGGGAAAGGTTAGGGTTAGGGTTCGGGCTAGGGTTAGGGTTAGGGGACGGGGACGGTTTAGGGTCCAGGTGAGGGTACGACAACACTTTAGCGGGAGCGTACGTGTGAGGGCGCGGGTTAGTGTCAGCGTACGGGTTAGAATTAGGGGAAGGGTGAGGGTTAGGCTACGGGGAAGAGTTAGGGTTAGGGTTCGGGTTAGGGTTAGGGTTAGGGGACGGGGACCGTTTAGGGTCCAAGTGAGGGTACGACAACGCTTTAGGGGGAGCGTACGTGTGAGGGCGCGGTTTAGTGTCAGCGTACGGGTTAGGATTAGGGGACGGGTGAGGGTCAGGCTTCGGGGAAATGTTAGGGTTAGGGTTCAGGCTAGGGTTAGGGTTAGGGGACAGGGACGGTTTAGGGTCCAGGTGAGGGTACGACAACGCTTTAGGGGGAGCGTACGTGTGAGCGCACCGGTTAGTGTCAGCGTACGGGTTAGGATTAGGGGACAGGTGAGGGTCAGGCTTCGGGGAAGCGTTAGGGTTAGGGTTCGGGCTAGGGTTAGGGTTAGGGGACGGGCACGGTTTAGGGTCCAGGTGAGGGTACGACAACGCTTTAGGGGGAGCGTACGTGTGAGGGCGCGGGTTAGTGTCAGCGTACGTGTTAGGATTAGGGGATGGGTGAGGGTCATGCTTCTGGGAAGCGTTAGGTTTAGGGTTCGGGCTAGGGTTAGGCTTAGGGGACGGGGACGGTTTAGGGTCCAGGTGAGGGTACGACAACGCTTTAGGGGGAGCGTACGTGTGAGGGCACGGGTTAGTGTCAGAGTGCGGGTTAGGATTAGGGGACGGGTGAGGGTCAGGCTTCGGGGAAGGGTTAGGGTTAGGGTTCGGGCTAGGGTTAGGGTTAGGGGACGGGGACGGTTTAGGGTGCAGGTGAGGGTACGACAACGCTTTAGGGGGAGCGTACGTGTGAGGGCGCGGGTTAGTGTCAGCGTACGCGTTAGGATTAAGGGACGGGTGAGGGTCAGGCTTCGGGGAAGGGTTAGGGTTAGGGTTCAGGCTAGGGTTAGGGTTAGGAGACGGGGACGGTTTAGGGTGCAGGTGAGGGTACGACAACGCTTTAGGGGGAGCGTACGTGTGAGGGCGTGGGTTAGTGTCAGCGTACGGGTTAGGATTAGGGGACGGGTGAGGGTCAGGCTTCGGGGAAGGGTTAGGGTTAGGGTTCGGGCTAGGGTTAGGGTTAGGGGACGGGGACGGTTTAGGATCCAGGTGAGGGTACGACAACGCTTTAGGGGGAGCGTACGAGTGAGGGCACAGGTTAGTGTCAGCGTACGGGTTAGGATTAGGGGACGGGTTAGGGTCAGGCTTCAGGGAAAGGTTAGGGTTAGGGTTCGGGCTAGGGTTAGGGTTAGGGGACGGGGACGATTTAGGGTCCAGGTGAGGGTACGACAACGCTTTAGGGGGAGCGTACGTGTGAGGGCGCGGGTTAGTGTCAGCGTACGGGTTAGGATTAGGGGACGGGTGAGGGTCAGGCTTCGGGGAAGGGTTAGGGTTAGGGTTCGGGCTAGGGTTAGGGTTAGGGGACGGGGACGGTTTAGGGTCCAGGTGAGGGTACGACAACGCTTTAGGGGGCGCGTACGTGTGAGGGCGCGGGTTAGTGTCAGCGTACGGGTTAGGATTAGGGGCCGGGTGAGGGTCAGGCTTCGGGGAAAGGTTAGGGTTAGGGTTCGGGGTAGGGTTAGGGTTAGGGGACGGGGACGGTTTAGGGTCCAGGTGAGGGTACGACAATGCTTTAGGGGGAGCGTACGTGTGAGGGCGCGGGTTAGTGTCAGCGTACGGGTTGGATTAGGTGACGGGTGAGGGTCAGGCTTCGGGGAAAGGTTAGGGTTAGGGTTCGGGCTAGGGTTAGGGTTAGGGGACGGGGACGGTTTAGGGTCCAGGTGAGGGTACGACAACACTTTAGCGGGAGCGTACGTGTGAGGGCGCGGGTTAGTGTCAGCGTACGGGTTAGGATTAGGGGACGGGTGAGGGTCAGGCTTCGGGGAAGGGTTAGGGTTAGGGTTCGGGCTAGGGTTAGTGTTAGGGGATGGGGACGGTTTAGGGTCCAGGTGAGGGTACGACAACGTTTTAGGGGGAGCGTACGTGTGAGGGCGCGGGTTAGTGTCAGCGTACGGGTTAGGATTAGGGGACGGGTGAGGGTCAGGCTTCGGGGAAGTGTTAGGGTTACGGTTCGGGCTAGGGTTAGGGTTAGGGGACGGGGACGGTTTAGGGTCCAGGTGAGGGTACGACAACGCTTTTTGGGGCCCGTACGTGTGAGGGCGCGGGTTAGTGTCTGCGTACGGGTTAGGATTAGGGGACGGGTGAGGGTTAGGCTTCGGGGAAGGGTTAGGGTTAGGGTTCGGGCTAGGGTTAGGGTTAGGGGACGGGGACGGTTTAGGGTCCAGGTGAGGGTACGACAACGCTTTAGGGGGAGCGTACGTGTGAGGGCGCGGGTTAGTGTCAGCGTACGGGTTGGATTAGGTGACGGGTGAGGGTCAGGCTTCGGGGAAAGGTTAGGGTTAGGGTTCGGGCTAGGGTTAGGGTTAGGGGACGGGGACGGTTTAGGGTCCAGGTGAGGGTACGACAACACTTTAGGGGGAGCGTACAAGTGAGGGCAAGGGTTAGTGTCAGCGTACGGGTTAGGATTAGGGGACGGGTGAGGGTCAGGCTTCGGGGAAGGGTTAGGGTTAGGGTTCGGGCTAGGGTTAGGGTTAGGGGACGGTGACGGTTTAGGGTCCAGGTGAGGGTACGACAACGCTTTAGGGGGAGCGTACGTGTGAGGGCGCGGGTTAGTGTCAGCGTACGCGTTAGGATTAAGGGACGGGTGAGGGTCAGGCTTCGGGGAAGGGTTAGGGTTAGGGTTCAGGCTAGGGTTAGGGTTAGGAGACGGGGACGGTTTAGGGTGCAGGTGAGGGTACGACAACGCTTTAGGGGGAGCGTACGTGTGAGGGCGTGGGTTAGTGTCAGCATACGGGTTAGGATTAGGGGACGGGTGAGGGTCAGGCTTCGGGGAAGGGTTAGGGTTAGGGTTCGGGCTAGGGTTAGGGTTAGGGGATGGGGACGGTTTAGGATCCAGGTGAGTGTACGACAACGCTTTAGGGGGAGCGTACGAGTGAGGGCACAGGTTAGTGTCAGCGTACGGGTTAGGATTAGGGGACGGGTTAGGGTCAGGCTTCGGGGAAAGGTTAGGGTTAGGGTTCGGGCTAGGGTTAGGGTTAGGGGACGGGGACGGTTTAGGGTCCAGGTGAGGGTACGACAACGCTTTAGGGGGAGCGTACGTGTGAGGGCGCGGGTTAGTGTCAGCGTACGCGTTAGGATTAAGGGACGGGTGAGGGTCAGGCTTCGGGGAAGGGTTAGGGTTAGGGTTCAGGCTAGGGTTAGGGTTAGAGGACGGGGACGGTTTAGGGTGCAGGTGAGGGTACGACAACGCTTTAGGGGGAGCGTACGTGTGAGGGCGTGGGTTAGTGTCAGCGTACGGGTTAGGATTAGGGGACGGGTGAGGGTCAGGCTTCGGGGAAGGGTTAGGGTTAGGGTTCGGGCTAGGGTTAGGGTTAGGGGACGGGGACGGTTTAGGATCCAGGTGAGGGTACGACAACGCTTTAGGGGGAGCGTACGAGTGAGGGCACTGGTTAGTGTCAGCGTACGGGTTAGGATTAGGGGACGGGTTAGGGTCAGGCTTCGGGGAAAGTTTAGGGTTAGGGTTCGGGCTAGGGTTAGGGTTAGGGGACGGGGACGATTTAGGGTCCAGGTGAGGGTACGACAACGCTTTAGGGGGAGCGTACGTGTGAGGGCGCGGGTTAGTGTCAGCGTACGGGTTAGGATTAGGGGACGGGTGAGGGTCAGGCTTCGGGGAAGGGTTAGGTTTAGGGTTCGGGCTAGGGTTAGGGTTAGGGGACGGGGACGGTTTAGGGTCCAGGTGAGGGTACGACAACGCTTTAGGGGGCGCGTACGTGTGAGGGCGCGGGTTAGTGTCAGCGTACGGGTTAGGATTAGGGGCCGGGTGAGGGTCAGGCTTCGGGGAAGGGTTAGGGTTAGGCTTCCGGCTAGGGTTAGGGTTAGGGGACGGGGACGGTTTAGGGTCCAGGTGAGGGTACGACAATGCTTTAGGGGGAGCGTACGTGTGAGGGCGCGGGTTAGTGTCAGCGTACGGGTTGGATTAGGTGACGGGTGAGTGTCAGGCTTCGGGGAAGGGTTAGGGTTAGGGTTCAGGCTAGGGTTAGGGTTAGGGGACAGGGACAGTTTAGGGTCCAGGTGAGGGTACGGCAACGCTTTAGGGGGAGCATACGTGTGAGGACGCGGGTTATTGTCAGCGTACGGCTTAGGATTACGGGACGGGTGAGGGTCAGGCTTCGGGGAAGTGTTAGGGTTAGGGTTCCGGCTAGGGTTAGGGTTAGGGGACGGGGACGGTTTAGGGTCCAGATGAGGGTACGACAACGCTTTAGGGGGAGCGTACAAGTGAGGGCAAGGGTTAGTGTCAGCGTACGGGTTAGGATTAGGGGACGGGTGAGGGTCAGGCTTCGGGGAAGGGTTAGGGTTAGGGTTCGGGCTAGGGTTAGGGTTAGGGGACGGTGACGGTTTAGGGTCCAGGTGAGGGTACGACAACGCTTTAGGGGGAGCGTACGTGTGAGGGCGCGGGTTAGTGTCAGCGTACTCATTAGGATTAAGGGACGGGTGAGGGTCAGGCTTCGGGGAAGGGTCAGGGTTAGGGTTCAGGCTAGGGTTAGGGTTAGGAGACGGGGACGGTTTAGGGTGCAGGTGAGGGTACGACAACGCTTTAGGGGGAGCGTACGTGTGAGGGCACAGGTTAGTGTCAGCGTACGGGTTAGGATTAGGGGACGGGTGAGGGTCAGGCTTTTGGGAAGGGTTAGGGTTAGGGTTCGGGCTAGGGTTAGGGTTAGGGGACGGGGACGGTTTAGGATCCAGGTGAGGGTACGACAACGCTTTAGGGGGAGCGTACGAGTGAGGGCACAGGTTAGTGTCAGCGTACGTGTTAGGATTAGGGGACGGGTTAGGGTCAGGCTTCGGGGAAAGGTTAGGGTTAGGGTTCGGGCTAGGGTTAGGGTTAGGGGACTGGGACTGTTTAGGGTCCAGGTGAGGGTACGACAACGCTTTAGGGGGAGCGTACGTGTGAGGGCGCGGGTTAGTGTCAGCGTACGCGTTAGGATTAAGGGATGGGTGAGGGTCAGGCTTCGGGGAAGGGTTAGGGTTAGGGTTCAGGCTAGGGTTAGGGTTAGGAGACGGGGACGGTTTAGGGTGCAGGTGAGGGTACGACAACGCTTTAGGGGGAGCGTACGTGTGAGGGCGTGAGTTAGTGTCAGCGTACGGGTTAGGATTAGGGGACGGGTGAGGGTCAGGCTTCGGGGAAGGGTTAGGGTTAGGGCTCGGGCTAGGGTTAGGGTTAGGGAACGGGGACGGTTTAGGATCCAGGTGAGGGTACGACAACGCTTTAGGGGGAGCGTACGAGTGAGGGCACAGGTTAGTGTCAGCGTACGGGTTAGGATTAGGGGACGGGTTAGGGTCAGGCTTCGGGGAAAGGTTAGGGTTAGGGTTCGGGCTAGGGTTAGGGTTAGGGGACGGGGACGATTTAGGGTCCAGGTGAGGGTACGACAACGCTTTAGGGGGAGCGTACGTGTGAGGGCGTGGGTTAGTGTCAGCGTACGGGTTGGATTAGGTGACGGGTGAGGGTCAGGCTTCGGGGAAAGGTTAGGGTTAGGGTTCGGGCTAGGGTTAGGGTTAGGGGACGGGGACGGTTTAGGGTCCAGGTGAGGGTACGACAACACTTTAGCGGGAGCGTACGTGTGAGGGCGCGGGTTAGTGTCAGCGTACGGGTTAGAATTAGGGGAAGGGTGAGGGTTAGGCTACGGGGAAGAGTTAGGGTTAGGGTTCGGGTTAGGGTTAGGGTTAGGGGACGGGGACCGTTTAGGGTCCAAGTGAGGGTACGACAACGCTTTAGGGGGAGCGTACGTGTGAGGGCGCGGTTTAGTGTCAGCGTACGGGTTAGGATTAGGGGACGGGTGAGGGTCAGGCTTCGGGGAAATGTTAGGGTTAGGGTTCAGGCTAGGGTTAGGGTTAGGGGACAGGGACGGTTTAGGGTCCAGGTGAGGGTACGACAACGCTTTAGGGGGAGCGTACGTGTGAGCGCACCGGTTAGTGTCAGCGTACGGGTTAGGATTAGGGGACAGGTGAGGGTCAGGCTTCGGGGAAGCGTTAGGGTTAGGGTTCGGGCTAGGGTTAGGGTTAGGGGACGGGCACGGTTTAGGGTCCAGGTGAGGGTACGACAACGCTTTAGGGGGAGCGTACGTGTGAGGGCGCGGGTTAGTGTCAGCGTACGTGTTAGGATTAGGGGATGGGTGAGGGTCATGCTTCTGGGAAGCGTTAGGTTTAGGGTTCGGGCTAGGGTTAGGCTTAGGGGACGGGGACGGTTTAGGGTCCAGGTGAGGGTACGACAACGCTTTAGGGGGAGCGTACGTGTGAGGGCACGGGTTAGTGTCAGAGTGCGGGTTAGGATTAGGGGACGGGTGAGGGTCAGGCTTCGGGGAAGGGTTAGGGTTAGGGTTCGGGCTAGGGTTAGGGTTAGGGGACGGGGACGGTTTAGGGTGCAGGTGAGGGTACGACAACGCTTTAGGGGGAGCGTACGTGTGAGGGCGCGGGTTAGTGTCAGCGTACGCGTTAGGATTAAGGGACGGGTGAGGGTCAGGCTTCGGGGAAGGGTTAGGGTTAGGGTTCAGGCTAGGGTTAGGGTTAGGAGACGGGGACGGTTTAGGGTGCAGGTGAGGGTACGACAACGCTTTAGGGGGAGCGTACGTGTGAGGGCGTGGGTTAGTGTCAGCGTACGGGTTAGGATTAGGGGACGGGTGAGGGTCAGGCTTCGGGGAAGGGTTAGGGTTAGGGTTCGGGCTAGGGTTAGGGTTAGGGGACGGGGACGGTTTAGGATCCAGGTGAGGGTACGACAACGCTTTAGGGGGAGCGTACGAGTGAGGGCACAGGTTAGTGTCAGCGTACGGGTTAGGATTAGGGGACGGGTTAGGGTCAGGCTTCAGGGAAAGGTTAGGGTTAGGGTTCGGGCTAGGGTTAGGGTTAGGGGACGGGGACGATTTAGGGTCCAGGTGAGGGTACGACAACGCTTTAGGGGGAGCGTACGTGTGATTGCGCGGGTTAGTGTCAGCGTACGGGTTAGGATTAGGGGACGGGTGAGGGTCAGGCTTCGGGGAAGGGTTAGGGTTAGGGTTCGGGCTAGGGTTAGGGTTAGGGGACGGGGACGGTTTAGGGTCCAGGTGAGGGTACGACAACGCTTTAGGGGGCGCGTACGTGTGAGGGCGCGGGTTAGTGTCAGCGTACGGGTTAGGATTAGGGGCCGGGTGAGGGTCAGGCTTCGGGGAAAGGTTAGGGTTAGGGTTCGGGGTAGGGTTAGGGTTAGGGGACGGGGACGGTTTAGGGTCCAGGTGAGGGTACGACAATGCTTTAGGGGGAGCGTACGTGTGAGGGCGCGGGTTAGTGTCAGCGTACGGGTTGGATTAGGTGACGGGTGAGGGTCAGGCTTCGGGGAAAGGTTAGGGTTAGGGTTCGGGCTAGGGTTAGGGTTAGGGGACGGGGACGGTTTAGGGTCCAGGTGAGGGTACGACAACACTTTAGCGGGAGCGTACGTGTGAGGGCGCGGGTTAGTGTCAGCGTACGGGTTAGGATTAGGGGACGGGTGAGGGTCAGGCTTCGGGGAAGGGTTAGGGTTAGGGTTCGGGCTAGGGTTAGTGTTAGGGGATGGGGACGGTTTAGGGTCCAGGTGAGGGTACGACAACGTTTTAGGGGGAGCGTACGTGTGAGGGCGCGGGTTAGTGTCAGCGTACGGGTTAGGATTAGGGGACGGGTGAGGGTCAGGCTTCGGGGAAGTGTTAGGGTTACGGTTCGGGCTAGGGTTAGGGTTAGGGGACGGGGACGGTTTAGGGTCCAGGTGAGGGTACGACAACGCTTTTTGGGGCCCGTACGTGTGAGGGCGCGGGTTAGTGTCTGCGTACGGGTTAGGATTAGGGGACGGGTGAGGGTTAGGCTTCGGGGAAGGGTTAGGGTTAGGGTTCGGGCTAGGGTTAGGGTTAGGGGACGGGGACGGTTTAGGGTCCAGGTGAGGGTACGACAACGCTTTAGGGGGAGCGTACATGTGAGGGCGCGTGTTAGTGTCAGTGTACGGATTAGGATTAGGGGACGGGTGAGGGTCAGGCTTCGGGGAAGGGTTAGGGTTAGGGTTCGGGCTAGGGTTAGGGTTAGGGGACGGGGACGGTTTAGGGTCCAGGTGAGGGTACGACAACGGTTTAGGGGGAGCGTACGTGTGAGGGCGCGGTTTAGTGTCAGCGTACGGGTTAGGATTATGGGACGGGTGAGGGTCAGGCTTCGGGGAAGGGTTAGGGTTAGGGTTCGGGCTAGGGTTAGGGTTATGGGACGGTGACGGTTTAGGGTCCAGGTGAGGGTACGACAACGCTTTAGGGGGAGCGTACGTGTGAGGGCGTGGGTTAGTGTCAGCGTACGCGTTAGGATTAAGGGACGGGTGATGGTCAGGCTTCGGGGAAGGGTTAGGGTTAGGGTTCAGGCTAGGGTTAGGGTTAGGAGACGGGGACGGTTTAGGGTGCAGGTGAGGGTACGACAACGCTTTAGGGGGAGCGTACGTGTGAGGGCGCGGGTTAGTGTCAGCGTACGGGTTAGGATTAGGGGACGGGTGAGGGTCAGGCTTCGGGGAAGGGTTAGGGTTAGGGTTCGGGCTAGGGTTAGGGTTAGGGGACGGGGACGGTTTAAGGTCCAGGTCAGGGTACGACAACGCTATAGGGGGCCCGTACGTGTGAGGGCGCGGATTAGTGTCTGCGTACAGGTTAGGATTAGGGCACGGGTGAGGGTCAGGTTTCGGGGAAAGGTTAGGTTTAGGGTTCGGGCTAGGGTTAGGGTTAGGGGACGGGGACGATTTAGGGTCCAGGTGAGGGTACGACAACGCTTTAGGGGGAGCGTACGTGTGAGGGCGCGGGTTAGTGTCAGCGTACGGGTTAGGATTAGGGGACGGGTGAGGGTCAGGCTTCGGGGAAGGGTTAGGGTTAGGGTTCGGGCTAGGGTTAGGGTTAGGGGACGGGGACGGTTTAGGGTCCAGGTGAGGGTACGACAATGCTTTAGGGGGAGCGTACGTGTGAGGGCGCGGGTTAGTGTCAGCGTACGGGTTGGATTAGGTGACGGGTGAGTGTCAGGCTTCGGGGAAGGGTTAGGGTTAGCGTTCGGGCTAGGGTTAGGGTTAGGGGACAGGGACTGTTTAGGGTCCAGGTGAGGGTACGGCAACGCTTTAGGGGGAGCATACGTGTGAGGACGCGGGTTATTGTCAGCGTACGGCTTAGGATTAGGGGACGGGTGAGGGTCAGGCTTCGGGGAAGTGTTAGGGTTAGGGTTCGGGCTAGGGTTAGGGTTAGGGGACGGGGATGGTTTAGGGTCCAGATGAGGGTACGACAACGCTTTAGGGGGAGCGTACAAGTGAGGGCAAGGGTTAGTGTCAGCGTACGGGTTAGGATTACGGGACGGGTGAGGGTCAGGCTTCGGGGAAGGGTTAGGGTTAGGGTTCGGGCTAGGGTTAGGGTTAGGGGACGGTGACGGTTTAGGGTCCAGGTGAGGGTACGACAACGCTTTAGGGGGAGCGTACGTGTGAGGGCGCGGGTTAGTGTCAGCGTACGCGTTAGGATTAAGGGACGGGTGAGGGTCAGGCTTCGGGGAAGAGTTAGGGTTAGGGTTCAGGCTAGGGTTAGGGTTAGGAGACGGGGACGGTTTAGGGTGCAGGTGAGGGTACGACAACGCTTTAGGGGGAGCGTACGTGTGAGGGCGTGGGTTAGTGTCAGCGTACGGGTTAGGATTAGGGGACGGGTGAGGGTCAGCCTTCGGGGAAGGGTTAGGGTTAGGGTTCGGGCTAGGGTTAGGGTTAGGGGATGGGGACGGTTTAGGATCCAGGTGAGTGTACGACAACGCTTTAGGGGGAGCGTACGAGTGAGGGCACAGGTTAGTGTCAGCGTACGGGTTAGGATTAGGGGACGGGTTAGGGTCAGGCTTCGGGGAAAGGTTAGGGTTAGGGTTCGGGCTAGGGTTAGGGTTAGGGGACGGGGACGGTTTAGGGTCCAGGTGAGGGTACGACAACGCTTTAGGGGGAGCGTACGTGTGAGGGCGCGGGTTAGTGTCAGCGTACGCGTTAGGATTAAGGGACGGGTGAGGGTCAGGCTTCGGGGAAGGGTTAGGGTTAGGGTTCAGGCTAGGGTTAGGGTTAGAGGACGGGGACGGTTTAGGGTGCAGGTGAGGGTACGACAACGCTTTAGGGGGAGCGTACGTGTGAGGGCGTGGGTTAGTGTCAGCGTACGGGTTAGGATTAGGGGACGGGTGAGGGTCAGGCTTCGGGGAAGGGTTAGGGTTAGGGTTCGGGCTAGGGTTAGGGTTAGGGGACGGGGACGGTTTAGGGTCCAGGTGAGGGTACGACAACGCTTTAGGGGGCGCGTAAGTGTGAGGGCGCCGGTTAGTGTCAGCGTACGGGTTAGGATTAGGGGCCGGGTGAGGGTCAGGCTTCGGGGAAGGGTTAGGGTTAGGGTTCGGGCTAGGGTTAGGGTTAGGGGATGGGGACGGTTTAGGGTCCAGGTGAGGGTACGACAACGCTTTAGGGGGAGCGTACGTGTGAGGGCGCGGGTTAGTGTCAGCGTACGGGTTAGGATTAAGGGACGGGTGAGGGTCAGGCTTCGGGGAAGGATTAGGGTTAGGGTTCGGGCTAGGGTTAGGGTTAGGGGACGGGGACTGTTTAGGGTCCAGGTGAGGGTACGACAACGATTTACGGGGCGCGTACGTGTGAGGGCGCGGGTTAGTGTCAGCGTACGGGTTAGGATTAGGGGACGGGTGAGGGTCAGGCTTCGGGGAAGGGTTAGGGTTAGGCTTCCGGCTAGGGTTAGGGTTAGGGGACGGGGACGGTTTAGGGTCCAGGTGAGGGTACGACAATGCTTTAGGGGGAGCGTACGTGTGAGGGCGCGGGTTAGTGTCAGCGTACGGGTTGGATTAGGTGACGGGTGAGTGTCAGGCTTCGGGGAAGGGTTAGGGTTAGGGTTCAGGCTAGGGTTAGGGTTAGGGGACAGGGACTGTTTAGGGTCCAGGTGAGGGTACGGCAACGCTTTAAGGGGAGCATACGTGTGAGGACGCGGGTTATTGTCAGCGTACGGCTTAGGATTAGGTGACGGGTGAGGGTCAGGCTTCGGGGAAGTGTTAGGGTTAGGGTTCGGGCTAGGGTTAGGGTTAGGGGACGGTGACGGTTTAGGGTCCAGGTGAGGGTACGACAACGCTTTAGGGGGAGCGTACGTGTGAGGGCGCGGGTTAGTGTCAGCGTACGCATTAGGATTAAGGGACGGGTGAGGGTCAGGCTTCGGGGAAGGGTTAGGGTTAGGGTTCAGGCTAGGGTTAGGGTTAGGAGACGGGGACGGTTTAGGGTGCAGGTGAGGGTACGACAACGCTTTAGGGGGAGCGTACGTGTGAGGGCGTGGGTTAGTGTCAGCGTACGGGTTAGGATTAGGGGACGGGTGAGGGTCAGGCTTCGGGGAAGGGTTAGGGTTAGGGTTCGGGCTAGGGTTAGGGTTAGGGGACGGGGACGGTTTAGGATCCAGGTGAGGGTACGACAATGCTTTAGGGGGAGCGTACGAGTGAGGGCACAGGTTAGTGTCAGCGTACGGGTTAGGATTAGGGGACGGGTTAGGGTCAGGCTTCGGGGAAAGGTTAGGGTTAGGGTTCGGGCTAGGGTTAGGGTTAGGGGACTGGGACTGTTTAGGGTCCAGGTGAGGGTACGACAACGCTTTAGGGGGAGCGTACGTGTGAGGGCGCGGGTTAGTGTCAGCGTACGCGTTAGGATTAAGGGACGGGTGAGGGTCAGGCTTCGGGGAAGGGTTAGGGTTAGGGTTCAGGCTAGGGTTAGGGTTAGGAGACGGGGACGGTTTAGGGTGCAGGTGAGGGTACGACAACGCTTTAGGGGGAGCGTACGTGTGAGGGCGTGGGTTAGTGTCAGCGTACGGGTTAGGATTAGGGGACGGGTGAGGGTCAGGCTTCGGGGAAGGGTTAGGGTTAGGGTTCGGGCTAGGGTTAGGGTTAGGGAACGGGGACGGTTTAGGATCCAGGTGAGGGTACGACAACGCTTTAGGGGGAGCGTACGAGTGAGGGCACAGGTTAGTGTCAGCGTACGGGTTAGGATTAGGGGACGGGTTAGGGTCAGGCTTCAGGGAAAGGTTAGGGTTAGGGTTCGGGCTAGGGTTAGGGTTAGGGGACGGGGACGATTTAGGGTCCAGGTGAGGGTACGACAACGCTTTAGGGGGAGCGTACGTGTGAGGGCGCGGGTTAGTGTCAGCGTACGGGTTAGGATTAGGGGACGGGTGAGGGTCAGGCTTCGGGGAAGGGTTAGGGTTAGGGTTCGGGCTAGGGTTAGGGTTAGGGGACGGGGACGGTTTAGGGTCCAGGTGAGGGTACGACAACGCTTTAGGGGGCGCGTACGTGTGAGGGCGCGGGTTAGTGTCAGCGTACGGGTTAGGATTAGGGGCCGGGTGAGGGTCAGGCTTCGGGGAAGGGTTAGGGTTAGGGTTCGGGCTAGGGTTAGGGTTAGGGGACGGTGACGGTTTAGGGTCCAGGTGAGGGTACGACAACGCTTTAGGGGGAGCGTACGTGTGAGGGCGCGGGTTAGTGTCAGCGTACGCGTTAGGATTAAGGGACGGGTGAGGGTCAGGCTTCGGGGAAGAGTTAGGGTTAGGGTTCAGGCTAGGGTTAGGGTTAGGAGACGGGGACGGTTTAGGGTGCAGGTGAGGGTACGACAACGCTTTAGGGGGAGCGTACGTGTGAGGGCGTGGGTTAGTGTCAGCGTACGGGTTAGGATTAGGGGACGGGTGAGGGTCAGCCTTCGGGGAAGGGTTAGGGTTAGGGTTCGGGCTAGGGTTAGGGTTAGGGGATGGGGACGGTTTAGGATCCAGGTGAGTGTACGACAACGCTTTAGGGGGAGCGTACGAGTGAGGGCACAGGTTAGTGTCAGCGTACGGGTTAGGATTAGGGGACGGGTTAGGGTCAGGCTTCGGGGAAAGGTTAGGGTTAGGGTTCGGGCTAGGGTTAGGGTTAGGGGACGGGGACGGTTTAGGGTCCAGGTGAGGGTACGACAACGCTTTAGGGGGAGCGTACGTGTGAGGGCGCGGGTTAGTGTCAGCGTACGCGTTAGGATTAAGGGACGGGTGAGGGTCAGGCTTCGGGGAAGGGTTAGGGTTAGGGTTCAGGCTAGGGTTAGGGTTAGAGGACGGGGACGGTTTAGGGTGCAGGTGAGGGTACGACAACGCTTTAGGGGGAGCGTACGTGTGAGGGCGTGGGTTAGTGTCAGCGTACGGGTTAGGATTAGGGGACGGGTGAGGGTCAGGCTTCGGGGAAGGGTTAGGGTTAGGGTTCGGGCTAGGGTTAGGGTTAGGGGACGGGGACGGTTTAGGGTCCAGGTGAGGGTACGACAACGCTTTAGGGGGCGCGTAAGTGTGAGGGCGCCGGTTAGTGTCAGCGTACGGGTTAGGATTAGGGGCCGGGTGAGGGTCAGGCTTCGGGGAAGGGTTAGGGTTAGGGTTCGGGCTAGGGTTAGGGTTAGGGGATGGGGACGGTTTAGGGTCCAGGTGAGGGTACGACAACGCTTTAGGGGGAGCGTACGTGTGAGGGCGCGGGTTAGTGTCAGCGTACGGGTTAGGATTAAGGGACGGGTGAGGGTCAGGCTTCGGGGAAGGATTAGGGTTAGGGTTCGGGCTAGGGTTAGGGTTAGGGGACGGGGACTGTTTAGGGTCCAGGTGAGGGTACGACAACGATTTACGGGGCGCGTACGTGTGAGGGCGCGGGTTAGTGTCAGCGTACGGGTTAGGATTAGGGGACGGGTGAGGGTCAGGCTTCGGGGAAGGGTTAGGGTTAGGCTTCCGGCTAGGGTTAGGGTTAGGGGACGGGGACGGTTTAGGGTCCAGGTGAGGGTACGACAATGCTTTAGGGGGAGCGTACGTGTGAGGGCGCGGGTTAGTGTCAGCGTACGGGTTGGATTAGGTGACGGGTGAGTGTCAGGCTTCGGGGAAGGGTTAGGGTTAGGGTTCAGGCTAGGGTTAGGGTTAGGGGACAGGGACTGTTTAGGGTCCAGGTGAGGGTACGGCAACGCTTTAAGGGGAGCATACGTGTGAGGACGCGGGTTATTGTCAGCGTACGGCTTAGGATTAGGTGACGGGTGAGGGTCAGGCTTCGGGGAAGTGTTAGGGTTAGGGTTCGGGCTAGGGTTAGGGTTAGGGGACGGTGACGGTTTAGGGTCCAGGTGAGGGTACGACAACGCTTTAGGGGGAGCGTACGTGTGAGGGCGCGGGTTAGTGTCAGCGTACGCATTAGGATTAAGGGACGGGTGAGGGTCAGGCTTCGGGGAAGGGTTAGGGTTAGGGTTCAGGCTAGGGTTAGGGTTAGGAGACGGGGACGGTTTAGGGTGCAGGTGAGGGTACGACAACGCTTTAGGGGGAGCGTACGTGTGAGGGCGTGGGTTAGTGTCAGCGTACGGGTTAGGATTAGGGGACGGGTGAGGGTCAGGCTTCGGGGAAGGGTTAGGGTTAGGGTTCGGGCTAGGGTTAGGGTTAGGGGACGGGGACGGTTTAGGATCCAGGTGAGGGTACGACAATGCTTTAGGGGGAGCGTACGAGTGAGGGCACAGGTTAGTGTCAGCGTACGGGTTAGGATTAGGGGACGGGTTAGGGTCAGGCTTCGGGGAAAGGTTAGGGTTAGGGTTCGGGCTAGGGTTAGGGTTAGGGGACTGGGACTGTTTAGGGTCCAGGTGAGGGTACGACAACGCTTTAGGGGGAGCGTACGTGTGAGGGCGCGGGTTAGTGTCAGCGTACGCGTTAGGATTAAGGGACGGGTGAGGGTCAGGCTTCGGGGAAGGGTTAGGGTTAGGGTTCAGGCTAGGGTTAGGGTTAGGAGACGGGGACGGTTTAGGGTGCAGGTGAGGGTACGACAACGCTTTAGGGGGAGCGTACGTGTGAGGGCGTGGGTTAGTGTCAGCGTACGGGTTAGGATTAGGGGACGGGTGAGGGTCAGGCTTCGGGGAAGGGTTAGGGTTAGGGTTCGGGCTAGGGTTAGGGTTAGGGAACGGGGACGGTTTAGGATCCAGGTGAGGGTACGACAACGCTTTAGGGGGAGCGTACGAGTGAGGGCACAGGTTAGTGTCAGCGTACCGGTTAGGATTAGGGGACGGGTTAAGGTCAGGCTTCCGGGAAAGGTTAGGGTTAGGGTTCGGGCTAGGGTTAGGGTTAGGGGACGGGGACGATTTAGGGTCCAGGTGAGGGTACGACAATGCTTTAGGGGGAGCGTACGTGTGAGGGCGCGGGTTAGTGTCAGCGTACGGGTTGGATTAGGTGACGGGTGAGGGTCAGGCTTCGGGGAAAGGTTAGGGTTAGGGTTCGGGCTAGGGTTAGGGTTAGGGGACGGGGACGGTTTAGGGTCCAGGTGAGGGTACGACAACACTTTAGGGGGAGCGTACAAGTGAGGGCAAGGGTTAGTGTCAGCGTACGGGTTAGGATTAGGGGACGGGTGAGGGTCAGGCTTCGGGGAAGGGTTAGGGTTAGGGTTCGGGCTAGGGTTAGGGTTAGGGGACGGTGACGGTTTAGGGTCCAGGTGAGGGTACGACAACGCTTTAGGGGGAGCGTACGTGTGAGGGCGCGGGTTAGTGTCAGCGTACGCGTTAGGATTAAGGGACGGGTGAGGGTCAGGCTTCGGGGAAGGGTTAGGGTTAGGGTTCAGGCTAGGGTTAGGGTTAGGAGACGGGGACGGTTTAGGGTGCAGGTGAGGGTACGACAACGCTTTAGGGGGAGCGTACGTGTGAGGGCGTGGGTTAGTGTCAGCATACGGGTTAGGATTAGGGGACGGGTGAGGGTCAGGCTTCGGGGAAGGGTTAGGGTTAGGGTTCGGGCTAGGGTTAGGGTTAGGGGATGGGGACGGTTTAGGATCCAGGTGAGTGTACGACAACGCTTTAGGGGGAGCGTACGAGTGAGGGCACAGGTTAGTGTCAGCGTACGGGTTAGGATTAGGGGACGGGTTAGGGTCAGGCTTCGGGGAAAGGTTAGGGTTAGGGTTCGGGCTAGGGTTAGGGTTAGGGGACGGGGACGGTTTAGGGTCCAGGTGAGGGTACGACAACGCTTTAGGGGGAGCGTACGTGTGAGGGCGCGGGTTAGTGTCAGCGTACGCGTTAGGATTAAGGGACGGGTGAGGGTCAGGCTTCGGGGAAGGGTTAGGGTTAGGGTTCAGGCTAGGGTTAGGGTTAGAGGACGGGGACGGTTTAGGGTGCAGGTGAGGGTACGACAACGCTTTAGGGGGAGCGTACGTGTGAGGGCGTGGGTTAGTGTCAGCGTACGGGTTAGGATTAGGGGACGGGTGAGGGTCAGGCTTCGGGGAAGGGTTAGGGTTAGGGTTCGGGCTAGGGTTAGGGTTAGGGGACGGGGACGGTTTAGGATCCAGGTGAGGGTACGACAACGCTTTAGGGGGAGCGTACGAGTGAGGGCACTGGTTAGTGTCAGCGTACGGGTTAGGATTAGGGGACGGGTTAGGGTCAGGCTTCGGGGAAAGGTTAGGGTTAGGGTTCGGGCTAGGGTTAGGGTTAGGGGACGGGGACGATTTAGGGTCCAGGTGAGGGTACGACAACGCTTTAGGGGGAGCGTACGTGTGAGGGCGCGGGTTAGTGTCAGCGTACGGGTTAGGATTAGGGGACGGGTGAGGGTCAGGCTTCGGGGAAGGGTTAGGTTTAGGGTTCGGGCTAGGGTTAGGGTTAGGGGACGGGGACGGTTTAGGGTCCAGGTGAGGGTACGACAACGCTTTAGGGGGCGCGTACGTGTGAGGGCGCGGGTTAGTGTCAGCGTACGGGTTAGGATTAGGGGCCGGGTGAGGGTCAGGCTTCGGGGAAGGGTTAGGGTTAGGCTTCCGGCTAGGGTTAGGGTTAGGGGACGGGGACGGTTTAGGGTCCAGGTGAGGGTACGACAATGCTTTAGGGGGAGCGTACGTGTGAGGGCGCGGGTTAGTGTCAGCGTACGGGTTGGATTAGGTGACGGGTGAGTGTCAGGCTTCGGGGAAGGGTTAGGGTTAGGGTTCAGGCTAGGGTTAGGGTTAGGGGACAGGGACAGTTTAGGGTCCAGGTGAGGGTACGGCAACGCTTTAGGGGGAGCATACGTGTGAGGACGCGGGTTATTGTCAGCGTACGGCTTAGGATTACGGGACGGGTGAGGGTCAGGCTTCGGGGAAGTGTTAGGGTTAGGGTTCCGGCTAGGGTTAGGGTTAGGGGACGGGGACGGTTTAGGGTCCAGATGAGGGTACGACAACGCTTTAGGGGGAGCGTACAAGTGAGGGCAAGGGTTAGTGTCAGCGTACGGGTTAGGATTAGGGGACGGGTGAGGGTCAGGCTTCGGGGAAGGGTTAGGGTTAGGGTTCGGGCTAGGGTTAGGGTTAGGGGACGGTGACGGTTTAGGGTCCAGGTGAGGGTACGACAACGCTTTAGGGGGAGCGTACGTGTGAGGGCGCGGGTTAGTGTCAGCGTACTCATTAGGATTAAGGGACGGGTGAGGGTCAGGCTTCGGGGAAGGGTCAGGGTTAGGGTTCAGGCTAGGGTTAGGGTTAGGAGACGGGGACGGTTTAGGGTGCAGGTGAGGGTACGACAACGCTTTAGGGGGAGCGTACGTGTGAGGGCACAGGTTAGTGTCAGCGTACGGGTTAGGATTAGGGGACGGGTGAGGGTCAGGCTTTTGGGAAGGGTTAGGGTTAGGGTTCGGGCTAGGGTTAGGGTTAGGGGACGGGGACGGTTTAGGATCCAGGTGAGGGTACGACAACGCTTTAGGGGGAGCGTACGAGTGAGGGCACAGGTTAGTGTCAGCGTACGTGTTAGGATTAGGGGACGGGTTAGGGTCAGGCTTCGGGGAAAGGTTAGGGTTAGGGTTCGGGCTAGGGTTAGGGTTAGGGGACTGGGACTGTTTAGGGTCCAGGTGAGGGTACGACAACGCTTTAGGGGGAGCGTACGTGTGAGGGCGCGGGTTAGTGTCAGCGTACGCGTTAGGATTAAGGGATGGGTGAGGGTCAGGCTTCGGGGAAGGGTTAGGGTTAGGGTTCAGGCTAGGGTTAGGGTTAGGAGACGGGGACGGTTTAGGGTGCAGGTGAGGGTACGACAACGCTTTAGGGGGAGCGTACGTGTGAGGGCGTGAGTTAGTGTCAGCGTACGGGTTAGGATTAGGGGACGGGTGAGGGTCAGGCTTCGGGGAAGGGTTAGGGTTAGGGCTCGGGCTAGGGTTAGGATTAGGGAACGGGGACGGTTTAGGATCCAGGTGAGGGTACGACAACGCTTTAGGGGGAGCGTACGAGTGAGGGCACAGGTTAGTGTCAGCGTACGGGTTAGGATTAGGGGACGGGTTAGGGTCAGGCTTCGGGGAAAGGTTAGGGTTAGGGTTCGGGCTAGGGTTAGGGTTAGGGGACGGGGACGATTTAGGGTCCAGGTGAGGGTACGACAACGCTTTAGGGGGAGCGTACGTGTGAGGGCGTGGGTTAGTGTCAGCGTACGGGTTGGATTAGGTGACGGGTGAGGGTCAGGCTTCGGGGAAAGGTTAGGGTTAGGGTTCGGGCTAGGGTTAGGGTTAGGGGACGGGGACGGTTTAGGGTCCAGGTGAGGGTACGACAACACTTTAGCGGGAGCGTACGTGTGAGGGCGCGGGTTAGTGTCAGCGTACGGGTTAGAATTAGGGGAAGGGTGAGGGTTAGGCTACGGGGAAGAGTTAGGGTTAGGGTTCGGGTTAGGGTTAGGGTTAGGGGACGGGGACCGTTTAGGGTCCAAGTGAGGGTACGACAACGCTTTAGGGGGAGCGTACGTGTGAGGGCGCGGTTTAGTGTCAGCGTACGGGTTAGGATTAGGGGACGGGTGAGGGTCAGGCTTCGGGGAAATGTTAGGGTTAGGGTTCAGGCTAGGGTTAGGGTTAGGGGACAGGGACGGTTTAGGGTCCAGGTGAGGGTACGACAACGCTTTAGGGGGAGCGTACGTGTGAGCGCACCGGTTAGTGTCAGCGTACGGGTTAGGATTAGGGGACGGGTGAGGGTCAGGCTTCGGGGAAGCGTTAGGGTTAGGGTTCGGGCTAGGGTTAGGGTTAGGGGACGGGCACGGTTTAGGGTCCAGGTGAGGGTACGACAACGCTTTAGGGGGAGCGTACGTGTGAGGGCGCGGGTTAGTGTCAGCGTACGTGTTAGGATTAGGGGATGGGTGAGGGTCATGCTTCTGGGAAGCGTTAGGTTTAGGGTTCGGGCTAGGGTTAGGCTTAGGGGACGGGGACGGTTTAGGGTCCAGGTGAGGGTACGACAACGCTTTAGGGGGAGCGTACGTGTGAGGGCACGGGTTAGTGTCAGAGTGCGGGTTAGGATTAGGGGACGGGTGAGGGTCAGGCTTCGGGGAAGGGTTAGGGTTAGGGTTCGGGCTAGGGTTAGGGTTAGGGGACGGGGACGGTTTAGGGTGCAGGTGAGCGTACGACAACACTTTAGAGGGAGCGTACGTGTGAGGGCGCGGGTTAGTGTCAGCGTATGGGTTAGGATTAGGGGACGGGTGAGGGTCAGGCTTCGGGGAAGGGTTATGGTTAGGGTTCAGGCTAGGGTTAGGGTTAGGGGACGGGGACGGTTTAGGGTCCAGGTGAGGGTACGACAACGGTTTAGGGGGAGCGTACGTGTGAGGGCGCAGGTTAGTGTCAGCGTACGGGTTAGGATTAGGGGACGGGTGAGGGTCAGGCTTCGGGGAAGGGTTAGGGTTAGGGTTCGGGCTAGGGTTAGTGTTAGGGGATGGGGACGGTTTAGGGTCCAGGTGAGGGTACGACAACGTTTTAGGGGGAGCGTACGTGTGAGGGCGCGGGTTAGTGTCAGCGTACGGGTTAGGATTAGGGGACGGGTGAGGGTCAGGCTTCGGGGAAGTGTTAGGGTTTCGGTTCGGGCTAGGGTTAGGGTTAGGGGACGGGGACGGTTTAGGGTCCAGGTGAGGGTACGACAACGCTTTTTGGGGCCCGTACGTGTGAGGGCGCAGGTTAGTGTCTGCGTACGGGTTAGGATTAGGGGACGGGTGAGGGTCAGGCTTCGGGGAAAGGTTAGGGTTAGGGTTCGGGCTAGGGTTAGGGTTAGGGGACAGGGACTGTTTAGGGTCCAGGTGAGGGTACGGCAACGCTTTAGGGGGAGCATACGTGTGAGGACGCGGGTTATTGTCAGCGTACGGCTTAGGATTAGGGGACGGGTGAGGGTCAGGCTTCGGGGAAGTGTTAGGGTTAGGGTTCGGGCTAGGGTTAGGGTTAGGGGACGGGGACGGTTTAGGGTCCAGATGAGGGTACGACAACGCTTTAGGGGGAGCGTACAAGTGAGGGCAAGGGTTAGTGTCAGCGTACGGGTTAGGATTAGGGGACGGGTGAGGGTCAGGCTTCGGGGAAGGGTTAGGGTTAGGGTTCGGGCTAGGGTTAGGGTTAGGGGACGGTGACGGTTTAGGGTCCAGGTGAGGGTACGACAACGCTTTAGGGGGAGCGTACGTGTGAGGGCGCGGGTTAGTGTCAGCGTACGCGTTAGGATTAAGGGACGGGTGAGGGTCAGGCTTCGGGGAAGGGTTAGGGTTAGGGTTCAGGCTAGGGTTAGGTTTAGGAGACGGGGACGGTTTAGGGTGCAGGTGAGGGTACGACAACGCTTTAGGGGGAGCGTACGTGTGAGGGCGTGGGTTAGTGTCAGCGTACGGGTTAGGATTAGGGGACGGGTGAGGGTCAGGCTTCGGGGAAGGGTTAGGGTTAGGGTTCGGGCTAGGGTTAGGGTTAGGGGACGGGGACGGTTTAGGATCCAGGTGAGGGTACGACAACGCTTTAGGGGGAGCGTACGAGTGAGGGCACAGGTTAGTGTCAGCGTACGGGTTAGGATTAGGGGACGGGTGAGGGTCAGGCTTCGGGGAAAAGTTAGGGTTAGGGTTCCGGCTAGGGTTAGGGTTAGGGGACGGGGACGGTTTAGGGTCCAGGTGAGGGTACGACAACGCTTTAGGGGGAGCGTACGTGTGAGGGCGCGGGTTAGTGTCAGCGTACGCGTTAGGATTAAGGGACGGGTGAGGGTCAGGCTTCGGGGAAGGGTTAGGGTTAGGGTTCAGGCTACGTTTAGGGTTAGGAAACGGGGACGGTTTAGGGTGCAGGTGAGGGTACGACAACGCTTTAGGGGGAGCGTACGTGTGAGGGCGTGGGTTAGTGTCAGCGTACGGGTTAGGATTAGGGGACGGATGAGGGTCAGGCTTCGGGGAAGTGTTAGGGTTAGGGTTCGGGCTAGGGTTAGGGTTAGGGGACGGGGACGGTTTAGGGTCCAGGTGAGGGTACGACAACGCTTTAGGGGGCGCGTACGTGTGAGGGCGCGGGTTAGTGTCAGCGTACGGGTTAGGATTAGGGGCCGGGTGAGGGTCAGGCTTCGGGGAAGGGTTAGGGTTAGGGTTCGGGCTAGGGTTAGGGTTAGGGGATGGGGACGGTTTAGGGTCCAGGTGAGGGTACGACAACGCTTTAGGGGGAGCGTACGTGTGATGGCGCGGGTTAGTGTCAGCGTACGGGTTAGGATTAGGGGACGGGTGAGGGTCAGGCTTCGGGGAAGCGTTAGGGTTAGGGTTCGGGCTAGGGTTAGGGTTAGGTGACGGGGACGGTTTAGGGTCCAGGTGAGGGTACGACAACGATTTAGGGGGCGCGTACGTGTGAGGGCGCGGGTTAGTTTCAGCGTACGGGTTAGGATTAGGGGACGGGTGAGGGTCAGGCTTCGGGGAAGGGTTAGGGTTAGGGTTCGGGCTAGGGTTAGGGTTAGGGGACGGGGACGGTTTAGGGTCCAGGTGAGGGTACGACAATGCTTTAGGGGGAGCGTACGTGTGAGGGCGCGGGTTAGTGTCAGCGTACGGGTTGGATTAGGTGACGGGTGAGTGTCAGGCTTCGGGGAAGGGTTAGGGTTAGGGTTCAGGCTAGGGTTAGGGTTAGGAGACGGGGACGGTTTAGGGTGCAGGTGAGGGTACGACAACGCTTTAGGGGGAGCGTACGTGTGAGGGCGTGGGTTAGTGTCAGCATACGGGTTAGGATTAGGGGACGGGTGAGGGTCAGGCTTCGGGGAAGGGTTAGGGTTAGGGTTCGGGCTAGGGTTAGGGTTAGGGGATGGGGACGGTTTAGGATCCAGGTGAGTGTACGACAACGCTTTAGGGGGAGCGTACGAGTGAGGGCACAGGTTAGTGTCAGCGTACGGGTTAGGATTAGGGGACGGGTTAGGGTCAGGCTTCGGGGAAAGGTTAGGGTTAGGGTTCGGGCTAGGGTTAGGGTTAGGGGACGGGGACGGTTTAGGGTCCAGGTGAGGGTACGACAACGCTTTAGGGGGAGCGTACGTGTGAGGGCGCGGGTTAGTGTCAGCGTACGCGTTAGGATTAAGGGACGGGTGAGGGTCAGGCTTCGGGGAAGGGTTAGGGTTAGGGTTCAGGCTAGGGTTAGGGTTAGAGGACGGGGACGGTTTAGGGTGCAGGTGAGGGTACGACAACGCTTTAGGGGGAGCGTACGTGTGAGGGCGTGGGTTAGTGTCAGCGTACGGGTTAGGATTAGGGGACGGGTGAGGGTCAGGCTTCGGGGAAGGGTTAGGGTTAGGGTTCGGGCTAGGGTTAGGGTTAGGGGACGGGGACGGTTTAGGATCCAGGTGAGGGTACGACAACGCTTTAGGGGGAGCGTACGAGTGAGGGCACTGGTTAGTGTCAGCGTACGGGTTAGGATTAGGGGACGGGTTAGGGTCAGGCTTCGGGGAAAGGTTAGGGTTAGGGTTCGGGCTAGGGTTAGGGTTAGGGGACGGGGACGATTTAGGGTCCAGGTGAGGGTACGACAACGCTTTAGGGGGAGCGTACGTGTGAGGGCGCGGGTTAGTGTCAGCGTACGGGTTAGGATTAGGGGACGGGTGAGGGTCAGGCTTCGGGGAAGGGTTAGGTTTAGGGTTCGGGCTAGGGTTAGGGTTAGGGGACGGGGACGGTTTAGGGTCCAGGTGAGGGTACGACAACGCTTTAGGGGGCGCGTACGTGTGAGGGCGCGGGTTAGTGTCAGCGTACGGGTTAGGATTAGGGGCCGGGTGAGGGTCAGGCTTCGGGGAAGGGTTAGGGTTAGGCTTCCGGCTAGGGTTAGGGTTAGGGGACGGGGACGGTTTAGGGTCCAGGTGAGGGTACGACAATGCTTTAGGGGGAGCGTACGTGTGAGGGCGCGGGTTAGTGTCAGCGTACGGGTTGGATTAGGTGACGGGTGAGTGTCAGGCTTCGGGGAAGGGTTAGGGTTAGGGTTCAGGCTAGGGTTAGGGTTAGGGGACAGGGACAGTTTAGGGTCCAGGTGAGGGTACGGCAACGCTTTAGGGGGAGCATACGTGTGAGGACGCGGGTTATTGTCAGCGTACGGCTTAGGATTACGGGACGGGTGAGGGTCAGGCTTCGGGGAAGTGTTAGGGTTAGGGTTCCGGCTAGGGTTAGGGTTAGGGGACGGGGACGGTTTAGGGTCCAGATGAGGGTACGACAACGCTTTAGGGGGAGCGTACAAGTGAGGGCAAGGGTTAGTGTCAGCGTACGGGTTAGGATTAGGGGACGGGTGAGGGTCAGGCTTCGGGGAAGGGTTAGGGTTAGGGTTCGGGCTAGGGTTAGGGTTAGGGGACGGTGACGGTTTAGGGTCCAGGTGAGGGTACGACAACGCTTTAGGGGGAGCGTACGTGTGAGGGCGCGGGTTAGTGTCAGCGTACTCATTAGGATTAAGGGACGGGTGAGGGTCAGGCTTCGGGGAAGGGTCAGGGTTAGGGTTCAGGCTAGGGTTAGGGTTAGGAGACGGGGACGGTTTAGGGTGCAGGTGAGGGTACGACAACGCTTTAGGGGGAGCGTACGTGTGAGGGCACAGGTTAGTGTCAGCGTACGGGTTAGGATTAGGGGACGGGTGAGGGTCAGGCTTTTGGGAAGGGTTAGGGTTAGGGTTCGGGCTAGGGTTAGGGTTAGGGGACGGGGACGGTTTAGGATCCAGGTGAGGGTACGACAACGCTTTAGGGGGAGCGTACGAGTGAGGGCACAGGTTAGTGTCAGCGTACGTGTTAGGATTAGGGGACGGGTTAGGGTCAGGCTTCGGGGAAAGGTTAGGGTTAGGGTTCGGGCTAGGGTTAGGGTTAGGGGACTGGGACTGTTTAGGGTCCAGGTGAGGGTACGACAACGCTTTAGGGGGAGCGTACGTGTGAGGGCGCGGGTTAGTGTCAGCGTACGCGTTAGGATTAAGGGATGGGTGAGGGTCAGGCTTCGGGGAAGGGTTAGGGTTAGGGTTCAGGCTAGGGTTAGGGTTAGGAGACGGGGACGGTTTAGGGTGCAGGTGAGGGTACGACAACGCTTTAGGGGGAGCGTACGTGTGAGGGCGTGAGTTAGTGTCAGCGTACGGGTTAGGATTAGGGGACGGGTGAGGGTCAGGCTTCGGGGAAGGGTTAGGGTTAGGGCTCGGGCTAGGGTTAGGATTAGGGAACGGGGACGGTTTAGGATCCAGGTGAGGGTACGACAACGCTTTAGGGGGAGCGTACGAGTGAGGGCACAGGTTAGTGTCAGCGTACGGGTTAGGATTAGGGGACGGGTTAGGGTCAGGCTTCGGGGAAAGGTTAGGGTTAGGGTTCGGGCTAGGGTTAGGGTTAGGGGACGGGGACGATTTAGGGTCCAGGTGAGGGTACGACAACGCTTTAGGGGGAGCGTACGTGTGAGGGCGTGGGTTAGTGTCAGCGTACGGGTTGGATTAGGTGACGGGTGAGGGTCAGGCTTCGGGGAAAGGTTAGGGTTAGGGTTCGGGCTAGGGTTAGGGTTAGGGGACGGGGACGGTTTAGGGTCCAGGTGAGGGTACGACAACACTTTAGCGGGAGCGTACGTGTGAGGGCGCGGGTTAGTGTCAGCGTACGGGTTAGAATTAGGGGAAGGGTGAGGGTTAGGCTACGGGGAAGAGTTAGGGTTAGGGTTCGGGTTAGGGTTAGGGTTAGGGGACGGGGACCGTTTAGGGTCCAAGTGAGGGTACGACAACGCTTTAGGGGGAGCGTACGTGTGAGGGCGCGGTTTAGTGTCAGCGTACGGGTTAGGATTAGGGGACGGGTGAGGGTCAGGCTTCGGGGAAATGTTAGGGTTAGGGTTCAGGCTAGGGTTAGGGTTAGGGGACAGGGACGGTTTAGGGTCCAGGTGAGGGTACGACAACGCTTTAGGGGGAGCGTACGTGTGAGCGCACCGGTTAGTGTCAGCGTACGGGTTAGGATTAGGGGACGGGTGAGGGTCAGGCTTCGGGGAAGCGTTAGGGTTAGGGTTCGGGCTAGGGTTAGGGTTAGGGGACGGGCACGGTTTAGGGTCCAGGTGAGGGTACGACAACGCTTTAGGGGGAGCGTACGTGTGAGGGCGCGGGTTAGTGTCAGCGTACGTGTTAGGATTAGGGGATGGGTGAGGGTCATGCTTCTGGGAAGCGTTAGGTTTAGGGTTCGGGCTAGGGTTAGGCTTAGGGGACGGGGACGGTTTAGGGTCCAGGTGAGGGTACGACAACGCTTTAGGGGGAGCGTACGTGTGAGGGCACGGGTTAGTGTCAGAGTGCGGGTTAGGATTAGGGGACGGGTGAGGGTCAGGCTTCGGGGAAGGGTTAGGGTTAGGGTTCGGGCTAGGGTTAGGGTTAGGGGACGGGGACGGTTTAGGGTGCAGGTGAGCGTACGACAACACTTTAGAGGGAGCGTACGTGTGAGGGCGCGGGTTAGTGTCAGCGTATGGGTTAGGATTAGGGGACGGGTGAGGGTCAGGCTTCGGGGAAGGGTTATGGTTAGGGTTCAGGCTAGGGTTAGGGTTAGGGGACGGGGACGGTTTAGGGTCCAGGTGAGGGTACGACAACGGTTTAGGGGGAGCGTACGTGTGAGGGCGCAGGTTAGTGTCAGCGTACGGGTTAGGATTAGGGGACGGGTGAGGGTCAGGCTTCGGGGAAGGGTTAGGGTTAGGGTTCGGGCTAGGGTTAGTGTTAGGGGATGGGGACGGTTTAGGGTCCAGGTGAGGGTACGACAACGTTTTAGGGGGAGCGTACGTGTGAGGGCGCGGGTTAGTGTCAGCGTACGGGTTAGGATTAGGGGACGGGTGAGGGTCAGGCTTCGGGGAAGTGTTAGGGTTTCGGTTCGGGCTAGGGTTAGGGTTAGGGGACGGGGACGGTTTAGGGTCCAGGTGAGGGTACGACAACGCTTTTTGGGGCCCGTACGTGTGAGGGCGCAGGTTAGTGTCTGCGTACGGGTTAGGATTAGGGGACGGGTGAGGGTCAGGCTTCGGGGAAAGGTTAGGGTTAGGGTTCGGGCTAGGGTTAGGGTTAGGGGACAGGGACTGTTTAGGGTCCAGGTGAGGGTACGGCAACGCTTTAGGGGGAGCATACGTGTGAGGACGCGGGTTATTGTCAGCGTACGGCTTAGGATTAGGGGACGGGTGAGGGTCAGGCTTCGGGGAAGTGTTAGGGTTAGGGTTCGGGCTAGGGTTAGGGTTAGGGGACGGGGACGGTTTAGGGTCCAGATGAGGGTACGACAACGCTTTAGGGGGAGCGTACAAGTGAGGGCAAGGGTTAGTGTCAGCGTACGGGTTAGGATTAGGGGACGGGTGAGGGTCAGGCTTCGGGGAAGGGTTAGGGTTAGGGTTCGGGCTAGGGTTAGGGTTAGGGGACGGTGACGGTTTAGGGTCCAGGTGAGGGTACGACAACGCTTTAGGGGGAGCGTACGTGTGAGGGCGCGGGTTAGTGTCAGCGTACGCGTTCTGATTAAGGGACGGGTGAGGGTCAGGCTTCGGGGAAGGGTTAGGGTTAGGGTTCAGGCTAGGGTTAGGTTTAGGAGACGGGGACGGTTTAGGGTGCAGGTGAGGGTACGACAACGCTTTAGGGGGAGCGTACGTGTGAGGGCGTGGGTTAGTGTCAGCGTACGGGTTAGGATTAGGGGACGGGTGAGGGTCAGGCTTCGGGGAAGGGTTAGGGTTAGGGTTCGGGCTAGGGTTAGGGTTAGGGGACGGGGACGGTTTAGGATCCAGGTGAGGGTACGACAACGCTTTAGGGGGAGCGTACGAGTGAGGGCACAGGTTAGTGTCAGCGTACGGGTTAGGATTAGGGGACGGGTGAGGGTCAGGCTTCGGGGAAAAGTTAGGGTTAGGGTTCCGGCTAGGGTTAGGGTTAGGGGACGGGGACGGTTTAGGGTCCAGGTGAGGGTACGACAACGCTTTAGGGGGAGCGTACGTGTGAGGGCGCGGGTTAGTGTCAGCGTACGCGTTAGGATTAAGGGACGGGTGAGGGTCAGGCTTCGGGGAAGGGTTAGGGTTAGGGTTCAGGCTACGTTTAGGGTTAGGAAACGGGGACGGTTTAGGGTGCAGGTGAGGGTACGACAACGCTTTAGGGGGAGCGTACGTGTGAGGGCGTGGGTTAGTGTCAGCGTACGGGTTAGGATTAGGGGACGGATGAGGGTCAGGCTTCGGGGAAGTGTTAGGGTTAGGGTTCGGGCTAGGGTTAGGGTTAGGGGACGGGGACGGTTTAGGGTCCAGGTGAGGGTACGACAACGCTTTAGGGGGCGCGTACGTGTGAGGGCGCGGGTTAGTGTCAGCGTACGGGTTAGGATTAGGGGCCGGGTGAGGGTCAGGCTTCGGGGAAGGGTTAGGGTTAGGGTTCGGGCTAGGGTTAGGGTTAGGGGATGGGGACGGTTTAGGGTCCAGGTGAGGGTACGACAACGCTTTAGGGGGAGCGTACGTGTGATGGCGCGGGTTAGTGTCAGCGTACGGGTTAGGATTAGGGGACGGGTGAGGGTCAGGCTTCGGGGAAGCGTTAGGGTTAGGGTTCGGGCTAGGGTTAGGGTTAGGTGACGGGGACGGTTTAGGGTCCAGGTGAGGGTACGACAACGATTTAGGGGGCGCGTACGTGTGAGGGCGCGGGTTAGTTTCAGCGTACGGGTTAGGATTAGGGGACGGGTGAGGGTCAGGCTTCGGGGAAGGGTTAGGGTTAGGGTTCGGGCTAGGGTTAGGGTTAGGGGACGGGGACGGTTTAGGGTCCAGGTGAGGGTACGACAATGCTTTAGGGGGAGCGTACGTGTGAGGGCGCGGGTTAGTGTCAGCGTACGGGTTGGATTAGGTGACGGGTGAGTGTCAGGCTTCGGGGAAGGGTTAGGGTTAGGGTTCGGGCTAGGGTTAGGGTTAGGGGACAGGGACTGTTTAGGGTCCAGGTGAGGGTACGGCAACGCTTTAGGGGGAGCATACGTGTGAGGACGCGGGTTATTGTCAGCGTACGGCTTAGGATTAGGGGACGGGTGAGGGTCAGGCTTCGGGGAAGTGTTAGGGTTAGGGTTCGGGCTAGGGTTAGGGTTAGGGGACGGGGACGGTTTACGGTCCAGATGAGGGTACGACAACGCTTTAGGGGGAGCGTACAAGTGAGGGCAAGGGTTAGTGTCAGCGTACGGGTTAGGATTAGGGGACGGGTGAGGGTCAGGCTTCGGGGAAGGGTTAGGGTTAGGGTTCGGGCTAGGTTTAGGGTTAGGGGACAGTGACGGTTTGGGGTCCAGGTGAGGGTACGACAACGCTTTAGGGGGAGCGTACGTGTGAGGGCGCGGGTTAGTGTCAGCGTACGCGTTAGGATTAAGGGACGGGTGAGGGTCAGGCTTCGGGGAAGGGTTAGGGTTAGGGTTCAGGCTAGGGTTAGGGTTAGGAGACGGGGACGGTTTAGGGTGCAGGTGAGGGTACGACAACGCTTTAGGGGGAGCGAACGTGTGAGGGCGTGGGTTAGTGTCAGCGTACGGGTTAGGATTAGGGGACGGGTGAGGGTCAGGCTTCGGGGAAGGGTTAGGGTTAGGGTTCGGGCTAGGGTTAGGGTTAGGGGACGGGGACGGTTTAGGATCCAGGTGAGGGTACGACAACGCTTTAGGGGGAGCGTACGAGTGAGGGCACAGGTTAGTGTCAGCGTACGGGTTAGGATTATGGGACGGGTTAGGGTCAGGCTTCGGGGAAAGGTTAGGGTTAGGGTTCGGGCTAGGGTTAGGGTTAGGGGACGGGGATGGTTTAGGGTCCAGGTGAGGGTACGACAACGCTTTAGGGGGAGCGTACGTGTGAGGGCGCGGGTTAGTGTCAGCGTACGCGTTAGGATTAAGGGACGGGTGAGGGTCAGGCTTCGGGGAAGGGTTAGGGTTAGGGTTCAGGCTAGGGTTAGGGTTAGGAGACGGGGACGGTTTAGGGTGCAGGTGAGGGTACGACAACGCTTTAGGGGGAGCGTACGTGTGAGGGCGTGGGTTAGTGTCAGCGTACGGGTTAGGATTAGGGGACGGGTGAGGGTCAGGCTTCGGGGAAGGGTTAGGGTTAGGGTTCGGGCTAGGGTTAGGGTTAGGGGACGGGGACGGTTTAGGATCCAGGTGAGGGTACGACAACGCTTTAGGGGGAGCGTACGAGTGAGGGCACAGGTTAGTGTCAGCGTACGGGTTGGATTAGGTGACGGGTGAGGGTCAGGCTTCGGGGAAAGGTTAGGGTTAGGGTTCGGGCTAGGTTTAGTGTTAGGGGACGGGGACGGTTTAGGGTCCAGGTGAGTGTACGACAACACTTTAGCGGGAGCGTACGTGTGAGGGCGCGGGTTAGTGTCAGCGTACGGGTTAGGATTAGGGGAAGGGTGAGGGTTAGGTTACGGGGAAGAGTTAGGGTTAGGGTTCGGGTTAGGGTTAGGGTTAGGGGACGGGGACAGTTTAGGGTCCAGGTGAGGGTACGACAACGCTTTAGGGGGAGCGTACGTGTGAGGGCGCGGGTTAGTGTCAGCGTACGGGTTAGGATTAGGGGACGGGTGAGGGTCAGGCTTCGAGGAAATGATAGGGTTAGGGTTTAGGCTAGGGTTAGGGTTAGGGGACGGGGACGGTTTAGGGTCCAGGTGAGGGTACGACAACGCTTTACGGGGAGCGTACGTGTGAGCGCACCAGTTAGTGTCAGCGTACGGGTTAGGATTAGGGGACGGGTGAGGGTCAGGCTTCGGGGAAGGGTTAGGGTTAGGGTTCGGGCTAGGGTTAGGGTTAGGGGACGGGGACGGTTTAGGGTCCAGGTGAGGGTACGACAACGCTTTAGGGGGAGCGTACGTGTGAGGGCGCGGGTTAGTGTCAGCGTACGGGTTAGGATTAGGGGACGGGTGAGGGTCAGGCTTCTGGGAAGCGTTAGGGTTAGGGTTCGGGCTAGGGTTAGGCTTAGGGGACGGGGACGGTTTAGGGTCCAGGTGAGGGTACGACAACGCTTTAGGGGGAGCGTACGTGTGAGGGCACGGGTTAGTGTCAGAGTGCGGGTTAGGATTAGGGGACGGGTGAGGGTCAGGCTTCGGGGAAGGGTTAGGGTTAGGGTTCGGGCTAGGGTTAGGGTTAGGGGACGGGGACGGTTTAGCGTGCAGGTGAGCGTACGACAACACTTTAGGGGGAGCGTACGTGTGAGGGCGCGGGTTAGTGTCAGCGTATGGGTTAGGATTAGGGGACGGGTGAGGGTCAGGCTTCGGGGAAGGGTTATGGTTAGGGTTCAGGCTAGGGTTAGGGTTAGGGGACGGGGACGGTTTAGGGTCCAGGTGAGTGTACGACAACGTTTTAGGGGGAGCGTACGTGTGAGGGCGCGGGTTAGTGTCAGCGTACGGGTTAGGATTAGGGGACGGGTGAGGGTCAGGCTTCAGGGAAGTGTTAGGGTTACGGTTCGGGCTAGGGTTAGGGTTAGGGGACGGGGACGGTTTAGGGTCCAGGTGAGGGTACGACAACGCTTTATGGGGCCCGTACGTGTGAGGGCGCAGGTTAGTGTCTGCGTACGGGTTAGGATTAGGGGACGGGTGAGGATTAGGCTTCGGGGAAGGGTTAGGGTTAGGGTTCGGGCTAGGGTTAGGGTTAGGGGACAGGGACGGTTTAGGGTCCAGGTGAGGGTACGACAACGCTTTAGGGGGAGCGTACGAGTGAGGGCACAGGTTAGTGTCAGCGTACGGGTTAGGATTAGGGGACGTGTTAGGGTCAGGCTTCGGGGAAATGTTAGGGTTAGGGTTCGGGCTAGGGTTAGGGTTAGGGGACGGGGACGGTTTAGGGTCCAGGTGAGGGTACGACAACGCTTTAGTGGGAGCGTACGTGTGAGGGCGTGGGTTAGTGTCAGCGTACGCGTTAGGATTAAGGGACGGGTGAGGGTCAGGCTTCGGGGAAGGGTTAGGGTTAGGGTACAGGCTAGGGTTAGGGTTAGGAGACGGGGACGGTTTAGGGTGCAGGTGAGGGTACGACAACGCTTTAGGGGGAGCGTACGTGTGAGGGCGTGGGTTAGTGTCAGCGTACGGGTTAGGATTAGGGGCCGGGTGAGGGTCAGGCTTCGGGGAAGGGTTAGGGTTAGGGTTCGGGCTAGGGTTACAGTTAGGGGACGGGGACGGTTTAGTATCCAGGTGAGGGTACGACAACGCTTTAGGGGGAGCGTACGAGTGAGGGCACAGGTTAGTGTCAGCGTACGGGTTAGGATTAGGGGACGGGTGAGGGTCAGGCTTCTGGGAAGCGTTAGGGTTAGGGTTCGGGCTAGGGCTAGGCTTAGGGGACGGGGACGGTTTAGGGTCCAGGTGAGGGTACGACAACGCTTTAGGGGGAGCGTACGTGTGAGGGCACGGGTTAGTGTCAGAGTGCGGGTTAGGATTAGGGGACGGGTGAGGGTCAGGCTTCGGAGAAGGGTTAGGGTTAGGGTTCGGGCTAGGGTTAGGGTTAGGGGACGGGGACGGTTTAGGGTGCAGGTGAGCGTACGACAACACTTTAGGGGGAGCCTACGTGTGAGGCCGCGGGTTAGTGTCAGCGTATGGGTTAGGATTAGGGGACGGGTGAGGGTCAGGCTTCGGGGAAGGGTTATGGTTAGGGTTCAGGCTAGGGTTAGGGTTAGGGGACGGGGACGGTTTAGGGTCCAGGTGAGGGTACGACAACGTTTTAGGGGGAGCGTACGTGTGAGGGCGCGGGTTAGTGTCAGCGTACGGGTTAGGATTAGGTGACGGGTGAGGGTCAGGCTTCGGGGAAGTGTTAGGGTTACGGTTCGGGCTAGGGTTAGGGTTAGAGGACGGGGACGGTTTAGGGTCCAGGTGAGGGTACGACAACGCTTTATGGGGCCCGTACGTGTGAGGGCGCAGGTTAGTGTCTGCGTACGGGTTAGGATTAGGGGACGGGTGAGGGTTAGGCTTCGGGGAAGGGTTAGGGTTAGGGTTCGGGCTAGGGTTAGGGTTAGGGGACGGGGACGGTTTAGGGTCCAGGTGAGGGTACGACAACGCTTTAGGGGGAGCGTACGAGTGAGGGCACAGGTTAGTGTCAGCGTACGGGTTAGGATTAGGGGACGGGTTAGGGTCAGGCTTCGGGGAAAGGTTAGGGTTAGGGTTCGGGCTAGGGTTAGGGTTAGGGGACGGGGACGGTTTAGGGTCCAGGTGAGGGTACGACAACGCTTTAGGGGGAGCGTACGTGTGAGGGCGCGGGTTAGTGTCAGCGTACGCGTTAGGATTAAGTGACGGGTGAGGGTCAGGCTTCGGGGAAGGGTTAGGGTTAGGGTACAGGCTAGGGTTAGGGTTAGGAGACGGGGACGGTTTAGGGTGCAGGTGAGGGTACGACAACGCTTTAGGGGGAGCGTACGTGTGAGCGCGTGGGTTAGTGTCAGCGTACGGGTTAGGATTAGGGGAAGGGTGAGGGTCAGGCTTCGGGGAAGGGTTAGGGTTAGGGTTCGGGCTAGGGTTAGGGTTAGGGGACGGGGACGGTTTAGGATCCAGGTGAGGGTACGACAACGCTTTAGGGGGAGCGTACGAGTGAGGGCACAGGTTAGTGTCAGCGTACGGGTTAGGATTAGGGGACGGGTTAGGGTCAGGCTTCGGGGAAAGGTTAGGGTTAGGGTTCGGGCTAGGGTTAGGGTTAGGGGACAGGGACGGTTTAGGGTCCAGGTGAGGGTACGACAACGCTTTAGGGGGAGCGTACGTGTGAGGGCGCGGGTTAGTGTCAGCGTACGCGTTAGGATTAAGGGACGGGTGAGGGTCAGGCTTCGGGGAAGGGTTAGGGTTAGGGTTCAGGCTAGGGTTAGGGTTAGGAGACGGGGACGGTTTAGGGTGCAGGTGAGGGTACGACAACGCTTTAGGGGGAGCGTACGTGTGAGGGCGTGGGTTAGTGTCAGCGTACGGGTTAGGATTAGGGGACGGGTGAGGGTCAGGCTTCGGGGAAGGGTTAGGGTTAGGGTTCGGGCTAGGGTTAGGGTTAGGGGACGGGGACGGTTTAGGATCCAGGTGAGGGTACGACAACGCTTTAGGGGGAGCGTACGAGTGAGGGCACAGGTTAGTGTCAGCGTACGGGTTGGATTAGGTGACGGGTGAGGATTAAGCTTCGGGGAAAGGTTAGGGTTAGGGTTCGGGCTAGGGTTAGGGTTAGGGGACGGGGACGGTTTAGGGTCCAGGTGAGTGTACGACAACACTTTAGCGGGAGCGTACGTGTGAGGGCGCGGGTTAGTGTCAGCGTACGGGTTAGGATTAGGGGAAGGGTGAGGGTTAGGCTACGGGGAAGAGTTAGGGTTAGGGTTCGGGTTAGGGTTAGGGTTAGGGGACGGGGACAGTTTAGGGTCCAGGTGAGGGTACGACAACGCTTTAGGGGGAGCGTACGTGTGAGGGCGTGGGTTAGTGTCAGCGTACGGGTTAGGATTAGGGGACGGGTGAGGGTCAGGCTTCGAGGAAATGTTAGGGTTAGGGTTCAGGCTAGGGTTAGGGTTAGGGGACGGGGACGGTTTAGGGTCCAGGTGAGGGTACGACAACGCTTTAGGGGGAGCGTACGTGTGAGCGCACCGGTTAGTGTCAGCGTACGGGTTAGGATTAGGGGACGGGTGAGGGTCAGGCTTCGGGGAAGGGTTAGGGTTAGGGTTCGGGCTAGGGTTAGGGTTAGGGGACGGGGACGGTTTAGGGTCCAGGTGAGGGTACGACAACGCTTTAGGGGGAGCGTACGTGTGAGGGCGCGGGTTAGTGTCAGCGTACGGGTTAGGATTAGGGGACGGGTGAGGGTCAGGCTTCTGGGAAGCGTTAGGGTTAGGGTTCGGGCTAGGGTTAGGCTTAGGGGACGGGGATGGTTTAGGGTCCAGGTGAGGGTACGACAACGCTTTAGGGTGAGCGTACGTGTGAGGGCACGGGTTAGTGTCAGAGTGCGGGTTAGGATTAGGGGACGGGTGAGGGTCAGGCTTCGGGGAAGGGTTAGGGTTAGGGTTCAGGCTAGGGTTAGGGTTAGGGGACGGGGACGGTTTAGGGTGCAGGTGAGCGTACGACAACACTTTAGGGGGAGCGTACGTGTGAGGGCGCGGGTTAGTGTCAGCGTATGGGTTAGGATTAGGGGACGGGTGAGGGTCAGGCTTCGGGGAAGGGTTATGGTTAGGGTTCAGGCTAGGGTTAGGGTTAGGGGACGGGGACGGTTTAGGGTCCAGGTGAGGGTACGACAACGTTTTAGGGGGAGCGTACGTGTGAGGGCGCGGGTTAGTGTCAGCGTACGGGTTAGGATTAGGGGACGGGTGAGGGTCAGGCTTCGGGGAAGTGTTAGGGTTACGGTTCGGGCTAGGGTTAGGGTTAGGGGATGGGGACGGTTTAGGGTCCAGGTGAGGGTACGACAACGCTTTATGGGGCCCGTACGTGTGAGGGCGCAGGTTAGTGTCTGCGTACGGGTTAGGATTAGGGGACGGGTGAGGATTAGGCTTCGGGGAAGGGTTAGGGTTAGGGTTCGGGCTAGGGTTAGGGTTAGGGGACGGGGACGGTTTAGGGTCCAGGTGAGGGTACGACAACGCTTTAGGGGGAGCGTACGAGTGAGGGCACAGGTTAGTGTCAGCGTACGGGTTAGGATTAGGGGACGGGTTAGGGTCAGGCTTCGGGGAAATGTTAGGGTTAGGGTTCGGGCTAGGGTTAGGGTTAGGGGACGGGGACGGTTTAGGGTCCAGGTGAGGGTACGACAACGCTTTAGGGGGAGCGTACGTGTGAGGGCGTGGGTTAGTGTCAGCGTACGCGTTAGGATTAAGGGACGGGTGAGGGTCAGGCTTCGGGGAAGGGTTAGGGTTAGGGTACAGGCTAGGGTTAGGGTTAGGAGACGGGGACGGTTTAGGGTGCAGGTGAGGGTACGACAACGCTTTAGGGGGAGCGTACGTGTGAGGGCGTGGGTTAGTGTCAGCGTACGGGTTAGGATTAAGGGACGGGTGAGGGTCAGGCTTCGGGGAAGGGTTAGGGTTAGGGTTCGGGCTAGGGTTAGGGTTAGGGGACGGGGACGGTTTAGGATCCAGGTGAGGGTACGACAACGCTTTAGGGGGAGCGTACGAGTGAGGGCACAGGTTAGTGTCAGCGTACGGGTTAGGATTAGGGGACGGGTGAGGGTCAGGCTTCTGGGAAGCATTAGGGTTAGGGTTCGGGCTAGGGTTAGGCTGAGGGGACGGGGACGGTTTAGGGTCCAGGTGAGGGTACGACAACGCTTTAGGGGGAGCGTACGTGTGAGGGCACGGGTTAGTGTCAGAGTGCGGGTTAGGATTAGGGGACGGGTGAGGGTCAGGCTTCGGGGAAGGGTTAGGGTTAGGGTTCGGGCTAGGGTTAGGGTTAGGGGACGGGGACGGTTTAGGGTGCAGGTGAGCGTATGACAACACTTTAGGGGGAGCGTACGTGTGAGGCCGCGGGTTAGTGTCAGCGTATGGGTTAGGATTAGGGGACGGGTGAGGGTCAGGCTTCGGGGAAGGGTTATGGTTAGGGTTCAGGCTAGGGTTAGGGTTAGGGGACGGGGACGGTTTAGGGTCCAGGTGAGGGTACGACAACGTTTTAGGGGGAGCGTACGTGTGAGGGCGCGGGTTAGTGTCAGCGTACGGGTTAGGATTAGGGGACGGGTGAGGGTCAGGCTTCGGGGAAGTGTTAGGGTTACGGTTCGGGCTAGGGTTAGGGTTAGGGGACGGGGACGGTTTAGGGTCCAGGTGAGGGTACGACATCGCTTTATGGGGCCCGTACGTGTGAGGGCGCAGGTTAGTGTCTGCGTACGGGTTAGGATTAGGGGACGGGTGAGGGTTAGGCTTCGGGGAAGGGTTAGGGTTAGGGTTCGGGCTAGGGTTAGGGTTAGGGGACGGGGACGGTTTAGGGTCCAGGTGAGGGTACGACAACGCTTTAGGGGGAGCGTACGAGTGAGGACACAGGTTAGTGTCAGCGTACGGGTTAGGATTAGGGGACGGGTTAGGGTCAGGCTTCGGGGAAAGGTTAGGGTTAGGGTTCGGGCTAGGGTTAGGGTTAGGGGACAGGGACGGTTTAGGGTCCAGGTGAGGGTACGACAACGCTTTAGGGGGAGCGTACGTGTGAGGGCGCGGGTTAGTGTCAGCGTACGGGTTAGGATTAGGGGACGGGTTAGGGTCAGGCTTCGGGGAAAGGTTAGGGTTAGGGTTCGGGCTAGGGTTAGGGTTAGGGGACAGGGACGGTTTAGGATCCAGGTGAGGGTACGACAACGCTTTAGGGGGAGCGTACGAGTGAGGGCACAGGTTAGTGTCAGCGTACGGGTTAGGATTAGGGGACGGGTTAGGGTCAGGCTTCGGGGAAAGGTTAGGGTTAGGGTTCGGGCTAGGGTTAGGGTTAGGGGACGGGGACGATTTAGGGTCCAGGTGAGGGTACGACAACGCTTTAGGGGGAGCGTACGTGTGAGGGCGCGGGTTAGTGTCAGCGTACGGGTTAGGATTAGGGGACGGGTGAGGGTCAGGCTTCGGGGAAGGGTTAGGGTTAGGGTTCGGGCTAGGGTTAGGGTTAGGGGACGGGGACGGTTTAGGGTCCAGGTCAGGGTACGACAACGCTATAGGGGGCCCGTACGTGTGAGGGCGCAGATTAGTGTCTGCGTACGGGTTAGGATTAGGGGACGGGTTAGGGTCAGGCTTCGGGGAAAGGTTAGGGTTAGAGTTCGGGCTAGGGTTAGGGTTAGGGGACGGGGACGATTTAGGGTCCAGGTGAGGGTACGACAACGCTTTAGGGGGAGCGTACGTGTGAGGGCGCGGGTTAGTGTCAGCGTACGGGTTAGGATTAGGGGACGGGTGAGGGTCAGGCTTCGGGGAAGGGTTAGGGTTAGGGTTCGGGCTAGGGTTAGGGTTAGGGGACGGGGACGGTTTAGGGTCCAGGTGAGGGTACGACAACGCTTTAGGGGGAGCGTACGTGTGAGGGCGCGGGTTAGTGTCAGCGTACGGGTTAGGATTAGGGGACGTGTGAGGGTCAGGCTTCTGGGAAGGGTTACGGTTACGATTCGCGCTAGGGTTAGGGTTAGGGGACGGGGACGGTTTAGGGTCCAGGTGAGGGTACGACAACGCTTTAGGGGGAGCGTACGTGTGAGGGCGCGGGTTAGTGTCAGCGTACGGGTTAGGATTAGGGGCCGGGTGAGGGTCAGGCTTCGGGGAAGGGTTAGGGTTAGGGTTCGGGGTAGGGTTAGGGTTAGGGGACGGGGACGGTTTAGGGTCCAGGTGAGGGTACGACAATGCTTTAGGGGGAGCGTACGTGTGAGGGCGCGGGTTAGTGTCAGCGTACGGGTTGGATTAGGTGACGGTTGAGTGTCAGGCTTCGGGGAAGGGTTAGGGTTAGGGTTCGGGCTAGGGTTAGGGTTAGGGGACAGGGACTGTTTAGGGTCCAGGTGAGGGTACGGCAACGCTTTAGGGGGAGCATACGTGTGAGGACGCGGGTTATTGTCAGCGTACGGCTTAGGATTAGGGGACGGGTGAGGGTCAGGCTTCGGGGAAGTGTTAGGGTTAGGGTTCGGGCTAGGGTTAGGGTTAGGGGACAGGGACGGTTTAGGGTCCAGATGAGGGTACGACAACGCTTTAGGGGGAGCGTACAAGTGAGGGCAAGGGTTAGTGTCAGCGTACGGGTTAGGATTAGGGGACGGGTGAGGGTCAGGCTTCGGGGAAGTGTTAGGGTTAGGGTTCGGGCTAGGGTTAGGGTTAGGGGACGGTGACGGTTTAGGGTCCAGGTGAGGGTACGACAACGCTTTAGGGGGAGCGTACGTGTGAGGGCGCGGGTTAGTGTCAGCGTACGCGTTAGGATTAAGGGACGGGTGAGGGTCAGGCTTCGGGGAAGGGTTAGGGTTAGGGTTCAGGCTAGGGTTAGGGTTAGGAGACGGGGACGGTTTAGGGTGCAGGTGAGGGTACGACAACGCTTTAGGGGGAGCGTACGTGTGAGGGCGTGGGTTAGTGTCAGCGTACGGGTTAGGATTAGGGGACGGGTGAGGGTCAGGCTTCGGGGAAGGGTTAGGGTTAGGGTTCGGGCTAGGGTTAGGGTTAGGGGATGGGGACGGTTTAGGATACAGGTGAGGGTACGACAACGCTTTAGGGGGAGCGTACGAGTGAGGGCACAGGTTAGTGTCAGCGTACGGGTTAGGATTAGGGGACGGGTTAGGGTCAGGCTTCGTGGAAAGGGTAGGGTTAGGGTTCGGGCTAGGGTTAGGGTTAGGGGACGGGGACGGTTTAGGGTCCAGGTGAGGGTACGACAACGCTTTAGGGGGAGCGTACGTGTGAGGGCGCGGGTTAGTGTCAGCGTACGCGTTAGGATTAAGGGACGGGTGAGGGTCAGGCTTCGGGGAAGGTTTAGGGTTAGGGTTCAGGCTAGGGTTAGGGTTAGGAGACGGGGACGGTTTAGGGTGCAGGTGAGGGTACGACAACGCTTTAGGGGGAGCGTACGTGTGAGGGCGTGGGTTAGTGTCAGCGTACGGGTTAGGATTAGGGGACGGGTGAGGGTCAGGCTTCGGGGAAGGGTTAGGGTTAGGGTTCGGGCTAGGGTTAGGGTTAGGGGACGGGGACGGTTTAGGATCCAGGTGAGGGTACGACAACGCTTTAGGGGGAGCGTACGAGTGAGGGCACAGGTTAGTGTCAGCGTACGGGTTAGGATTAGGGGACGGGTGAGGGTCAGGCTTCGGGGAAAGGTTAGGGTTAGGGTTCGGGGTAGGGTTAGGGTTAGGGGACGGGGACGGTTTAGGGTCCAGGTGAGGGTACGACAATGCTTTAGGGGGAGCGTACGTGTGAGGGCGCGGGTTAGTGTCAGCGTACGGGTTGGATTCGGTGACGGGTGAGTGTCAGGCTTCGGGGAAAGGTTAGGGTTAGGGTTCGGGCTAGGGTTAGGGTTAGGGGACGGGGACGGTTTAGGGTCCAGTTGAGGGTACGACAACACTTTAGCGGGAGCGTACGTGTGAGGGCGCGGGTTAGTGTCAGCGTACGGGTTAGGATTAGGGGAAGGGTGAGGGTTAGGCTACGGGGAAGAGTTAGGGTTAGGGTTCGGGTTAGGGTTAGGGTTAGGGGACGGGGACCGTTTAGGGTCCAGGTGAGGGTACGACAACGCTTTAGGGGGAGCGTACGTGTGAGGGCGCGGGTTAGTGTCAGCGTACGGGTTAGGATTAGGGGACGGGTGAGGGTCAGGCTTCGGGGAAATGTTAGGGTTAGGGTTCAGGCTAGGGTTAGGGTTAGGGGACGGGGACGGTTTAGGGTCCAGGTGAGGGTACGACAACGCTTTAGGGGGAGCGTACGTGTGAGGGCGCGGGTTAGTGTCAGCGTACGGGTTAGGATTAGGGGACGGGTGAGGGTCAGGCTTCTGGGAAGCGTTAGGGTTAGGGTTCGGGCTAGGGTTAGGCTTAGGGGACGGGGATGGTTTAGGGTCCAGGTGAGGGTACGACAACGCTTTAGGGTGAGCGTACGTGTGAGGGCACGGGTTAGTGTCAGAGTGCGGGTTAGGATTAGGGGACGGGTGAGGGTCAGGCTTCGGGGAAGGGTTAGGGTTAGGGTTCAGGCTAGGGTTAGGGTTAGGGGACGGGGACGGTTTAGGGTGCAGGTGAGCGTACGACAACACTTTAGGGGGAGCGTACGTGTGAGGGCGTGGGTTAGTGTCAGCGTATGGGTTAGGATTAGGGGACGGGTGAGGGTCAGGCTTCGGGGAAGGGTTATGGTTAGGGTTCAGGCTAGGGTTAGGGTTAGGGGACGGGGACGGTTTAGGGTCCAGGTGAGGGTACGACAACGTTTTAGGGGGAGCGTACGTGTGAGGGCGCGGGTTAGTGTCAGCGTACGGGTTAGGATTAGGGGACGGGTGAGGGTCAGGCTTCGGGGAAGTGTTAGGGTTACGGTTCGGGCTAGGGTTAGGGTTAGGGGACGGGGACGGTTTAGGGTCCAGGTGAGGGTACGACAACGCTTTATGGGGCCCGTACGTGTGAGGGCGCAGGTTAGTGTCTGCGTACGGGTTAGGATTAGGGGACGGGTGAGGATTAGGCTTCGGGGAAGGGTTAGGGTTAGGGTTCGGGCTAGGGTTAGGGTTAGGGGACGGGGACGGTTTAGGGTCCAGGTGAGGGTACGACAACGCTTTAGGGGGAGCGTACGAGTGAGGGCACAGGTTAGTGTCAGCGTACGGGTTAGGATTAGGGGACGGGTTAGGGTCAGGCTTCGGGGAAATGTTAGGGTTAGGGTTCGGGCTAGGGTTAGGGTTAGGGGACGGGGACGGTTTAGGGTCCAGGTGAGGGTACGACAACGCTTTAGGGGGAGCGTACGTGTGAGGGCGTGGGTTAGTGTCAGCGTACGCGTTAGGATTAAGGGACGGGTGAGGGTCAGGCTTCGGGGAAGGGTTAGGGTTAGGGTACAGGCTAGGGTTAGGGTTAGGAGACGGGGACGGTTTAGGGTGCAGGTGAGGGTACGACAACGCTTTAGGGGGAGCGTACGTGTGAGGGCGTGGGTTAGTGTCAGCGTACGGGTTAGGATTAAGGGACGGGTGAGGGTCAGGCTTCGGGGAAGGGTTAGGGTTAGGGTTCGGGCTAGGGTTAGGGTTAGGGGACGGGGACGGTTTAGGATCCAGGTGAGGGTACGACAACGCTTTAGGGGGAGCGTACGAGTGAGGGCACAGGTTAGTGTCAGCGTACGGGTTAGGATTAGGGGACGGGTGAGGGTCAGGCTTCTGGGAAGGGTTAGGGTTCGGGCTAGGGTTAGGCTGAGGGGACGGGGACGGTTTAGGGTCCAGGTGAGGGTACGACAACGCTTTAGGGGGAGCGTACGTGTGAGGGCACGGGTTAGTGTCAGAGTGCGGGTTAGGATTAGGGGACGGGTGAGGGTCAGGCTTCGGGGAAGGGTTAGGGTTAGGGTTCGGGCTAGGGTTAGGGTTAGGGGACGGGGACGGTTTAGGGTGCAGGTGAGCGTATGACAACACTTTAGGGGGAGCGTACGTGTGAGGCCGCGGGTTAGTGTCAGCGTATGGGTTAGGATTAGGGGACGGGTGAGGGTCAGGCTTCGGGGAAGGGTTATGGTTAGGGTTCAGGCTAGGGTTAGGGTTAGGGGACGGGGACGGTTTAGGGTCCAGGTGAGGGTACGACAACGTTTTAGGGGGAGCGTACGTGTGAGGGCGCGGGTTAGTGTCAGCGTACGGGTTAGGATTAGGGGACGGGTGAGGGTCAGGCTTCGGGGAAGTGTTAGGGTTACGGTTCGGGCTAGGGTTAGGGTTAGGGGACGGGGACGGTTTAGGGTCCAGGTGAGGGTACGACATCGCTTTATGGGGCCCGTACGTGTGAGGGCGCAGGTTAGTGTCTGCGTACGGGTTAGGATTAGGGGACGGGTGAGGGTTAGGCTTCGGGGAAGGGTTAGGGTTAGGGTTCGGGCTAGGGTTAGGGTTAGGGGACGGGGACGGTTTAGGGTCCAGGTGAGGGTACGACAACGCTTTAGAGGGAGCGTACGAGTGAGGACACAGGTTAGTGTCAGCGTACGGGTTAGGATTAGGGGACGGGTTAGGGTCAGGCTTCGGGGAAAGGGTAGGGTTAGGGTTCGGGCTAGGGTTAGGGTTAGGGGACGGGGACGGTTTAGGGTCCAGGTGAGGGTACGACAACGCTTTAGGGGGAGCGTACGTGTGAGGGCGCGGGTTAGTGTCAGCGTACGCGTTAGGATTAAGGGACGGGTGAGGGTCAGGCTTCGGGGAAGGGTTAGGGTTAGGGTACAGGCTAGGGTTAGGGTTAGGAGACGGGGACGGTTTAGGGTGCAGGTGAGGGTACGACAACGCTTTAGGGGGAGCGTACGTGTGAGGGCGTGGGTTAGTGTCAGCGTACGGGTTAGGATTAGGGGACGGGTGAGGGTCAGGCTTCGGGGAAGGGTTAGGGTTAGGGTTCGGGCTAGGGTTAGGGTTAGGGGACGGGGACGGTTTAGGATCCAGGTGAGGGTACGACAACGCTTTAGGGGGAGTGTACGAGTGAGGGCACAGGTTAGTGTCAGCGTACGGGTTAGGATTAGGGGACGGGTTAGGGTCAGGCTTCGGGGAAAGGTTAGGGTTAGGGTTCGGGCTAGGGTTAGGGTTAGGGGACAGGGACGGTTTAGGGTCCAGGTGAGGGTACGACAACGCTTTAGGGGGAGCGTACGTGTGAGGGCGCGGGTTAGTGTCAGCGTACGGGTTAGGATTAGGGGACGGGTTAGGGTCAGGCTTCGGGGAAAGGTTAGGGTTAGGGTTCGGGCTAGGGTTAGGGTTAGGGGACAGGGACGGTTTAGGATCCAGGTGAGGGTACGACAACGCTTTAGGGGGAGCGTACGAGTGAGGGCACAGGTTAGTGTCAGCGTACGGGTTAGGATTAGGGGACGGGTTAGGGTCAGGCTTCGGGGAAAGGTTAGGGTTAGGGTTCGGGCTAGGGTTAGGGTTAGGGGACGGGGACGATTTAGGGTCCAGGTGAGGGTACGACAACGCTTTAGGGGGAGCGTACGTGTGAGGGCGCGGGTTAGTGTCAGCGTACGGGTTAGGATTAGGGGACGGGTGAGGGTCAGGCTTCGGGGAAGGGTTAGGGTTAGGGTTCGGGCTAGGGTTAGGGTTAGGGGACGGGGACGGTTTAGGGTCCAGGTCAGGGTACGACAACGCTATAGGGGGCCCGTACGTGTGAGGGCGCGGGTTAGTGTCAGCGTACGCGTTAGGATTAAGGGACGGGTGAGGGTCAGGCTTCGGGGAAGGGTTAGGGTTAGGGTACAGTCTAGGGTTAGGGTTAGGAGACGGGGACGGTTTAGGGTGCAGGTAAGGGTACGACAACGCTTTAGGGGGAGCGTACGTGTGAGGGCGTGGGTTAGTGTCAGCGTACGGGTTAGGATTAGGGGACGGGTGAGGGTCAGGCTTCGGGGAAGGGTTAGGGTTAGGGTTCGGGCTAGGGTTAGGGTTAGGGGACGGGGACGGTTTAGGATCCAGGTGAGGGTACGACAACGCTTTAGGGGGAGTGTACGAGTGAGGGCACAGGTTAGTGTCAGCGTACGGGTTAGGATTAGGGGACGGGTTAGGGTCAGGCTTCGGGGAAAGGTTAGGGTTAGGGTTCGGGCTAGGGTTAGGGTTAGGGGACAGGGACGGTTTAGGGTCCAGGTGAGGGTACGACAACGCTTTAGGGGGAGCGTACGTGTGAGGGCGCGGGTTAGTGTCAGCGTACGGGTTAGGATTAGGGGACGGGTTAGGGTCAGGCTTCGGGGAAAGGTTAGGGTTAGGGTTCGGGCTAGGGTTAGGGTTAGGGGACAGGGACGGTTTAGGATCCAGGTGAGGGTACGACAACGCTTTAGGGGGAGCGTACGAGTGAGGGCACAGGTTAGTGTCAGCGTACGGGTTAGGATTAGGGGACGGGTTAGGGTCAGGCTTCGGGGAAAGGTTAGGGTTAGGGTTCGGGCTAGGGTTAGGGTTAGGGGACGGGGACGATTTAGGGTCCAGGTGAGGGTACGACAACGCTTTAGGGGGAGCGTACGTGTGAGGGCGCGGGTTAGTGTCAGCGTACGGGTTAGGATTAGGGGACGGGTGAGGGTCAGGCTTCGGGGAAGGGTTAGGGTTAGGGTTCGGGCTAGGGTTAGGGTTAGGGGACGGGGACGGTTTAGGGTCCAGGTGAGGGTACGACAACGCTTTAGGGGGAGCGTACGTGTGAGGGCGCGGGTTAGTGTCAGCGTACGGGTTAGGATTAGGGGACGGGTGAGGGTCAGGCTTCTGGGAAGGGTTACGGTTACGATTCGCTCTAGGGTTAGGGTTAGGGGACGGGGACGGTTTAGGGTCCAGGTGAGGGTACGACAACGCTTTAGGGGGAGCGTACGTGTGAGGGCGCGGGTTAGTGTCAGCGTACGGGTTAGGATTAGGGGCCGGGTGAGGGTCAGGCTTCGGGGAAGGTTTAGGGTTAGGGTTCGGGGTAGGGATAGGGTTAGGGGACGGGGACGGTTTAGGGTCCAGGTGAGGGTACAACAATGCTTTAGGGGGAGCGTACGTGTGAGGGCGCGGGTTAGTGTCAGCGTACGGGTTGGATTAGGTGACGGTTGAGTGTCAGGCTTCGGGGAAGGGTTAGGGTTAGGGTTCGGGCTAGGGTTAGGGTTAGGGGACAGGGACTGTTTAGGGTCCAGGTGAGGGTACGGCAACGCTTTAGGGGGAGCATACGTGTGAGGACGCGGGTTATTGTCAGCGTACGGCTTAGGATTAGGGGACGGGTGAGGGTCAGGCTTCGGGGAAGTGTTAGGGTTAGGGTTCGGGCTAGGGTTAGGGTTAGGGGACGGGGACGGTTTAGGGTCCAGATGAGGGTACGACAACGCTTTAGGGGGAGCGTACAAGTGAGGGCAAGGGTTAGTGTCAGCGTACGGGTTAGGATTAGGGGACGGGTGAGGGTCAGGCTTCGGGGAAGGGTTAGGGTTAGGGTTCGGGCTAGGGTTAGGGTTAGGGGACGGTGACGGTTTAGGGTCCAGGTGAGGGTACGACAACGCTTTAGGGGGAGCGTACGTGTGAGGGCGCGGGTTAGTGTCAGCGTACGCGTTAGGATTAAGGGACGGGTGAGGGTCAGGCTTCGGGGAAGGGTTAGGGTTAGGGTTCAGGCTAGGGTTAGGGTTAGGAGACGGGGACGGTTTAGGGTGCAGGTGAGGGTACGACAACGCTTTAGGGGGAGCGTACGTGTGAGGGCGTGGGTTAGTGTCAGCGTACGGGTTAGGATTAGGGGACGGGTGAGGGTCAGGCTTCGGGGAAGGGTTAGGGTTAGGGTTCGGGCTAGGGTTAGGGTTAGGGGACGGGGACGGTTTAGGATACAGGTGAGGGTACGACAACGCTTTAGGGGGAGCGTACGAGTGAGGGCACAGGTTAGTGTCAGCGTACGGGTTAGGATTAGGGGACGGGTTAGGGTCAGGCTTCGTGGAAAGGGTAGGGTTAGGGTTCGGGCTAGGGTTAGGGTTAGGGGACGGGGACGGTTTAGGGTCCAGGTGAGGGTACGACAACGCTTTAGGGGGAGCGTACGTGTGAGGGCGCGGGTTAGTGTCAGCGTACGCGTTAGGATTAAGGGACGGGTGAGGGTCAGGCTTCGGGGAAGGTTTAGGGTTAGGGTTCAGGCTAGGGTTAGGGTTAGGAGACGGGGACGGTTTAGGGTGCAGGTGAGGGTACGACAACGCTTTAGGGGGAGCGTACGTGTGAGGGCGTGGGTTAGTGTCAGCGTACGGGTTAGGATTAGGGGACGGGTGAGGGTCAGGCTTCGGGGAAGGGTTAGGGTTAGGGTTCGGGCTAGGGTTAGGGTTAGGGGACGGGGACGGTTTAGGATCCAGGTGAGGGTACGACAACGCTTTAGGGGGAGCGTACGAGTGAGGGCACAGGTTAGTGTCAGCGTACGGGTTAGGATTAGGGGACGGGTGAGGGTCAGGCTTCGGGGAAAGGTTAGGGTTAGGGTTCGGGGTAGGGTTAGGGTTAGGGGACGGGGACGGTTTAGGGTCCAGGTGAGGGTACGACAATGCTTTAGGGGGAGCGTACGTGTGAGGGCGCGGGTTAGTGTCAGCGTACGGGTTGGATTCGGTGACGGGTGAGGGTCAGGCTTCGGGGAAAGGTTAGGGTTAGGGTTCGGGCTAGGGTTAGGGTTAGGGGACGGGGACGGTTTAGGGTCCAGTTGAGGGTACGACAACACTTTAGCGGGAGCGTACGTGTGAGGGCGCGGGTTAGTGTCAGCGTACGGGTTAGGATTAGGGGAAGGGTGAGGGTTAGGCTACGGGGAAGAGTTAGGGTTAGGGTTCGGGTTAGGGTTAGGGTTAGGGGACGGGGACCGTTTAGGGTCCAGGTGAGGGTACGACAACGCTTTAGGGGGAGCGTACGTGTGAGGGCGCGGGTTAGTGTCAGCGTACGGGTTAGGATTAGGGGACGGGTGAGGGTCAGGCTTCGGGGAAGCGTTAGGGTTAGGGTTCGGGCTAGGGTTAGGGTTAGGGGACAGGGACTGTTTAGGGTCCAGGTGAGGGTACGGCAACGCTTTAGGGGGAGCATACGTGTGAGGACGCGGGTTATTGTCAGCGTACGGCTTAGGATTAGGGGACGGGTGAGGGTCAGGCTTCGGGGAAGTGTTAGGGTTAGGGTTCGGGCTAGGGTTAGGGTTAGGGGACGGGGACGGTTTAGGGTCCAGATGAGGGTACGACAACGCTTTAGGGGGAGCGTACAAGTGAGGGCAAGGGTTAGTGTCAGCGTACGGGTTAGGATTAGGGGACGGGTGAGGGTCAGGCTTCGGGGAAGGGTTAGGGTTAGGGTTCGGGCTAGGGTTAGGGTTAGGGGACGGTGACGGTTTAGGGTCCAGGTGAGGGTACGACAACGCTTTAGGGGGAGCGTACGTGTGAGGGCGCGGGTTAGTGTCAGCGTACGCGTTAGGATTAAGGGACGAGTGAGGGTCAGGCATCGGGGCAGGGTTAGGGTTAGGGTTCAGGCTAGGGTTAGGGTTAGGAGACGGGGACGGTTTAGGGTGCAGGTGAGGGTACGACAACGCTTTAGGGGGAGCGTACGTGTGAGGGCGTGGGTTAGTGTCAGCGTACGGGTTAGGATTAGGGGACGGGTGAGGGTCAGGCTTCGGGGAAGGGTTAGGGTTAGGGTTCGGGCTAGGGTTAGGGTTAGGGGACGGGGACGGTTTAGGATTCAGGTGAGGGTACGACAACGCTTTAGGGGGAGCGTACGAGTGAGGGCACAGGTTAGTGTCAGCGTACGGGTTAGGATTAGGGGACGGGTTAGGGTCAGGCTTCGGGGAAAGGTTAGGGTTAGGGTTCGGGCTAGGGTTAGGGTTAGGGGACGGGGACGGTTTAGGGTCCAGGTGAGGGTACGACAACGCTTTAGGGGGAGCGTACGTGTGAGGGCGCGGGTTAGTGTCAGCGTACGCGTTAGGATTAAGGGACGGGTGAGGGTCAGGCTTCGGGGAAGGGTTAGGGTTAGGGTTCAGGCTAGGGTTAGGGTTAGGAGACGGGGACGGTTTAGGGTGCAGGTGTGGGTACGACAACGCTTTAGGGGGAGCGTACGTGTAAGGGCGTGGGTTAGTGTCAGCGTACGGGTTAGGATTAGGGGACGGGTGAGGGTCAGGCTTCGGGGAAGGGTTAGGGTTAGGGTTCGGGCTAGGGTTAGGGTTAGGGGACGGGGACGGTTTAGGATCCAGGTGAGGGTACGACAACGCTTTAGGGGGAGCGTACGAGTGAGGGCACAGGTTAGTGTCAGCGTACGGGTTAGGATTAGGGGACGGGTAAGGGTCAGGCTTCGGGGAAAGGTTAGGGTTAGGGTTCGGGCTAGGGTTAGGGTTAGGGGACGGGGACGGTTTAGTGTCCAGGTGAGGGTACGACAATGCTTTAGGGGGAGCGTACGTGTGAGGGCGCGGGTTAGTGTCAGCGTACGCGTTAGGATTAAGGGACGGGTGAGGGTCAGGCTTCGGGGAAGGGTTAGGGTTAGGGTTCAGTCTAGGGTTAGGGTTAGGAGACGGGGACGGTTTAGGGTGCAGGTGTGGGTACGACAACGCTTTAGGGGGAGCGTACGTGTGAGGGCGTGGGTTAGTGTCAGCGTACGGGTTAGGATTAGGGGACGGGTGAGGGTCAGGCTTCGGGGAAGGGTTAGGGATAGGGTTCGGGCTAGGGTTAGGGTTAGGGGACGGGGACAGTTTAGGATCCAGGTGAGGGTACGACAACGCTTTAGGGGGAGCGTACGAGTGAGGGCACAGGTTAGTGTCAGCGTACGGGTTAGGATTAGGGGACGGGTGAGGGTCAGGCTTCGGGGAAGGGTTACGGTTACGATTCGCGCTAGGGTTAGGGTTAGGGGACGGGGACGGTTTAGGGTCCAGGTGAGGGTACGACAACGCTTTAGGGGGAGCGTACGTGTGAGGGCGCGGGTTAGTGTCAGCGTACGGGTTAGGATTAGGGGCCGGGTGAGGGTCAGGCTTCGGGGAAGGGTTAGGGTTAGGGTTCGGGGTAGGGTTAGGGTTAGGGGACGGGGACGGTTTAGGGTCCAGGTGAGGGTACGACAATGCTTTAGGGGGAGCGTACGTGTGAGGGCGCGGGTTAGTGTCAGCGTACGGGTTGGATTAGGTGACGGTTGAGTGTCAGGCTTCGGGGAAGGGTTAGGGTTAGGGTTCGGGCTAGGGTTAGGGTTAGGGGACAGGGACTGTTTAGGGTACAGGTGAGGGTACGGCAACGCTTTAGGGGGAGCATACGTGTGAGGACGCGGGTTATTGTCAGCGTACGGCTTAGGATTAGGGGACGGGTGAGGGTCAGGCTTCGGGGAAGTGTTAGGGTTAGGGTTCGGGCTAGGGTTAGGGTTAGGGGACGGGGACGGTTTAGGGTCCAGATGAGGGTACGACAACGCTTTAGGGGGAGCGTACAAGTGAGGGCAAGGGTTAGTGTCAGCGTACGGGTTAGGATTAGGGGACGGGTGAGGGTCAGGCTTCGGGGAAGGGTTACGGTTACGATTCGCGCTAGGGTTAGGGTTAGGGGACGGGGACGGTTTAGGGTCCAGGTGAGGGTACGACAATGCTTTAGGGGGAGCGTACGTGTGAGGGCGCGGGTTAGTGTCAGCGTACGGGTTGGATTAGGTGACGGTTGAGTGTCAGGCTTCGGGGAAGGGTTAGGGTTAGGGTTCGGGCTAGGGTTAGGGTTAGGGGACAGGGACTGTTTAGGGTCCAGGTGAGGGTACGGCAACGCTTTAGGGGGAGCATACGTGTGAGGACGCGGGTTATTGTCAGCGTACGGCTTAGGATTAGGGGACGGGTGAGGGTCAGGCTTCGGGGAAGTGTTAGGGTTAGGGTTCGGGCTAGGGTTAGGGTTAGGGGACGGGGACGGTTTAGGGTCCAGATGAGGGTACGACAACGCTTTAGGGGGAGCGTACAAGTGAGGGCAAGGGTTAGTGTCAGCGTACGGGTTAGGATTAGGGGACGGGTGAGGGTCAGGCTTCGGGGAAGGGTTAGGGTTAGGGTTCGGGCTAGGGTTAGGGTTAGTGGACGGTGACGGTTTAGGGTCCAGGTGAGGGTACGACAACGCTTTAGGGGGAGCGTACGTGTGAGGGCGCGGGTTAGTGTCAGCGTACGCGTTAGGATTAAGGGACGGGTGAGGGTCAGGCTTCGGGGAAGGGTTAGGGTTAGGGTTCAGGCTAGGGTTAGGGTTAGGAGACGGGGACGGTTTAGGGTGCAGGTGAGGGTACGACAACGCTTTAGGGGGAGCGTACGTGTGAGGGCGTGGGTTAGTGTCAGCGTACGGGTTAGGATTAGGGGACGGGTGAGGGTCAGGCTTCGGGGAAGGTTTAGGGTTAGGGTTCGGGCTAGGGTTAGGGTTAGGGGACGGGGACGGTTTAGGATCCAGGTGAGGGTACGACAACGCTTTAGGGGGAGCGTACGAGTGAGGGCACAGGTTAGTGTCAGCATACGGGTTAGGATTAGGGGACGGGTTAGGGTCAGGCTTCGGGGAAAGGTTAGGGTTAGGGTTCGGGCTAGGGTTAGGGTTAGGGGACGGGGACGGTTTAGGGTCCAGGTGAGGGTACGACAACGCTTTAGGGGGAGCGTACGTGTGAGGGCGCGGGTTAGTGTCAGCGTACGCGTTAGGATTAAGGGACGGGTGAGGGTCAGGCTTCGGGGAAGGGTTAGGGTTAGGGTTCAGGCTAGGGTTAGGGTTAGGAGACGGGGACGGTTTAGGGTGCAGGTGAGGGTACGACAACGCTTTAGGGGGAGCGTACGTGTGAGGGCGTGGGTTAGTGTCAGCGTACGGGTTAGGATAAGGGGACGGGTGAGGGTCAGGCTTCGGGGAAGGGTTAGGGTTAGGGTTCGGGCTAGGGTTAGGGTTAGGGGACGGGGACGGTTTAGGATCCAGGTGAGGGTACGACAACGCTTTAGGGGGAGCGTACGAGTGAGGGCACAGGTTAGTGTCAGCGTACGGGTTAGGATTAGGGGCCGGGTGAGGGTCAGGCTTCGGGGAAAGGTTAGGGTTAGGGTTCGGGCTAGGGTTAGGGTTAGGGGACGGGGACGGTTTAGGGTCCAGGTGAGGATACGACAACGCTTTGGGGGAGCGTACGTGTGAGGGCGCGGGTTAGTGTCAGCGTACGCGTTAGGATTAAGGGACGGGTGAGGGTCAGGCTTCGGGGAAGGGTTAGGGTTAGGGTTCAGGCTAGGGTTAGGGTTAGGAGACGGGGACGGTTTAGGGTGCAGGTGAGGGTAAGACAACGCTTTAGGGGGAGCGTACGTGTGAGGGCGTGGGTTAGTGTCAGCGTACGGGTTAGGATTAGGGGACGGGTGAGGGTCAGGCTTCGGGGAAGGGTTAGGGTTAGGGTTCGGGCTAGGGTTAGGGTTAGGGGACGGGGACGGTTTAGGATCCAGGTGAGGGTACGACAACGCTTTAGGGGGAGCGTACGAGTGAGGGCAAGGGTTAGTGTCAGCGTACGGGTTAGGATTAGGGGACGGGTTAGGGTCAGGCTTCGGGGAAAGGTTAGGGTTAGGGTTCGGGCTAGGGTTAGGGTTAGGGGACGGGGACGGTTTAGGGTCCAGGTGAGGGTACGACAACGCTTTAGGGGGAGCGTACGTGTGAGGGCGCGGGTTAGTGTCAGCGTACGCGTTAGGATTAAGGGACGGGTGAGGGTCAGGCTTCGGGGAAGGGTTAGGGTTAGGGTTCAGGCTAGGGTTAGGGTTAGGAGACGGGGACGGTTTAGGGTGCAGGTGAGGGTACGACAACGCTTTAGGGGGAGCGTACGAGTGAGGGCACAGGTTAGTGTCAGCGTACGGGTTAGGATTAGGGGACGGGTTAGGGTCAGGCTTCGGGGAAAGGTTAGGGTTAGGGTTCGGGCTAGGGTTAGGGTTAGGGGACGGGGACGGTTTAGGGTCCAGGTGAGGGTACGACAACGCTTTAGGGGGAGCGTACGTGTGAGGGCGCGGGTTAGTGTCAGCGTACGCGTTAGGATTAAGGGACGGGTGAGGGTCAGGCTTCGGGGAAGGGTTAGGGTTAGGGTTCAGGCTAGGGTTAGGGTTAGGAGACGGGGACGGTTTAGGGTGCAGGTGAGGGTACGACAACGCTTTAGGGGGAGCGTACGTGTGAGGGCGTGGGTTAGTGTCAGCGTACGGGTTAGGATAAGGGGACGGGTGAGGGTCAGGCTTCGGGGAAGGGTTAGGGTTAGGGTTCGGGCTAGGGTTAGGGTTAGGGGACGGGGACGGTTTAGGATCCAGGTGAGGGTACGACAACGCTTTAGGGGGAGCGTACGAGTGAGGGCACAGGTTAGTGTCAGCGTACGGGTTAGGATTAGGGGCCGGGTGAGGGTCAGGCTTCGGGGAAAGGTTAGGGTTAGGGTTCGGGCTAGGGTTAGGGTTAGGGGACGGGGACGGTTTAGGGTCCAGGTGAGGATACGACAACGCTTTGGGGGAGCGTACGTGTGAGGGCGCGGGTTAGTGTCAGCGTACGCGTTAGGATTAAGGGACGGGTGAGGGTCAGGCTTCGGGGAAGGGTTAGGGTTAGGGTTCAGGCTAGGGTTAGGGTTAGGAGACGGGGACGGTTTAGGGTGCAGGTGAGGGTAAGACAACGCTTTAGGGGGAGCGTACGTGTGAGGGCGTGGGTTAGTGTCAGCGTACGGGTTAGGATTAGGGGACGGGTGAGGGTCAGGCTTCGGGGAAGGGTTAGGGTTAGGGTTCGGGCTAGGGTTAGGGTTAGGGGACGGGGACGGTTTAGGATCCAGGTGAGGGTACGACAACGCTTTAGGGGGAGCGTACGAGTGAGGGCAAGGGTTAGTGTCAGCGTACGGGTTAGGATTAGGGGACGGGTTAGGGTCAGGCTTCGGGGAAAGGTTAGGGTTAGGGTTCGGGCTAGGGTTAGGGTCAGGGGACGGGGACGGTTTAGGGTCCAGGTGAGGGTACGACAACGCTTTAGGGGGAGCGTACGTGTGAGGGCGCGGGTTAGTGTCAGCGTACGCGTTAGGATTAAGGGACGGGTGAGGGTCAGGCTTCGGGGAAGGGTTAGGGTTAGGGTTCAGGCTAGGGTTAGGGTTAGGAGACGGGGACGGTTTAGGGTGCAGGTGAGGGTAAGACAACGCTTTAGGGGGAGCGTACGTGTGAGGGCGTGGGTTAGTGTCAGCGTACGGGTTAGGATTAGGGGACGGGTGAGGGTCAGGCTTCGGGGAAGGGTTAGGGTTAGGGTTCGGGCTAGGGTTAGGGTTAGGGGACGGGGACGGTTTCGGGTCCAGGTGAGGGTACGACAACGCTTTAGGGGGAGCGTACGTGTGAGGGCGCGGGTTAGTGTCAGCGTACGGGTTAGGATTAGGGGACGGGTGAGGGTCAGGCTTCGGGGAAGGGTTAGGGTTAGGGTTCGGGCTAGGGTTAGGGTTAGGGGACGGGGACGGTTTAGGGTCCAGGTCAGGGTACGACAACGCTATAGGGGGCCCGTACGTGTGAGGGCGCGGATTAGTGTCTGCGTACGGGTTAGGATTAGGGGACGGGTTAGGGTCAGGCTTCGGGGAAAGGTTAGGGTTAGGGTTCGGGCTAGGGTTAGGGTTAGGGGACGGGGACGATTTAGGGTCCAGGTGAGGGTACGACAACGCTTTAGGGGGAGCGTACGTGTGAGGGCGCGGGTTAGTGTCAGCGTACGGGTTAGGATTAGGGGACGGGTGAGGGTCAGGCTTCGGGGAAGTGTTAGGGTTAGGGTTCGGGCTAGGGTTAGGGTTAGGGGACGGGGACGGTTTAGGGTCCAGGTGAGGGTACGACAACGCTTTAGGGGGAGCGTACGTGTGAGGGCGCGGGTTAGTGTCAGCGTACGGGTTAGGATTAGGGGACGGGTGAGGGTCAGGCTTCGGGGAAGGGTTACGGTTAAGATTCGCGCTAGGGTTAGGGTTAGGGGACGGGGACGGTTTAGGGTCCAGGTGAGGGTACGACAATGCTTTAGGGGGAGCGTACGTGTGAGGGCGCGGGTTAGTGTCAGCGTACGGGTTGGATTAGGTGACGGTTGAGCGTCAGGCTTCGGGGAAGGGTTAGGGTTAGGGTTCGGGCTAGGGTTAGGGTTAGGGGACAGGGACTGTTTAGGGTCCAGGTGAGGGTACGGCAACGCTTTAGGGGGAGCATACGTGTGAGGACGCGGGTTATTGTCAGCGTACGGCTTAGGATTAGGGGACGGGTGAGGGTCAGGCTTCGGAGAAGTGTTAGGGTTAGGGTTCGGGCTAGGGTTAGGGTTAGGGGACAGGGACGGTTTAGGGTCCAGATGAGGGTACGACAACGCTTTAGGGGGAGCGTACAAGTGAGGGCACAGGTTAGTGTCAGCGTACGGGTTAGGATTAGGGGACGGGTTAGGGTCAGGCTTCGGGGAAAGGTTAGGGTTAGGGTTCGGGTAGGGTTAGGGTTAGGGGACGGGGACGGTTTAGGGTCCAGGTGAGGGTACGACAACGCTTTAGGGGGAGCGTACGTGTGAGGGCGCGGGTTAGTGTCAGCGTACGCGTTAGGATTAAGGGACGGGTGAGGGTCAGGCTTCGGGGAAGGGTTAGGGTTAGGGTTCAGGCTAGGGTTAGGGTTAGGAGACGGGGACGGTTTAGGGTGCAGGTGAGGGTAAGACAACGCTTTAGGGGGAGCGTACGTGTGAGGGCGTGGGTTAGTGTCAGCGTACGGGTTAGGATTAGGGGACGGGTGAGGGTCAGGCTTCGGGGAAGGGTTAGGGTTAGGGTTCGGGCTAGGGTTAGGGTTAGGGGACGGGGACGGTTTCGGGTCCAGGTGAGGGTACGACAACGCTTTAGGGGGAGCGTACGTGTGAGGGCGCGGGTTAGTGTCAGCGTACGGGTTAGGATTAGGGGACGGGTGAGGGTCAGGCTTCGGGGAAGGGTTAGGGTTAGGGTTCGGGCTAGGGTTAGGGTTAGGGGACGGGGACGGTTTAGGGTCCAGGTCAGGGTACGACAACGCTATAGGGGGCCCGTACGTGTGAGGGCGCGGATTAGTGTCTGCGTACGGGTTAGGATTAGGGGACGGGTTAGGGTCAGGCTTCGGGGAAAGGTTAGGGTTAGGGTTCGGGCTAGGGTTAGGGTTAGGGGACGGGGACGATTTAGGGTCCAGGTGAGGGTACGACAACGCTTTAGGGGGAGCGTACGTGTGAGGGCGCGGGTTAGTGTCAGCGTACGGGTTAGGATTAGGGGACGGGTGAGGGTCAGGCTTCGGGGAAGTGTTAGGGTTAGGGTTCGGGCTAGGGTTAGGGTTAGGGGACGGGGACGGTTTAGGGTCCAGGTGAGGGTACGACAACGCTTTAGGGGGAGCGTACGTGTGAGGGCGCGGGTTAGTGTCAGCGTACGGGTTAGGATTAGGGGACGGGTGAGGGTCAGGCTTCGGGGAAGGGTTACGGTTAAGATTCGCGCTAGGGTTAGGGTTAGGGGACGGGGACGGTTTAGGGTCCAGGTGAGGGTACGACAATGCTTTAGGGGGAGCGTACGTGTGAGGGCGCGGGTTAGTGTCAGCGTACGGGTTGGATTAGGTGACGGTTGAGCGTCAGGCTTCGGGGAAGGGTTAGGGTTAGGGTTCGGGCTAGGGTTAGGGTTAGGGGACAGGGACTGTTTAGGGTCCAGGTGAGGGTACGGCAACGCTTTAGGGGGAGCATACGTGTGAGGACGCGGGTTATTGTCAGCGTACGGCTTAGGATTAGGGGACGGGTGAGGGTCAGGCTTCGGAGAAGTGTTAGGGTTAGGGTTCGGGCTAGGGTTAGGGTTAGGGGACAGGGACGGTTTAGGGTCCAGATGAGGGTACGACAACGCTTTAGGGGGAGCGTACAAGTGAGGGCACAGGTTAGTGTCAGCGTACGGGTTAGGATTAGGGGACGGGTTAGGGTCAGGCTTCGGGGAAAGGTTAGGGTTAGGGTTCGGGCTAGGGTTAGGGTTAGGGGACGGGGACGGTTTAGGGTCCAGGTGAGGGTACGACAACGCTTTAGGGGGAGCGTACGTGTGAGGGCGCGGGTTAGTGTCAGCGTACGCGTTAGGATTAAGGGACGGGTGAGGGTCAGGCTTCGGGGAAGGGTTAGGGTTAGGGTTCAGGCTAGGGTTAGGGTTAGGAGACGGGGACGGTTTAGGGTGCAGGTGAGGGTAAGACAACGCTTTAGGGGGAGCGTACGTGTGAGGGTGTGGGTTAGTGTCAGCGTACGGGTTAGGATTAGGGGACGGGTGAGGGTCAGGCTTCGGGGAAGGATTAGGGTTAGGGTACGGGCTAGGGTTAGGGTTAGGGGACGGGGACGGTTTAGGATCCAGGTGAGGGTACGACAACGCTTTAGGGGGAGCGTACGAGTGAGGGCACAGGTTAGTGTCAGCGTACGGGTTAGGATTAGGGGACGGGTTAGGGTCAGGCTTCGGGGAAAGGTTAGGGTTAGGGTTCGGGCTAGGGTTAGGGTTAGGGGACGGGGACGGTTTCGGGTCCAGGTGAGGGTACGACAACGCTTTAGGGGGAGCGTACGTGTGAGGGCGCGGGTTAGTGTCAGCGTACGCGTTAGGATTAAGGGACGGGTGAGGGTCAGGCTTCGGGGAAGGGTTAGGGTTAGGGTTCAGGCTAGGGTTAGGGTTAGGAGACGGGGACGGTTTAGGGTGCAGGTGAGGGTACGACAACGCTTTAGGGGGAGCGTACGTGTGAGGGCGTGGGTTAGTGTCAGCGTACGGGTTAGGATTAGGGGACGGGTGAGGGTCAGGCTTCGGGGAAGGGTTAGTGTTAGGGTTCGGGCTAGGGTTAGGGTTAGGGGACGGGGACGGTTTAGGATCCAGGTGAGGGTACGACAACGCTTTAGGGGGAGCGTACGAGTGAGGGCACAGGTTAGTGTCAGCGTACGGGTTAGGATTAGGGGACGGGTTAGGGTCAGGCTTCGGGGAAAGGTTAGGGTTAGGGTTCGGGCTAGGGTTAGGGTTAGGGGACGGGGACGATTTAGGGTCCAGGTGAGGGTACGACAACGCTTTAGGGGGAGCGTACGTGTGAGGGCGCGGGTTAGTGTCAGCGTACGGGTTAGGATTACGGGACGGGTGAGGGTCAGGCTTCGGGGAAGGGTTAGGGTTAGGGTTCGGGCTAGGGTTAGGGTTAGGGGACGGGGACGGTTTAGGGTCCAGGTCAGGGTACGACAACGCTATAGGGGGCCCGTACGTGTGAGGGCGCGGATTAGTGTCTGCGTACGGGTTAGGATTAGGGGACGGGTTAGGGTCAGGCTTCGGGGAAAGGTTAGGGTTAGGGTTCGGGCTAGGGTTAGGGTTAGGGGACGGGGACGATTTAGGGTCCAGGTGAGGGTACGACAACGCTTTAGGGGGAGCGTACGTGTGAGGGCGCGGGTTAGTGTCAGCGTACGGGTTAGGATTAGGGGACGGGTGAGGGTCAGGCTTCGGGGAAGGGTTAGGGTTAGGGTTCGGGCTAGGGTTAGGGTTAGGGGACGGGGACGGTTTAGGGTCCAGGTGAGGGTACGACAACGCTTTAGGGGGAGCGTACGTGTGAGGGCGCGGGTTAGTGTCAGCGTACGGGTTAGGATTAGGGGACGGGTGAGGGTCAGGCTTCGGGGAAGGGTTACGGTTAAGATTCGCGCTAGGGTTAGGGTTAGGGGACGGGGACGGTTTAGGGTCCAGGTGAGGGTACGACAACGCTTTAGGGGGAGCGTACGTGTGAGGGCGCGGGTTAGTGTCAGCGTACGGGTTAGGATTAGGGGCCGGGTGAGGGTCAGGCTTCGGGGAAGGGTTAGGGTTAGGGTTCGGGGTAGGGTTAGGGTTAGGGGACGGGGACGGTTTAGGGTCCAGGTGAGGGTACGACAATGCTTTAGGGGGAGCGTACGTGTGAGGGCGCGGGTTAGTGTCAGCGTACGGGTTGGATTAGGTGACGGTTGAGTGTCAGGCTTCGGGGAAGGGTTAGGGTTAGGGTTCGGGCTAGGGTTAGGGTTAGGGGACAGGGACTGTTTAGGGTCCAGGTGAGGGTACGGCAACGCTTTAGGGGGAGTATACGTGTGAGGACGCGGGTTATTGTCAGCGTACGGCTTAGGATTAGGGGACGGGTGAGGGTCAGGCTTCGGGGAAGTGTTAGGGTTAGGGTTCGGGCTAGGGTTAGGGTTAGGGGACAGGGACGGTTTAGGGTCCAGATGAGGGTACGACAACGCTTTAGGGGGAGCGTACAAGTGAGGGCAAGGGTTAGTGTCAGCGTACGGGTTAGGATTAGGGGACGGGTGAGGGTCAGGCTTCGGGGAAGTGTTAGGGTTAGGGTTCGGGCTAGGGTTAGGGTTAGGGGACGGTGACGGTTTAGGGTCCAGGTGAGGGTACGACAACGCTTTAGGGGGAGCGTACGTGTGAGGGCGCGGGTTAGTGTCAGCGTACGCGTTAGGGTTAAGGGACGGGTGAGGGTCAGGCTTCGGGGAAGCGTTAGGGTTATGGTTCAGGCTAGGGTTAGGGTTAGGAGACGGGGACGGTTTAGGGTGCAGGTGAGGGTACGACAACGCTTTAGGGGGAGCGTACGTGTGAGGGCGTGGGTTAGTGTCAGCGTACGGGTTAGGATTAGGGGACGGGTGAGGGTCAGGCTTCGGGGAAGGGTTAGGGTTAGGGTTCGGGGTAGGTTTAGGGTTAGGGGACGGGGACGATTTAGGATCCAGGTGAGGGTACGACAACGCTTTAGGGGGAGCGTACGAGTGAGGGCACAGGTTAGTGTCAGCGTACGGGTTAGGATTAGGGGACGGGTTAGGGTCAGGCTTCGGGGAAAGGTTAGGGTTAGGGTTCGGGCTAGGGTTAGGGTTAGGGGACGGGGACGGTTTAGGGTCCAGGTGAGGGTACGACAACGCTTTAGGGGGAGCGTACGTGTGAGGGCGCGGGTTAGTGTCAGCGTACGCGTTAGGATTAAGGGACGGGTGAGGGTCAGGCTTCTGGGAAGGGTTAGGGTTAGGGTTCAGGCTAGGGTTAGGGTTAGGAGACGGGGACGGTTTAGGGTGCAGGTGAGGGTACGACAACGCTTTAGGGGGAGCGTACGTGTGAGCGCGTGGGTTAGTGTCAGCGTACGGGTTAGGATTAGGGGACGGGTGAGGGTCAGGCTTCGGGGAAGGGTTAGGGTTAGGGTTCGGGCTAGGGTTAGGGTTAGGGGACGGGGACGGTTTAGGGTCCAGATGAGGGTACGACAACGTTTTAGGGGGAGCGTACGTGTGAGGGCGCGGGTTAGTGTCAGCGTACGGTTTAGGATTAGGGGACGGGTGAGGGTCAGCCTTCGGGGAAGTGTTAGGGTTACGGTTCGGGCTAGGGTTAGGGTTAGGGGACGGGGACGGTTTAGGGTCCAGGTGAGGGTAAGACAACGCTTTTTGGGGCCCGTACGTGTGAGGGCGCAAGTTAGTGTCTGCGTACGGGTTAGGATTAGGGGACGGGTGAGGGTTAGGCTTCGGGGAAGGGTTAGGGTTAGGGTTCGGGCTAGGGTTAGGGTTAGGGGACGGGGACGGTTTAGGGTCCAGGTGAGGGTACGACAACGCTTTAGGGGGAGCGTACGTGTGAGGGCGCGTGTTAGTGTCAGCGTACGGATTAGGATTAGGGGACGGGTGAGGGTCAGGCTTCGGGGAAGGCTTAGGGTTAGGGTTCGGGCTAGGGTTAGGGTTAGGTGACGGGGACGGTTTAGTGTCCAGGTGAGGGTACGACAACGCTTTAGGGGGAGCGTACGTGTGAGGGCGTGGGTTAGTGTCAGCGTACGCGTTAGGATTAAGGGACGGGTGAGGGTCAGGCTTCAGGGAAGGGTTAGGGTTAGGGTTCAGGCTAGGGTTAGGGTTAGGAGACGGGGACGGTTTAGGGTGAAGGTGAGGGTACGACAACGCTTTAGGGGGAGCGTACGTGTTAGGGCGCGGGTTAGTGTCAGCGTACGGGTTAGGATTAGGGGACGGGTGAGGGTCAGGCTTCGGGGAAGGGTTAGGGTTAGGGTTCGGGCTAGGGTTAGGGTTAGGGGACGGGGACGGTTTAGGGTCCAGGTCAGGGTACGACAACGCTATAGGGGGCCCGTACGTGTGAGGGCGCGGATTAGTGTCTGCGTACGGGTTAGGATTAGGGGACGGGTTAGGGTCAGGCTTCGGGGAAAGGTTAGGGTTAGGGTTCGGGCTAGGGTTAGGGTTAGGGGACGGGGACGATTTAGGGTCCAGGTGAGGGTACGACAACGCTTTAGGGGGAGCGTACATGTGAGGGCGCGGGTTAGTGTCAGCGTACGGGTTAGGATTAGGGGACGGGTGAGGGTCAGGCTTCGGGGAAGGGTTAGGGTTAGGGTTCGGGCTAGGGTTAGGGTTAGGGGACGGGGACGGTTTAGGGTCCAGGTGAGGGTACGACAACGCGTTAGGGGGAGCGTACGTGTGAGGGCGCGGGTTAGTGTCAGCGTACGGGTTAGGATTAGGGGACGGGTGAGGGTCAGGCTTCGGGGAAGGGTTAGGGTTAGGGTTCGGGCTAGGGTTAGGGTTAGGGTACGGGGACGGTTTAGGGTCCAGGTGAGGGTACGACAACGCTTTTTGGGGCCCGTACGTGTGAGGGCGCAGGTTAGTGTCTGCGTACGGGTTAGGATTAGGGGACGGGTGAGGGTTAGGCTTCGGGGAAGGGTTAGGGTTAGGGTTCGGGCTAGGGTTAGGGTTAGGGGACGGGGACGGTTTAGGGTCCAGGTGAGGGTACGACAACGCTTTAGGGGGAGCGTACGTGTGAGGGCGCGGGTTAGTGTCAGCGTACGCGTTAGGATTAAGGGACGGGTGAGGGTCAGGCTTCAGGGAAGGGTTAGGGTTAGGGTTCAGGCTAGGGTTAGGGTTAGGAGACGGGGACGGTTTAGGGTGCAGGTGAGGGTACGACAACGCTTTAGGGGGAGCGTACGTGTGAGGGCGCGGGTTAGTGTCAGCGTACGGGTTAGGATTAGGGGACGGGTGAGGGTCAGGCTTCGGGGAAATGTTAGGGTTAGGGTTCAGGCTAGGGTTAGGGTTAGGGGACGGGGACGGTTTAGGGTCCAGGTGAGGGTACGACAACGCTTTAGGGGGAGCGTACGTGTGAGCGCACCGGTTAGTGTCAGCGTACGGGTTAGGATTAGGGGACGGGTGAGGGTCAGGCTTCGGGGAAGCGTTAGGGTTAGGGTTCGGGCTAGGGTTAGGGTTAGGGGACAGGGACTGTTTAGGGTCCAGGTGAGGGTACGGAAACGCTTTAGGGGGAGCATACGTGTGAGGACGTGGGTTATTGTCAGCGTACGGCTTAGGATTAGGGGACGGGTGAGGGTCAGGCTTCGGGGAAGTGTTAGGGTTAGGGTTCGGGCTAGGGTTAGGGTTAGGGGACGGGGACGGTTTAGGGTCCAGATGAGGGTACGACAACGCTTTAGGGGGAGCGTACAAGTGAGGGCAAGGGTTACTGTCAGCGTACGGGTTAGGATTAGGGGACAGGTGAGGGTCAGGCTTCGGGGAAGGGTTAGGGTTAGGGTTCGGGCTAGGGTTAGGGTTAGGGGACGGTGACGGTTTAGGGTCCAGGTGAGGGTACGACAACGCTTTAGGGGGAGCGTACGTGTGAGGGCGCGGGTTAGTGTCAGCGTACGCGTTAGGATTAAGGGACGGGTGAGGGTCAGGCATCGGGGAAGGGTTAGGGTTAGGGTTCAGGCTAGGGTTAGGGTTAGGAGACGGGGACGGTTTAGGGTCCAGGTGAGGGTACGACAACGCTTTAGGGGGAGCGTACGTGTGAGGGCGCGGGTTAGTGTCAGCGTACGGGTTAGGATTAGGGGACGGGTGAGGGTCAGGCTTCGGGGAAGGGTTAGGGTTAGGGTTCGGGCTAGGGTTAGGGTTAGGGTACGGGGACGGTTTAGGGTCCAGGTGAGGGTACGACAACGCTTTTTGGGGCCCGTACGTGTGAGGGCGCAGGTTAGTGTCTGCGTACGGGTTAGGATTAGGGGACGGGTGAGGGTTAGGCTTCGGGGAAGGGTTAGGGTTAGGGTTCGGGCTAGGGTTAGGGTTAGGGGACGGGGACGGTTTAGGGTCCAGGTGAGGGTACGACAACGCTTTAGGGGGAGCGTACGTGTGAGGGCGCGGGTTAGTGTCAGCGTACGCGTTAGGATTAGGGGACGGGTGAGGGTCAGGCTTCAGGGAAGGGTTAGGGTTAGGGTTCAGGCTAGGGTTAGGGTTAGGAGACGGGGACGGTTTAGGGTGCAGGTGAGGGTACGACAACGCTTTAGGGGGAGCGTACGTGTGAGGGCGCGGGTTAGTGTCAGCGTACGGGTTAGGATTAGGGGACGGGTGAGGGTCAGGCTTCGGGGAAATGTTAGGGTTAGGGTTCAGGCTAGGGTTAGGGTTAGGGGACGGGGACGGTTTAGGGTCCAGGTGAGGGTACGACAACGCTTTAGGGGGAGCGTACGTGTGAGCGCACCGGTTAGTGTCAGCGTACGGGTTAGGATTAGGGGACGGGTGAGGGTCAGGCTTCGGGGAAGCGTTAGGGTTAGGGTTCGGGCTAGGGTTAGGGTTAGGGGACAGGGACTGTTTAGGGTCCAGGTGAGGGTACGGCAACGCTTTAGGGGGAGCATACGTGTGAGGACGTGGGTTATTGTCAGCGTACGGCTTAGGATTAGGGGACGGGTGAGGGTCAGGCTTCGGGGAAGTGTTAGGGTTAGGGTTCGGGCTAGGGTTAGGGTTAGGGGACGGGGACGGTTTAGGGTCCAGATGAGGGTACGACAACGCTTTAGGGGGAGCGTACAAGTGAGGGCAAGGATTAGTGTCAGCGTACGGGTTAGGATTAGGGGACAGGTGAGGGTCAGGCTTCGGGGAAGGGTTAGGGTTAGGGTTCGGGCTAGGGTTAGGGTTAGGGGACGGTGACGGTTTAGGGTCCAGGTGAGGGTACGACAACGCTTTAGGGGGAGCGTACGTGTGAGGGCGCGGGTTAGTGTCAGCGTACGCGTTAGGATTAAGGGACGGGTGAGGGTCAGGCATCGGGGAAGGGTTAGGGTTAGGGTTCAGGCTAGGGTTAGGGTTAGGAGACGGGGACGGTTTAGGGTGCAGGTGAGGGTACGACAACGCTTTAGGGGGAGCGTACGTGTGAGGGCGTGGGTTAGTGTCAGCGTACGGGTTAGGATTAGGGGACGGGTGAGGGTCAGGCTTCGGGGAAGGGTTAGGGTTAGGGTTCGGGCTAGGGTTAGGGTTAGGGGACGGGGACGGTTTAGGATCCAGGTGAGGGTACGACAACGCTTTAGGGGGAGCGTACGAGTGAGGGCACAGGTTAGTGTCAGCGTACGGGTTAGGATTAGGGGACGGGTTAGGGTCAGGCTTCGGGGAAAGGTTAGGGTTAGGGTTCGGGCTAGGGTTAGGGTTAGGGGACGGGGACGGTTTAGGGTCCAGGTGAGGGTACGACAACGCTTTAGGGGGAGCGTACGTGTGAGGGCGCGGGTTAGTGTCAGCGTACGCGTTAGGATTAAGGGACGGGTGAGGGTCAGGCTTCGGGGAAGGGTTAGGGTTAGGGTTCAGGCTAGGGTTAGGGTTAGGAGACGGGGACCGTTTAGGGTGCAGGTGAGGGTAAGACAACGCTTTAGGGGGAGCGTACGTGTGAGGGCGTGGGTTAGTGTCAGCGTACGGGTTAGGATTAGGGGACGGGTGAGGGTCAGGCTTCGGGGAAGGGTTAGGGTTAGGGTTCGGGCTAGGGTTAGGGTTAGGGGACGGGGACGGTTTAGGATCCAGGTGAGGGTACGACAACGCTTTAGGGGGAGCGTACGAGTGAGGGCACAGGTTAGTGTCAGCGTACGGGTTAGGATTAGGGGACGGGTTAGGGTCAGGCTTCGGGGAAAGGTTAGGGTTAGGGTTCGGGCTAGGGTTAGGGTTAGGGGACGGGGACGGTTTCGGGTCCAGGTGAGGGTACGACAACGCTTTAGGGGGAGCGTACGTGTGAGGGCGCGGGTTAGTGTCAGCGTACGCGTTAGGATTAAGGGACGGGTGAGGGTCAGGCTTCGGGGAAGGGTTAGGGTTAGGGTTCAGGCTAGGGTTAGGGTTAGGAGACGGGGACGGTTTAGGGTGCAGGTGAGGGTACGACAACGCTTTAGGGGGAGCGTACGTGTGAGGGCGTGGGTTAGTGTCAGCGTACGGGTTAGGATTAGGGGACGGGTGAGGGTCAGGCTTCGGGGAAGGGTTAGGGTTAGGGTTCGGGCTAGGTTTAGGGTTAGGGGACGGGGACGGTTTAGGATCCAGGTGAGGGTACGACAACGCTTTAGGGGGAGCGTACGAGTGAGGGCACAGGTTAGTGTCAGCGTACGGGTTAGGATTAGGGGACGGGTTAGGGTCAGGCTTCGGGGAAGGGTTAGGGTTAGGGTTCGGGCTAGGGTTAGGGTTAGGGGACGGGGACGATTTAGGGTCCAGGTGAGGGTACGACAACGCTTTAGGGGGAGCGTACGTGTGAGGGCGCGGGTTAGTGTCAGCGTACGGGTTAGGATTAGGGGACGGGTGAGGGTCAGGCTTCGGGGAAGGGTTAGGGTTAGGGTTCGGGCTAGGGTTAGGGTTAGGGGACGGGGACGGTTTAGGGTCCAGGTCAGGGTACGACAACGCTATAGGGGGCCCGTACGTGTGAGGGCGCGGATTAGTGTCTGCGTACGGGTTAGGATTAGGGGACGGGTTAGGGTCAGGCTTCGGGGAAAGGTTAGGGTTAGGGTTCGGGCTAGGGTTAGGGATAGGGGACGGGGACGATTTAGGGTCCAGGTGAGGGTACGACAACGCTTTAGGGGGAGCGTACGTGTGAGGGCGCGGGTTAGTGTCAGCGTACGGGTTAGGATTAGGGGACGGGTGAGGGTCAGGCTTCGGGGAAGGGTTAGGGTTAGGGTTCGGGCTAGGGTTAGGGTTAGGGGACGGGGACGGTTTAGGGTCCAGGTGAGGGTACGACAACGCTTTAGGGGGAGCGTACGTGTGAGGGCGCGGGTTAGTGTCAGCGTACGGGTTAGGATTAGGGGACGGGTGAGGGTCAGGCTTCGGGGAAGGGTTACGGTTAAGATTCGCGCTAGGGTTAGGGTTAGGGGACGGGGACGGTTTAGGGTCCAGGTGAGGGTACGACAACGCTTTAGGGGGAGCGTACGTGTGAGGGCGCGGGTTAGTGTCAGCGTACGGGTTAGGATTAGGGGCCGGGTGAGGGTCAGGCTTCGGGGAAGGGTTAGGGTTAGGGTTCGGGGTAGGGTTAGGGTTAGGGGACGGGGACGGTTTAGGGTCCAGGTGAGGGTACGACAATGCTTTAGGGGGAGCGTACGTGTGAGGGCGCGGGTTAGTGTCAGCGTACGGGTTGGATTAGGTGACGGTTGAGTGTCAGGCTTCGGGGAAGGGTTAGGGTTAGGGTTCGGGCTAGGGTTAGGGTTAGGGGACAGGGACTGTTTAGGGTCCAGGTGAGGGTATGGCAACGCTTTAGGGGGAGCATACGTGTGAGGACGCGGGTTATTGTCAGCGTACGGCTTAGGATTAGGGGACGGGTGAGGGTCAGGCTTCGGGGAAGTGTTAGGGTTAGGGTTCGGGCTAGGGTTAGGGTTAGGGGACAGGGACGGTTTAGGGTCCAGATGAGGGTACGACAACGCTTTAGGGGGAGCGTACAAGTGAGGGCAAGGGTTAGTTTCAGCGTACGGGTTAGGATTAGGGGACGGGTGATGGTCAGGCTTCGGGGAAGTGTTAGGGTTAGGGTTCGGGCTAGTGTTAGGGTTAGGGGACGGTGACGGTTTAGGGTCCAGGTGAGGGTACGACAACGCTTTAGGGGGAGCGTACGTGTGAGGGCGCGGGTTAGTGTCAGCGTACGCGTTAGGGTTAAGGGACGGGTGAGGGTCAGGCTTCGGGGAAGCGTTAGGGTTATGGTTCAGGCTAGGGTTAGGGTTAGGAGACGGGGACGGTTTAGGGTGCAGGTGAGGGTACGACAACGCTTTAGGGGGAGCGTACGTGTGAGGGCGTGGGTTAGTGTCAGCGTACGGGTTAGGATTAGGGGACGGGTGAGGGTCAGGCTTCGGGGAAGGGTTAGGGTTAGGGTTCGGGCTAGGTTTAGGGTTAGGGGACGGGGACGATTTAGGATCCAGGTGAGGGTACGACAACGCTTTAGGGGGAGCGTACGAGTGAGGGCACAGGTTAGTGTCAGCGTACGGGTTAGGATTAGGGGACGGGTTAGGGTCAGGCTTCGGGGAAAGGTTAGGGTTAGGGTTCGGGCTAGGGTTAGGGTTAGGGGACGGGGACGGTTTAGGGTCCAGGTGAGGGTACGACAACGCTTTAGGGTGAGCGTACGTGTGAGGGCGCGGGTTAGTGTCAGCGTACGCGTTAGGATTAAGGGACGGGTGAGGGTCAGGCTTCGGGGAAGGGTTAGGGTTAGGGTTCAGGCTAGGGTTAGGGTTAGGAGACGGGGACGGTTTAGGGTGCAGGTGAGGGTACGACAACGCTTTAGGGGGAGCGTACGTGTGAGCGCGTGGGTTAGTGTCAGCGTACGGGTTAGGATTAGGGGACGGGTGAGGGTCAGGCTTCGGGGAAGGGTTAGGGTTAGGGTTCGGGCTAGGGTTAGGGTTAGGGGACGGGGACGGTTTAGGGTCCAGATGAGGGTACGACAACGTTTTAGGGGGAGCGTACGTGTGAGGGCGCGGGTTAGTGTCAGCGTACGGTTTAGGATTAGGGGACGGGTGAGGGTCAGCCTTCGGGGAAGTGTTAGGGTTACGGTTCGGGCTAGGGTTAGGGTTAGGGGACGGGGACGGTTTAGGGTCCAGGTGAGGGTAAGACAACGCTTTTTGGGGCCCGTACGTGTGAGGGCGCAGGTTAGTGTCTGCGTACGGGTTAGGATTAGGGGACGGGTGAGGGTTAGGCTTCGGGGAAGGGTTAGGGTTAGGGTTCGGGCTAGGGTTAGGGTTAGGGGACGGGGACGGTTTAGGGTCCAGGTGAGGGTACGACAACGCTTTAGGGGGAGCATACGTGTGAGGGCGCGTGTTAGTGTCAGCGTACGGATTAGGATTAGGGGACGGGTGAGGGTCAGGCTTCGGGGAAGGGTTAGGGTTAGGGTTCGGGCTAGGGTTAGGGTTAGGGGACGGGGACGGTTTAGTGTCCAGGTGAGGGTACGACAACGCTTTAGGGGGAGCGTACGTGTGAGGGCGTGGGTTAGTGTCAGCGTACGCGTTAGGATTAAGGGACGGGTGAGGGTCAGGCTTCAGGGAAGGGTTAGGGTTAGGGTTCAGGCTAGGGTTAGGGTTAGGAGACGGGGACGGTTTAGGGTGAAGGTGAGGGTACGACAACGCTTTAGGGGGAGCGTACGTGTTAGGGCGCGGGTTAGTGTCAGCGTACGGGTTAGGATTAGGGGACGGGTGAGGGTCAGGCTTCGGGGAAGGGTTAGGGTTAGGGTTCGGGCTAGGGTTAGGGTTAGGGGACGGGGACGGTTTAGGGTCCAGGTCAGGGTACGACAACGCTATAGGGGGCCCGTACGTGTGAGGGCGCGGATTAGTGTCTGCGTACGGGTTAGGATTAGGGGACGGGTTAGGGTCAGGCTTCGGGGAAAGGTTAGGGTTAGGGTTCGGGCTAGGGTTAGGGTTAGGGGACGGGGACGATTTAGGGTCCAGGTGAGGGTACGACAACGCTTTAGGGGGAGCGTACGTGTGAGGGCGCGGGTTAGTGTCAGCGTACGGGTTAGGATTAGGGGACGGGTGAGGGTCAGGCTTCGGGGAAGGGTTAGGGTTAGGGTTCGGGCTAGGGTTAGGGTTAGGGGACGGGGACGGTTTAGGGTCCAGATGAGGGTACGACAACGTTTTAGGGGGAGCGTACGTGTGAGGGCGCGGGTTAGTGTCAGCGTACGGTTTAGGATTAGGGGACGGGTGAGGGTCAGCCTTCGGGGAAGTGTTAGGGTTACGGTTCGGGCTAGGGTTAGGGTTAGGGGACGGGGACGGTTTAGGGTCCAGGTGAGGGTAAGACAACGCTTTTTGGGGCCCGTACGTGTGAGGGCGCAGGTTAGTGTCTGCGTACGGGTTAGGATTAGGGGACGGGTGAGGGTTAGGCTTCGGGGAAGGGTTAGGGTTAGGGTTCGGGCTAGGGTTAGGGTTAGGGGACGGGGACGGTTTAGGGTCCAGGTGAGGGTACGACAACGCTTTAGGGGGAGCATACGTGTGAGGGCGCGTGTTAGTATCAGCGTACGGATTAGGATTAGGGGACGGGTGAGGGTCAGGCTTCGGGGAAGGGTTAGGGTTAGGGTTCGGGCTAGGGTTAGGGTTAGGGGACGGGGACGGTTTAGTGTCCAGGTGAGGGTACGACAACGCTTTAGGGGGAGCGTACGTGTGAGGGCGTGGGTTAGTGTCAGCGTACGCGTTAGGATTAAGGGACGGGTGAGGGTCAGGCTTCAGGGAAGGGTTAGGGTTAGGGTTCAGGCTAGGGTTAGGGTTAGGAGACGGGGACGGTTTAGGGTGAAGGTGAGGGTACGACAACGCTTTAGGGGGAGCGTACGTGTTAGGGCGCGGGTTAGTGTCAGCGTACGGGTTAGGATTAGGGGACGGGTGAGGGTCAGGCTTCGGGGAAGGGTTAGGGTTAGGGTTCGGGCTAGGGTTAGGGTTAGGGGACGGGGACGGTTTAGGGTCCAGGTCAGGGTACGACAACGCTATAGGGGGCCCGTACGTGTGAGGGCGCGGATTAGTGTCTGCGTACGGGTTAGGATTAGGGGACGGGTTAGGGTCAGGCTTCGGGGAAAGGTTAGGGTTAGGGTTCGGGCTAGGGTTAGGGTTAGGGGACGGGGACGATTTAGGGTCCAGGTGAGGGTACGACAACGCTTTAGGGGGAGCGTACGTGTGAGGGCGCGGGTTAGTGTCAGCGTACGGGTTAGGATTAGGGGACGGGTGAGGGTCAGGCTTCGGGGAAGGGTTAGGGTTAGGGTTCGGGCTAGGGTTAGGGTTAGGGAACGGGGACGGTTTAGGGTCCAGGTGAGGGTACGACAACGCTTTAGGGGGAGCGTACGTGTGAGGGCGCGGGTTAGTGTCAGCGTACGGGTTAGGATTAGGGGACGGGTGAGGGTCAGGCTTCGGGGAAGGGTTAGGGTTAGGGTTCGGGCTAGGGTTAGGGTTAGGGGACGGGGACGGTTTAGGGTCCAGGTGAGGGTACGACAACGCTTTTTGGGGCCCGTACGTGTGAGGGCGCAGGTTAGTGTCTGCGTACGGGTTAGGATTAGGGGACGGGTGAGGGTTAGGCTTCGGGGAAGGGTTAGGGTTAGGGTTCGGGCTAGGGTTAGGGTTAGGGGACGGGGACGGTTTAGGGTCCAGGTGAGGGTACGACAACGCTTTAGGGGGAGCGTACGTGTGAGGGCGTGGGTTAGTGTCAGCGTACGCGTTAGGATTAAGGGACGGGTGAGGGTCAGGCTTCAGGGAAGGGTTAGGGTTAGGGTTCAGGCTAGGGTTAGGGTTAGGAGACGGGGAAGGTTTAGGGTGCAGGTGAGGGTACGACAACGCTTTAGGGGGAGCGTACGTGTGAGGGCGCGGGTTAGTGTCAGCGTACGGCTTAGGATTAGGGGACGGGTGAGGGTCAGGCTTCGGGGAAGTGTTAGGGTTAGGGTTCGGGCTAGGGTTAGGGTTAGGGGACGGGGACGGTTTAGGGTCCAGATGAGGGTACGACAACGCTTTAGGGGGAGCGTACAAGTGAGGGCAAGGATTAGTGTCAGCGTACGGGTTAGGATTAGGGGACAGGTGAGGGTCAGGCTTCGGGGAAGGGTTAGGGTTAGGGTTCGGGCTAGGGTTAGGGTTAGGGGACGGTGACGGTTTAGGGTCCAGGTGAGGGTACGACAACGCTTTAGGGGGAGCGTACGTGTGAGGGCGCGGGTTAGTGTCAGCGTACGCGTTAGGATTAAGGGACGGGTGAGGGTCAGGCATCGGGGAAGGGTTAGGGTTAGGGTTCAGGCTAGGGTTAGGGTTAGGAGACGGGGACGGTTTAGGGTGCAGGTGAGGGTACGACAACGCTTTAGGGGGAGCGTACGTGTGAGGGCGTGGGTTAGTGTCAGCGTACGGGTTAGGATTAGGGGACGGGTGAGGGTCAGGCTTCGGGGAAGGGTTAGGGTTAGGGTTCGGGCTAGGGTTAGGGTTAGGGGACGGGGACGGTTTAGGATCCAGGTGAGGGTACGACAACGCTTTAGGGGGAGCGTACGAGTGAGGGCACAGGTTAGTGTCAGCGTACGGGTTAGGATTAGGGGACGGGTTAGGGTCAGGCTTCGGGGAAAGGTTAGGGTTAGGGTTCGGGCTAGGGTTAGGGTTAGGGGACGGGGACGGTTTAGGGTCCAGGTGAGGGTACGACAACGCTTTAGGGGGAGCGTACGTGTGAGGGCGCGGGTTAGTGTCAGCGTACGCGTTAGGATTAAGGGACGGGTGAGGGTCAGGCTTCGGGGAAGGGTTAGGGTTAGGGTTCAGGCTAGGGTTAGGGTTAGGAGACGGGGACCGTTTAGGGTGCAGGTGAGGGTAAGACAACGCTTTAGGGGGAGCGTACGTGTGAGGGCGTGGGTTAGTGTCAGCGTACGGGTTAGGATTAGGGGACGGGTGAGGGTCAGGCTTCGGGGAAGGGTTAGGGTTAGGGTTCGGGCTAGGGTTAGGGTTAGGGGACGGGGACGGTTTAGGATCCAGGTGAGGGTACGACAACGCTTTAGGGGGAGCGTACGAGTGAGGGCACAGGTTAGTGTCAGCGTACGGGTTAGGATTAGGGGACGGGTTAGGGTCAGGCTTCGGGGAAAGGTTAGGGTTAGGGTTCGGGCTAGGGTTAGGGTTAGGGGACGGGGACGGTTTCGGGTCCAGGTGAGGGTACGACAACGCTTTAGGGGGAGCGTACGTGTGAGGGCGCGGGTTAGTGTCAGCGTACGCGTTAGGATTAAGGGACGGGTGAGGGTCAGGCTTCGGGGAAGGGTTAGGGTTAGGGTTCAGGCTAGGGTTAGGGTTAGGAGACGGGGACGGTTTAGGGTGCAGGTGAGGGTACGACAACGCTTTAGGGGGAGCGTACGTGTGAGGGCGTGGGTTAGTGTCAGCGTACGGGTTAGGATTAGGGGACGGGTGAGGGTCAGGCTTCGGGGAAGGGTTAGGGTTAGGGTTCGGGCTAGGTTTAGGGTTAGGGGACGGGGACGGTTTAGGATCCAGGTGAGGGTACGACAACGCTTTAGGGGGAGCGTACGAGTGAGGGCACAGGTTAGTGTCAGCGTACGGGTTAGGATTAGGGGACGGGTTAGGGTCAGGCTTCGGGGAAGGGTTAGGGTTAGGGTTCGGGCTAGGGTTAGGGTTAGGGGACGGGGACGATTTAGGGTCCAGGTGAGGGTACGACAACGCTTTAGGGGGAGCGTACGTGTGAGGGCGCGGGTTAGTGTCAGCGTACGGGTTAGGATTAGGGGACGGGTGAGGGTCAGGCTTCGGGGAAGGGTTAGGGTTAGGGTTCGGGCTAGGGTTAGGGTTAGGGGACGGGGACGGTTTAGGGTCCAGGTCAGGGTACGACAACGCTATAGGGGGCCCGTACGTGTGAGGGCGCGGATTAGTGTCTGCGTACGGGTTAGGATTAGGGGACGGGTTAGGGTCAGGCTTCGGGGAAAGGTTAGGGTTAGGGTTCGGGCTAGGGTTAGGGATAGGGGACGGGGACGATTTAGGGTCCAGGTGAGGGTACGACAACGCTTTAGGGGGAGCGTACGTGTGAGGGCGCGGGTTAGTGTCAGCGTACGGGTTAGGATTAGGGGACGGGTGAGGGTCAGGCTTCGGGGAAGGGTTAGGGTTAGGGTTCGGGCTAGGGTTAGGGTTAGGGGACGGGGACGGTTTAGGGTCCAGGTGAGGGTACGACAACGCTTTAGGGGGAGCGTACGTGTGAGGGCGCGGGTTAGTGTCAGCGTACGGGTTAGGATTAGGGGACGGGTGAGGGTCAGGCTTCGGGGAAGGGTTACGGTTAAGATTCGCGCTAGGGTTAGGGTTAGGGGACGGGGACGGTTTAGGGTCCAGGTGAGGGTACGACAACGCTTTAGGGGGAGCGTACGTGTGAGGGCGCGGGTTAGTGTCAGCGTACGGGTTAGGATTAGGGGCCGGGTGAGGGTCAGGCTTCGGGGAAGGGTTAGGGTTAGGGTTCGGGGTAGGGTTAGGGTTAGGGGACGGGGACGGTTTAGGGTCCAGGTGAGGGTACGACAATGCTTTAGGGGGAGCGTACGTGTGAGGGCGCGGGTTAGTGTCAGCGTACGGGTTGGATTAGGTGACGGTTGAGTGTCAGGCTTCGGGGAAGGGTTAGGGTTAGGGTTCGGGCTAGGGTTAGGGTTAGGGGACAGGGACTGTTTAGGGTCCAGGTGAGGGTATGGCAACGCTTTAGGGGGAGCATACGTGTGAGGACGCGGGTTATTGTCAGCGTACGGCTTAGGATTAGGGGACGGGTGAGGGTCAGGCTTCGGGGAAGTGTTAGGGTTAGGGTTCGGGCTAGGGTTAGGGTTAGGGGACAGGGACGGTTTAGGGTCCAGATGAGGGTACGACAACGCTTTAGGGGGAGCGTACAAGTGAGGGCAAGGGTTAGTTTCAGCGTACGGGTTAGGATTAGGGGACGGGTGATGGTCAGGCTTCGGGGAAGTGTTAGGGTTAGGGTTCGGGCTAGTGTTAGGGTTAGGGGACGGTGACGGTTTAGGGTCCAGGTGAGGGTACGACAACGCTTTAGGGGGAGCGTACGTGTGAGGGCGCGGGTTAGTGTCAGCGTACGCGTTAGGGTTAAGGGACGGGTGAGGGTCAGGCTTCGGGGAAGCGTTAGGGTTATGGTTCAGGCTAGGGTTAGGGTTAGGAGACGGGGACGGTTTAGGGTGCAGGTGAGGGTACGACAACGCTTTAGGGGGAGCGTACGTGTGAGGGCGTGGGTTAGTGTCAGCGTACGGGTTAGGATTAGGGGACGGGTGAGGGTCAGGCTTCGGGGAAGGGTTAGGGTTAGGGTTCGGGCTAGGTTTAGGGTTAGGGGACGGGGACGATTTAGGATCCAGGTGAGGGTACGACAACGCTTTAGGGGGAGCGTACGAGTGAGGGCACAGGTTAGTGTCAGCGTACGGGTTAGGATTAGGGGACGGGTTAGGGTCAGGCTTCGGGGAAAGGTTAGGGTTAGGGTTCGGGCTAGGGTTAGGGTTAGGGGACGGGGACGGTTTAGGGTCCAGGTGAGGGTACGACAACGCTTTAGGGTGAGCGTACGTGTGAGGGCGCGGGTTAGTGTCAGCGTACGCGTTAGGATTAAGGGACGGGTGAGGGTCAGGCTTCGGGGAAGGGTTAGGGTTAGGGTTCAGGCTAGGGTTAGGGTTAGGAGACGGGGACGGTTTAGGGTGCAGGTGAGGGTACGACAACGCTTTAGGGGGAGCGTACGTGTGAGCGCGTGGGTTAGTGTCAGCGTACGGGTTAGGATTAGGGGACGGGTGAGGGTCAGGCTTCGGGGAAGGGTTAGGGTTAGGGTTCGGGCTAGGGTTAGGGTTAGGGGACGGGGACGGTTTAGGGTCCAGATGAGGGTACGACAACGTTTTAGGGGGAGCGTACGTGTGAGGGCGCGGGTTAGTGTCAGCGTACGGTTTAGGATTAGGGGACGGGTGAGGGTCAGCCTTCGGGGAAGTGTTAGGGTTACGGTTCGGGCTAGGGTTAGGGTTAGGGGACGGGGACGGTTTAGGGTCCAGGTGAGGGTAAGACAACGCTTTTTGGGGCCCGTACGTGTGAGGGCGCAGGTTAGTGTCTGCGTACGGGTTAGGATTAGGGGACGGGTGAGGGTTAGGCTTCGGGGAAGGGTTAGGGTTAGGGTTCGGGCTAGGGTTAGGGTTAGGGGACGGGGACGGTTTAGGGTCCAGGTGAGGGTACGACAACGCTTTAGGGGGAGCATACGTGTGAGGGCGCGTGTTAGTGTCAGCGTACGGATTAGGATTAGGGGACGGGTGAGGGTCAGGCTTCGGGGAAGGGTTAGGGTTAGGGTTCGGGCTAGGGTTAGGGTTAGGGGACGGGGACGGTTTAGTGTCCAGGTGAGGGTACGACAACGCTTTAGGGGGAGCGTACGTGTGAGGGCGTGGGTTAGTGTCAGCGTACGCGTTAGGATTAAGGGACGGGTGAGGGTCAGGCTTCAGGGAAGGGTTAGGGTTAGGGTTCAGGCTAGGGTTAGGGTTAGGAGACGGGGACGGTTTAGGGTGAAGGTGAGGGTACGACAACGCTTTAGGGGGAGCGTACGTGTTAGGGCGCGGGTTAGTGTCAGCGTACGGGTTAGGATTAGGGGACGGGTGAGGGTCAGGCTTCGGGGAAGGGTTAGGGTTAGGGTTCGGGCTAGGGTTAGGGTTAGGGGACGGGGACGGTTTAGGGTCCAGGTCAGGGTACGACAACGCTATAGGGGGCCCGTACGTGTGAGGGCGCGGATTAGTGTCTGCGTACGGGTTAGGATTAGGGGACGGGTTAGGGTCAGGCTTCGGGGAAAGGTTAGGGTTAGGGTTCGGGCTAGGGTTAGGGTTAGGGGACGGGGACGATTTAGGGTCCAGGTGAGGGTACGACAACGCTTTAGGGGGAGCGTACGTGTGAGGGCGCGGGTTAGTGTCAGCGTACGGGTTAGGATTAGGGGACGGGTGAGGGTCAGGCTTCGGGGAAGGGTTAGGGTTAGGGTTCGGGCTAGGGTTAGGGTTAGGGGACGGGGACGGTTTAGGGTCCAGATGAGGGTACGACAACGTTTTAGGGGGAGCGTACGTGTGAGGGCGCGGGTTAGTGTCAGCGTACGGTTTAGGATTAGGGGACGGGTGAGGGTCAGCCTTCGGGGAAGTGTTAGGGTTACGGTTCGGGCTAGGGTTAGGGTTAGGGGACGGGGACGGTTTAGGGTCCAGGTGAGGGTAAGACAACGCTTTTTGGGGCCCGTACGTGTGAGGGCGCAGGTTAGTGTCTGCGTACGGGTTAGGATTAGGGGACGGGTGAGGGTTAGGCTTCGGGGAAGGGTTAGGGTTAGGGTTCGGGCTAGGGTTAGGGTTAGGGGACGGGGACGGTTTAGGGTCCAGGTGAGGGTACGACAACGCTTTAGGGGGAGCATACGTGTGAGGGCGCGTGTTAGTATCAGCGTACGGATTAGGATTAGGGGACGGGTGAGGGTCAGGCTTCGGGGAAGGGTTAGGGTTAGGGTTCGGGCTAGGGTTAGGGTTAGGGGACGGGGACGGTTTAGTGTCCAGGTGAGGGTACGACAACGCTTTAGGGGGAGCGTACGTGTGAGGGCGTGGGTTAGTGTCAGCGTACGCGTTAGGATTAAGGGACGGGTGAGGGTCAGGCTTCAGGGAAGGGTTAGGGTTAGGGTTCAGGCTAGGGTTAGGGTTAGGAGACGGGGACGGTTTAGGGTGAAGGTGAGGGTACGACAACGCTTTAGGGGGAGCGTACGTGTTAGGGCGCGGGTTAGTGTCAGCGTACGGGTTAGGATTAGGGGACGGGTGAGGGTCAGGCTTCGGGGAAGGGTTAGGGTTAGGGTTCGGGCTAGGGTTAGGGTTAGGGGACGGGGACGGTTTAGGGTCCAGGTCAGGGTACGACAACGCTATAGGGGGCCCGTACGTGTGAGGGCGCGGATTAGTGTCTGCGTACGGGTTAGGATTAGGGGACGGGTTAGGGTCAGGCTTCGGGGAAAGGTTAGGGTTAGGGTTCGGGCTAGGGTTAGGGTTAGGGGACGGGGACGATTTAGGGTCCAGGTGAGGGTACGACAACGCTTTAGGGGGAGCGTACGTGTGAGGGCGCGGGTTAGTGTCAGCGTACGGGTTAGGATTAGGGGACGGGTGAGGGTCAGGCTTCGGGGAAGGGTTAGGGTTAGGGTTCGGGCTAGGGTTAGGGTTAGGGAACGGGGACGGTTTAGGGTCCAGGTGAGGGTACGACAACGCTTTAGGGGGAGCGTACGTGTGAGGGCGCGGGTTAGTGTCAGCGTACGGGTTAGGATTAGGGGACGGGTGAGGGTCAGGCTTCGGGGAAGGGTTAGGGTTAGGGTTCGGGCTAGGGTTAGGGTTAGGGGACGGGGACGGTTTAGGGTCCAGGTGAGGGTACGACAACGCTTTTTGGGGCCCGTACGTGTGAGGGCGCAGGTTAGTGTCTGCGTACGGGTTAGGATTAGGGGACGGGTGAGGGTTAGGCTTCGGGGAAGGGTTAGGGTTAGGGTTCGGGCTAGGGTTAGGGTTAGGGGACGGGGACGGTTTAGGGTCCAGGTGAGGGTACGACAACGCTTTAGGGGGAGCGTACGTGTGAGGGCGTGGGTTAGTGTCAGCGTACGCGTTAGGATTAAGGGACGGGTGAGGGTCAGGCTTCAGGGAAGGGTTAGGGTTAGGGTTCAGGCTAGGGTTAGGGTTAGGAGACGGGGAAGGTTTAGGGTGCAGGTGAGGGTACGACAACGCTTTAGGGGGAGCGTACGTGTGAGGGCGCGGGTTAGTGTCAGCGTACGGGTTAGGATTAGGGGACGGGTGAGCGTCAGGCTTCGGGGAAATGTTAGGGTTAGGGTTCAGGCTAGGGTTAGGGTTAGGGGACGGGGACGGTTTAGGGTCCAGGTGAGGGTACGACAACGCTTTAGGGGGAGCGTACGTGTGAGCGCACCGGTTAGTGTCAGCGTACGGGTTAGGATTAGGGGACGGGTGAGGGTCAGGCTTCGGGGAAGCGTTAGGGTTAGGGTTCGGGCTAGGGTTAGGGTTAGGGGACAGGGACTGTTTAGGGTCCAGGTGAGGGTACGGCAACGCTTTAGGGGGAGCATACGTGTGAGGACGCGGGTTATTGTCAGCGTACGGCTTAGGATTAGGGGACGGGTGAGGGTCAGGCTTCGGGGAAGTGTTAGGGTTAGGGTTCGGGCTAGGGTTAGGGTTAGGGGACGGGGACGGTTTAGGGTCCAGATGAGGGTACGACAACGCTTTAGGGGGAGCGTACATGTGAGGGCAAGGGTTAGTGTCAGCGTACGGGTTAGGATTAGGGGACGGGTGAGGGTCAGGCTTCGGGGAAGGGTTAGGGTTAGGGTTCGGGCTAGGGTTAGGGTTAGGGGACGGTGACGGTTTAGGGTCCAGGTGAGGGTACGACAACGCTTTAGGGGGAGCGTACGTGTGAGGGCGCGGGTTAGTGTCAGCGTACGCGTTAGGATTAAGGGACGGGTGAGGGTCAGGCATCGGGGAAGGGTTAGGGTTAGGGTTCAGGCTAGGGTTAGGGTTAGGAGACGGGGACGGTTTAGGGTACAGGTGAGGGTACGACAACGCTTTAGGGGGAGCGTACGTGTGAGGGCGTGGGTTAGTGTCAGCGTACGGGTTAGGATTAGGGGACGGGTGAGGGTCAGGCTTCGGGGAAGGGTTAGGGTTAGGGTTCGGGCTAGGGTTAGGGTTAGGGGACGGGGACGGTTTAGGATCCAGGTGAGGGTACGACAACGCTTTAGGGGGAGCGTACGAGTGAGGGCACAGGTTAGTGTCAGCGTACGGGTTAGGATTAGGGGACGGGTTAGGGTCAGGCTTCGGGGAAAGGTTAGGGTTAGGGTTCGGGCTAGGGTTAGGGTTAGGGGACGGGGAAGGTTTAGGGTCCAGGTGAGGGTACGACAACGCTTTAGGGGGAGCGTACGTGTGAGGGCGCGGGTTAGTGTCAGCGTACGCGTTAGGATTAAGGGACGGGTGAGGGTCAGGCTTCGGGGAAGGGTTAGGGTTAGGGTTCAGGCTAGGGTTAGGGTTAGGAGACGGGGACGGTTTAGGGTGCAGGTGAGGGTAAGACAACGCTTTAGGGGGAGCGTACGTGTGAGGGCGTGGGTTAGTGTCAGCGTACGGGTTAGGATTAGGGGACGGGTGAGGGTCAGGCTTCGGGGAAGGGTTAGGGTTAGGGTTCGGGCTAGGGTTAGGGTTAGGGGACGGGGACGGTTTAGGATCCAGGTGAGGGTACGACAACGCTTTAGGGGGAGCGTACGAGTGAGGGCACAGGTTAGTGTCAGCGAATGGGTTAGGATTAGGGGACGGGTTAGGGTCAGGCTTCGGGGAAAGGTTAGGGTTAGGGTTCGGGCTAGGGTTAGGGTTAGGGGACGGGGACGGTTTAGGGTCCAGGTCAGGGTACGACAACGCTATAGGGGGCCCGTACGTGTGAGGGCGCGGATTAGTGTCTGCGTACGGGTTAGGATTAGGGGACGGGTTAGGGTCAGGCTTCGGGGAAAGGTTAGGGTTAGGGTTCGGGCTAGGGTTAGGGTTAGGGGACGGGGACGATTTAGGGTCCAGGTGAGGGTACGACAACGCTTTAGGGGGAGCGTACGTGTGAGGGCGCGGGTTAGTGTCAGCGTACGGGTTAGGATTAGGGGACGGGTGAGGGTCAGGCTTCGGGGAAGGGTTAGGGTTAGGGTTCGGGCTAGGGTTAGGGTTAGGGGACGGGGACGGTTTAGGGTCCAGGTGAGGGTACGACAACGCTTTAGGGGGAGCGTACGTGTGAGGGCGCGGGTTAGTGTCAGCGTACGGGTTAGGATTAGGGGACGGGTGAGGGTCAGGCTTCGGGGAAGGGTTAGGGTTAGGGTTCGGGCTAGGGTTAGGGTTAGGGGACGGGGACGGTTTAGGATCCAGGTGAGGGTACGACAACGCTTTTTGGGGCCCGTACGTGTGAGGGCGCAGGTTAGTGTCTGCGTACGGGTTAGGATTAGGGGACGGGTGAGGGTTAGGCTTCGGGGAAGGGTTAGGGTTAGGGTTCGGGCTAGGGTTATGGTTAGGGGACGGGGACGGTTTAGGGTCCAGGTGAGGGTACGACAACGCTTTAGGGGGAGCGTACGTGTGAGGGCATGGGTTAGTGTCAGCGTACGCGTTAGGATTAAGGGACGGGTGAGGGTCAGGCTTCAGGGAAGGGTTAGGGTTAGGGTTCAGGCTAGGGTTAGGGTTAGGAGACGGGGAAGGTTTAGGGTGCAGGTGAGGGTACGACAACGCTTTAGGGGGAGCGTACGTGTGAGGGCGCGGGTTAGTGTCAGCGTACAGGTTAGGATTAGGGGACGGGTGAGCGTCAGGCTTCGGGGAAATGTTAGGGTTAGGGTTCAGGCTAGGGTTAGGGTTAGGGGACGGGGACGGTTTAGGGTGCAGGTGAGGGTACGACAACGCTTTAGGGGGAGCGTACGTGTGAGGGCGAGGGTTAGTGTCAGCGTACGGGTTAGGATTAGGGGACGGGTGAGGGTCAGGCTTCGGGGAAGGGTTAGGGTTAGGGTTCGGGCTAGGGTTAGGGTTAGGGGACGGGGACGGTTTAGGATCCAGGTGAGGGTACGACAACGCTTTAGGGGGAGCGTACGAGTGAGGGCACAGGTTAGTGTCAGCGTACGGGTTAGGATTAGGGGACGGGTTAGGGTCAGGCTTCGGGGAAAGGTTAGGGTTAGGGTTCGGGCTAGGGTTAGGGTTAGGGGACGGGGAAGGTTTAGGGTCCAGGTGAGGGTAAGACAACGCTTTAGGGGGAGCGTACGTGTGAGGGCGCGGGTTAGTGTCAGCGTACGCGTTAGGATTAAGGGACGGGTGAGGGTCAGGCTTCGGGGAAGGGTTAGGGTTAGGGTTCAGGCTAGGGTTAGGGTTAGGGGACGGGGACGGTTTAGGGTCCAGGTGAGGGTACGACAACGCTTTAGGGGGAGCGTACGTGTGAGGGCGCGGGTTAGTGTCAGCGTACGGGTTAGGATTAGGGGACGGGTGAGGGTCAGGCTTCGGGGAAGGGTTACTGTTACGATTCGCGCTAGGGTTAGGGTTAGGGGACTGGGACGGTTTAGGGTCCAGGTGAGGGTACGACAACGCTTTAGGGGGAGCGTACGTGTGAGGGCGCGGGTTAGTGTCAGCGTACGGGTTAGGATTAGGGGCCGGGTGAGGGTCAGGCTTCGGGAAAGGGTTAGGGTTAGGGTTCGGGGTAGGGTTAGGGTTAGGGGACGGGGACGGTTTAGGGTCCAGGTGAGGGTACGACAATGCTTTAGGGGGAGCGTACGTGTGAGGGCGCGGGTTAGTGTCAGCGTACGGGTTGGATTAGGTGACGGGTGAGTGTCAGGCTTCGGGGAAGGGTTAGGGTTAGGGTTCGGGCTAGGGTTAGGATTAGGGGACAGGGACTGTTTAGGGTCCAGGTGAGGGTACGGCAACGCTTTAGGGGGAGCATACGTGTGAGGACGCGGGTTATTGTCAGCGTACGGGTTAGGATTAGGGGACGGGTGAGGGTCAGGCTTCGGGGAAGTGTTAGGGTTAGGGTTCGGGCTAGGGTTAGGGTTAGGGGACGGGGACGGTTTAGGGTCCAGATGAGGGTACGACAACGCTTTAGGGGGAGCGTACAAGTGAGGGCAAGGGTTAGTGTCAGCGTACGGGTTAGGATTAGGGGACGGGTGAGGGTCAGGCTTCGGGGAAGGGTTAGGGTTAGGGTTCGGGCTAGGGTTAGGGTTAGGGGACGGTGACGGTTTAGGGTCCAGGTGAGGGTACGACAACGCTTTAGGGGGAGCGTACGTGTGAGGGCGCGGGTTAGTGTCAGCATACGCGTTAGGATTAAGGGACGGGTGAGGGTCAGGCTTCGGGCAAGGGTTAGGGTTAGGGTTCAGGCTAGGGTTAGGGTTAGGAGACGGGGACGGTTTAGGGTGCAGGTGAGGGTACGACAACGCTTTAGGGGGAGCGTACGTGTGAGGGCGTGGGTTAGTGTCAGCGTACGGGTTAGGATTAGGGGACGGGTGAGGGTCAGGCTTCGGGGAAGGGTTAGGGTTAGGGTTCGGGCTAGGGTTAGGGTTAGGGGACGGGGACGGTTTAGGATCCAGGTGAGGGTACGAAAACGCTTTAGGGGGAGCGTACGAGTGAGGGCACAGGTTAGTGTCAGCGTACGGGTTAGGATTAGGGGACGGGTTAGGGTCAGGCTTCGGGGAAAGGTTAGGGTTAGGGTCGGGCTAGGGTTAGGGTTAGGGGACGGGGACGGTTTAGGGTCAAGGTGAGGGTACGACAACGCTTTAGGGGGAGCGTACGTGTGAGGGCGCGGGTTAGTGTCAGCGTACGCGTTAGGATTAAGGGACGGGTGAGGGTCAGGCTTCGGGGAAGGGTTAGGGTTAGGGTTCAGGCTAGGGTTAGGGTTAGGAGACGGGGACGGTTTAGGGTGCAGGTGAGGGTACGACAACGCTTTAGGGGGAGCGTACGTGTGAGGGCGTGGGTTAGTGTCAGCGTACGGGTTAGGATTAGGGGACGGGTGAGGGTCAGGCTTCGGGGAAGGGTTAGGGTTAGGGTTCGGGCTAGGGTTAGGGTTAGGGGACGGGGACAGTTTAGGATCCAGGTGAGGGTACGACAACGCTTTAGGGGGAGCGTAGGAGTGAGGGCACAGGTTAGTGTCAGCGTACGGGTTAGGATTAGGGGACGGGTTAGGGTCAGGCTTCGGGGAAAGGTTAGGGTTAGGGTTCGGGCTAGGGTTAGGGTTAGGGGACGGGGACGATTTAGGGTCCAGGTGAGGGTACGACAACGCTTTAGGGGGAGCGTACGTGTGAGGGCGCGGGTTAGTGTCAGCGTACGCGTTAGGATTAAGGGACGGGTGAGGGTCAGGCTTCGGGGAAGGGTTAGGGTTAGGGTTCAGGCTAGGGTTAGGGTTAGGAGACGGGGACGGTTTAGGGTGCAGGTGAGGGTACGACAACGCTTTAGGGGGAGCGTACGTGTGAGGGCGTGGGTTAGTGTCAGCGTACGGGTTAGGATTAGGGGACGGGTGAGGGTCAGGCTTCGGGGAAGGGTTAGGGTTAGGGTTCGGGCTAGGGTTAGGGTTAGGGGACGGGGACGGTTTAGGATCCAGGTGAGGGTACGACAACGCTTTAGGGGGAGCGTACGAGTGAGGGCACAGGTTAGTGTCAGCGTACGGGTTAGGATTAGGGGACGGGTTAGGGTCAGGCTTCGGGGAAAGGTTAGGGTTAGGGTTCGGGCTAGGGTTAGGGTTAGGGGACGGGGACGATTTAGGGTCCAGGTGAGGGTACGACAACGCTTTAGGGGGAGCGTACGTGTGAGGGCGCGGGTTAGTGTCAGCGTACGGGTTAGGATTAGGGGACGGGTGAGGGTCAGGCTTCGGGGAAGGGTTAGGGTTAGGGTTCGGGCTAGGGTTAGGGTTAGGGGACGGGGACGGTTTAGGGTCCAGGTGAGGGTACGACAACGCTTTAGGGGGAGCGTACGTGTGAGGGCGCGGGTTAGTGTCAGCGTACGGGTTAGGATTAGGGAACGGGTGAGGGTCAGGCTTCGGGGAAGGGTTACGGTTAAGATTCGCGCTAGGGTTAGGGTTGGGGACGGGGACGGTTTAGGGTCCAGGTGAGGGTACGACAACGCTTTAGGGGGAGCGTACGTGTGAGGGCGCGGGTTAGTGTCAGCGTACGGGTTAGGATTAGGGGCCGGGTGAGGGTCAGGCTTCGGGGAAGGGTTAGGGTTAGGGTTCGGGGTAGGGTTAGGGTTAGGGGACGGGGACGGTTTAGGGTCCAGGTGAGGGTACGACAATGCTTTAGGGGGAGCGTACGTGTGAGGGCGCGGGTTAGTGTCAGCGTACGCGTTAGGGTTAAGGGACGGGTGAGGGTCAGGCTTCGGGGAAGCGTTAGGGTTGTGGTTCAGGCTAGGGTTAGGGTTAGGAGACGGGGACGGTTTAGGGTGCAGGTGAGGGTACGACAACGCTTTAGGGGGAGCGTACGTGTGAGGGCGTGGGTTAGTGTCAGCGTACGGGTTAGGATTAGGGGACGGGTGAGGGTCAGGCTTCGGGGAAGGGTTAGGGTTAGGGTTCGGGCTAGGTTTAGGGTTAGGGGACGGGGACGATTTAGGATCCAGGTGAGGGTACGACAACGCTTTAGGTGGAGCGTACGAGTGAGGGCACAGGTTAGTGTCAGCGTACGGGTTAGGATTAGGGGACGGGTTAGGGTCAGGCTTCGGGGAAAGGTTAGGGTTAGGGTTCGGGCTAGGGTTAGGGTTAGGGGACGGGGACGGTTTAGGGTCCAGGTGAGGGTACGACAACGCTTTAGGGGGAGCGTACGTGTGAGGGCGCGGGTTAGTGTCAGCGTACGCGTTAGGATTAAGGGACGGGTGAGGGTCAGGCTTCGGGGAAGGGTTAGGGTTAGGGTTCAGGCTAGGGTTAGGGTTAGGAGACGGGGACGGTTTAGGGTGCAGGTGAGGGTACGACAACGCTTTAGGGGGAGCGTACGTGTGAGCGCGTGGGTTAGTGTCAGCGTACGGGTTAGAATTAGGGGACGGGTGAGGGTCAGGCTTCGGGGAAGGGTTAGGGTTAGGGTTCGGGCTAGGGTTAGGGTTAGGGGACGGGGACGGTTTAGGGTCCAGATGAGGGTACGACAACGTTTTAGGGGGAGCGTACGTGTGAGGGCGCGGGTTAGTGTCAGCGTACGGTTTAGGATTAGGGGACGGGTGAGGGTCAGCCTTCGGGGAAGTGTTAGGGTTACGGTTCGGGCTAGGGTTAGGGTTAGGGGACGGGGACGGTTTAGGGTCCAGGTGAGGGTAAGACAACGCTTTTTGGGGCCCGTACGTGTGAGGGCGCAGGTTAGTGTCTGCGTACGGGTTAGGATTAGGGGACGGGTGAGGGTTAGGCTTCGGGGAAGGGTTAGGGTTAGGGTTCGGGCTAGGGTTAGGGTTAGGGGACGGGGACGGTTTAGGGTCCAGGTGAGGGTACGACAACGCTTTAGGGGGAGCATACGTGTGAGGGCGCGTGTTAGTGTCAGCGTACGGATTAGGATTAGGGGACGGGTGAGGGTCAGGCTTCGGGGAAGGGTTAGGGTTAGGGTTCGGGCTAGGGTTAGGGTTAGGGGACGGGGACGGTTTAGTGTCCAGGTGAGGGTACGACAACGCTTTAGGGGGAGCGTACGTGTGAGGGCGTGGGTTAGTGTCAGCGTACGCGTTAGGATTAAGGGACGGGTGAGGGTCAGGCTTCAGGGAAGGGTTAGGGTTAGGGTTCAGGCTAGGGTTAGGGTTAGGAGACGGGGACGGTTTAGGGTGAAGGTGAGGGTACGACAACGCTTTAGGGGGAGCGTACGTGTTAGGGCGCGGGTTAGTGTCAGCGTACGGGTTAGGATTAGGGGACGGGTGAGGGTCAGGCTTCGGGGAAGGGTTAGGGTTAGGGTTCGGGCTAGGGTTAGGGTTAGGGGACGGGGACGGTTTAGGGTCCAGGTCAGGGTACGACAACGCTATAGGGGGCCCGTACGTGTGAGGGCGCGGATTAGTGTCTGCGTACGGGTTAGGATTAGGGGACGGGTTAGGGTCAGGCTTCGGGGAAGGGTTAGGGTTAGGGTTCGGGCTAGGGTTAGGGTTAGGGGACGGGGACGGTTTAGGGTCCAGGTGAGGGTACGACAACGCTTTAGGGGGAGCGTACGTGTGAGGGCGCGGGTTAGTGTCAGCGTACGGGTTAGGATTAGGGGACGGGTGAGGGTCAGGCTTCGGGGAAATGTTAGGGTTAGGGTTCAGGCTAGGGTTAGGGTTAGGGGACGGGGACGGTTTAGGGTCCAGGTGAGGGTACGACAACGCTTTAGGGGGAGCGTACGTGTGAGCGCACCGGTTAGTGTCAGCGTACGGGTTAGGATTAGGGGACGGGTGAGGGTCAGGCTTCGGGGAAGCGTTAGGGTTAGGGTTCGGGCTAGGGTTAGGGTTAGGGGACAGGGACTGTTTAGGGTCCAGGTGAGGGTACGGCAACGCTTTAGGGGGAGCATACGTGTGAGGACGCGGGTTATTGTCAGCGTACGGCTTAGGATTAGGGGACGGGTGAGGGTCAGGCTTCGGGGAAGTGTTAGGGTTAGGGTTCGGGCTAGGGTTAGGGTTAGGGGACGGGGACGGTTTAGGGTCCAGATGAGGGTACGACAACGCTTTAGGGGGAGCGTACAAGTGAGGGCAAGGGTTAGTGTCAGCGTACGGGTTAGGATTAGGGGACGGGTGAGGGTCAGGCTTCGGGGAAGGGTTAGGGTTAGGGTTCGGGCTAGGGTTAGGGTTAGGGGACGGTGACGGTTTAGGGTCCAGGTGAGGGTACGACAACGCTTTAGGGGGAGCGTACGTGTGAGGGCGCGGGTTAGTGTCAGCGTACGCGTTAGGATTAAGGGACGGGTGAGGGTCAGGCATCGGGGAAGGGTTAGGGTTAGGGTTCAGGCTAGGGTTAGGGTTAGGAGACGGGGACGGTTTAGGGTGCAGGTGAGGGTACGACAACGCTTTAGGGGGAGCGTACGTGTGAGGGCGTGGGTTAGTGTCAGCGTACGGGTCAGGATTAGGGGACGGGTGAGGGTCAGGCTTCGGGGAAGGGTTAGGGTTAGGGTTCGGGCTAGGGTTAGGGTTAGGGGACGGGGACGGTTTAGGATCCAGGTGAGGGTACGACAACGCTTTAGGGGGAGCGTACGAGTGAGGGCACAGGTTAGTGTCAGCGTACGGGTTAGGATTAGGGGACGGGTTAGGGTCAGGCTTCGGGGAAAGGTTAGGGTTAGGGTTCGGGCTAGGGTTAGGGTTAGGGGACGGGGACGGTTTAGGGTCCAGGTGAGGGTACGACAACGCTTTAGGGGGAGCGTACGTGTGAGGGCGCGGGTTAGTGTCAGCGTACGCGTTAGGATTAAGGGACGGGTGAGGGTCAGGCTTCGGGGAAGGGTTAGGGTTAGGGTTCAGGCTAGGGTTAGGGTTAGGAGACGGGGACGGTTTAGGGTGCAGGTGAGGGTAAGACAACGGTTTAGGGGGAGCGTACGTGTGAGGGCGTGGGTTAGTGTCAGCGTACGGGTTAGGATTAGGGGACGGGTGAGGGTCAGGCTTCGGGGAAGGGTTAGGGTTAGGGTTCGGGCTAGGGTTAGGGTTAGGGGACGGGGACGGTTTAGGATCCAGGTGAGGGTACGACAACGCTTTAGGGGGAGCGTACGAGTGAGGGCACAGGTTAGTGTCAGCGTACGGGTTAGGATTAGGGGACGGGTTAGGGTCAGGCTTCGGGGAAAGCTTAGGGTTAGGGTTCGGGCTAGGGTTAGGGTTAGGGGACGGGGACGGTTTCGGGTCCAGGTGAGGGTACGACAACGCTTTAGGGGGAGCGTACGTGTGAGCGCACCGGTTAGTGTCAGCGTACGGGTTAGGATTAGGGGACGGGTGAGGGTCAGGCTTCGGGGAAGGGTTAGGGTTAGGGTTCGGGCTAGGGTTAGGGTTAGGGGACGGGGACGGTTTAGGGTCCAGGTGAGGGTACGACAACGCTTTAGGGGGAGCGTACGTGTGAGGGCGCGAGTTAATGTCAGCGTACGGGTTAGGATTAGGGGACGGGTGAGGGTCAGGCTTCGGGGAAGGGTTACTGTTACGATTCGCGCTAGGGTTAGGGTTAGGGGACTGGGACGGTTTAGGGTCCAGGTGAGGGTACGACAACGCTTTAGGGGGAGCGTACGTGTGAGGGCGCGGGTTAGTGTCAGCGTACGGGTTAGGATTAGGGACCGGGTGAGGGTCAGGCTTCGGGAAAGGGTTAGGGTTAGGGTTCGGGGTAGGGTTAGGGTTAGGGGACGGGGACGGTTTAGGGTCCAGGTGAGGGTACGACAATGCTTTAGGGGGAGCGTACGTGTGAGGGCGCGGGTTAGTGTCAGCGTACGGGTTGGATTAGGTGACGGGTGAGTGTCAGGCTTCGGGGAAGGGTTAGGGTTAGGGTTCGGGCTAGGGTTAGGATTAGGGGACAGGGACTGTTTAGGGTCCAGGTGAGGGTACGGCAACGCTTTAGGGGGAGCATACGTGTGAGGACGCGGGTTATTGTCAGCGTACGGGTTAGGATTAGGGGACGGGTGAGGGTCAGGCTTCGGGGAAGTGTTAGGGTTAGGGTTCGGGCTAGGGTTAGGGTTAGGGGACGGGGACGGTTTAGGGTCCAGATGAGGGTACGACAACGCTTTAGGGGGAGCGTACAAGTGAGGGCAAGGGTTAGTGTCAGCGTACGGGTTAGGATTAGGGGACGGGTGAGGGTCAGGCTTCGGGGAAGGGTAAGGGTTAGGGTTCGGGCTAGGGTTAGGGTTAGGGGACGGTGACGGTTTAGGGTCCAGGTGAGGGTATGACAACGCTTTAGGGGGAGCGTACGTGTGAGGGCGCGGGTTAGTGTCAGCGTACGCGTTAGGATTAAGGGACGGGTGAGGGTCAGGCTTCGGGGAAGGGTTAGGGTTAGGGTTCAGGCTAGGGTTAGGGTTAGGAGACGGGGACGGTTTAGGGTGCAGGTGAGGGTACGACAACGCTTTAGGGGGAGCGTACGTGTGAGGGCGTGGGTTAGTGTCAGCGTACGGGTTAGGATTAGGGGACGGGTGAGGGTCAGGCTTCGGGGAAGGGTTAGGGTTAGGGTTCGGGCTAGGGTTAGGGTTAGGGGACGGGGACGGTTTAGGATCCAGGTGAGGGTACGACAACGCTTTAGGGGGAGCGTACGAGTGAGGGCACAGGTTAGTGTCAGCGTACGGGTTAGGATTAGGGGACGGGTTAGGGTCAGGCTTCGGGGAAAGGTTAGGGTTAGGGTCGGGCTAGGGTTAGGGTTAGGGGACGGGGACGGTTTAGGGTCAAGGTGAGGGTACGACAACGCTTTAGTGGGAGCGTACGTGTGAGGGCGCGGGTTAGTGTCAGCGTACGCGTTAGGATTAAGGGACGGGTGAGGGTCAGGCTTCGGGGAAGGGTTAGGGTTAGGGTTCAGGCTAGGGTTAGGGTTAGGAGACGGGGACGGTTTAGGGTGCAGGTGAGGGTACGACAACGCTTTAGGGGGAGCGTACGTGTGAGGGCGTGGGTTAGTGTCAGCGTACGGGTTAGGATTAGGGGACGGGTGAGGGTCAGGCTTCGGGGAAAGGTTAGGGTTAGGGTTCGGGCTAGGGTTAGGGTTAGGGGACGGGGACAGTTTAGGATCCAGGTGAGGGTACGACAACGCTTTAGGGGGAGCGTAGGAGTGAGGGCACAGGTTAGTGTCAGCGTACGGGTTAGGATTAGGGGACGGGTTAGGGTCAGGCTTCGGGGAAAGGTTAGGGTTAGGGTTTGGGCTAGGGTTAGGGTTAGGGGACGGGGACGATTTAGGGTCCAGGTGAGGGTACGACAACGCTTTAGGGGGAGCGTACGTGTGAGGGCGCGGGTTAGTGTCAGCGTACGGGTTAGGATTAGGGGACGGGTGAGGGTCAGGCTTCGGGGAAGGGTTAGGGTTAGGGTTCGGGCTAGGGTTAGGGTTAGGGGATGGGGACGGTTTAGGGTCCAGGTGAGGGTACGACAACGCTTTAGGGGGCGCGTACGTGTGAGGGCGCGGGTTAGTGTCAGCGTACGGGTTAGGATTAGGGGCCGGGTGAGTGTCAGGCTTCGGGGAAGGGTTAGGGTTAGGGTTCGGGCTAGGGTTAGGGTTAGGGGATGGGGACGGTTTAGGGTCCAGGTGAGGGTACGACAACGCTTTAGGGGGAGCGTACGTGTGAGGGCGCGGGTTAGTGTCAGCGTACGGGTTAGGATTAGGGGACGGGTGAGGGTCAGGCTTCGGGGAAGGGTTAGGGTTAGGGTTCGGGCTAGGGTTAGGGTTAGGGGACGGGGACGGTTTAGGGTCCAGGTGAGGGTACGACAACGATTTAGGGGGCGCGTACGTGTGAGGGCGCGGGTTAGTGTCAGCGTACGCGTTAGGATTAGGGGACGGGTGAGGGTCAGGCTTCGGGGAAGGGTTAGGGTTAGGCTTCCGGCTAGGGTTAGGGTTAAGGGACGGGGACGGTTTAGGGTCCAGGTGAGGGTTCGACAACGCTTTAGGGGGAGCGTACGTGTGAGGGCGCGGGTTAGTGTCAGCGTACGGGTTAGGATTAGGGGACGGGTGAGGGTCAGGCTTCGAGGAAGGGTTAGGGTTAGGGTTCGGGCTAGGGTTAGGGGAGGGGACAGTTTAGGGTCCAGGTGAGGGTACGACAACGCTTTAAGGGGCGCGTACGTGTGAGGGCGCGGGTTAGTGTCAGCGTACGGGTTAGGATTAGGGGACGGGTGAGGGTCAGGCTTCGGGGAAGGGTTATGGTTAGGGTTCGGGCTAGGGTTAGGGTTAGGGGACGGGGACGGTTTAGGGTGCAGGTGAGGGTACGACAACGCTTTAGGGGGAGCGTACGTGTGAGGGCGCGGGTTAGTGTCAGCGTACGGGTTAGGATTAGGGGACGGGTGAGGTTCAGGCTTCGGGGAAGGGTTAGGGTGGGGGTTCGGGCTAGGGTTAGGGTTAGGGGACGGGGACAGTTTAGGGTCCAGGTGAGGGTACGACAACGCTTTAGGGGGAGCGTACGTGTGAGAGCGCGGGTTAGTGTCAGCGTACGGGTTAGGATTAGGGGACGGGTGAGGGTCAGGCTTCGGGGAAGGGTTAGGGTTAGGGTTCGGGCTAGGGTTAGGGTTAGGGGACGGGGACGGTTTAGTGTCCAGGTGAGGGTACGACAACGCTTTAGGGGGAGCGTACATGTGAGGGCGCGGGTTAGTGTCAGCGTACGGGTTAGGATTAGGGGACGGGTGAGGGTCAGGCTTCGGGGAAGTGTTATGGTTAGGGTTCGGACTAGGGTTAGGGTTAGGGGACGGGGACGGTTTACGGTCCAGGTGAGGGTACGACAACGCTTTAGGGGGAGCGTACATGTGAGGGCGCGGGTTAGTGTCAGCGTACGGGTTAGGATTAGGGGACGGGTGAGGGTCAGGCTTCGGGGAAGGGTTAGGGTTAGGGTTCGGGCTAGGGTTAGGGTTAGGGGACGGGGACGGTTTAGTTTCCAGGTGAGGGTACGACGACGCTTTAGGGGGAGCGTACGTGTGAGGGCATGGGTTAGTGTCAGCGTACGGGTTAGGATTAGGGGACGGGTGAGGGTCAGGCTTCGGGGAAGGGTTAGGGTTAGGGTTCGGGCTAGGGTTAGGGATAGGGGACGGGGACGGTTTAGGGTCCAGGTGAGGGTACGACAACGCTTTAGGGGGCGCGTACGTGTGAGGGCGCGGGTTAGTGTCTGCGTACGGGTTAGGAATAGGGGACTGGTGAGGGTTAGGCTTCGGGGAAGGTTTAGGGTTAGGGTTCGGGCTAGGGTTAGGGTTAGGGGACGGGGACGGTTTAGGGTCCAGGTGAGGGTACGACAACGTTTTAGGGGGAGCGTACGTGTGAGGGCGCGGGTTAGTGTCAGCGTACGGGTTAGGATTAGGGGACGGGTGAGGGTCAGGCTTCGGGGAAGGGTTAGTGTTAGGGTTCGGGCTAGGATTAGGGTTAGGGGACGGGGACGGTTTAGGGACCAGGTGAGGGTACGACAACGCTTTAGGGGGAGCGTACGTGTGAGGGCGCGGGTTAGTGTCAGCGTACGGGTTAGGATTAGGGGACGGGTGAGGGTCAGGCTTCGGGGAAGGGTTAGGGTTAGGGTTCGGGCTAGGGTGAGGGTTAGGGGACGGGGACGGTTTAGGGTCTAGGTGAGGGTACGACAACGCTTTAGGAGGAGCGTACGTGTGAGGGCACGGGTTAGTGTCAGCGTACGGGTTCGGATTAGGGGACGGGTGAGGGTCAGGCTTCGGGGAAGTGTTAGGGTTAGGGTTCGGGCTAGGGTTAGTGTTAGGGGATGGGGATGGTTTAGCGTCCAGGTGAGGGTACGACAACGCTTTAGGGGGAGCGTACGTGTGAGGGCGCGGGTTAGTGTCAGCGTACAGGTTAGGATTAGGGGACGGGTGAGGGTCAGGCTTCGGGGAAGGGTTAGGGTTTAGGTTCGGGCTAGGGTTAGGGGACGGGGACGGTTTACGGTCCAGGTGAGGGTACGACAACGCTTTAGGGGGAGCGTACGTGTGAGGGCGCGGGTTAGTGTCAGCGTACGGGTTAGGATTAGGGGACGGGTGAGGGTCAGGCTTCGGGGAAGGGTTAGGGTTAGGGTTCGGGCTAGGGTTAGGGTTAGGGGACGGGGAAGGTTTAGGGTCCAGGTGAGGGTACGACAACGCTTTAGGGGGCGCGTACGTGTGAGGGAGCTTGTTAGTGTCAGCGTACGGGTTAGGATTAGGGGACGGGTGAGGGTCAGGCTTCGGGGAAGGGTTATGGTTAGGGTTCGGGCTAGGGTTAGGGTTAGGGGACGGGGACGGTTTAGGGTCCAGGTGAGGGTACGACAACGCTTTAGGGGGAGCGTAAGTGTGAGGGCGTGGGTTAGCGTCAGCGTACGGGTTAGGATTAGGGGACGGGAGAGGGTCAGGCTTCGGGGAAGCGTTAGGGTTAGTGTTCAGTCTAGGGTTAGGCTTAGGGGATGGGGACGATTTAGGGTCCAGGTGAGGGTAAGACAACGCTTTAGGGGGAGCGTACGTGTGAGGGCGCGGGTGTCAGCGTACGGGTTGGGATTAGGGGACGGGTGAGGGTCAGGCTTTGGCGAAGTTTTAGGGTTAGGGTTCGGACTAGGTTTAGGGTTAGGGGACGGGGACAGTTTAGGGTCCAGGTGAGGGTACGACAACGCTTTAGGGGGAGCGTGCATGTTGGGGCGCGGGTTAGTGTCAGCGTACGGGTTAGGATTAGGGGACGGGTGAGGGTCAGGCTTCGGGGAAGCGTTATGTTTAGGGTTCGGGCTAGGGTTAGGGTTAGGGGACGGGGACGGTTTAGGGTCCAGGTGAGGGTACGACAACGCTTTACGGGGAGCGTACGTGTGAGGGCGCGGGTTAGTGTCAGCGTACGGGTTAGGATTAGGGGACGGGTGAGGGTCAGGCTTCGGGGAAGTGTTAGGGTTAGGGTTCGGGCTAGGGTTAGGGTTAGGGGACGGGGAAGGTTTAGGGTCCAGGTGAGGGTACGACAACGCTTTATGGGGCGCGTACGTGTGAGGGAGCTTGTTAGTGTCAGCGTACGGGTTAGGATTAGGGGACGGGTGAGGGTCAGGCTTCGGGGAAGGGTTATGGTTAGGGTTCGGGCTAGGGTTAGGGTTAGGGGACGGGGACGGTTTAGGGTCCAGGTGAGGGTACGACAACGCTTTAGGGGGAGCGTACATATGAGGGTGCGGGTTAGTGTCAGCGTACGCGTTAGGATTAGGGGACGGGTGAGGGTCAGGCTTCGGGGAAGGGTTAGGGTTAGGGTTCGGGCGAGGGTTAGGGCTAGGGGACGGGGACGGTTTAGGGACCACGTGAGGGTATGACAACGCTTTAGGGGAAGCGTTCGTGAGAGGGCGCGGGTTAGTGTCAGCGTACAGGTTAGGATTAGGGGACGGGTGAGGGTCAGGCATCGGGGAAGGGTTAGGTTGGGGGTTCGGGCTAGGGTTAAGGTTAGGGGACGGGGACGGTTTACGGTCCAGGTGAGGGTACGACAACGCTTTAGGGGGAGCGTACGTGTGAGGGCGTGGGTTAGTGTCAGCGTACGGGTTAGGATTAGGGGACGGGTGGGCGTCAGGCTTCGGGGAAGGGTTAGGGTTCGGGAAAGGGTTAGGTTTAGGGGACGGGGACGGTTTAGGGTCCAGGTGAGGGTACGACAACGCTTTAGTGGGAGCGTACGTGTGACGGCGCGAGTTAGTGTCAGCGTACGGGTTAGGATTAGGGGACGGGTGGGCGTCAGGCTTCGGGGAAGCGTTAGGGTTAGGGTTCGGGCTAGGGTTAGGGTTAGGGGATGGGGACGGTTTAGGGTCCAGGTGAGGGTACGACAACGCTTTAGGGGGAGCGTACGTGTGAGGGCGTGGGTTAGTGTCAGCGTACGCGTTAGGATTAGGGGACGGGTGAAGGTCAGGCTTCGGGCAAGGTTAGGGTTAGGGTTCGGGCTAGGGTTAGGGTTAGGGGACGGGGACGGTTTAGGGTCCAGGTGAGTGTACGACAACGCTTCAGGGGGCGCGTACGTGTGAGGGCACGGGTTAGTGTCTGCGTACGGGTTAGAATTAGGTGATGGGTGAGGGTCATGCTTCGGGGAAGGGTTAGGGTTAGAGTTCGGGCTAGGGATAGGGTTAGGGGACGGGGACGGTTTAGGGTCCAGGTGAGGGTACGACAACGCTTTAGGGGGAGCGTACGTGTGAGGGCGCGGGTTAGTGTCAGCGTACGGGTTAGGAATAGGGGACGGGTGAGGGTCAGGCTTCGGGGAAGTTTTAGGGTTAGGGTTCGGGCTAGGGTTAGGGTTAGGGGACGGGGACGGTTTAGGGTCCAGGTGAGGGTACGACAACGCTTTAGGGAGAGCGTACGTGTGAGGGCACGGGTTAGTGTCAGCGTACGTGTTAGGATTAGGGGACGGGTGAGGGTCAGGCTTCGGGGAAGTGTTAGGGTTAGGGTTTGGGCTAGGGTTAGGGGACGGGGACGGTTTAGGGTGCAGGTGAGGGTACGACAACGATTTAGGGGGCGCGTACTTGTGAGGGCGCAGGTTAGTGTCTATGTACGGGTTAGGATTAGGGGACGGGTGAGGGTTAGGCTTCGGGGAAGGTTTAGGGTTAGGGTTCGGGCTAGGGTTAGGGTTAGGGGACGGGGACGGTTTAGGGTCCAGGTGAGGGTACGACAACGTTTTAGGGGGAGCGTACGTGTGAGGGCGCGGGTTAGTGTCAGCGTACGGGTTAGGATTAGGGGACGGGTGAGGGTCCGGCTTCGGGGAAGGGTTAGTGTTAGGGTTCGGGCGAGGATTAGGGTTAGGGGACGGGGACGGTTTAGGGACCAGGTGAGGGTACGACAACGCTTTAGGGGGAGCGTACGTGTGAGGGCGCGGGTTAGTGTCAGCGTACGGGTTAGGATTAGGGGACGGGTGAGGGTCAGGCTTCGTGGAAGTGTTAGGGTTAGGGTTCAGGCTAGGGTTAGGGTTAGGGGACGGGGACGGTTTAGGGTCCAGGTGAGGGTACGGCAACGCTTTAGGTGGAGCGTACGTGTGAGGGGGCAGGTTAGTGTCAGCGTACGGGTTAGGATTAGGGGACGGGTGAGGGTCAGGCTTCGGGGAAGGGTTAGGGTTAGGGTTCGGGCTAGGGTGAGGGTTAGGGGACGGGGACGGTTTAGGGTCTAGGTGAGGGTACGACAACGCTTTAGGAGGAGCGTACGTGTGAGGGCGCGGGTTAGTGTCAGCGTACGGGTTCGGATTAGGGGACGGGTGAGGGTCAGGCTTCGGGGAAGTGTTAGGGTTAGGGTTCGGGCTAGGGTTAGTGTTAGGGGATGGGGATGGTTTAGCGTCCAGGTGAGGGTACGACAATGCTTTAGGGGGAGCGTACGTGTGAGGGCGCGGGTTAGTGTCAGCGTACAGGTTAGGATTAGGGGACGGGTGAGGGTCAGGCTTCGGGGAAGGGTTAGGGTTTAGGTTCGGGCTAGGGTTAGGGGACGGGGACGGTTTACGGTCCAGGTGAGGGTACGACAACGCTTTAGGGGGAGCGTACGTGTGAGGGCGCGGGTTAGTGTCAGCGTACGGGTTAGGATTAGGGGACGGGTGAGGGTCAGGCTTCGGGGAAGGGTTAGGGTTAGGGTTCGGGCTAGGGTTAGGGTTAGGGGACGGGGAAGGTTTAGGGTCCAGGTGAGGGTACGACAACGCTTTAGGGGGCGCGTACGTGTGAGGGAGCTTGTTAGTGTCAGCGTACGGGTTAGGATTAGGGGACGGGTGAGGGTCAGGCTTCGGGGAAGGGTTATGGTTAGGGTTCGGGCTAGGGTTAGGGTTAGGGGACGGGGACGGTTTAGGGTCCAGGTGAGGGTACGACAACGCTTTAGGGGGAGCGTAAGTGTGAGGGCGTGGGTTAGCGTCAGCGTACGGGTTAGGATTAGGGGACGGGAGAGGGTCAGGCTTCGGGGAAGCGTTAGGGTTAGTGTTCAGTCTAGGGTTAGGCTTAGTGGATGGGGACGATTTAGGGTCCAGGTGAGGGTACGACAACGCTTTAGGGGGAGCGTACGTGTGAGGGCGCGGGTGTCAGCTTACGGGTTGGGATTAGGGGACGGGTGAGGGTCAGGCTTTGGCGAAGTTTTAGGGTTAGGGTTCGGACTAGGTTTAGGGTTAGGGGACGGGGACAGTTTAGGGTCCAGGTGAGGGTACGACAACGCTTTAGGGGGAGCGTGCATGTTGGGGCGCGGGTTAGTGTCAGCGTACGGGTTAGGATTAGGGGACGGGTGAGGGTCAGGCTTCGGGGAAGCGTTATGGTTAGGGTTCGGGCTAGGGTTAGGGTTAGGGGACGGGGACGGTTTAGGGTCCAGGTGAGGGTACGACAACGCTTTACGGGGAGCGTACGTGTGAGGGCGCGGGTTAGTGTCAGCGTACGGGTTAGGATTAGGGGACGGGTGAGGGTCAGGCTTCGGGGAAGTGTTAGGGTTAGGGTTCGGGCTAGGGTTAGGGTTAGGGGACGGGGAAGGTTTAGGGTCCAGGTGAGGGTACGACAACGCTTTATGGGGCGCGTACGTGTGAGGGAGCTTGTTAGTGTCAGCGTACGGGTTAGGATTAGGGGACGGGTGAGGGTCAGGCTTAGGGGAAGGGTTATGGTTAGGGTTCGGGCTAGGGTTAGGGTTAGGGGACGGGGACGGTTTAGGGTCCAGGTGAGGGTACGACAACGCTTTAGGGGGAGCGTACATATGAGGGTGCGGGTTAGTGTCAGCGTACGCGTTAGGATTAGGGGACGGGTGAGGGTCAGGCTTCGGGGAAGGGTTAGGGTTAGGGTTCGGGCGAGGGTTAGGGCTAGGGGACGGGGACGGTTTAGGGACCACGTGAGGGTATGACAACGCTTTAGGGGGAGCGTTCGTGAGAGGGCGCGGGTTAGTGTCAGCGTACAGGTTAGGATTAGGGGACAGGTGAGGGTCAGGCATCGGGGAAGGGTTAGGTTGGGGGTTCGGGCTAGGGTTAAGGTTAGGGGACGGGGACGGTTTACGGTCCAGGTGAGGGTACGACAACGCTTTAGGGGGAGCGTACGTGTGAGGGCGTGGGTTAGTGTCAGCGTACGGGTTAGGATTAGGGGACGGGTGGGCGTCAGGCTTCGGGGAAGGGTTAGGGTTCGGGAAAGGGTTAGGTTTAGGGGACGGGGACGGTTTAGGGTCCAGGTGAGGGTACGACAACGCTTTAGTGGGAGCGTACGTGTGAAGGCACGGGTTAGTGTCAGCGTACGGGTTAGGATTAGGGGACGGGTGGGCGTCAGGCTTCGGGGAAGGGTTAGGGTTAGGGTTCGGGCTAGGGTTAGGGTTAGGGGATGGGGACGGTTTAGGGTCCAGGTGAGGGTACGACAACGCTTTAGTGGGAGCATACGTGTGAGGGCACAGGTTAGTGTCAGCGTACGTGTTAGGATTAGGGGACGGGTAGGGTCAGGCTTCGGGGAAGTGTTAGGGTTAGGGTTTGGGCTAGGGTTAGGGGACGGGGACGGTTTAGGGTGCAGGTGAGGGTACGACAACGCTTTAGGGGGAGCGTACGTGTGAGGGCGCGGGTTAGTGTCAGCGTACGTGTTAGGATTAGGGGACGGTTGAGGGTCAGGCTTCGGGGAAGTGTTAGGGTTAGGGTTCGGGCTAGGGTTAGGGTTAGGGGACGGGGACGGTTTAGGTTCCAGGTGAGTGTACGACAACGCTTTAGGGGGAGCGTACGTGTGAGTGCGCGGGTTAGTGTCAGCGTTCTGGTTAGGATTAGGGGACGGGTGAGGGTCAGGCTTCGGGGAAGTGTTAGGGTTAGGGTTTGGGCTAGGGTTAGGGTTAGGGGACGGGGACGGTTTAGGGTCCAAGTGAGGGTACGACAACGCTTTAGGGGGAGCGTACGTGTGAGGGCGCGGGTTAGTGTCAGCGTACGTGTTAGGATTAGGGGACGGGTGAGTGTCAGGCTTCGGGGAAGGGTTAGGGTTAGGGTTCGGTCTAGGGTTAGTGTTAGGGGATGGGGACGGTTTAGGGTCCAGGTGAGGGTACGACAACGCTTTAGGGGGAGCGTACGTGTGAGGGCGTGGGTTAGTGTCAGCGTACGCGTTAGGATTAGGGGACGGGTGAAGGTCAGGCTTCGGGCAAGGTTAGGGTTAGGGTTCGGGCTAGGGTTAGGGTTAGGGGACGGGGACGGTTTAGGGTCCAGGTGAGTGTACGACAACGCTTCAGGGGGCGCGTACGTGTGAGGGCACGGGTTAGTGTCTGCGTACGGGTTAGAATTAGGTGATGGGTGAGGGTCATGCTTCGGGGAAGGGTTAGGGTTAGAGTTCGGGCTAGGGATAGGGTTAGGGGACGGGGACGGTTTAGGGTCCAGGTGAGGGTACGACAACGCTTTAGGGGGAGCGTACGTGTGAGGGCGCGGGTTAGTGTCAGCGTACGGGTTAGGAATAGGGGACGGGTGAGGGTCAGGCTTCGGGGAAGTTTTAGGGTTAGGGTTCGGGCTAGGGTTAGGGTTAGGGGACGGGGACGGTTTAGGGTCCAGGTGAGGGTACGACAACGCTTTAGGGAGAGCGTACGTGTGAGGGCACGGGTTAGTGTCAGCGTACGTGTTAGGATTAGGGGACGGGTGAGGGTCAGGCTTCGGGGAAGTGTTAGGGTTAGGGTTTGGGCTAGGGTTAGGGGACGGGGACGGTTTAGGGTGCAGGTGAGGGTACGACAACGATTTAGGGGGCGCGTACTTGTGAGGGCGCAGGTTAGTGTCTATGTACGGGTTAGGATTAGGGGACGGGTGAGGGTTAGGCTTCGGGGAAGGGTTAGGGTTAGGGTTCGGGCTAGGGTTAGGGTTAGGGGACGGGGATGGTTTAGCTTCCAGGTGAGGGTACGACAACGCTTTAGGGGGAGCGTACGTGTGAGGGCGCGGGTTAGTGTCAGCGTACGGGTTAGGATTAGGGGACGGGTGAGGGTCAGGCTTCGGGGAAGTGTTAGGGTTAGGGTTCGGGCTAGGGTTAGGGTTAGGGGACGGGGACGGTTTAGGGTCCAGGTGAGGGTACGACAACGCTTTAGGGGGAGCGTATGTGTGAGGGCGTGGGTTAGTGTCAGCGTACGGGTTAGGATTAGGGGACGGGTGAGGGTCAGGCTTCGGGGAAGGGTTAGGGTTATGGTTCGGCCTAGGGTTAGGGTTAGGGGACGGGGACGGTTTAGGGTCCAGGTGAGGGTGCGACAACGCTTTAGGGGGAGCGTACGTGTGAGGGCGTGGGTTAGTGTCAGCGTACGGGTTAGGATTAGGGGACGGGTGAGCTCAGGCTTCTGGGAAGGGTTATGGTTAGGGTTCGGGCTAGGGTTAGGGTTAGGGGACGGGGACGGTTTACGGTCCAGGTGAGGGTACGACAACGCTTTAGGGGGAGTGTACGTGTGAGGGCGTGGGTTAGTTTCAGCGTACGGATTAGGATTAGGGGCTGGGTGAGGGTCAAGCTTCGGGGAAGTGTTAGGGTTATGGTTCGGGCTAGGGTTAGGGTTAGGGGACGGGGACGGTTTAGGGTCCAGGTGAGGGTACGACAACTCTTTAGGGGGAGCGTACGGGTGAGCGCGTGGGTTAGTGTCAGCGTACGGCTTAGGATTAGGGGACGGGTGAGGGTCAGGCTTCGCGGAAGGGTTAGGGTTAGGGTTCGGGCTAGAGTTAGGGTTAGCGGACGGGGACGGTTTAGGGTCCAGGTGAGGGTACGAAAACGCATTAGGGGGCGCGTACGTGTGAGGGTACGGGTTAGTGTATGCGTACGGGTTAGGATTAGGTGATGGGTGAGGATCATGCTTCGGGGAAGGGTTAGGGTTAGGGTTCGGGCTAGGGTTAGGGTTAGGGGACGGGGACGGTTTAGGGTGCAGGTGAGGGTACGACAACGCTTTAGGGGGAGCGTACGTGTGAGAGCGCGGGTTACTGTCAGCGTACGTGTTAGGATTAGGGGATGGGTGAGGGTCAGGCTTCGGGGAAGTGTTAGGGTTAGGGTTTGGGCTAGGGTTAGGGGACGGGGACGGTTTAGGGTGCAGGTGAGGGTACGACAATGCTTTAGGGGGAGCGTACGTGTGAGGGCGCGGGTTAGTGTCAGCGTACGTGTTAGGATTACGGGACGGGTGCGGGTCAGGCTTCGGGGAAGTGTTAGGGTTAGGGTTCGGGCTAGGGTTAGGTTTAGGGGACGGGGACGTTTTAGGGTCCAGGTGATGGTACGAAAACGCTTTAGGGGGCGCGTACGTGTGAGGGCGCGGGTTAGTGTCAGCGTACGGGTTAGGATTAGGGGCCGGGTGAGGGTCAGGCTTCGTGGAAGGGTTAGGGTTAGGGTTCGGGCTAGGGTTAGGGTGAGGGGACGGGGACGGTTTAGGGTCCAGGTGAGGGTACGACAACGCTTTAGGGGGAGCGTACGTGTGAGGGCGCGGGTTAGTGTCAGCGTACGGGTTAGGATTAGGGGAATGGTGAGGGTCAGGCTTCGGGGAAGGGTTAGGGTTAGGGTTCGGTCTAGGGTTAGGGTTAGGGGACGGGGACGGTTTAGGGTCCAGGTGAGGGTACGACAACGCTTTAGGGGGAGAGTACGTGTGAGGGCGCGGGTTAGTGTCAGCGTACGGGTTAGGATTAGGGGACGGGTGAGGGTCAGGCTTCGCGGAAGGGTTAGGGTTAGGGTTCGGGCTAGGGTTAGGGTCAGGGGACGGGGACGGTTTAGGGTCCAGGTGAGGGTACGACAATGCTTTAGGGGGAGCGTACGTGTGAGGGCGCGGGTTAGTGTCTGCGTACGGGTTAGGATTAGGGGCCGGGTGAGTGTCAGGCTTCGGGGAAGGGTTAGGGTTAGGGTTCGGGCTAGGGTTAGGGTTAGGGTTAGGGGACGGTTTAGGGTCCAGGTGAGGGTACGACAACGCTTTAGGGGGAGCGTACGTGTGAGAGCGCGGGTTAGTGTCAGCGTACGGGTTAGGATTAGGGGACGGGTGAGGGTCAGGCTTCGGGGAAGGGTTAGGGTTAGGGTTCGGGCTAGGGTTAGGGTTAGGGGACGGGGACGGTTTAGGGTCTAGGTGAGGGTACGACAACGCTTTAGGAGGAGCGTACGTGTGAGGGCGCGGGTTAGTGTCAGCGTACGGGTTCGGATTAGGGGACGGGTGAGGGTCAGGCTTCGGGGAAGTGTTAGGGTTAGGGTTCGGGCTAGGGTTAGTGTTAGGGGATGGGGATGGTTTAGCATCCAGGTGAGGGTACGACAACGCTTTAGGGGGAGCGTACGTGTGAGGGCGCGGGTTAGTGTCAGCGTACAGGTTAGGTTTAGGGGACGGGTGAGGGTCAGGCTTCGGGGAAGGGTTAGGGTTTAGGTTCGGGCTAGGGTTAGGGGACGGGGACGGTTTACGGTCCAGGTGAGGGTACGACAACGCTTTAGGGGGAGCGTACGTGTGAGGGCGCGGGTTAGTGTCAGCGTACGGGTTAGGATTAGGGGACGGGTGAGGGTCAGGCTTCGGGGAAGGGTTAGGGTTAGGGTTCGGGCTAGGGTTAGGGTTAGGGGACGGGGACGGTTTAGGGTCCAGGTGAGGGTACGACAACGCTTTAGGGGGAGCGTAAGTGTGAGGGCGTGGGTTAGCGTCAGCGTACGGGTTAGGATTAGGGGACGGGAGAGGGTCAGGCTTCGGGGAAGGGTTAGGGTTAGTGTTCGGTCTAGGGTTAGGCTTAGGGGATGGGGACGATTTAGGGTCCAGGGGAGGGTAAGACAACGCTTTAGGGGGAGCGTACGTGTGAGGGCGCGGGTTTGTGTCAGCGTACGGGTTAGGATTAGGGGACGGTGAGGGTCAGGCTTCGGGGAAGGGTTATGGTTAGGGTTCGGGCTAGGGTTAGGGTTAGGGGACGGGGACGGTTTAGGGTCCAGGTGAGGGTACGACAACGCTTTAGGGGGAGCGTACGTGTGAGGGCGTGGGTTAGTGTCAGCGTACGGGTTAGGATTAGGGGACGGGTGAGGGTCAGGCTTCGGGGAAGTGTAAGGGTTAGGGTTCGGGCTAGGGTTAGGGTTAGGGGACGGGGAAGGTTTAGGGTCCAGGTGAGGGTACGACAACGCTTTATGGGGCGCGTACGTGTGAGGGAGGTTGTTAGTGTCAGCGTACGGGTTAGGATTAGGGGACGGGTGAGGGTCAGGCTTCGGGGAAGGGTTATGGTTAGGGTTCGGGCTAGGGTTAGGGTTAGGGGACGGGGACGGTTTAGGGTCCAGGTGAGGGTACGAAAACGCTTTAGGGGGAGCGTACATATGAGGGTGCGGGTTAGTGTCAGCGTACGGGTTAGGATTAGGGGACGGGTGAGGGTCAGGCTTCGGTGAAGGGTTAGGGTTAGGGTTCGGGCTAGGGTTAGGGTTAGGGGACGGGGACGGTTTAGGGACCACGTGAGGGTATGACAACGCTGTAGGGGGAGCGTACGTGTGAGGGCGTGGGTTAGTGTCAGCGTACGGGTTAGGATTAGGGGACGGGTGAGCGTCAGGCTTCGGGGAAGGGTTAGGGTTACGGTTCGGGCTAGGGTTAGGGTTAGGGGACGGGGACGGTTTAGGGACCAGGTGAGGGTACGACAACGCTTTAGGGGGAGCGTTCGTGTGAGGGCGCGGGTTAGTGTCAGCGTACGGGTTACGATTAAGGGACGGGTGAGGGTCAGGCTTCGGGGAAGTGTTAGGGTTAGGGTTCGGGCTAGGGTTAGGATTAGGGGACGGGGACGGTTTAGGGTCCAGGTGAGTGTACGGCAACGCTTTAGGGGGAGCGTACGTGGGAGGGCGCGGGTTAGTGTCAGCGTACGGGTTAGGATTAGGGGACGGGTGAGGGTTAGGCTTCGGGGAAGGGTTAGGGTTAGGGTTCGGGCGAGGCTTAGTGTTAGGGGACGGGGACGGTTTAGGGTCCAGATCAGGGTACAACAACGCTTTAGGGGGAGCGTACGTGTGAGGGCATGGGTTAGTGTCAGCGTACGGGTTAGGATTAGGGGACGGGTGAGGTTCAGGCTTCGGGGAAGTGTTAGGGTTACGGTTCGGGCTACGGTTATGGTTAGGGGACGGGGACTGTTTAGGGTCCAGGTGAGGGTACGACAACGCTTTAGGGGGAGCGTACGTGTGAGGGCGCGGGTTAGTGTCAGCGTACGTGTTAGGATTAGGGGATGGGTGAGGGTCAGGCTTCGGGGAAGTGTTAGGGTTAGGGTTTGGGCTAGGGTTAGGGGACGGGGACTGTTTAGGGTGCAGGTGAGGGTACGACAATGCTTTAGGGGGAGCGTACGTGTGAGGGCGCGGGTTAGTGTCAGCGTACGTGTTAGGATTACGGGACGGGTGAGGGTCAGGCTTCGGGGAAGTGTTAGGGTTAGGGTTCGGGCTAGGGTTAGGTTTAGGGGACGGGGACGTTTTAGGGTCCAGGTGATGGTACGAAAACGCTTTAGGGGGCGCGTACGTGTGAGGGCGCGGGTTAGTGTCAGCGTACGGGTTAGGATTAGGGGCCGGGTGAGGGTCAGGCTTCGGGGAAGGGTTAGGGTTAGGGTTCGGGCTAGGGTTAGGGTGAGGGGACGGGGACGGTTTAGGGTCCAGGTGAGGGTACGACAACGCTTTAGGGGGAGCGTACGTGTGAGGGCGCGGGTTAGTGTCAGCGTACGGGTTAGGATTAGGGGAATGGTGAGGGTCAGGCTTCGGGGAAGGGTTAGGGTTAGGGTTCGGTCTAGGGTTAGCGTTAGGGGACGGGGACGGTTTAGGGTCCAGGTGAGGGTACGACAACGCTTTAGGGGGAGAGTACGTGTGAGGGCGCGGGTTAGTGTCAGCGTACGGGTTAGGATTAGGGGACGGGTGAGGGTCAGGCTTCGCGGAAGGGTTAGGGTTAGGTTTCGGGCTAGGGTTAGGGTTAGGGGACGGGGACGGTTTAGGGTCCAGGTGAGGGTACGACAATGCTTTAGGGGGAGCGTACGTGTGAGGGCACGGGTTAGTGTCTGCGTACGGGTTAGGATTAGGGGCCGGGTGAGGGTCAGGCTTCGGGGAAGGGTTAGGGTTAGGGTTCGGGCTAGGGTTAGGGTTAGGGTTAGGGGACGGTTTAGGGTCCAGGTGAGGGTACGACAACGCTTTAGGGGGAGCGTACGTGTGAGAGCGCGGGTTAGTGTCAGCGTACGGGTTAGGATTAGGGGACGGGTGAGGGTCAGGCTTCGGGGAAGGGTTAGGGTTAGGGTTCGGGCTAGGGTTAGGGTTAGGGGACGGGGACGGTTTAGGGTCTAGGTGAGGGTACGATAACGCTTTAGGAGGAGCGTACGTGTGAGGGCACGGGTTAGTGTCAGCGTACGGGTTCGGATTAGGGGACGGGTGAGGGTCAGGCTTCGGGGAAGTGTTAGGGTTAGGGTTCGGGCTAGGGTTAGTGTTAGGGGATGGGGATGGTTTAGCGTCCAGGTGAGGGTACGACAACGCTTTAGGGGGAGCGTACGTGTGAGTGCGCGGGTTAGTGTCAGCGTACAGGTTAGGATTAGGGGACGGGTGAGGGTCAGGCTTCGGGGAAGGGTTAGGGTTTAGGTTCGGGCTAGGGTTAGGGGACGGGGACGGTTTACGGTCCAGGTGAGGGTACGACAACGCTTTAGGGGGAGCGTACGTGTGAGGGCGCGGGTTAGTGTCAGCGTACGGGTTAGGATTAGGGGACGGGTGAGGGTCAGGCTTCGGGGAAGGGTTAGGGTTAGGGTTCGGGCTAGGGTTAGGGTTAGGGGACGGGGAAGGTTTAGGGTCCAGGTGAGGGTACGACAACGCTTTAGGGGGCGCGTACGTGTGAGGGAGCTTGTTAGTGTCAGCGTACGGGTTAGGATTATGGGACGGGTGAGGGTCAGGCTTCGGGGAAGGGTTATGGTTAGGGTTCGGGCTAGGGTTAGGGTTAGGGGACGGGGACGGTTTAGGGTCCAGGTGAGGGTACGACAACGCTTTAGGGGGAGCGTAAGTGTGAGGGCGTGGGTTAGCGTCAGCGTACGGGTTAGGATTAGGGGACGGGAGAGGGTCAGGCTTCGGGGAAGCGTTAGGGTTAGTGTTCGGTCTAGGGTTAGGCTTAGGGGATGGGGACGATTTAGGGTCCAGGGGAGGGTAAGACAACGCTTTAGGGGGAGCGTACGTGTGAGGGCACGGGTTAGTGTCAGCGTACGGGTTGGGATTAGGGGACGGGTGAGGGTCAGGCTTTGGCGAAGTGTTAGGGTTAGGGTTCGGACTAGGTTTAGGGTTAGGGGACGGGGACAGTTTAGGGTCCAGGTGAGGGTACGACAACGCTTTAGGGGGAGCGTGCATGTTGGGGCGCGGGTTAGTGTCAGCGTACGGGTTAGGATTAGGGGACGGGTGAGGGTCAGTCTTCGGGGAAGCGTTAGGGTTAGGGTTCGGGCTAGGGTTAGGGTTAGTGGACGGGGACGGTTTAGGGTCCAGGTGAGGGTACGACAACGCTTTAGGGGGAGCGTACGTGTGAGGGCGTGGGTTTGTGTCAGCGTACGGGTTAGGATTAGGGGACGGTGAGGGTCAGGCTTCGGGGAAGGGTTATGGTTAGGGTTCGGGCTAGGGTTAGGGTTAGGGGACGGGGACGGTTTAGGGTCCAGGTGAGGGTACGACAACGCTTTAGGGGGAGCGTACGTGTGAGGGCGTGGGTTAGTGTCAGCGTACGGGTTAGGATTAGGGGACGGGTGAGGGTCAGGCTTCGGGGAAGTGTAAGGGTTAGGGTTCGGGCTAGGGTTAGGGTTAGGGGACGGGGAATGTTTAGGGTCCAGGTGAGGGTACGACAACGCTTTATGGGGCGCGTACGTGTGAGGGAGGTTGTTAGTGTCAGCGTACGGGTTAGGATTAGGGGACGGGTGAGGGTCAGGCTTCGGGGAAGTGTTATGGTTAGGGTTCGGGCTAGGGTTAGGGTTAGGGGACGGGGACGGTTTAGGGTCCAGGTGAGGGTACGAAAAAGCTTTAGGGGGAGCGTACATATGAGGGTGCGGGTTAGTGTCAGCGTACGGGTTAGGATTAGGGGACGGGTGAGGGTCAGGCTTCGGGGAAGGGTTAGGGTTAGGGTTCGGGCTAGGGTTAGGGTTAGGGGACGGGGACGGTTTAGGGACCACGTGAGGGTATGACAACGCTTTAGGGGGAGTGTTCGTGAGAGGGCGCGGGTTAGTGTCAGCGTACAGGTTAGGATTAGGGGACGGGTGAGGGTCAGGCTTCGGGAAAGGGTTAGGATGGGGGTTCGGGCTAGGGTTAGGGTTAGGGGACGGGGACGGTTTACGGTCCAGGTGAGGGTACGACAACGCTTTAGGGGGAGCGTACGTGTGAGGGTGTGGGTTAGTGTCAGCGTACGGGTTAGGATTAGGGGACGGGTGAGCGTCAGGCTTCGGGGAAGGGTTAGGGTTAGGGTTCGGGCTAGGGTTAGGGTTAGGGGACGAGGACGGTTTAGGGTCCAGGTCAGGGTACGACAACGCTTTAGGGGTGCGTACGTGTGAGGGTGCGGGTTAGTGTCAGCGTACGGGTTAGGATTAGGGGACGGGTGAGGTTCAGGCTTCGGGGAAGGGTTAGGGTTAGGGTTCGGGCTAGGGTTAGGGTTAGGGGACGGGGACGGTTTAGGGACCAGGTGAGGGTACGACAACGCTTTAGGGGGAGCGTTCGTGTGAGGGCGCGGGTTAGTGTCAGCGTACGGGTTACGATTAAGGGACAGGTGAGGGTCAGGCTTCGGGGAAGTGTTAGGGTTAGGGTTCGGGCTAGGGTTAGGATTAGGGGACGGGGACGGTTTAGGGTCCAGGTGAGTGTACGGCAACGCTTTAGGGGGAGCGTACGTGGGAGGGCGCGGGTTAGTGTCAGCGTACGGGTTAGGATTAGGGGACGGGTGAGGGTTAGGCTTCGGGGAAGGGTTAGGGTTAGGGTTCGGGCGAGGCTTAGGGTTAGGGGACGGGGACGGTTTAGGGTCCAGATCAGGGTACAACAATGCTTTAGGGGGAGCGTACGTGTGAGGGCGTGGGTTAGTGTCAGCGTACGGGTTAGGATTAGGGGACGGGTGAGGTTCAGGCTTCGGGGAAGTGTTAGGGTTACGGTTCGGGCTACGGTTATGGTTAGGGGACGGGGACGGTTTAGGGTCCAGGTGAGGGTACGACAACGCTTTAGGGGGAGCGTACGTGTGAGGGCGCGGGTTAGTGTCAGCGTACGGGTTAGGATTAGGGGACGGGTGAGGTTCTGGCTTCGGGGAAGAGTTAGGGTTCGGGCAAGGGTTAGGTTTAGGGGACGGGGACGGTTTAGGGTCCAGGTGAGGGTACGACAACGCTTTAGTGGGAGCGTACGTGTGACGGCGCGGGTTAGTGTCAGCGTACGGGTTAGGATTAGGGGACGGGTGGGCGTCAGGCTTCGGGGAAGGGTTAGGGTTAGGGTTCGGGCTAGGGTTAGGGTTAGGGGATGGGGACGGTTTAGGGTCCAGGTGAGGGTACGACAACGCTTTAGTGGGAGCGTACGTGTGAGGGCACAGGTTAGTGTCAGCGTACGTGTTAGGATTAGGGGACGGGTAGGGTCAGGCTTCGGGGAAGTGTTAGGGTTAGGGTTTGGGCTAGGGTTAGGGGACGGGGACGGTTTAGGGTGCAGGTGAGGGTACGACAACGCTTTAGGGGGAGCGTACGTGTGAGGGCGCGGGTTAGTGTCAGCGTACGTGTTAGGATTAGGGGACGGTTGAGGGTCAGGCTTCGGGGAAGTGTTAGGGTTAGGGTTCGGGCTAGGGTTAGGGTTAGGGGACGGGGACGGTTTAGGGTCCAAGTGAGGGTACGACAACGGTTTAGGGGGAGCGTACGTGTGAGGGCGCGGGTTAGTGTCAGCGTACGTGTTAGGATTAGGGGACGGGTGAGTGTCAGGCTTCGGGGAAGGGTTAGGGTTAGGGTTCAGTCTAGGGTTAGTGTTAGGGGATGGGGACGGTTTAGGGTCCAGGTGAGGGTACGACAACACTTTAGTGGGAGCGTACGTGTGAGGGCGTGGGTTATTGTCAGCGTACGCGTTAGGATTAGGGGACGGGTGAAGGTCAGGCTTTGGGCAAGGTTAGGGTTAGGGTTCGGGCTAGGGTTAGGGTTAGGGGACGGGGACGGTTTAGGGTCCAGGTGAGTGTACGACAATGCTTCAGGGGGCGCGTACGTGTGAGGGCGCGGGTTAGTGTCTGCGTACGGGTTAGAATTAGGTGATGGGTGAGGGTCATGCTTCGGGGAAGGGTTAGGGTTAGGGTTCGTGCTAGGGTTAGGGTTAGGGGACGGGGACGGTTTAGGGTCCAGGTGAGGGTACGACAACGCTTTAGGGGGAGCGTACGTGTGAGGGCGCGGGTTAGTGTCAGCGTACGGGTTAGGAATAGGGGACGGGTGAGGGTCAGGCTTCGGGGAAGTGTTAGGGTTAGGGTTCGGGCTAGGGTTAGGGTTAGGGGACGGGGATGGTTTAGGGTCCAGGTGAGGGTACGACAACGCTTTAGGGAGAGCGTACGTGTGAGGGCACGGGTTAGTGTCAGCGTACGTGTTAGGATTAGGGGACGGGTGAGGGTCAGGCTTCGGGTAAGGGTTAGGGTTAGGGTTTGGGCTAGGGTTAGGGGACGGGGACGGTTTAGGGTGCAGGTGAGCGTACGACAATGCTTTAGGGGGAGCGTACGTGTGAGGGCGTGGGTTAGTGTCAGCGTACGTGTTAGGATTACGGGACGGGGGAGGGTCAGGCTTCGGGGAAGTGTTAGGGTTAGGGTTCGGGCTAGGGTTAGGTTTAGGGGACGGGGACGTTTTAGGGTCCAGGTGATGGTACGAAAACGCTTTAGGGGGCGCGTACGTGTGAGGGCGCGGGTTAGTGTCAGCGTACGGGTTAGGATTAGGGGCCGGGTGAGGGTCAGGCTTCGGGGAAGGGTTAGGGTTAGGGTTCGGGCTAGGGTTAGGGTGAGGGGACGGGGACGGTTTAGGGTCCAGGTGAGGGTACGACAACGCTTTAGGGGGAGCGTACGTGTGAGGGCGCGGGTTAGTGTCAGCGTACGGGTTAGGATTAGGGGAATGGTGAGGGTCAGGCTTCGGGGAAGGGTTAGGGTTAGGGTTCGGTCTAGGGTTAGGGTTAGGGGACGGGGACGGTTTAGGGTCCAGGTGAGTGTACGACAACGCTTTAGGGGGAGAGTACGTGTGAGGGCGCGGGTTAGTGTCAGCGTACGGGTTAGGATTAGGGGACGGGTGAGGGTCAGGCTTCGCGGAAGGGTTAGGGTTAGGTTTCGGGCTAGGGTTAGGGTTAGGGGACGGGGACGGTTTAGGGTCCAGGTGAGGGTACGACAATGCTTTAGGGGGAGCGTACGTGTGAGGGCGCGGGTTAGTGTCTGCGTACGGGTTAGGAATAGGGGCCGGGTGAGGGTCAGGCTTCGGGGAAGGGTTAGGGTTAGGGTTCGGGCTAGGGTTAGGGTTAGGGTTAGGGGACGGTTTAGGGTCCAGGTGAGGGTACGACAACGCTTTAGGGGGAGCGTACGTGTGAGAGCGCGGGTTAGTGTCAGCGTACGGGTTAGGATTAGGGGACGGGTGAGGGTCAGGCTTCGGGGAAGGGTTAGGGTTCGGGCTAGTGTTAGGTTTAGGGGACGGGGATGGTTTAGGGTCCAGGTGAGGGTTCGACAACGCTTTAGGGGGAGCGTACGTGTGAGGGCGCGGGTTAGTGTCAGCATACGGGTTAGGATTAGGGGACGGGTGAGGGTCAGGCTTCGGGGAATTGTTAGTGTTAGGGTTCGGGCTAGGGTTAGGGTTAGGGGACGGGGACGGTTTAGGGTCCAGGTGAGGGTACGACAACGCTTTAGGGGGAGCGTACGTGTGAGGGCGCAGGTTAGTGTCAGCGTACGGGTTAGGATTAGGGGACGGGTGAGGTTCAGGCTTCGGGGAATTGTTAGGGTTACGGTTCGGGTTACGGTTAGGGTTAGGGGACGGGGACGGTTTAGGGTCCAGGTGAGGGTACGACAACGCTTTAGGGGGAGCGTACGTGTGAGGGCACGGGTTAGTGTCAGCGTATGGGTTAGGATTAGGGGACGGGTGACGGTCAGGCTTCGGGGAAGGGTTAGGGTTAGGGTTTGGGCTAGGGTTAGGGTTAGGGGCAGGGGACGGTTTAGGGTCCAGGTGAGGGTACGACAACGCTTTAGAGGGAGCGTACGTGTGAGGGAGCGGGTTAGTGTCAGCGTACAGGTTAGGATTAGGGGACGGGTGAGGGTCAGGCTGTGGGGAAGTGTTAGGGTTAGGGTTCAGGCTAGGGTTAGGGTTAGGGGACGGGGACGGTTTAGGGTGCAGGTGAGGGTACGTCAACGCTTTAGGGGGAGCGTACTTGTGAGGGCGCGGGTTAGTGTCAGCATATGGGTTACGATTAGGGGACGGGTGAGGGTCAGGCTTCGGGGAAGTGTTAGGGTTAGGGTTCGGGCTAGGGTTAGGGGACGGGGACAATTTAGGGTGCAGGTGAGGGTACGACAAAGCTTTAGGGGGCGCGTACGTGTGAGGGCGCGGGTTAGTGTCTGTGTACGGGTTAGGATTAGGGGACGGGTGAGGGTTAGGCTTCGGGGAAGGGTTAGGGTTAGGGTTCGGGCTAGGGTTAGGGTTAGGGGACGGGGACGGTTTAGGGTCTAGGTGAGGGTACGACAACGCTTTAGGGGGAGCGTGCGTGTGAGGGCGCGGATTAGTGTCAGCGTACGGGTTAGGATTAGGGGACGGGTGAGGTTCAGGCTTCGGGGAAGTGTTAGGGTTACGGTTCGGGCTACGGTTAGGGTTAGGGGACGGGGACGGTGTAGGGTCCAGGTGAGGGTACGACAACGCTTTACGGGGAGCGTACGTGTGAGGGCGCGGGTTAGTGTCAGCGTACGGGTTAGGATTAGGGGATGGGTGAGGTTCAGGCTTCGGGGAAGGGTTAGGGTTAGGGTTCGGGCTAGGGTTAGGGTTAGGGGACGGGGACGGTTTAGGGTCCAGGTGAGGGTACGACAACGCTTTAGGGGGAGCGTACGTTTGAGGGTGCGGGTTAGTGTCAGTGTACGGGTTAGGATTAGGGGACGGGTGAGGGCCAGGCTTCGGGGAAGGGTTAGGGTTAGGGTTCGGCCTAGGGTTAGGGTTAGGGGACGGGGACGGTTTAGGGTCCAGGTGAGGGTACGACAACGCTTTAGGGGGAGCGTACGTGTGAGGGCACGGGATAGTGTCAGCGTACGTGTTAGGATTAGGGGACGGGTGAGGGTCAGGCTTCGGGGAAGGGTTAGTGTTAGGGTTCGGGCTAGGGTTAGGGTTAGGGGACGGGGACGGTTTAGGGTCCAGGTGAGGGTACGACAACGCTTTAGGGGGAGAGTACGTGTGAGGGTGCGGGTTAGTGTCAGTGTACGGGTTAGGATTAGGGGACGGGTGAGGGTCAGGCTTCAGGGAAGCGTTAGGGTTAGGGTTCGGCCTAGGGTAAGGGTTAGGGGACGATGACGGTTTAGGGTCCAGCTGAGGGTACGACAACGCTTTAGGGGGAGCGTACGTGTGAGGGCACGGGTTAGTGTCAGCGTACGTGTTAGGATTAGGGGACGGGTGAGTGTCAGGCTTCGGGGAAGTGTTAGGGTTAGGGTTTGGGCTAGGGTTAGGGGACGGGGACGGTTTAGGGTGCAGGTGAGTGTACGACAACGCTTTAGGGGGAGCGTACGTGTGAGGGCGCGGGTTATTGTCAGCGTACGTGTTAGGATTAGGGGACGGGTGAGGGTCAGGCTTCGGGGAAGTGTTAGGGTTAGGGTTCGGGCTAGGGTTAGGTTTAGGGGACGGGGACGGTTTAGGGTCCAGGTGAGTGTACGACAACGCTTTAGGGGGAGCGTACGTGTGAGTGTGCGGGTTAGTGTCAGCGTTCGGGTTAGGATTTGGTGACGGGTGAGGGTCAGGCTTCGGGGAAGGGTTAGGGTTAGGGTTCTGGCTAGGGTTATGGTTAGGGGATGGGGATGGTTTAGGGTCCAGGTGACGGTACGACAACGCTTTAGGGGGAGGGTACGTGTGAGGGCGTGGGTTAGTGTCAGCGTACGGGTTAGGATTAGGGGACGGGAGAGGGTCAGGCTTCGGGGAAGTGTTAGGGTTAGTGTTCGGGGTAGGGTTAGGCTTAGGGGATGGGGACGATTTAGGGTCCAGGTGAGGGTACGACAACGCTTTAGGGGGAGCGTACGTGTGAGGGCGCGGGTTAGTGTCAGCGTACGTGTTAGGATTAGGGGATGGGTGAGGGTCAGGCTTCGGGGAAGTGTTAGGGTTAGGGTTTGGGCTAGGGTTAGGGGACGGGACGGTTTAGGGTGCAGGTGAGGGTACGACAATGCTTTAGGGGGAGCGTACGTGTGAGGGCGCGGGTTAGTGTCAGCGTACGTGTTAGGATTAGGGGACGGGTGAGGTTCAGGCTTCGGGGAATTGTTAGGGTTACGGTTCGGGTTACGGTTAGGGTTAGGGGACGGGGACGGTTTAGGGTCCAGGTGAGGGTACGACAACGCTTTAGGGGGAGCGTACGTGTGAGGGCACGGGTTAGTGTCAGCGTATGGGTTAGGATTAGGGGACGGGTGACGGTCAGGCTTCGGGGAAGGGTTAGGGTTAGGGTTTGGGCTAGGGTTAGGGTTAGGGGCAGGGGACGGTTTAGGGTCCAGGTGAGGGTACGACAACGCTTTAGAGGGAGCGTACGTGTGAGGGAGCGGGTTAGTGTCAGCGTACAGGTTAGGATTAGGGGACGGGTGAGGGTCAGGCTGTGGGGAAGTGTTAGGGTTAGGGTTCAGGCTAGGGTTAGGGTTAGGGGACGGGGACGGTTTAGGGTGCAGGTGAGGGTACGTCAACGCTTTAGGGGGAGCGTACTTGTGAGGGCGCGGGTTAGTGTCAGCATATGGGTTACGATTAGGGGACGGGTGAGGGTCAGGCTTCGGGGAAGTGTTAGGGTTAGGGTTCGGGCTAGGGTTAGGGGACGGGGACAATTTAGGGTGCAGGTGAGGGTACGACAACGCTTTAGGGGGAGCGTACGTGTGAGGGCGCGGGTTAGTGTCAGCGTACGGGTTAGGATTAGGGGACGGGTGAGGGTCAGGCTTCGGGGAAGTGTTAGGGTTAGGTTTCGGGCTAGGGTTAGGGTTAGGGGACGGGGACGGTTTAGGGTCCAGGTGAGGGTACGACAACGCTTTAGGGGGAGCGAACGTGTGAGGGCGTGGGTTAGTGTCAGGATACGGGTTAGGAATAGGGGACGGGTGAGGGTCAGGCTTCGCGGAAGCGTTAGGGTTAGGGTTCGGGCTAGGGTTAGGGTTAGGGGATGGGGACGGTTTAGGGTCCATGTGAGGGTACAACAACGCTTTAGGGGGTGCGTACGTGTGAGGGCGCGGGTTCGTGTCAGCGTACAGGTTAGGATTAGGGGACGGGTGAGGGTCAGGCTTCGGGGAAGGTTTAGGGTTAGGGTTCAGGCTAGGGTTAGTGTTAGGGGACGGGGACGGTTTAGGGTGCAGGTGAGGGTACGACAACGCTTTAGGGGGAGAGTACGTGTGAGGGCGCGAGTTAGTGTCAGCGTACGGGTTATGATTAGGGGACGGGTGA